>NC_138306.1:67497500-68097500 GCF_965601325.2 Salmo salar
AAAGTATTCAGAACCCTTGACTTTTTCCACATTTTGTTACAGCCTTATTCTAAAATTGATTAAATTGTATTTTTTCCTCATCAGTCTACACATGATACCCAATAATGACAAAGCCAAAACAGGTTTAGACATTTTTGCAAATGTATTAAAATAAAAAAATTGAAATATCATATTCTGACCCTTTATTCAGTACTTTTTCCTTTGGCAGTGATTACAGGCTCAAGTCTTCTTTGGTATGACGCTACAAGTTTGGCACACGTGTATTTGGGGAGTTTCTCCCATTCTCCTCTGAAAATCCTCTCAAGCTCTGTCAGGTTGGATTGGGAGCATCGCTGAACAGATATGTTTGATGGGGTTCAAGTACAGGCTCCTCCTGAGCCATTCAAGGATATTCAGAGACTTGCCCTGAAGCCAATCCTGTGTTGTCTTGGTACTTATTTATGTAACCTTTATTTAACTAGGCAAGTCAGTTAAGAACAAATTCTTATTTTCGATGACAGCCTCGGAACAGTGGGTTAACTGCCTTGTTCAGGAACAGAATGACATATTTTGTACCTTGTCAGCTCAGGGATTTGATCTTGCGACCTTCTGGTTACTAGTCCAACACTCTAACCACTAGGCTACGCTGCCGCTTAGGGTCATTGTCCTTGTTGGAACATGAACCACTGAGGTCCTGAGCGCTCTGGAACAGGTTTTCATCAAGGATCTCTCTATACTTTGCTCCGTTCATCTTTCCCTCGATCCTGACTAGTTGCCCAGTCCCTGCCGCTGAATACATCCCCACAGCATGATGCTGCCACCACCATGCTTCACCGAAGGGATGGTGTCAGGTTTCCTCCAAACGTGACGCTTGGCATACAGGCCAAAGAGTTCAATCTTGGTTTCACCAGACCAGAGAATCTTGTTTCTCATGGTCTAAGAGTCCTTTAGGTGCCTTTTGGCAAACTCCAAGCAGGCTGTCATGTGCCTTCTACCATAAAGGCCTGATTGGAGGAGTGCTGCAGAGATGTTTGTCCTTCTGGAAGATTCTACCATCTCCACAGAGAGACTCTGGAGCATTGTCAGAGTGACCATCGGGTTCTTTGTCACCTCCCTGACCAAGGCCCTTCTCCCCAGATTGCTCAGTTTGGCCGGGCAGCCAGCTCTAGGAAGAGTCTTGGTGGTTCCAAACTTCTTCCATTTAAGAATGATGGAGGCCACTGTGTTCTTGGGGAACTTCAATGCTGCAGAAATGTTTTGGTACCCTTCCCCAGATCTGTGCCTCGCCACAATCCTGTCTCGGAGCTCTACAGACAATTCCTTCAACCTCATGGCTTGGGTTTTGCTCTGACATGCACTGTCATCTGTGGGACCTTATATAGACAGGTGTGTGCCTTTCCAAATCATGACCAATCAATTGAATTTACCACAGGTGGACTCCAATCAAGTTGTAGAAACATCTCAAGGATGATCAATGGAAACAGCATACACCTGAGCTCAATTTCGAATCTCATAGCAAAGGTTCTGAACAATTACGTAGATATTTTTATACATTTGCCAAAATGTCTAAAAACCTGTTTTCACTTTGTCATTATGGGGTATTAGATTGTGTAGATTGATGAAGAACATTTTTTATTTAATCAATTTTAGTATAAGTCTGTAATGTCTATGTCAACAACTGAGAGAGACAGTGAATGATGTGTCTCAAAACAACATGTCATAGTATTTGTGTTTCCACTATCTACAGTGTTTTTTGTGGTTTCTCTATGCTGATGTGTTTTATTGGGGCTGTTGTTGGTCTTTGGTGGTGGCCCTAGGGGCCCCCAGGGGGCCTAAAGGGGGCCCACAGGGGGCCTAGGGGACCCCCAGGGGGCCGGGACCCCCAGGGGGCCTAAAGGGGAGCCTGCTTGACTCCACTCACACTGGGCCAAGGACAGCTAGTGCCAGGAGGAGATCTGAACCCCCTGTTGATTTCCCCAAGCTAGTGAGGGATGAAGACATGTCGGCCGTATCACCCTTGTTTGGGAAGAGAATATGTGTATGGCTGGGAGGCTGTTCATGACATATACTGTACACTAACCACACTAATTCTGAGTCACGGAAAGGAGAGAGGAGAGGCCGCTTTGACGTGACAGAGAAGAGAAGTGAACACAGAGGCAGCCAACTGTCCCAGTGTTGATGCCTGGTCAGCTCTCTTTCAGCAGCCCCAGCTCATTTAAAAAGGAGAAAACAAACAAACATACATACATTTCCTTTAGGCCTGCATATGAAAGGAATGGACCAGGGCAGGAAAACAAGGGCAAAGCATTCGTTAACATGACAAATGGTGCTCTCTCACTACGTTCCTTTTGAAAATGTGCACCGGTCTCATGCCTACTTCTTCAAACGCTTCTTCAGATTCAGCTCTGTTGTGTCCCAGGGAAGATGGCGGTGTGTGATAGATAGAAAGAGAAATTGACATGCTCAGCTCAAAAGTTTGTAGCAGCAAGTCTTCGGGTGCCGGGTTCAAAAAGGCATATCCTGCAAGAAAGTAAAAACATATTCTTTACGTTGCAATGTATCTTTTAGCAGCATAGGTTAGAACATTCTGAAACCATTCAAATGTAATATTTCAATGAGTGAGTTTTTCCTTTCTTATGGTGTGTTATAAATCACATTGAGCTACTGTTTGTTTGACTTCCACTAGGCTAGTTCTTTCTTTATTTCACACTAGTTGATTTGGACTTAAATTGTAGTAATGGTAAATAATTGTAAAAGAGAATACATTCTCAGTCAACTTACCTGGTAAAATACAGTAAGTGTAAATAAAAATGGCATTGGCGTCATGTTGACTGTTTGTTTATATAAAGCATATGACCATAACAACAAAGGAGTTGTTGAAAATGACTTTGCAAATCAGAAAGGAAACAAATTAGCAGTTATTTCTGAGTAATTGTCAGATCATTATGGATTACGGTTGGCTTTACGCGTGAATATTAATAGCTTGTTTTTGTTTGGAAGACCTTTAGAGGAGGGATGTGATTGAGCTTTTCACGTCCTGCTTTTTGTAACAATATTTAGCAAAATAAGGCTGATCGCAGACAGGTTAACTTTTAAAGGTCATTGTTGTCATGACGGTTCGGTAGAAGAGCACCCATTGTAATTGTAAACAAAACACAGAAATATATTGATGTTGATATCTTCTGTCTCTTCTCTATGGTCTGTAAATGTTCCTTTCAGGAAAAAAAGTGGCCATTATTTTCATGTCCTCATAAGGCACATAAATATAAAAATAGGCAGTAGCTAAACACACAAGCCAGCTATGTTTTTCTGGAAGTAGGCATGCAGGCTCTCTCCAAGTCCGCCATACAGAGATATTTTATCACATCCACATTCTTTCACCTTTAAGTGTTTTCTTAGCTTTTGAGCTGACACAGTTGTCAAGCAAAGCTACAGTGCACCAGATGCACTGGAGAGATTAGGCTAGTGCCACACAGGCCCAGATGGAGAGATGGGACATGGACATCATCAGTGTGTGGATCAACACACACACGCACGCAGAAACGAACGGACTGTCACGGCTGTCGTAGGATGAAGGAGCGGACCAAAGCGCAGCATGTGTATCGTTCCACATTTTCTTTATTAAATTGTGAAACGATGCAATACATACAAAATAAACTGAATGAACAAAACAACAAACCATGACGAAGAGTTACAACATGCACATACTCAAAATCAATCTCCCACAAACCCAGGTAGGAAAAACACCTACTTAAGTATGATCTCCAATTAGAGACAACGATGACCAGCTGCCTCTAATTGGAGATCATCCCAAACAAAGCCCAACATAGAAATACAAAACTAGAACATAACATAGAAAATCTAAACTAGAAAAAAAACCTGTCACGCCCTGACCTACTCTACCATAGAAAATAACAGCTTTCTATGGTCAGGGCGTGACACGGACGCACACACACACACGCCACACATTACATACACATACAGACACACACATTACACACACACGCACACACACACACACACACACACACACAGACAAAAAGAGTTGTACTGATGACAGCAAATACTGAATCTCAGAAGAGTAGAAAGATTGAGGGATGATAAAAAGAAAGAAAGTTGGGTGGTATTTTAAATTGATTTGGTCAGTGGCTCAGTAAATCTCCAAATCTAAAAGCATCCTTTTTTTGTTACGCCAGAGGATGAGTGCATGGCTGATGCCCTCCTCTCTCACCCTCTCTGTCTTCCTTTCCTCTCCCTAATGCATTGTTTATCTTGTACAGTTTGTTTTAAGTAAGTGGTCTGGTACACAGAGTATAGTGAACGGAATTGCACGCTGCATTGAATTTTGGCAATTACAATCGGCTGATATGACCGAGCATCGCTCGCTCATCTCCCTCCATGGTTTAAAAAAGCCTCAGCCTCCCCTCTCCAGTCTGGTGGATAATGAGGCAGGATGGAAAATGCCACAGTAAACATTTTTAAATGAGACTCAGACTGCCGAAAAATGACTGATTTGCAAATGGCTAAGTGGAATGGCGTGGTGGCCGTAATAGCTGTTTAGTTGTAACAGTCACAACACAATGGGGGAGTTGATTTGGTTCTGCTGGGGGCTAGTGAACGGGTAAGGATGGTGGCAATGTTTCCACCTCTGGGTTAACCATTATGGCGGACTGTGCGGCTGAACAACACCAGGTCATCACAGTCTATTTCTCCCTGTGACTCCCTCGGTGTTTGGAGGTCGCACATTTCACGACCCACACGTTCCAGGTTCAATTGCTATTATACCAGCTGTAATGTGAATCAGTAGAAGCCTAGGAGAGTGTGGTGGGTGGGTGTGCCTACATGTTTCTTGTGGATACTGTTTGCTATAGTTGCAAAAAAAAAAAAAAATATATATATATATATATCAAGAGTCTCTTACAGTTTTATGTATGAACGTAATTGTCAGAGAGTAACAAAAAGAGCCTAAAAGCATAAGACGGATTTAACATAGCAAACGCATCATCAGTTGATGATCACTATCATTCTGAGATTACAGTGAGTCTGTTGACCTTAGAAGACATCAAGAGACAGATTAAATCAAAACCCACCCAACCAAGCAACAATAAACTTATATTGCTCAATGTTATGGTTCCACGGTATGGGACTTTGCTGTAGAGTGGCTCTGAATTGAATACACATACAGATTCAAAATATCTGTGACGTTACAGCTTTAAGCCACATGAGTTGCAACCCAGATATGATTTCCTGTTGCAGTTTACTGAAATATGGCCATACACTTGTATATGCAGAGGAATAGTGAAGAAAGGTTGTCATATTATTGTTATTTTATATTATGATGATGATCTTCATCTTCATCATCATCATCATTATTATTATTATGTCAACTCCCAGTGTAGTACAAGCACTGATGCTGTTAATTTCTGCTCAGCTGTGCTGTAGTCTTATTGTAAAAGCTAGCAAGTAAGAGAAAATGTTTTATGTTTGACCTTCTCTTACACAGTATTCCATTTTTAAAGGTTTTGGGAGCCTCTAAGCATCACAATTTAGCAGTGTAAAATGTTTTGCATATTCATGTTCAGAGTTTGTTTATTTGCAAAGCTCAAGGTGTTAAAATGCTTCAGTTCCTGAGGTGGTGATGAAGACTCAATTTAACAGTAACAGACTGGCAATGTATAACACTGAGGAAAGGAATTGAGCAAGACTAGATAGTGTAATTTTACACAAAATTACACTGCATTATGTATACTGTAGGAGGCATGATTTCAATCCTATTCTAGATTTTCTGCTACATTTAGCTATTGACACAACCAACATCTACATTTTTTAAATGTCAGATGCCTTTTTATCATCCTCTTCCCTCCCCTACATGATTGAAGACCGCGCAATGTGACATGGTTGGATACTATTCTTTCAAATAGTCTACTTCGCCCGTAACATCCAGGGGCGCAACTTTCACTGGGGACGGGGGGACATGTCCCCCGCCCACATTCTGAAATTTCATTTTCGTCCCCCACCAGTTTTATAATTGGAATGTGATAGAAAACTAGGCAACGTGTGCATTAGGACCATGTGGACGCCTCCGAGCGGTCGGGTAGGCTGTTTGGAGTGTTTATCCGACTAGATAAGAACAATTTAAATTATGTCCCCCCCACTTGCGCCCCTGGTAACATCAGAGACACAGCACTTCATCCAGTGTAGACTTCTTAAGCTTCTTTTAGAGGATATTACGAAAATGCTCTTATCTGTTCACGCTTATTCCTACGCTCAGGCGAAAGTGGTATGGAAATGAGAGGTAGATAGCGTGAGAGAGAGAAACGGGAAAGAAGTGATGTTTCCTGCCATAGCCATATAGCCACAGGGATTATTTTGATCAGGTTGTGAACTGTACATGTACCTGTGGGGACAGGCAAAGAACCCTTTAAGGTTATAGATAGCAATTTCTTTCTAAGAGTGTTGTCAACATTGCTGTGATGTTCTACACAAGTAAGGGATGAAGACATTTTGAATTATGACAGTACAACAGCACCTAGATGAGCACTTTAATGACAGCAAAGCCACACGCAGTACGGCCCGGCTGTGTAACTCTGGAAATGAGGAGAGAATTGATTATTCTTGATGTCTGAAACATTATGGCACTTAAATACCAGGGAGATGCAACAGGTACTTCATCTTTGTGTCCAAAATGCACTGTTTTGCAGATAATGGATTTTTCCAGATCGTGCTTGGTTAAAGATGTGTTTGATTTGTTGATGAGCATGGCATTCCCATGTCAGGGGATTATAGTTGATGTGCCTTATGTGTTCCTCATAACACATATCGATGCAGGACATGTATGGTGCTCTGATTATAATGAAGTCTATAGTGCTATTCAGTTTGTGTAGGATGTTCCTGATTAAAGTAAAGTCAATGTTTAAGTATTCAGTTAACAGACATATAAAAGAAAGTTAATAGCTTGACACTAATTACAGCCTGATCCCTGCTGAGTAATTTTAATTTCATGAGCTTGAATCCGATTAGCACTTTTCCTGGATGCGTGCTGGAAAATATTGATCCTGCCGGCTTTTAAGTATTGTTCAAAGAAGCTACTTGTTGAGAAGGAGGGAGAACGTTTAAAAAAAAAAAAAACGTAAAGAGAACGTAATGAAAAGATGATTTAAAACAAAGTTTAAGAATGTGGATTTATGCCTGGTTGTTAAAGGACCGCGTTATATTGCTAATTAAGAACACTTGAGATATTCTCTTTGCATGCGATAATCTCTTCTACATGCTATGTTCTTTACTTCGGGTGACAGAGTTTATCATAGTATTTGGGTACTAAGTCAATGATATACTGCAGACGTTTTAGATATGCCAACTGTTTTTATTTTATTCTTTTAACTTATTATTTTGAAAAATATTGCTACTGAATATAACATTTAGCAGTTATCTCACTTGGAAATACAAAGCAACAACATTTTAACCCCAGTAAGGAACAAACTGTATTCTTCTGACAGCTAAATACAGATGCTAGTTTACTGCAATAAATCAACATGAATCAACTGTGTGTTTATAGCGTTCCAGTCTTTCCTTGTAAATGTTATCTCTGCTAGTCTGTTCCTTCCTTTACCACTGTACTCAATGAATAAAATGTGATCATGAGCTGGGCACATACAGTACAAGATGTGTATAACCTGAAAGAAAAGTCTTAAAAAGGTTTAAATATAGCCCCAACATACATCTTTGAATCCATTTTAAGATAGCATCTAATGGTTCACTCTGTCTTCTACAGTTAAACAAACATAGGCTACACAATAATCTTTGCCTCATACTGCTCTGACATTTCAGGGCCATTTTGTCTTATAGTATCTTCAGAGAGGATATGATATTGTATTTCTTCACAGATAGGAACATCTAGGAGGTCATGGCTTTATTCTGTCTGGAGCATTTGCCAGTACATTCTGCTGGGGCTTGCTATTGTTGGCCATCGACACACCACTAAGACTTGATAGACAAGGGGGAGGCACAACAAGCCAATGCGAGCGTGCTCACTGACCCAGGTGGCCACCCACACTGTGTTTGTGTGTGTGTGTGTGCATGTGAGTGTGTGTGTGCGTGCATGTGCATGTGTGTGTGTGTGTGTGTGTGTGTCCACCCGGCAGACACCTCTCTGGAGAGGAGCATCGGATCACTTTCGCTCCATCCAGCTGGAAGCTCAAACAGGCCACCCCACTATGCCCAGAGCTGAATTGGTGGGTTAAGGGGTACAATTCTGTTCCTCTAAGCCTGGGGAATAACAGACGAACTCTCTTATTGGTCAAACTTAACCTGTGCAACCAACCTATGATATTATGTCCTCGCACAGCTGGATACAGTATATACAGTATGTATATTTAACAATACTTTATGACAAAGATATAACGTGAAACTTTGAGTACCAATTAACTACAGTCTTTGCCACAGTGATTCCTCAGATTAAGAAATCAATGAAGCAAAGAGTTTTGGGTTGGGTTCATTTGCATCAGATTTCTTCAGGGTATAATTCTCCTCCCTAGATGAAAAGCTTATTAAAATGTAATGTCGTTCGAAAACTGGAGGGAAGATGGAGAGAGAGAGCGATAGAGAAAGGTAGGGGAGAGAGTGTGGGTGCAAGAGAGAGTGAGAGAGAGTGATAGAGAAAGGTAGGGGAGAGAGTGTGGGTGCAGGAGAGAGTGAGAGAGAGAGAGAGTGATGGAGAGAGAGAGAAAGAAAGAGAGAGAGAGGCCGACCACCAAACGTAGAGTCTTGGATGTTCAGAGACTGTTTGTACTTTCCCTAATTAACCAGACTGAATCCAAATGAATGTGCATACATACATACAGTACATTCTCACCAGATTGCTTTTCCTCTCTGATAGATATTAATTTGGTTAGGAACTGATGTAAATTTTCTCTTTTACAAATAATGCATATTTCTAAAATTGTATTTATCTTTTCACTGCAGTGGGCTAAATCAGGGTCACACAGAGGGATTCTTGGTAGTCTTAAACAAATCTACTTTGAAACAAAAGTATACACCTCACACACATGGTTATGGGCTCCAAAAAAGAAGAAGACATCTGTACCATGTCAGATATAGAGTTGAAATGTATTCCATTTTGAATTTGCATCCCAACATAACACTTTATATACATCACAGAAGACTGAAATATAACAAAACGGTTTGATAAAGAAACACCAGATTTTCAGTGTTTAAAAAAGAGAATGTTTATTAATTATGAAATGATGAAAAATATTCATAACATTCAACCCATGAGGCCACTAGAGGGTAATTTGGTCATGTGACTGCAGGAAAGTCCTATGCTCACTCAAACAGATTTAATCTAGCGTATCTAGCTACACTTGTAGCATATATTTATTTTTAAATTGTTAATTGTTGTTTATTTTGCATAACAAGCGCTTTGAGATTCTGTCTGTAATGAAAAGCGCTATAAAAGTTTAAGAAATTATTATTACTACTCAACGTAATAACATATCCTTATTCACAGACAGCGAGTTCGTCATAGCAATAAGTGAGCCTAGCGTTCATCAGTTGTCATATACAAGGAAAAGGCTGTCAAAAGCAACAGTCTTTGTCAATCACATCATCGATCACATCAAAACAGTGCAAAGGTTGTATGGAGGAGAGAATGAGGTGTTCCAAGAAAATGATCTACGCGTCACCATGACAATGTCACCATGAAAACATGAACTCAGCAAAAAAAATAAACATCCTCTCACTGTCAACTGCGTTTATTTTCAACAAACTTAACATGTGTAAATATTTGTATGAACATAACAAGATTCAACAACTGAGACATGAACTGAACAAGTTCCACAGACATGTGACTTAACAGAAATTGAATAATTTGTCCCTGAACAAATGGTGGGTCAAAATCAAAAATAACAGTCAGTAGCTGGTGTGGCCACCAGCTGCATTAAGTACTGCAGTGCATCTCCTTTTGCCAGTCCTGTCTGGTCCAGCGACGGGTTTGTGCCCATAGGCAACGTTGTTGCCGGTGATGTCTGGTGAGGACCTGCCTTACAACAAGCCAACGGACAGTCTGAGCACTGATGGAGGGATTGTGCGTTCCTGTAGTAACTCGGGCAGTTGTTGTTGCCATCCTGTACCTGTCCCGCCGGTGTGATGTTCGGATGTACCGATCCTGTGCAGGGGTTGTTACATGCGGTCTGCCACTGCGACGACGATCAGCTGTCTGTCCTGTCTCCCTGTAGTGCTGCCTTAGGCATTTCACAGTATGGACATTGCAATTTATTGCCCTGGTCACATCTGCAGTTCTCATGCCTACTTGCAACATGCCTAAAGCACGTTCACGCAGATGAGCAGGGACCCTGGGCATCTTTCTTTTGGTGTTTTTCAGAGTGAGTAGAAAGGCCTCTTTAGTGTCCTAAGTTTTCATAACTGTGACCTTAATTGCCTACGGCCTGTAAGCTGTTAGTGTCTTCACGACCGTTCCAGAGGTGCATGTTCATTAATTGTTTATGGTTCATTGAACAAGCATGGAAAACAGTGTTTAACCTCTATGGGCTAGGTGGGATGCGTCCCACCTACTCAACAGCCAGTGTAATCCCGTGGCGCGTTATTCAAATACCTCAAAAATGCAAAAACTTCAATTTTTCAAACATATGACTATTTTACACCATTTTAAAGACAAGACTCTCGTTAATCTAACCACACTGTCCGATTTCAAAAAGGCTTTACAACGAAAGCAAAACATTAGATTATGTCAGCAGAGTACCCAGCCAGAAATAATCAGACACTCATTTTTCAAGCTAGCATATAATGTCACATAAACCCAAACCACAGCTAAATGTAGCACTAACCTTTGATGATCTTCATCAGATGACAACCCTAGGACATTATGTTATACAATACATGCATGTTTTGTTCAATCAAGTTCATATTTATATCAAAAACCAGCTTTTTACATTAGCATGTGACTAGCATGTGACTAGCATTCCCACCGAACACTGCCGGTGAATTTACTAAATTACTCACGATAAACGTTCACAAAAAGCATAACAATTTTTTAAAGAATTATAGATACAGAACTCCTCTATGCACTCGATATGTCCGATTTTAAAATAGCTTTTCGGTGAAAGCACATTTTGCAATATTCTCAGTAGATAGCCCGGCATCACAGGGCTAGCTATTTAGACACCCAGCAAGTTTAGCACTCACCAAAGTCAGATTTACTATAAGAAAAATGTTATTACCTTTGCTGTCTTCGTCAGAATGCACTCACAGGACTTCTACTTCAATAACAAATGTTGGTTTGGTCCCAAATAATCCATTGTTATATCCAAATAGCGGCGTTTTGTTCGTGCGTTGAAGACACTATCCGAAAGGGTAAATAAGGGTGACGAGCATGGTGCAATTCGTGACAAAAAAATTCTAAATATTCCATTACCGTACTTCGAAGCATGTCAAACGCTGTTGAAAATCAATTTTTATGCCATTTTTCTCATAAAAAAGCGATAATATTCCGACCGGGAATCTGCGTTTAGGTAAACAGACGAAAGAAAATAAAGCATGGGGTCGACTCGGGCACGCGCCTAAGCCCATAGTACTCTGATCGGCCACTTGCCAAAAGCGATAATGTGTTTCAGCCAGAGGCTGCCTCGATATCGTTCAGCTTTTTCCCGGGCTCTGAGAGCCTATGGGAGCCGTAGGAAGTGTCACGTTATAGCAAAGATCCTCAGTCTTCAATAAAAAATGCCAAGATGAACAACAACTTGTCAGACAGGCCACTTCCCATATAGAATCCTCTCAGGTTTTTGCCTGCCATATGAGTTCTGTTATACTCACAGACACCATTCAAACAGTTTTAGAAACTTTAGGGTGTTTTCTATACAAAGCCAATAATTATATGCATATTCTAGTTACTGGGCAGGAGTAGTAACCAGATTAAGTCGGGTACGTTTTTTATCCGGCCGTGTCAATACTGCCCCCTAGCCCTAACAGGATAAACCCTTTACAATGAAGATCTGTGAAGTTATTTGGATTTTTACGAATTATCTTATAAAGACAGGGTCCTGAAAAGGGATGTTTCTTTTTTTGCTGAGTTTATAACTAACAGCAAGAGAAGACAGGGTGTTTTTTCTGGCAAATTACAGTTTGATTATTGAAGGGCATTTTTTTTTTAACATGTCGTAAGGGGAAACCAAGGACAAACAAAAAAATAAACAAATAACCATCTATGCAATTACTGTATGACAGGCTTTTTTATCACTCAATTAGAGCACTGTGGCACATTGATTTTCTAAAGAGGGTTTTTGGAAGCCTCCTCTTCACCTCATTTACACACAGCGCTCGTTCCATTCCAAATGGCACCCTAGTCCCTAGTGCACTACTTATTACTAGGTTCAATAGGGCTATGGTCAAAAGTAATGCATTTCGTAGGGAATCGGGTGCCATTTGGGATGCAATCAGCCATCAGACAGTGCTGTTGTTGGATTGAGTCACTGTAAGAGCTGTGTCTCTTGTAGACAAAAAGGATTATCCACTTCTTGACATGGTTATGTATTTGCTTAGTATCGATTCCCTGTGTAATGTGTTTTCTGCCTCGATCCCAGGCACCTACTTCTGTTGACTAAACATCGGTGGAGAGGATGTGTGGAGTAGCACCCTATGTGTTGCCAGGCAAGCCAATAAAAAATACTGCAACAACCAATGACACGTGCACTCTTCGATCAGTGTCACTTTGGGGTCCTTTGACTGTATTATCCTCAACGATTTCCATTTTAGATAAACAGTTTGGTTGTATTTCTTTATGTTTTGCAGACAGTTGCTTCATACAGGGGTGTCTTGATGTTTTTCATTGGTTAAACTATTTGGGGCAAATCATGCTTAGTGTGGGTCTTGGAGAACCGCTCAGAAGGTGCTATAATGGTGCTATAACACATTATCTGGCAGCATGCTGCTTGGGGCTACGCATCTACAGTACTTGCGCTGATGCCTGGTTGAGGAAAAACAGATGCATTTCTGTGTTAAGGGTTTAGATGGATGGACCAGTCACAGCTAACTGGCAGTACACCATTGTCAAATATCATTTTATGTACAGCAAATGTATAATTTGGTAGCAGACAATACTGTGTCATCTTATAGTCTTGTCTGTATAGAAAAGATAGTGATTACTGCTGTTTCATGTTTTCTAAAACTCGCTCCCCTCATCCTGACTGGAACAAATCGATGTATAACTGCTGTACCCCATATACTCCATTTATCAATTCCAAAGGAAGGACATTTGGAGTCCCTTATCTCTCGTTGAGCTGTGCCGGAGTGACAATCCATAGGAGTTCCTCCAATGCGTTTATGTGCCACTGAATCATTAAGCATCTTACTCTGCTGGCTGGCTTGCAAACCTGTTTGCTTTGAAGGGTGACAGAGACACTGAACTCCCCCATGCTGTTGAGCTTGAGCTGCAAGATAATGAGGCTGTGCTGGTTCTCCTTATTATGCTGGGGGGAAAAAACATTACGCAAATTGTACATTTAAGTTAGCTTTTTGGAATGCTTTTTGAGTGTGGACTTACTGTGTTTTTGTATTTCTAGATTAAATGGTTTAACCTAAACTACTATGCACAAGCCTGGGCGAGTGTGATGGTTTCCACTATGTAGATATTGATCTATTTAGGACTCCAATTATAAACGGAAAGCAATAGCATGGCTAACAGAGGTGTGGATTATCCTTATGATGCCCTTTAATTTGTTTTCTTCAAAACTCAGTGGGTGTATTTCATAAATATAATTGAAATGACTATTGTACCGCTATAAATATTGCATATTGTACCTATAACTGGGAAAGTGGACTAATTTGGCCTTGTATATTGTAGCATGGCTAACAGAGGGGTCAGGGTAGTTTTAGCTGTAGCATGGCTAACAGAAGGGTCAGGGTAGTTTTTAGCTGTAGCACGGTTAACAGAGGGGTCAGGGTAGTTTTAGCTGTAGCACGGTTAACAGAGGGGTCAGGGTAGTTTTAGCTGTAGCACGGCTAACAGAGAGGTCAGGGTAGTTTTAGCTGTAACATGGCTAACAGAAGGGTCAGCCTAGTTTTAGCTGTAGCATGGCTAACAGAAGGGTCAAGGTAGTTTTAGCTGTAGCACGGTTAACAGAGGGGTCAGGGTAGTTTTAGCTGTAGCACGGTTAACAGAGGGGTCAGGGTAGTTGTAGCTGTAGCATGGCTAACAGAAGAGTCAGGCTAGTTTTAGCTGTAGCATGGCTAACAGAAGGGTCAGGGTAGTTTTAGCTGTAGCATGGCTAACCGGTGGTGTAATGGAGGGTATACGCAGGTATATGACTTATGTACACTTTTTTTTGTGGGCATTGTGTATACTCACTTCTTAATCCCCCCAATGCGTATCAAAGTAGTATAGTGGAGGTATACGCCATATCAATTAATAAAGGCTGATGGAGCAGATCAGAATGTTTAGCTTAAAATGTTGGTAAACTATTATTTCTTCACATTTTAAGCGCAGCAATGTGCACATGGCACATGCGCGAATGTTCCAAAATGCAATTTGTGGGAAAACACCATTCTAAAATGTACACTGCACATGTGAGCGTTTTCATGGACAGCGATGGAAATATCAGTTAGAAATGGGGAGATCTAAAGATGCAACAACTATCATGGGTTGCTAATGTGACTAGGATAATGCTTTTGGCAGCGTGAACAACAATTTTTCTAAAGGCTACTTTGAAGCAAGGTCAGACATGGCAGAATGATATCATGATTATTTGCACCAATCCAGTGGCCATTTGTTTTGCAAACTCCATTTTATGTATGCTACAGAAACACCACTAACCAAGCAACAGTGCTAGATGTCTGGGTAGTTGAATTAAAGAGTAACTACAAAGAAATAACTCAATATCTTGGATTTTTCCAAGATCTCAAAAGTGGTCCCCTGATGTGGTTTAAGCATTGTTGTGTACTTATAGAACATCCAATTGTGTTGTTTTTCTATTAAAAAGTGTGACTTTAATCAGAAACCTGGGAATTTCTGACAGACTCATTTATGTTTTGATAGTTGGCCTACTATTAGCCTACTTGCAAAGTACAGCTTGGGTTGGCCTGTCTGTGAAAGACCAATATATGGGATTTATATCCAAATTAGAGTATACCCACTTCTCCAGGCACCACTGCACCACTGCACCACTGCGGCTAACAGATAGTTCAGAGTAGTTCTGGCCGTAGCATGGCTACCAGAGACCCCAGGGTGTCTATCAGATGGCTGGTTCATGTGTTCCGTTCCTGCAGAGGGAGAGAGACCTGTCTGTGATGCCGCATTCACGTCATGTTGGAAACCCGGGACTTCCGAGTTCAAATTAAAGTAAGTAATTTGCACAGAGCTTCCTATTGGTTGATTCTGATACTTCTTAAGTGGGAAACATGGTATCATCTTTC
Organism: Salmo salar; assembly: GCF_965601325.2. NCBI lineage: Eukaryota > Metazoa > Chordata > Actinopteri > Salmoniformes > Salmonidae > Salmo > Salmo salar. The sequence goes on from NC_138306.1 coordinate 67,512,900, forward strand.
TTTCTACAATATCCAAGTTTCCGAAATGTTGTGAATGCTGCATGAGGCCCTAATGGATTTGGTAGCCCAGCTTTGGAGGACAGATGGTGTGCATTGAGGTGATGGGCTGTGGCGGGGGGGGGTGTGGTGTGTGGTGTGTGTGTGTGTGTGTGTGTGTGTGTGTGTGTGTGTGTGTGTGTGTGTGTGTGTGTGTGTGTGTGTGTGTGGTGTGTGTGTGTGTGTGTGTGTGTGTGTGTGTGTGTGTGTGTGTGTGGAGGAAGGGGATTTAATGCTCCATGACCCAGATCCGCACTGAGCAGTGATGTTTCCCCAGCGTGTGTGTGTGTGGTGACGCTCAAATAAAGTGAAGGAAGAGTGACATAGACATTGTGTGTGTGCATGAAATGGTGAAGCTGAAGGGAGGAGTGACTGGGACAGCTGTGAGTGCGTTTGTATGTATATTTGGGTGTGTGACATCTGGGACGTGTGGCAGAGTGTGTGTGTGTGTGCTTGAGCTGCTCTGTATCCCTCCTCCTCCATCACTGTCACACAGCTGTCCCCTACCTGGACGACCTGTCACTCCACAGAGTCTGTCATCGTCATAATACCCTCTCTCCTCTCTCTCTCTCTCCTCTCTCTCTCTCTCTCTCTCTCTCTCTCTCTCTCTCTCTCTCTCTCTCTCTCTCTCGCTCTCTTTACCCCAAAACACACCCAGAGGCTTGATACCTTTAACATCTCTGTCATACTACAGTACTGTTCAAATCAAAGTTTATTTGTCAGGTGCGCCGAACACAACAGGTGTAGACCTTACAGTGAAATGCTTACTTACACGCTCTAAACAATAGTGCAAAAAAGGTATTAGGTGAACAATAGGTATGTAAAGAAATAAAACAACAGCAAAAAGACAGGCTATTTACAGTAGTGAAGCTATAAAAATTAGTCGGGCTGATTGAGGTAGTATGTACATGTGGGTATGGTTAAAGTGACTATGCATATAGGATGAACAGAGAGTAGCAGTAGCATAAAAGAGGGGTTGGCGGTTGGTAGGTGGGACACAATGCAGATAGCCCGGGTTAGCCAATGTGCGGGAGCACTGGTTGGTCGGCCCAACTGAGGTAGTATGTACATGTCATACTACTATGTCATACTACTTCTACAGTACTGTTTTGTCATACAGTACACGCCATCTGTAGTTACAGCCTCAGACAACATGTACTGAACATGTGGAGAAGCTGTGTTCAGTCACAGAGTGTGTTGATGCAGCGCATCACCTAGCCAGAATGGCTGATAACCTCTCTTTATCGTGTCACAATAAACTAAACAAAACAGATGCAAATGGAGATTAATTTTCTAAACCCTTTACATTTGTCCTGCGTGTCATTAACTATTAATTATCTACCATCATCTATGTATACTATATTAAAAATGACACTAAGTATTGAGATCTGTTTTGGGATTTATTTTACTGAGGGATTTATAACAGCTAGATAGGGATTATCATTTTACTAGACTTTGGGTCCATTACTCATGCAAAACTCATAGCATACCGTCCAAATCATCACAATCATCTCTGTGTCCTTGTGGAAGGCCCAAAGGGTAATTCTGTCTACATGACTAACTGGCTAGCATCATACCCCCGATGTTATGGAAAAGAGACAGGGCTAGCATGTTAGAGGGCCAGGGCTTCCGCAGCAGGGTAGAGTTAGTCAGACAAGTGGGTGGGTGAAGGAGGCCATTCCTTCCTCTTCAGTGATCGTGTTTGGAAGTATGGAGGTTTGTCAGAGATACAACATACTTCATGTTCTCGGTCTCTTGGCAGAATATCATCAGTCACGTGGAGTGCTGTGACTCGGTTGTTTCCAGAATGTTGTCACATGGAGTTCTGTTCTGAGACTGATGATTCCACAAGACTTGATATCATGTGAGAGTCAAAATTAGAGGAGAGCAAACAGCCCTGCCTCAGGCTGAGGGGTAATGGATGTGTCATAGATGCCATGCAGGCACAGAATGACAAGAAATAAGTAGGAAGTGGCATTGACTCAGGCATGGAGAAGCGGGGTCGTCCATACTTGATTTACATGGCTATTTTTAGAGTAGGGCAACACTTGAGAAGTCATAACTTGTAAACAGACAGACGTGTCAAATCGTCAGGGGTGAAATTTAGTATACCGTTATTTTTTTTATATTGATTTGTCTTTGGTTATTCTTTTATACATTCACAGTAGGCATACAGAAATTAGGCTTACAAGTACTTAAGCTGTTGAACACACTATACTTGTGTTGTACCTCATACTGCAGCATTTCCTGTAAAACAGTTGCTACTGTAATGCAGTTCAGAGCTGTGCGGCCTGGGGAATGTTTGTGCAGTTCTGAACTCTGCAAGCAGTGCAAATGTCTCTGGTCTGGTGTCCGATAGATTCTAATTGCCTCTGCACAATTTAATGAACATACGCTGGTGGATCGCAGGGGTTGTACCCTAACTCCGTGGATGTAACCAATTGCACTCTTCACGGTTGGGAGAAACATACTGCTCTCTCTCTCTCTCTCTCTTTCTCTCTCTCTCTCTGTATTACAGAACTTAATTGATTGTTAGCGGGAGGAAAGGTTCTCAAATTTCATGCACATTCTAAGGTATTTCAAATGAGCTGTTCTAATGGTACATACGTAGGATCTTAATATGAGCCAGTTTGCTACAGCAGCAATATATTCCTGCAGCAAAAGGAAATGTGAATTATTATGTGGATTATAATTAATGGACAATTTTTGTAGGGGATGACACATTTTTCATTAGGGCAAATAAAGTCTGCCATTTTAAAGTGGAAATTAGAAACTTTAGACACCTTTTTAAACCTTGAATACACTACAAGTTTGCATTTCCTGCCATGCAGGAAAATTCTCAGCAACAAACGAAATCCTACATCTCTAACTTTCTAATAAGGCAGAAAGAGAGAGAGAGAGAGAGAGAGAGAGAGAGAGAGAGAGAGAGAGAGAGAACTGCAATAGTTATTGTCACATTATTTGAATGAATGTTATTCATTAAAAAGCACAAATGAATGAATATTATTCAATCTGTCAAAAAGCCAATCAAAATGTTAATTTCCTCTTGAACCTAATGTTACCAAATCCATATATTTTCATGAAGGTAACAGAAATGCTGCTGTTTTGACCAGTGAGACATTTGGCTTCATACTGAGAGAGAAGTCAGCTCTCATCGAAAGATGTGTCTTCAAAAACCCATATCAGGTATGCATTGTTCAGCAACATCAAATTGCTTCCAGGAAATAAACACATCTACATGTCACAATAATAATGTAACTCTTAGGAAGAGAGTTTTCCAGGTTAATGAAGCAATCATCAATCCCGACTTTCCATCAAAGCAGAACACGATGACAGGATGTTTTTTTTTTCTTCATTTATTGTTACTATTATGAATTGTTTACTTAGCTCCTGATTTGACAACCCAGAGTGACCTGTGATCTTTCCCCTCATCACAAACCTCTAATATGGCGGCTTTAATCCAAATGATTCTGTATAGCCCCTGGCCTGCCTGCCTGCGCAAACTGAACACACACACACACAAACGCGCAGTAGCAGCAGCAACCGCATTAGGGCACAGCCTGCTGGATGTGTAAACGATGACGGCCCGGGAGGAGAAGAGAAAAAAAGAACTGGAGGGAAAATGTCCACATTTGTCTTTTTTACTCATAATTATAATGCCATTTGGAGTGTGAATAATCGCTCTGCTGTTATTTTAAATCCGCCACCACTAATATGGCCAAATTTACCAGCATCAGTGAATGCACTTTGACAGCTGCTATGTTTTGCTTCCCCGGGTCGCTGTCTGTCAATCACTGGGGATTATGGGTAAATACGACCAGCCCACCTGCCTCTGGTGTACTCTAATTCTGAAACCATGATTATAGACTCAAACTGAACAAGATAGATAGCAGGACAACGCCTGTTTCCTTTGTATGGATTATCTATTACGTCCCCATTTTGCACATTTTCAAATTTTCACACACATTATCCCGTTGCTATATCAAACAAACAGATACAGGCTCTACTTCAACATAGCCACTTGACAAGATAGACAAATATAGCCTACGCTGGATGCAATGTCTTTCATTGTGATGGGGTTATTTGGTGGCTTGCAGATGTACATCTATAAAGGATTCTAAACCACTATACATACATTTGCGTAATGAGGGTTGATATGACAGACTGGCCAGTGATGGCAATGTTGTGAGAGTTCCCAATTACCCGGGACTCGCCAGAGAGATTCATTTTTGACAGACATACAGACAGAGGTTGGTTTGCAGATATTCACCTCTCTGTGTCCCTAATGGCACCCTATTCCCTATATTCCCTACTACTTTTCACCAGAGCCCTATGGGATAAAGGGAATAGGGTGCCATTTGGGATCACTGGCTTTCACTGAGCTAGCTATAGCTGTGACCTGACCTCCTTGAGCAGCTAATTCCAAACATTCCTCCTCACATCTCTCCCTTTGATAATTACCATTTAATCTGGGAGCCATGGGGTGGATTATTCTCTGGACAGAGAGCACAATTAGACACTATTACCGCCACAATGAATGTCTGGATAGATGGGTAGACCCCGATCAGAGCTTTTTCTTCCTTGCTCCCATGTGTTCTGTTCATACAAAGAAAGTCAGGCTTGTCAATTCAATACCAACTATGTTTTTTTTTGTCTTGTTGAAAGACAAGGCTTGTGAAAATGAAAAGACTTGTCTCTCTCCATTAAGAGAGGCGTACAATAGGAAAGACCGGTGCTATTAACTGGTCAGATCACGGTGTAGATACAGGCTATGAGGCGAGCACCAGCTGGTGGCAAGAAGCTTGAAAAAACACTGTAATGTTTGGAGTCAAATCGAAATATATTGCTCCAGAAATATAGCAACTTCATATTCTCTGTGCATTGACTTCCATGTGTTTACAGACGTGATACAGCAGTGTACTATACATGGAGTGTACAAAACATTAAGCACACCTTCCTAATATTGTGTTGCACCCCCTTTTACCCTCAGAACAGCCTCAATTCATCGGGGCATGGACTCTGCAAGGTGTTGAAAGCGTAGATGCTGGCCCATGTTGACGCCAATGCTTTCCACAGTTGTGTCAAGTTGGCTGAATGTCCTTTGGGTGGTGGACCATTCTTGATACACACAGGAAACTGTTGAGCGTGAAAAACCCAGCAGCGTTACAGTTAAATCTTTGTTCTTGACCATTCACCCATACAGTGGCTTGCAAAAGTATTCACCCCCTTGGCATTTTTCATATTTTTTTGTCTTACAATCTGGAATTAAAATAGATTTTTGGGGGGTTTTGTATCATTTGATTTACACAACATGCCTACCACCTTGAAGATGCAAAATCTTTTTTATTGTGAAACAAACAAGAAATAAGACAAAAACACTGAAAACTTGAGCGTGCATAACTATTGACCCCCCCCCCCCCCCCCCCCAAAAGTCAATACTTTGTAGAGCCACCTTTTGCAGCAATTACAGCTGCAAGTCTCTTGGGGTATGGCTCAATATGCTTGGCACATCTAGCCACTGGGATTTTTGCACATTCTTCAAGGCAAAACTGCTCCAGCTCCTTCAAGTTGGATGGGTTCCGCTGGTGTACCGCAATCTTTAAGTCATACCACAGATTCTCAATTGGATTGAGGTCTGGGCTTTGACTAGGTCATTCCAAGACATTTAAATGATTCCCCTTAAACCACTCAAGTGTTGTTTTAGCAGTATGCTTAGGGTCATTGTACTGCTGGAAGGTGAACCTCTGTCCCAGTCTCAAATCTCTGGAAGACTGACATAGGTTTCCCTCAAGAATTTCCCTGTATTTAGTGCCATTCATCATTCCTTCAATTCTGATCAGTTTCCCAGTCCCTGATGATGGAAAAACATCCCCACAGCATGATGCTGACATCACCATGCTTCACTGTGGGGATGGTGTTCTCGGGGTGATGAGAGGTGTTGGGTTTGACATAGCGTTTTCCTTGATGACCAAAAAGCTACATTTTTGTCTTATCTGACCAGAGTACCTCCTTCCATATGTTTGGGGAGTCTCCCACATGCCTTTTGGCAAACACCAAACTTATTTTTTTCTTTAAGCAATGGCTTTTTTCTGGCCACTCTTTCGTAAAGCCCAGCTCTGTGGAGTGTACGGCTTAAAATGGTCCTATGGACAGATACTCCAATCTCTGCTGTGGAGCGTTGTAGCTCCTTCATGGTTATCTTTGGTCTCTTTGTTGCCTCTCTGATTAATGCCCTCATTGCCTGGTCTGTGAGTTTTGGTGGGCGGCCCTCTCTTGGCAGGTTTGTTGTGGTGCCATTTTCTTTCCATTATTTAATAATGGATTTAATGATGCTCTGTGGGATGTTAAAAGTTTCAGATATTTCTTTATAACCCAACCCTGATCTGTACTTCTCCACAACTTTGTCCCTGACCTGTTTGGAGAGCTCCTTGGTCTTCATGGTGCCGCTTGCTTGGTGGTGCCCATTGCTTAGTGGTGTTGCAGATTCTGAGGCCTTTCAGAACATGTGTATATATACTGAGATCATGTGATAGATCATGTGACACTTAGATTGCACACATGTGGACTTTATTTAACTAATTATGTGACTTCTGAAGGTAATTGGTTGCCCCAGATCATATTTAGGGGCTTCATAGCAAAGGGGTGAATACATATGCACGCACCACTTTTCATTTTATTTTATTTTTTTCCGATTTTTTTGAAACACAAGTATTTTTTTTCATTTCACTTCACCAATTTGGACTATTTTGTGTGTGTCCATTACATGAAATCCAAATAAAATCAATTTAAAGTACAGGTTGTAATGCAACAAAATAGGAAAAACACCAAATACTTTTGCAAGGTACTGTACACAATCCATGTCTCAATTGTCTCAAGGCTTACAAATCCTTCTTTAACCTTCCTTTAACCTTCTTCTTTAATCCTTCCGTTCATCTACACTGACTGAAGTGGATTTAACAAGTGGCATCAATAAGGAATCATAACTTTCACCTGGATTCACCTGGTCAGACTAAGCCATGGAACGAACAGGGGTCCTTTAATGTTCTGTACATTCAGTGTATGTTGTGCTCTTAGCCTACATTGCATCTGGCCAATAGGCTAGCACAGTACGTGGAAAATTTGCAGACCCATGGTGTGTAATCGGTGCAATCGTCCTGTCAATGCACAGCATGGTTCCACAGGATCAATACCATTTAAGTAAAGTGTCCAGCACAGGAGGTTGGTGGCATCTTAATTGGGGAGGACTGGCTTGTGGTAATGGCTGGAGCGGAATAAGTGGAATGGTATCAAATACATAAAACACATGGTTTGATGCCACTCCATTCGCTCCGTTCCAGCCATTATTACAAGCCGTTCCCCCCTCAGCAGCTTCCACTGGTGTCCAAACATATCGAATAGACAGCAGCACCAAATGGCCTGAACATGGAAGGGATGTGTGTGTGTGACTACAGTATTTTGACATTTCAATGAGAGTACATGCATTTGTCATAGCTCTGTATCATACTGTAGGCCTTTGGCACACACAGTATCAAAGAAAAACAACTGCATGAAGATTGTAGCTTGTACTTCATTTTAATGCTTCACTCACCTTCATACTCACAAGAACTCTATGTCTACACAAAGCACAGGAAATGCATTCTGGAATAAATACCCCCCCAAAAAGTCCTTAGGCAATGCATGTGTCACCCAGTATCATGCAGGGGGGAATGAATGCTTTATTGTCCCATAGAGACATTTGCTCGGTAACATCACATTTTACCAGTTGCTCTTATCCAGCGCAACTAGGGTAAAGTGCCTTGCTCAAGGGCACATCGACAGATTTTTCAACTAGATCTTTACTTGCCCAACACTCTTAACCGCTAGGCTACCTACCGCTACATGCTTGGTAACATAGATGGAGCCCTTTACCTGCCTTTCAAAGTGGCATTAAATGACAGTGTGGCCAAGCAGACCTCTTATGTCACTGCTGCCATTCAAACCCAGATCTGTCCAAGCTGTACTGTTGTGAGGCTGAATGATGGCTGTCCAACTTCCATTAAGCTTGCAGCCCCTGCCCTGCCGCAGCATCAGCATTAGTACAAGGCCGGCTGAGAGAGAGAGAGCGAAAGAGAGAGATTAGTCTGATGTGCAATCTCCCTCTAACGGAGTCAGCATGCTTCAGTTCGGCTGGCAGCTAGCCGAAGTCGGCTAGGCAAAACAAACTAGTGTGCTCGCATACTGTCTTAAAAGACCTTCGCTTGAAAAAAAAAGTCAATAGTACTGTTTGGCCATTTTGAGACACCGTAGCCAGTATACACTTTCTCGAAATAGTAATAATTAATAACTCAAGAAATCTCTTACGTTTTGTTTGGTCGAGGAGATCTTAGTCACGCAATTTTACATCTTAACTAAAATGTTTGGTGCAGTATTTTGAAATATCCTTGTTAAAACCAAGTATAGAGTTTATTTGTTATAATTAATTGGTATTAGATTTAAAAGGTGATCGAATTGCTGCTGAATTGTAATGTCGTTAATGCATTTCTTTTGAATAAATATTTATTTAATGTACAAGTGAATGGGTTGGTTTACTTTTAAATTTTGAACAATAAGGTAACTTGTTAAGCTGAGGACAATGGGAGAGTTGACCTGGTTAACAGGAGGCCTGGGGAAGAGACGTTGAAAATAGAGGGAGAGACGTTGAAAACGATGGAAATACATTATTAGTGTTGGTGAAGAAAAACAATAAAAGAAGATGATAAAAATAGAACAAAACCCATACCTACTGAGTTTTGAAGGAAAATACTGCTTTGATTTTATAAGAGTTATTTTAGTTTTGTTAAGAAAGACTTAGTAAAGACTGAATCTACCGTTTCATCTTGGAGGTATTTGACAGCCTCAAGGTTAGCCTAGCATCGTGCGAGACCTGGAAAGAATTGCTTGTGGAAGATTAACGACTTCATGTTTCCATGGGATATCTGTTGCTGCTAAGGAGTACTGTGAGCATTAATAGCTGTGCTTGCTGTGGATCTTGTGAGGACACCTGCTGGACGGAACTGCTATACTTCGCTGAATAAATATATACAAGTAGTGAGTAACTACAACGGTGGGGTGCTTCGGGACTTGTGTGTTGTAAAAATTTTTTATAGCTCTAACGCGTGCCAACAGGTTTAAGCAAGCTTCCAAGTAATTTGGACATGGGTTGTGAGAAATCACTGGGGTTTATCATTTGTAATTATTTTGATGTGGTACATTAAAAAATGTGATAATATACATCTTGAACCTTGTCTGTTGCATTGGTGGAGTTATTTACTGTTTCAATTTCATTTAAATGCATATCCTTATATAATAACAAAAATCTACAATCATTCTATCTGAAGTTAATACCCTGGTTGTCATCGCCCTAGTGAGTTTACAATAGGGATTCTTATTGGAGATGTCCTTCTCACCTAATATCCCATGCTGTTCAGATATTCTAAGTAAGGTAATATTGTGAGAGTCAAATTCGAGCCTGTTGAGAGGGTTACAATTTGTAAATGAAAAAATGTGCATGAAAACGTGTCGTCTATAGTTGAATGACAACATAGACTTTATCGAAGAAACCCTACAGTTGACCAATCACGGACGAAGGGGCGTAGGCTTTCTGGTCCTTACAAAACTATGCAGTTATTTGTTTTTTATTAATTATTTCTAACATTGTTAGCCCAGAAAATCTCAAGTGTTATTACATACAGCCGGGAAGAACTATTATATATAAAAGCGATGTCAACTTACCATCATAACGACCAGGAATATGTCTTTCCCGAAGTGAATCCTCTGTTCGGACCTCCACCCTGGACATGCAATCTTATCCCAGAGGCCGATCCAAAACAACGCGATCGCCGCAGGAGAGGCAGGCGTAGCGACCTACTGGTCAGACTCAGAAGGCGAGCACACCATCCACCGCTTCCGAGCATATTACTTGCCAATGTCCAATCTCTAGATAACCATTCACCAGGCGCTCTCATTTGTTAACTTCTGTAACCGTAAAAGCCTTGGTTTCATGCATGTTAACATTCGAAGCTTCCTCCCTAAGTTTGTTTAATTCACTGCTTTAGCACACTCCGCCAACCCTGATGGACTAGCCATGTCTGAATCATGGCTTAGGAAGGCCACCAAAGATCCTGAAATTTCCATCCCTAACAATAACATCTTCCAACAAGATAGAACTGCCAAAGAGGGCGGAGTTGCAATCTACTGCAGAGATAGCCTGTAGAGTTCTGTCATACCATCCAGGTCTGTGCCCAAACAATTCGAGCTTCTACTTTTAAAAATCCACCTTTCCAGAAACAAGTCTCTCACCGTTGCCGCTTGTTTTAGACCCCCTTCAGCCCCCAGCTGTGCCCTAGACAACATATGTGAATTGATTGCCCCCCCATCTATCTTCAGAGTTCGTACTGTTAGATGACCTAAACTGGGATATGCTTAACCTCTCTAGGGTCGGCGGGATGAAATCGTCCCACCTACGTAACAGCCAGTGGAATCCTGTGGCGCGTTATTCAAATACCTTAGAAATGCTATTACTTCAATTTCTCAAACATATGACTATTTTACACCATTTTAAAGACAAGACTCTCGTTAATCTAACCACACTGTCCGATTTCAAAAAGGCTTTACAACGAAAGCAAAACATTAGATTATGTCAGCAGAGTACCCAGCCAGAAATAATCAGACACCCATTTTTCAAGCTGGCATATAATGTCACATAAATCCAAACCACAGCTAAATGCAGCACTAACCTTTGATGATCTTCATCAGATGACTCACCTAGGACATTATGTTATACAATACATGCATGTTTTGTTCAATCAAGTTCATATTTATATCAAAAACCAGCTTTTTACATTAGCATGTGACGTTCAGAACTAGCATACTTCCGGTGAATTTACAAAAAATTGACTAAATTACTCACGATAAACGTTCACAAAAAGCATAACAATTATTTTTATAATTATAGATACAGAACTCCTCTATGCACTCGATATGTCTGATTTTAAAATAGCTTTTCGGTGAAAGCACATTTTGCAATATTCTCAGTACATAGCCCGGCATCACAGGGCTAGCTATTTAGACACCCAGCAAGTTTAGCACTCATCAAAGTCAGATTTACTATAAGAAAAATGTTATTACCTTTGGTGTTCTTCATCAGAATGCACTCCCAGGACTTCTACTTCAATAACAAATGTTGGTTTGGTTCAAAATAATCCATAGTTATATCCAAATAACAGCGTTTTGTTCGTGCGTTCAAGACACTATCCGAATGGTAAAGAAGGGTGACGAGCACGACGCATTTCGTGACAAAAAAAATCGAAATATTCCATTACCGTACTTCGAAGCATGTCAACCGCTGTTTAAAATCAATTTTTATGCCATTTTTCTAGTAAAAAAGCGATAATATTCCGACCGGGAATCTGCGTTTAGGTAAAAAGACGAAAGAAAATAAAGCATGGGGTCGACTCGTGCACGCGCCTAAGCCCATTGTCCTCTGATCGGTCACTATCCAAACGCGCTAATGTGTTTCAGCCTGGGGCTGCCTCGATATCATTCAGCTTTTTCCCGGGTTCTGAGAGCCTATGGGAGCCGTAGGAAGTGTCACGTTACAGCAAAGATCCTCAGTCTTCAATTAAAAAGAGCCAAGATGAACAAGAACTTGTCAGACAGGTCACTTCCTGTATAGAATCTTCTCAGGTTTTTCCCTGCCATATGAGCTCTGTTATACTCACAGACACCATTCAAACAGTTTTAGAAACTTTAGGGTGTTTTCTATCCAAAGCCAATAATTATATGCATATTCTAGTTACTGGGCAGGAGTAGTAACCAGATTAAATCGGGTACGTTTTTTATCCGGCCGTGTAAATACTGCCCCCTACCCCCAACAGGTTAACACCCCAGCCGTCCTACACTCTAAACTAGATGCCCTCAATCTCACAGAAATTATTAAGGAACCTACCAGGTACAACCCTAAATTCATAACCATGGGCACCCTCTAAGATATCACCCTGATCAACATGCCCTCTAAATACACCTCTGCTGTCTTCAACCAGGATCTCAGCGATCACTGCCTCATTGCCTACGTGCATGATGGATCCGCAGTCAAATGACCACCCCTCATCACTGTCAAACGTTCCCTAAAACACTTCAGCAAGCAGGCCTTTCTAATCGACCTGGCCCGGGTATCCTGGAAGGATATTGACCTCATCCCATCAGCAGAGGATGCCTGGTTGCTCTTTAAAAGTGCTTTCCTCACCATCTTAAATAAGCATGACCCATTCAAAAAATGTAGAACTAAGAACAGATATAGCCCTTGACTCACCACAGAATTGACTGCCCTTGACCAGCACAAAAACATCCTGTCTAACCAAGGCTAACCTTGAGGCTGTCAAATACCTCCACGATGAAACGGTAGCTTCAGTCTTTACTAGGTCTTTAGCATCGAATAGCCCCCGCGATATGCAACTTTTCAGGGAAGTCAGGAACCAATATACTCAGTCAGTTAGGAAAGCTAAGGCTAGCTTTTTCAAACAGAAATTTGCATCCCGTAGCACTAATTCCAAAAAGGTTTGGGACACTGTAAAGTCCATGGAGAATAAGAGCACCTCCTCCCACCTGCCCACTGCACTGAGGCTAGGAAACACAGTCACCACCGATAAATCTACGATAATCGATCATTTCAATTAGCATTTTTCTACGGCTGGCCGTGCTTTCCACCTGGCTACCCCTACCCCAGCCAACAGCTCAGCACCCCCTGCAGCAACTTGCCCAAGCCCCCCCCCCCCCCCCCCGCTTCTCCTTCACCCAAATCCAGACAGCTGATGTTCTTTCTAAAATGATCCGCCTAAATTGTTCAAACCCCTATTACTAGCCTGTTCAACCTCTCTTTTGTATCGTCTTTGATCCCTAAAGATTAGGAAAGCTGCCGCAGCCATCCCCCTCTTCAAAGGGGGAGACACTCTAGACCCAAACTGTTATGGTCTTATTTCCATCCTGCCCTGCCTTTCTAAAATCTTCGAAAGCCAAGTTAACAAGGAGATCACTGACCATTTCGAATCCCACCATACCTTCTCCACTATGCAATCTGGTTTCCGAGCTGGTCATGGGTGCACCTCAGCCAATCTCAAGGTCCATAACGATATCATAACCGCCATCGACAAAAGAAAGTCCTGTGCAGCTGTCTTCATCGACCTGGCCAAAGCTTTCGACTCTGTCAATCTCCGCATTCTTATCGGCAGACTCAATAGCCTTGGTTTTTCAAATGACTGCCTCGCCTGGTTCACCAACTACTTCTCAGATAGAGTTCAGTGTGTCAAATCGGAGGGCCTGTTGTCCGGACCTCTCTATGTAACATTCTCTGTTTCACGGAAACATGGCTCACTCGGGATATGTTGTCAGAGTCAGTACAGCCACCCAGTTTCTTCATGCATCGCTCCGACAGAAACAAACATCTCTCTGGTAAGAAGGGCGAGGGTGTATGCCTTATGATTAACGACTCATGGTGTAATCACAACAACATACAGGAACTCAAGTCCTTTTGCTCAGCCGACCTAGAATTCCTTACCTTATCAAATGCCGACCGCATTATCTTCCAAGAGAATTCTCTTCGATTATTGTCACAGCCTGGTATATCCCCCCCAAGCAGATCCCTCGTCGGCCCTGAAAGAACTTCACTGGACTCTATGTAAGCTGGAAACCATACATCCTGAGGCTGTATTTATTGTAGCTGGGGATTTTAACAAAGCTAACCTAAGAACCATACTTCCTATATTCTATCAGCATATCGAATGCGCGACAAGAGCTGGTAGCTTTCTGGATCATTGCTACTCGAACTTCTGCGATGCATGCAAAGCCCTCCCCCACCGTGCCTTCGGCAAATCTGACCATGACTCCATTTTGTTGCTCCCAGCCTATAGACAGAAACTAAAACAGGAAACACCCGTACTCAAGTCAATACAATACTGGTCTGACCAATCGGATTCCACGCTTCAAGATTGCTTCAATCACGTGGACTGGGATATGTTCCGGATAGCCTCAGACAATAACATTGATGTATACGCTAAGTCGGTGAGCGAGTTTATTAGCAAGTGCATCGGAGATGTCGTACCCCCTGTGACCATTAAAACCTTCCCTAACCAGAAATCGTGGATTGATGGCAGCATTCGCGCAAAACTGAAAGCGTGAACCACCGCTTTTAATCATGGTAAGGCGCCTGGAAACATGACCGAATACAAACAGTGCAGCTATTCCCTCCACAAGGCAATCAAACAAGCAAAGCGTCAGTTTAGAAACAAAGTAGAGTCGCAATTCAACGGCTCAAACACAAGACGTATGTGGCAGGTCTACAGTCAAATAAAACCAGCCCCATTGCGGACATCGACATCTTGCTCCCAGACAAATAAATGACTTCTTTGCTCACTTTGAGGACAATACTGTACAGTGCCACTGAGACAGCCCGCTACCAAAGCCTGTGGGCTCTCCTTCTCTGTGGCCAATGTGACTAAAACATTTAAACATGTTAACCCTCGCAAGGCTGCTGGCCCAGATGGCATCCCTAGCTGCGTCCTCAAGAGCATGCGCAGACCAGCTGGCTGGTGTGTTTACGGACATATTCAACCAATCCCTATCCCAGTCTGATGGCTACCATTGTTCCAGTTCCCAAGAAAGCTAAAGTAACTGAACTAAATGACTATCGCTCCATTGCACTCACTTCTGTCTTCAGGAAGTGCTTTGAGAGACTAGTCAAGGACCATATCACGTCCACCCTACCTGATACCCTAGACTCACTCCAATTTGCATACCGCCCCAATAGGTGCACTGATGATGCAATCGCCAACACACTGCACACTGCTCTATCCCATCTGAACAAGAGGAATACCTATGTAAGAATGCTGTTCATTGGCTACAGCTCAGCATTTAACACCATAGTACCCACCAAACCATAGTACCCACCATCATTAAGCTCGAGACCCTGGGTCTCAACCCCGCCCTGTGCAACTGGGTCCTGGACTTCCTGACGGGCCCCCCCTAGGTGGTGAAGGTAGGAAACATCTCCACCGCGCTGATCCTCAACACTGGAACCCCACAAGGGTGCGTTCTCAGCCCTCTCCTGTAATCCCTGTTCACCCATGACTGCGTGGCCATGCACGCTTCCAACTCAATCATCAAGTTTGCAGACAACACTACAATGGTAGGCCTGATTACCAACAACGACGAGACAGCCTACAGGGAGGAGGTGAGGGCCCTCGGAGTGTGGTGTCAGGAAAACCAACTCTCACTCAACGTCAACAAAACAAAGGGAATGATCGTGGACCCCGTCCACATTGACGGTACAGTAGTGGAGAAGATGGAAAGTTTTAAGTTCCTCGGCGTACACATCAAAGACAAACTGAAATGGTCCACCCACACAGACAGCATGGTGAAGAAGGCACAACAGCGCCTCTTCAACCTCAGGAGGCTGAAGAAATTTGGCTTGTCATCTAAAACACTCACAACCTTTTACAGATGCACAATTGAGACCATCCTGTCGGGCTGTATCACCACCTGGTATGGCAATTGCACCGCCCTCAACCGCAAGGCTCTCCAGAGGGTAGTGCGATCTGCACAACGCATCACCGGGGGCAAACTACCTGCCATCCAGGACACCTACAGCATCCAATGTCACAGGAAGGCCAAAAAGAACATCAAGGACAGCAACCAAGCGAGCCATTGCCTGTTCATGCCGCTATCATCCAGAAGGCGAGGTCAGTACGGGTGCATTAAAGCTGGGACCGAGAGACTGAAAAAGAGCTTCTATCTCAAGGCCGTCAGACTGTTAAACAGCCATCACTAACATAGAGAGGCTGTTGCCAACATACAGACTCAAATCTCTGGCCACTTCAATAAACTGACTTAATAAAGGTATCGCTAGTCACTTTAAATAATGCCGCTTTAATAATGGTTACATGGTGGTATCACAAGTCACTTTAAATAACGGCACTTTAGTAATGTTTACATATCCTACATTACTCATCTCATATGTATATATTGTATTCTACACCATCTACTGCATCTTGCCTATGCCACACGTCATCGCTCATCAATATATTTATATGTACATATTCTTATTCATCCCTTTACATTTGTGTGTATAAGGTAGTTGTTGTGAATTTGTTAGATTACTTGTTAGATATTACTGCATAGTCGGAACTAGAAGCACAAGCATTTCGCTACACTCGCATTAACATCTGCTAACCATGTGTATGTGACCAATAAAATTTGATTTGATTTGAGATTTCGGTTTCCGAACTTCGGCTGGCCTCGAGAAAAAATGTTGTGTGCCCGAGCAGCCAAAAAAACCCTTACCGAAGTCCAAAACGAACAAATTCGCCACAAAATGTCTGGGAAGCGTGCGGATGCCTTAAGCCAGAGACGTAAAAAATGCATTGGAAAGACATTGTTATTCCTGCATCGACCCTGTGATATTGTTGTTACAATATTAACATTCTGCACATTGTGAGGCCAACCCTGCAAATAACATTTTACTCAGATGCATTCCCAGGCAGAGTAAGATCAATACTAAAATAATATTGCTCAAGGAATATTTTATTTCTGAACAGCATGTTTGATTAGCTACATTTTAATGGAGGTTTAAGCTGTGTTTGTCTGTGACAGTGCATTTAAATCAGGCATTGTGTTGCACTTCCATGCAAAACATTGATATTGATGTTAAATATACTAGTATAGTGTGTTTTTACAAGCTTTGTAATGTCAGTTATAGCAGTTATCAATATCAGTTCAAATAATAGATCATAGCTTCAAAGCTCAGGTCCATAAATACATCTTAATGCAATGTTCTTCTCAGTAATATGCGCAGCAACTTCTTGAAATGGAAGCTTTCACTCATATTTTCACACACCCTGAGGAGTGGGCTATCCTCTGCTCCGCTCACCTTCTCCTCGGCTCCTCTTCTCAGACAGAGGTGGTGAGTGGAGACTGAGGAGAGAGAGCGAGAGAGAGAGAGAGAGAGAGAGAGAGAGAGAGAGAGAGAGAGAGAGAGAGAGAGTGGGAGATGGGGAGAGAGAGGAGCAAGCTGAGGCCTGGAGGTCATACACCCAGGAGTGTGAGTCCTGCCAGGGGACTTATAATCCCACAACACCCTCTGCTGCTATCCCCTCTACCACCCGTCTGTCCTCTCCCTGTATCCCCCTATCCCTCCTGCATCCCCCTATCCCCTCCTCCATCCCTCCACCCCCCCCCTCCATTCCTTCTACTCCCCCTCTATCTCTCTATCCCTCCACCCCTCATCCAGCCCCTCCACCCCTCCTCCATCCCTTCTATCCCTCCTCCATCCCTCTATCCCTTCTACCCTCCTCCATCCCTCTATCCCTTCTACCCCTCCTCCATCCCTCTACCCCTCAACCCTCCTCCATCCCTCATCCCTTCTACCCCTCATCCATCCCTCCACCCCTCCTCCATCCCTCTATCTCCTCCACCTCTCCTCCATCCCTTCCACCCCTCCTCATCCCTCCATCCCTCTATCCCGTCCACCTCACAGCCAGTCCATGACTAACTGGATCTGCTCCCTATCACAGGGCCACAGGACGTCTTTCCTCTTCTCCCTTCTCCTCCTTTTCCTCCTTCTCTCCATCCTTTCATCCGATTTGTCCTGTAGCCTGTAGACTGCTCTGTCTGGGCTCTCCCCCCCTGGGATGGAAGCCGAGAGCTGAGGTGTGTCCCAAAGGGCACCCTATTCCCTACATAGTGCACTACTTTTAACAAGGGCTCTGGTGAAAAGTAGTGCACTATGTAGGGAATAGGGCACCATTTGGGACACTGCCTGGGGGCTGTCTGTGCCAGGGACTCGGCTTAGACATCCAAGGCCTGGCGCTTGCAAGGACCAGACACCCCGGTGGCCGTCTCTCGCAGACTCTAAAGGCCCACCACCTAATGGGTTTAGACTAATCAGCTAATTTGTCAACAAGTTTCTGATTTCGACAAGCATATCAACAAGCTTGTCTGTCTGGCCTGACACTCGGCTGTATAAAGTCGAATCCAAGTTGAAGCCGTGTGGTTGAATTCAGACTATGAAAAAGGAACTTGCCTTCTCTCTCTGTCTGTTTCTCTATAGACTGTATAGTCGAAGCCAAAGCAAGTGAATGTTGACTGTGAAAAGGAGCTTTGCCTCTCTCTGTCTGTCTCTCTGTCTTCTCTTCCGCTACTCTCAGTATAATGGTGGTTCGGTTAGAATCCCTCCTGCCAGCTCAGGTTAAATGACTGAGGGAGTACAATCCTACATTATCCTACATTATTCTCTTGATCTAAACAGCAAGTGATGATTCCCAGGTCATTAGGAACCACTGTGACTTACTGAAGAGTTTTGTTATTTGACTGGATAATAAGACTAGAAGCATGCGGGTGTTGCTGACTCACTGAGTGCTTAAATTCTTATAGAACAGTAACAATTGGTTCCATAAGGAGGGTTCCTTGAGAATGCCAGGTAACTCCTTCCTGTCCCTTTGTGTTGTGTTGTACAGGCCATTTATCCCTGGGTGGGGTCATCCATTATTTCACTGATAGTTGGAACTTCAATGTATTCACGTCACATTTACCTCCATCCGTTGTGGTGATAAATATAGTCTAAGACGGGCTATTACTGTATGTTTTGAGACACCCACTAGGGATCTAAGTACTGTTCTTTGTGTGACTAACTGTACTGTGTTTCCTTGTACCATGGTCCCAAAGACAACAATATCTACAATGAAAAGTGTTAGCAGGTGCAATAATGTATTCATTTAAATTCAATTTCATTGTATTTACACTTTATGCTTTATTTATTTTATTTGCTTTATGATACATTTCTAAATCACCACCAGGTACAGAATATTGTCCAATAGGAATTTTCCCTGTCTCCCCTTTGTTTCAATGACAAGCTGTTTTTAGAGGGAGATCAAGGAGGTGATCAATGAGTTTATTCTGTCTCTTGTTGTTCACACAGGCTTCCTAAGCACAGGGGACCAGGCAGCCAAGGGGAACTATGGACTGCTGGACCAGATCCAAGCCCTGAGGTGGATCAAAGAGAACATTCAGGCCTTCAAAGGAGATCCAAAGAGAGTGACAATCTTCGGCTCTGGTGCAGGGGCATCGTGTGTTAGCTTGCTCACGCTCTCTCACTACTCAGAAGGTATGTATAGTCTCCAAAAATATTTCCTTACTTCCTTGGAAATCATTGAGATTATATAATATTTTTTATATATGTCAGTGAATACAATTCCTTTTGAATTTTTTATGAATCAGAAAAGGAATAATTCTCGGCGTCCACTGTGAGATTTATACACTGCACTGAATGATTATTAATTCAATTCATATGGTCATATGAACTTCAGCAATAATTGTAGAATATGGTAATAAAATAAACACCTGTGGGGAAATGTTTTATTATATGTATTGCTTTATATGATAGATATCTACAGAGGGATTTTGTTTCAAACAGGAATATCTCTCTCGCTGGGAGGGTATGTCTGTGTCCCAAATGGCACCATATTCCCTACATGGCGCCTGATCAAACCTACTGCATTACATAGGGAAAACAGTTCAATTTGGGACGCAACCTGTGCGTTGTTTAAACAGTCAGGATGCACCATCATGACTGTTCAGAGAACGTAGCGTCACATTTGATGGCCTTCATAGCAGAGATAACAACTAGAGTGTGTTCACAGGTTCACTCAAGTGTACAATATTGCCTACCTCAGCCACTAGATATTTGTGTGACCAGCCTGAGAAAAGTGGTAGGTGGATATCAAGAATATTAGAATGGCTCACCGCCGTGACATTATAGTACGTTTACATCTCGCTGTTTCTTTTATTATCATTAGAAAACAGTATCCTAGAAATGTGAGTGTCATTAAGTGTCATTGTTGCTCTCTCTCAGCCCAGTGCACAGCACATTGTAGAGAGGCAAACAAAGTCTGCGTCCCAAATGGTATCATATTCCCTATGGTGGTCAAAAGTAGTGCACCGTACAGGGAAGAGGATGTCATTTGGGACGCAGACAGAGATAGACAATTGAATAGCTAGGTGTACCTTCTCGCTCTCTTTCTCTGCAGCTGAATCTCACCAGGAGCTGTTTGAGTAAATGACTGTGATAACAGCATTACCTACTCAGTCTCCATAGGGCAAAGCCCCAGATGGATCTTAACCGGCACATCTCGCAACTTCAGGCTTTATTCCCGTCAATACAAAATCAATATCAGTTATGGCAGGAAATGGACATGTCTTGCACTCGTCAATGGACTTTCATTTCTCTCCATGCCCCGCTGCTGCTAAAAAAAAAACATAAATCCTCTGCTTTCAGTCCTTTCTTTCATCGTCGTTCTCTCAGAAGTCCAATTCAAACATTGAATGCCAAGACTGTGCAAAGCTGCCACCAAGGCAAAGGGTGGCTACTTTGAAGAATCTCAAATATATAATATATTTTTGATTTTGGTTACTACATGATTCCATATGTGTTATTTCATAGTTGTGATGTCTTTACTATTATTCTACAATGTAGAAAATAGTCAAAATAACAACACTTGAATGAGTAGCTGTGTCAACTTTTGACTGGTACTGTATGTATGTATGTATGTATGTATGTATGTATGTATATATATATATATATATATATATATATGATAGGGACGGAAAAAGACACTCAAGTTGGGAAGAGATGTTACCAGACAGTCAGGGATCTTCTTGTCTCTTTTAGCCCAGTAGTTGTCTCTCCTTAAAGGAATAATTTGTTTCATTAGTCCACTTTTGATACAGTCCCAAAATGTTTTGCATTTCAGCAATCAAGTTTTCAAGATATACAACTTTCAAAATCCTAATTTCCACATCATCATGATGATGTGTTTTGCATAATGTGATGCATTTTGCATCATCATTATGATGTAGTAAGTGACAATTAGCGTTATGAAAGTTGTCTATCTTGAAGACTTGATTGCTGATGTGCAAAACATTTCGGGACTGTATCAAAAGTGGACTAATGAAACAAATGATTCCTTCAAGGAGAGACAACTACTGGGCTAAAAGGGACAAGATAGTTTTTGAGTGGATTATTTCTTTAACATCTGCCAGCCTGGTTCCCTCACTCACACTACGGCCAAACATTTTACCAATACCCCCCCACCCACCGGAATAAAATCCCTCACACTAGTTTTGGTTAGCCCTGTATCCTATCACCTGTATTGGTGTTGTGATGGAATTGGATTTGCTAGGGCTCTTGTTAGTCAAGCAGCTATGTTCCTGCATCACTCCCTTTAGCCAGACCCAGGTGGCATGGGAGCCGTAGCCCCTCATCGCTGCTCCCCTTGTAGGACATGATATGTTTCTGTTTCACGGCTCCACAGGCACGCCTCAGCAAGCAGAATGAGGTAAACACAGGAGGCAGATGCAACATATTTAAATTAACTTCTGGTGAGTCAGGCTTTAACTGATATTCTTTAACCAGAGGAAATGGGGGAAAAAAGCTAAATAAACCTCTGTTGCTAACTAGGCCTTGAGGGAGACTTCGTCTTCTGCGGCTCGGAAGCATACTTTTCAAGTCGTCCTTGTTGAGTCACCATCATAAGGATATAAATAGAACTTAGAAAATACTGGGGGAAAAAATGTAACATACAAGAAGTGTTCCTAGTGCGCTGTGGCCTATTTGCAGTGGCAGTGGCAGACAGATCGTGACATGCAGCTCCAACATAATTCAGGATGAATAAGTGGCCTGAGGCCTCATTGCAGAATAAACAAATGTGTCTTTTATTTTCAGTCTGATTCATTTATTATGACCAGCGTTGACAAGATGTGATGTCCCTGTCCATGTCCTTAATCATCCTTTTGCTACATATTTTTGTCAGTATAGGAGGATATGCAGTAAACATGTATCTCTGTCTGATTTCTATGGATCTGTGTGGATGTTACAGGCGTAATCAGGCAAAACATTTTTTACTGATTATAGCACTCACAGAAGATGTTACATCAGAATTACTTAAATAATACCGAATTAATGAATTACATTTTATTTTTGCGTCAAATCACCAATTGGCAACCCATCCCTTATGGGATTAATTGACACATTAACAAACATTACAATAATTCACCATGGTAATTAAATGATAATTCTTCTTGTGGCGTTCTCTGCATTGCACATCACATAGAGTGAAAAGAACACAATACATCAATACATAATAGTCAGTAAGGTTATCCAAACAATAATTACATCCCTAGAGCAGTAAAATAATATACATACATACATACATACATACATACATACATACATACATACATACATACATACATACATACATACATACATACATACATACATACATACATACATACATACATACATACATACACACTGCATATATACACATACCTACCATAAACAGACCAGAAAATACAAATTATTTATATACTGAGTAAATACCAATGTGGCTGTTCCAGGTGTGTGTATTTTCTTTTAGTAGTTTTATTGCAAAACATGTGAAAAACACCAAACACAATGTGTGAGATTTGTTGTGTCTAACATCAGTTGTCTCCCTTTCAGATCTCTTCCAGAAAGCCATCATCCAGAGTGGTACAGCTCTGTCCAGCTGGGCGGTTAACTACCAGCCTGCCAAGTACACACGGATGCTGGCTGAGAAGGTGGGCTGCAACATGCTGGACACCATCGACCTGGTGGAGTGCCTCCAGAGCAAGAACTACAAGGAGCTGATCGAACAGAACATCTTACCCGCAAAGTACCACATCGCCTTTGGCCCCGTCATCGACGGCGATGTCATCCCGGACGACCCCCAGATCCTCATGGAACAGGGCGAGTTCCTCAACTACGACATCATGCTGGGGGTCAACCAAGGCGAAGGGTTCAAGTTTGTGGAGGGCAGCGTGGACAGCGAGGACGGCGTCTCGGCCAACGACTTCGACTTTGCCGTGTCGGACTTTGTGGATCACCTCTACGGCTACCCGGAGGGCAAGGACACACTAAGGGAGACCATTAAGTTCATGTACACTGACTGGGCCGACAAGGAGAACCCCGAGACAAGGAGGAAGACGTTAGTCGCACTCTTCACCGACCACCAGTGGGTGGCACCGGCCGTAGCCACAGCGGACCTCCATGCCCAGTATGGTTCGCCAACGTATTTTTACGCCTTCTACCACCACTGCCAGAGCGACATGAAGCCTAGCTGGGCTGACTCGGCACATGGAGACGAGGTGCCCTATGTGTTCGGGATCCCGATGATCGGACCCACGGACCTGTTCAACTGCAACTTTTCCAAGAACGACGTCATGCTCAGCGCAGTGGTTATGACCTACTGGACTAACTTCGCCAAGACAGGGTAGGTTGTCCAATTCATTCTGTTTTTATACTGTCTGTCAGATTGTTTATTTGAAGTGGATAAATATCCATCATGGATCGAGAAGACACTTAGCAAGTTATGGAAGCATAGCTTCAACTAAACTGAACAAATCAGTGCTTCAGCAAGTCTTATAGAGGCTTTGGTTTTCATTAAGGCTTTGCCGTTTGCAGATATCACTTGATATTTGGATCACGTCTTTGTTTCCTGAACCCTGGGATTAGCCAGGTAGCAGGATGTTTGCGACCCAGTCACACTGAAAATTAATTTTAAGGTGAATAAATAAATTCTTGAACAGCTTCATAGGCTGTAGCATTCCCTCCCCCAGCTCTCCGGCTTGGCTAGCGTCCAACTGATCCCAGTTCATCAGGGGATAGATTGGCAACGTTATTGACATGGGGAGGCTCTTTTACTCTGAGTGCTTTTTGCTTTCCCATAGTGCTGCTTCAAACAAAGCACGAACCCAAAGCAAATTCATGGCATTTGAGAGTGTCCATTTTTCACAAGAGTCTCTCCAACTGCAGGCAAACACTCCCGTTGCGATCCTCAATTTCCTCGCTAGATTGAGGGTTTTCCAGAAGAAGGCTCCCAACGACAGACAGGGGATTCGGAGGGATGAGAGGCATATCATTAACTACTCATCTCAGTGCTTTGAAATGGGGTGATGTACAAAATTGAAAAGTACAATACACAGGGAAGCCTTCTTCTTATTCGTGGTGGATAGTGGACTGAACAATGGGTGAGGCTTGTGTGTATGTGTATCCATGCGTGCGTGTTTCTTAGTATACACTGCACATGCAGGCTATAGTCAACTAAAAATGAAGACAGCTGGGAACACATGGCAGACTGGAAAAGCAGATTTTTTATTTCACCTGCAAAGAGAGGCTTTGTGTCAAACAGAGGGAGATAGGATTGGATACATTTGTGAGCATCTGAGTAGATACATGTAAGTATTATGTGCAAGCCACAGCCCTCTGGTGAAAAAGCAGAAGCTGGGTAGACCGACGTGCGGTTTATTTATATCCAGGACTTTGCTATTTCCATAAACCTGCGACGACAAGTCTCTTAGGAGGTGTAGACTAGCCCTCCATCTGAATGTACTTCTGTTATCACACAAAACAGATTGACAGCATGGTGAAAGCATATGTTTTATGGACCTTCTGAGATACATGTGAATAGCTTGCTAAGTATTTATCAGTCCGATGGGCATGGGATGCCTGGAGCGTTGTCTTTATTCCAAGTCTATAGTATTGGAGAAAATGGCATATTGTTACAGCAGACGCTTCCATATGCTTCTATCAGGGCTACAGGCCTTAAGTGATATTGTACTGGGATCCACATGCTAGCTGGAACATATGCACATACACTATGTAAGTAACTATTACTAGACAGTCACTGGATCCATTTCAGGGAGATTAGTTTAATTTACCAAGAGGTGACATTTTGACAGTGTAAAACATGTCAAATGGGAAGATGTTACTAACAAAGACTGTAGTGTAATATTCAGCAAGGCACTAGGGTTTGACACAAAGTACTGCGAGCAATATACCCATTTTGGTAATGTTTTTGTAGTTGTGGAAGAGTAAATGTGGCCCACGACGTTCAGAGTGACGCAAACAAACACACAAGTTCTCTTGAGTAGAATGACATAGCAAAATGTCACAAGATTAGCTTTGTATTGAATCAGATCTAATTGAATCCTACTCTCCAGGGATGCACAGACATAATTTCCTATTTTTTTCTCTCTCTGTCCATCCTTCCATTTACAAATGAATGGCATACTTAGATCCTGCTGTAATCGGTAAGGACAGGATTAAACAGTGCTCCATCAGCCGGAGATACTGTCATGCAGGATTAGCCAGTTAAATGTATCCTGATCCCTTGAGACCACTGTTATCTAGTAGGCCACCTGATGGACGGATGGAGCTGTGATAAAAGCAGCCTTCTCCCAGTCTCACAGTCTCTCAGTACTCTAAGAGCTCGTTTTGGAAGCAGAGCAGACCTCCTGGTACATACCTATTTTGACGTCTATCAAATGTATTTTAGCATTGGCTCTAGTCTGCCTGGAGTGCCAGGTGGGCGTGGTTTGCTGTTTCCCGCCTATTCAATCGGTTTCATTGGGTCAGGCAAGCAAAATCAAACCCAGCTGAAGTATTTTAGATGATTTCAAATAGTATTTGAACCCAGGTCTGCATCCGAGGTCATCTTGAATGGTCTGATGGGTCCTGAGTGTCCCATGGTGCCTGAGTGCAGTGTATGACTCAAGATGAGGCCTTTTTTTCTGTTCAGCATTCAGCTGGACATTCCCCCTTCCCATTCCATTCCTTTTACGCTTCCACTCACTCAACAGTGTCAGGCTCCAAGGTTGTCGTCTCGACTGTACTACTTGCCTCTGTCTCCCTTTGAAAGTTAATGAAATCAGAGTCACAATGTCACAGGAAAGTTGTTTGATTCCAACTCTGAGGCAGTCAACTATAATATCTACTTCAAAATGTCAATGGGAGAATAAAAAGGCTACGCTACAGTAAAATGTTAACATGATCTAGGATATTGGGCCATTTCATACTATTGCAGATTTGTTCTATGAATAACCGAGGTGTTTGTTATAAACGTTAAACATGGGGGCACAGGATATGCTTTGCATTCATCAATTATATGAGTCTTGTAACTGTACAGTAGGATGACTCAGCTCTAAAGTGAATCTAATGGGTAGTTTTAGT
Organism: Salmo salar; assembly: GCF_965601325.2. Taxonomy (NCBI): domain Eukaryota; kingdom Metazoa; phylum Chordata; class Actinopteri; order Salmoniformes; family Salmonidae; genus Salmo; species Salmo salar. The sequence goes on from NC_138306.1 coordinate 67,539,028, forward strand.
GGCCATTTGTGACTTCATCTTCTTTTTACTTTAATAAAGATTCCCTTCAGTGGGCTTAAAGAAAAAAAAAATATATATATATATTACAGAGGTAATAATGACCACATTGACTCACTTGGGAGGAATATAACATAACATTTCGTTCTAGTATATTTTAATATTTTGGGTCAATAATTTTCAATTTCACGAGCATTGACTTCACAAGCCTAGAGATAAAATAATGCTTAGGTGGCCATTATTCAGAATGCTGCCCTTTTTTTCTCTCTTTTTTAAACATTTTGTAGAACACTGTCCTGAAAAGGACAATTGTATAATAATTTCATGACTAATGTTTTTTATCTTCTCTATTTCAGAGATCCAAACCAGCCCGTTCCTCAGGACACCAAGTTCATCCATACAAAACCTAACCGCTTTGAAGAGGTTGCCTGGTCGAAGTACAACCCCAAGGACCAGCTCTACCTGCACATCGGCCTGAAACCCAGGGTCAGGGACCACTACCGGGCCACTAAGGTAGCCTTCTGGCTGGAACTAGTTCCACACCTCCACAACATAAATGAGTTGTTCCAGTATGTATCCACAACGACCAAGATACCGCCGCAGGACACCACCCCGTTTCCTTACACCAAGCGTTTCCCAGGTAATCGGCCTTCTACCACCCGCCACCCTGGGGTTCCCTCCGCTAACACCAAGCAGACCACCGACCAGCGGAAAGGTGAGGACCTCACCGACGAATCAGCCGTGGTTATCGAGACTAAACGGGACTATTCCACGGAGCTGAGCGTCACCATCGCCGTGGGAGCCTCGCTGCTCTTCCTCAACATCCTGGCGTTCGCTGCGCTCTACTACAAGAAGGACAAGCGGCGGCATGAGTCAAACCGGCGCGGGCCAAGCCCACAGCGCATCTCCGCCGGGCCGGCCAATGCGGCGGCCAACGCCAATGACATCGCCCACCTGCAGAGCGAGGAGCTGATGTCCCTGCAGATGAAGCAGCAGCAGCAGATGGATCACGAGCACCACCACGAGTGTGAGTCGCTCCAGGCCCACGACACGCTGCGCCTCACCTGCCCGCCCGACTACACCCTCACGCTACGTAGGTCGCCAGACGACATCCCCCTCATGACGCCCAGCACCATAACCATGATCCCCAACTCGCTGGCCGCCATGCAGCCGCTTCACAACTTCAACACGTTTGGCGGCAGTCAGAACAGTACCAACCTGCCCCATGGACACTCCACCACCAGGGTATAGCTCTTTGTGGAGAAGTCAAACGTCGATGTTGCCTGGCCTATGTTGGACAAACGCTAAGAAAAGAGAGCAGAGTGACTGACTGTGTTTCACACAGAACTCATCTCAGTGGATGAGATGTTATTTTGCTACCATGCCTTCTTGAACAGTATATCAAAGTCAAATATGAACTTCTAATGACATGTTTGAAAAGTGAATGTTACTACAGTAATACTGTTTTCGGAGTGAAGCTTCTCGAATGAATCGAAGAGAGTTTTACCAGAAGAACAACACCGGAAGACAAGTCGAATAATCTGCTGTAGAATGCTTGAATAGACAGTACAAAACATGAAGGGTTACAGTGATGATAAGGATTACTCAAAAAGCTTTTTGTGCCATCAAGTACATCATAGGACAACAACACACAATTGTACAGTGAATTACCACTCTACTACATTGGTAAAGTATGACAGACTAGTCATGGGCACTGAATTTAACCCCCCCCCCCCCCCCCCCCCAGCCTGACATGTATTTATGAAAACTTTGTAAAAAACAGTATATAGTTGTGAGTAAAAATAAACAAAAAAGAGAACTTTAAAGAGCTTCTATTGTTGTTTGAGTTTAACTATGGCTTTTCCAAGCGTGTTCTTTCTGTTGAGGTGCATGTAAATAAACACTATCAGTCATTATCCATTTTTAAAAAATAAAAATCTGTGTTTCATTGTTTTCACAGCAGCAGATAAAAAAGTGCAAACACTATCCATTTTGGGAGCATACTGTGCATCGTCTAGACAACCATTACATTGTCCTGTGTATCCTTTGTATCCATTTCTGACACAATGCATGTCTGAGAACTGCTTTATAATCTACATTTTCAGACAGCATTCTGATTCTGTCTCAAAATGAGGTTTGATAGCGTGAGTCCATTTTTTTGTGACCTGATTCATCTTGTTCTGCATTTAATCATTTTGTTTGTAGGCTATTTATGTCTAGCAGCAATCTCACCACTGTCTGAGCTTCAAATGTGACCAGCAATGTATTACTTAGAAAAAAGGCAGTGGATTTTGGTATCAATATTAGTTGGATATGTTTGTAAAGAAGTATATGTTAGATATTTCAAATTGTCATATGCTAGCAATATGTAAAGTATTGTGCCGGGCTTTTGATATCTTGGGTTACTACAACACAAGTGAATGAGTGTAAATAATAATAATGATAAAGGATATTATTAATAATAACAATTATAAGTACAATAAAAAGTCAACATTAACCCAAATGATTTTCCGTTCTGCATCCTATTACAGAGAAAAACTAAAGCAAGTACATATAAAAAGGTTTATAATAATGCTACATTTGTAACTTCAATGAAAGATATATCCTTACCAATGGTCCATCAACTGTCAAGATACCAAGGGTTTTGATGTAGGATTTGAAATCATTTAATTTGTCTGATATTGTTTGCAGTTTTGCCTTAAGTGATAGATGATATTTCTGGCTGGACACCTGTATAAAGATTTTCTGCAGCATTTTTAATAAAATATCACAGTATTTTCTAAAGAAAAGCTTCATGGACATTTTTTAAATGTGTGTGTGTGCCAGTCTGTGTAAGAAATGTTGGATGACATGCAGGATTTGGAACACGTGCTATTGAATAAGACTCCTTCATTTGCTATCTTACACAATGAAGACATGCGTTTCCATATAAATGGATGTACTGTATCTTGTTGCAATTCCGTCCTCTACTCCTATTTACTTTGTGCAGATGCACTCTTCATGAACCTCATGAAGTTAACAATTTAGAGTTTATCAACACTGGCAATTTAACAACCAAAACTTTTAAAATGTGATATCGGAATTTGTAAATAGTTTAGCCAAGAAAAAACCACGGACTTACAGACTTGATAAATTGCCACTTTGCTCAGTAAAAACAGACCCACTTATGAGCTGAATAGCCAAGTGTGTAGCTGCATTGGGTTTGCAGTGTCTCTAGTGGTATTTGCATACAAGGGTTTGCATCCTGTACGGCGTAAAATTGCTTTGCAATGCTGTCCCTCCTTCCTTCCCACGGGTCAATGTATGATCTCTCTTCAAACTAACTTGACAGAAGGAAAATCTACATTTTTAATAGTTTTTTTGTTGTTGCAGTTACTGGGGCGAAGTAGATGTCTCTATACAATCTCTTTGACATTAGACCTACAGTGTATAAGGCCCTGATGCAAGAGATTGGGGGCAAAGAAAATTGTTATTACGAGACAGAAAAAAAACTTTGCCAAAGTGCCAAGATCATTTAATATGTTGTCTTCATTGTCTACATTATCTATCTAGTCTGGTTATGTCTCAAACTGCATGTTAAAATATGTATCTTAAGACAACCAGCGAAAACACACGACCATGCATGGAGTGTGTCTGTAGAGTAGACCAGGGCTCCATCCCAAATTGGACCCTATTCCCTTTACAGTGCACTACTTTTGAAGAGCCCTATGGCCCTATAAAGTGAGTAGGGTATCGTTTTGGACGCGCAAACAGCTCTTCTTCTTAATTGGTAGGTTGTTTATGCTAGGGGTAATGGGGTGGGGTTCACTGAGCATGAATACTCCAGACTCGACTGGAAGTTAATTAAGCCAGCTACAGCGTTCCATCACTCAGCTCAGAGTCAGGCAGCTCAGCCGGGGACATGCTCAGCTTGGTCCCACCACTGTCTGTCATTCAAGTCCCTCGGCTCTCCAAGCAGCCATTACCGAGTGGTATCGATCGCCACGGTGACAAGGTAGCGAACCAAATAAAGAGTGGGCAGGAATGAGGGAGGAGTCTGACTCAATACCATTGGGGAAGGCCCATGAAGGCATAAAGTCAAGCCCACTGTGACCAGCCTATAGCTCACTAATACACAGCTATTGCTACTACTACACCCTCCCTTCACATTATTGCTGTGTGGTGTTTTTCTTCCAACCATGAATTAAGATGCAGGTAAATACCTCTTGCATCGAAGTCAGTTGATTGCATTCCCTCCCTAGGTGGCAGGACCCTAATAGATGAATATGAAATCTTCTGAGCCAATATATATGCTGAACAGTTAAGTGGAGAGGAACTCTCATCTGTGTGTGGTGAAGACCTGACCGGCTGCCAAGGTAATGATAATGGCCTAGAGAAAATTCCCTTTAACGGTTTTTATGATTTTTGCTTTGAGAAAAATATTGTCCTCTTTTCACATTCTCAGTACTTGTCAATAGTTTTCAAATCAGTTGTGCAGAGAGAAAGAGAGAGATGTGGAGCTATTTTAGTGCCAACAAAAATTGTATTTGGATTCCATAATGTCGATTTTATATTAGGATGTTAAATAGAATTCCACAATTTAGTATTTGTATTAGGATATTGAATTAGAATTCCATAATTTTGAATTTTGTATTAGGATATTGCATTTGAATTTTGAACTTTTTAATTTGTAATGCCCAAATCTAATCATTGAATTCATAAATTAAGCTTGAATGAATATTGCAATTAGTTTTAAAATGAAATGTGTCCCGTTTTAAGAAGCTAGGTGTATGTCGCACGTCTTCACAGGAGAGGCATTTGAAAGTACACTACTGTTCAAAAGTTTGAGGTCACTTAGAAATGTCCTTGTTTTGAAAGAAAAGCTTTTTTTTGTCCATTAAAATAACATCAAATTGATCAGAAATACATTGTAGACATTGTTAATGTTGTTAATGACTGTTGTAGCTGGAAACGATTTTGGTTGAATCCATTTTTAATGGAATATCTATGTAGGTGTACAGAGGCCCATTATCCGCAACCATCACTTCTGTGTTCCAATGGCACGTTGTATTAGCTAATCCAATTGTATCATTTTAAAAGGCTAATTGATCATTAGAAAACCCTTTTGCAATTATGTTAGCACAGCTGAAAACTGTTGTGTGATTAAAGAAACAATCAAACTGGCCTTCTTTAGTTGAGTATCTGGAGCATCAGCATTTGTGGGTTCGATTATAGGCTCAAAATGGCCAGAAACCAATAATTTTCTTCTGACATTCGTCAGTCTATTCTTGTTCTGAGAAATGAAGCCTATTCCATGTGAGAAATTGCCAAGAAACTGAAGATCTCGTACAACGCTGTGTACTACTCCCTTCACAGAACAGTGCAAACTGGCCCTAACCAGAATAGAAAAAGGATTGGGAGGCCTCGGTGCACAACTGAGCAAGAGGACAAGTACATTAGAGTGTCTACTTAGAGAAACAGATACCTCACAAGTCCTCAACTGGCCAATAAAAAGAAAATATTAAGATGGGCAAAAGAACACAGCATCCTGGAGTCACCTCTTCAATGTTGACGTTGAGACTGGTGTTTTGTGGGTACTATTTAATGAAGATGCCAGTTGAGGACTTGTGACGTGTCTGTTTCTCTAGACACTCTAATGTACTTGTCCTCTTGCTCAGTAAAAGTTTCAAAACCCACATTTATTCCAATTAGTTTTTTTTCCTGCAAAGAAGTTTCCTTTTCTTTGTTCTGACACTGTCATGAAGCATTATGACCATCCTGTGTCACTTTACCTGGACTAAGAAAATACACTTCATGACACTGTCAAGAAGCATTATGACCATGTTAATGGCAGATAGGCCTATCATGTGCATGCCCTTATATCAGTCATCAGTCAAAAAGAGTGTGACTTGTCATGCCCCTGAAATCTGCTCCTGCATTCATCCCAGCCATCAGCAATATAGATAAGCGCGTGTCTGACATCAATGTGTGAGTAATTACAATTATAATTTAAAATTGTCAATTTACATACTGTTGACATGTAGGTTATGGTGTAATGGAATGTTTTGCCTTGTGTGGTAGGTTTTGTAGGTTTTGACACTCTTTTGTAGGTGTCATAACCAGTCATAAAATAATTACCGTGGTAGGTTTTGTGGGTTTTTACACTCTTATGTAGGTGTCATAACCAGCCATATAATAACACAATATATGGAACAACAGGTCTAAATATAATACTGGTCAAAAGTTTTAGAACACCTACTCATTCAAGGGTTTTTCTTTATTTTTTATATTTTCTACATTATAGAATAATAGTGCAGACATCAAAACTATGAAATAACACATATGGAATCATGTAGTAACCAAACAAGTGTTAAACAAATCACAATATATTTTGTATTAATGACAGCTTTGCACACTCTTGGCATTCTCTAAACCAGCTTCATGAGGTAGTCACCTGGAATGCATTTCAATTAACAGGTGTGCCTTCATAAAAGTTAATTTGTGGAATTTCTTTCCTTCTTAATGCTTTTGAGCCAATCAGTTTTGTTGTGACAAGGTAGAGGGGGGGGGGGGGGGGTATACAGAAGAAAGCCCTATTTGGTAAAAGACCAAGTCCATATTATGGCAAGAACAGCTTAAATAAGCAAAGAGAAATGACAGTCCATCATTACTTTAAGACATGAAGGTCAGTCAATACGGAACATTTCAAGAACTTAGAAAATTTCTTCAATTGCAGTCGCAAAAACCATCAAGCGCTATGATGAAACTGGCTCTCATGAGGACCACCACAGGAATGGAAGACACAGAGTTACCTCTGCTGCAGAGGACACGTTTATTAGGGTTACCAGCCTCAGAAATCGCAGCCCAAATAAATGCTTCACGGAGTTCAAGTTGTAGAAACATCTCAACATCAACTGTTCAGAGGAGACTGTGTGAATTAGGCCTTCATGGTCGAATTGCTGCAAAGAAACCACTACTAAAGCACACCAATAAGAAGAAGAGACTTGCTTGGGCCAAGAAACATGAGCAATGGACATTAGACAGGTGGATATTTGTCCTTTGGTCTGGAGTCCAAATTTGAGAATTTTGGTTCCAACCAGCGAGTCTTTGTTAGACGCAGTGTGAGTGAACGGATGATCTCTGCATATGTGTTTCCCATCGTAAAGCATGGAGGAGGAGGTGTTATGGTGTGGGGGTGCTTTTCTGGTGACACTGTCTGTGATTTATTTAGAATTCAAGGCACACTTAACAAGCATGGGTACCACAGCATTCTGCAGCAATACGCCATCCCTTCTAGTTTGGGCTTAGTGGGACTATCATTTGTTTTTCAACAGGACAATGACCCAATACAACTCCAGGCTGTGTAAGGGCTATTTTATCAAGAAGGAGAGTGATGGAGTGCTGCATCAGATGACCTGGCCTCCAGAATCCCCCGACCTCAACCAAATGGAGACGGTTAGGGATGAGTCGGACAGCAGAGTGAAGGAAAAGCAAGTGCTCAGCATAGTATGTGGGAAATCCTTCAAGACTTGGAAAAGCATTCCAGGTGATGCTGTTTGAGAGAATGCCAAGAGTGTGCAAAGCTGTCATCAAGGCAAAGGGTGGCTATTTGAATAATTTTAAGTATAATTTTTTTTTGATTTGTTTAACAGTTTTTGGTTACTAGATGATTCCATATGTGTTATTTCATGTTTTGAAGTCTTCACTATTATTCTACAATGTAAATAAAGAAGAAAAAAATAAGAAAAACCCTTGAATGAGTAGGTGTGTCAAAAATGTTAACTGGTACTGTATATGTGTCATGACAGTGTTAATACCATATTATATGACAAGTTATGTCAGCTGTTATGACATATTATAACTTGGTTAAGACCATGTCATAACGTCTTATGACACTGGGTGTCAAGTAAAGTGTTACCAATTTCTTTCCTTATGTAAATGGATTTTTCTTTATTCTATCAGTGCAGCTTCTGTCATAACAAACACATTCACACCCCCACAGAATAACCATTAGCCGACTGCCTGCTGTTTGATGACTCAGATAGTAATACATCAGGTGTCTGTGTAGGGGGGGGGGGGGGGGGTGTGTGTGTGTGTGTGTGTGTGTGTGTGTGTGTGTGTGTGTGTGTGTGTGTGTGTGTGTGTGTGTGTCTGTGCGGGTGTGCATGTGCGTGTGTAAGTGTGTGTATGTGTGTATGTGTGTGCGCATGCATGTGAGTGGTGCGTGGGTGTGCACAATTCTTCATTGGCATTTGCAAGTGTTTCTGACTAGTATGTTGTCTTAATTAAAAAATCTGCAGCATTGCAAACTAATGACACTCCCTGATAGCTTTGTCTGTCTCATTGAGACCTTCCAGCTTGTCTGTTGTTGTCTTCCTAGCTGACAGGCCTCTGAGGAACACAGAATGCGCTAAATTGATGTAGATGTTGATGTAACTGGATGTGGTTTCATACCAAGTGATATCGAAAGACCTAAAGGCCTTTCATGTTCTCTCTTTGGTTTGCCGTCATTCACCATTATACAGTGCATTCGGAAAGTATTCAGACCCCTTGACTTTTTCCACATTTTGTTGTCTCATTTACCTTATTCTAAAATATATTAAATTACATTTTTTTCCTCATCAATCTACACACAATAGCCCATAATGACAAAGTGAAAACAGGTTATTAGACATTATTGAAAATGTATTGTAAATAAAAAACAGAAATACCTTATTTACAGAAGTATTCAGACGCTTTGCTATGAGACTTGAAATTGAGCTCAGGTGCATCCTGTTTCCATTGATCATCCTTGAGATGTTTCTACAACTTGATTGGAGTCCACCTGTGCTAAATTCAATTGATTGTACATGCTTTGGAAAGGCACACAACTGCCAATATATGGTCCCACAGTTGACAGTGCATGTCAGAGCAGAAAAAAACAAGGCATGAGGTCGAAGGAATTGTCCGTAGAGCTCCGAGACAGGATTGTGTCGAGGCACAGATCTGGGGAAGGGTACCAAAAAATGTCTGCAGCATTGAAGGTCCCCAAGAACACAGTGACCTCCATCATTCTTAAATGGAATAAGTTTGGAACCACCAAGAACCTAAAGCTGGCTCCCCAGATTGCAAACTGAGCAATCTGGGGAGAAGGGCCTTGGTCAGGGAGATGACCAAGAACCTGATGGTCAATGTGACATAGCTCCAGAGTTCCTCTGTGGAGATGGGAAAACCTTTCAGGAGGACAACCATCCATGCAGCACTCCACCAATCAGGCCTTTGTGGTAGAGTGGCCAGACGGAAGCCACTCCTCAGTAGAAGGCACATGACAGCCCGCTTGGAGTTTGCCAAAAGGCAACTAAAGGACTCTCAGACCATGAGAAACAAGATTCCCTGTTCTGATGAAACCAAGATTGAACACTTTGGCCTGAATGCCAAGCGTCACGTCTGGAGGAAACCTGGCACCATCCCTACTGTGAAGCATGGTAGTAGCAGCATCATGCTGTGGGGATTGTTTTCAGCGGCAGCGACTGGGAGACTAGTCAGGATCGAGGGAAAGATGAATATAGCAAAGTACAGAGAATGAAAACTTGCTCCAGAGCGCCCAGGACCTTAGACTGGGGCAAAGGTTCACCTTCCAGCAGGACAACAACCTTAAGCACACAGCCAAGATAACGCAGGAGTGGCTTCAGGACAAGTCTCTGAATGTCCTTGAGTGACCCAGCCATCTGGAGAGACCTGAAAATAGCTGTGCAGCAACGCTCCCCATCCAACATGATAGAGCTTGAGAGGATCTCCAGAGAAGAATGTGAGAAACTCAATGTACAACAAAGTACTGAGTAAAGGGTCTGAATACTTATGTAAATTCTGTATTTCAGTTCTTTGTTTATACATTTGCAAAATTTCAAAAAACTTGTTTTGCTCTGTCATTATGGGGTATTGTGTGTAGATTGATGAGGGGAAAAAAACAATTTAATAAATTTTAGAATAAGGCTGTAATGTGAAAAAAGTCAAGGTGTCTGAATACTTTTGAAATGCAGTAGTGTGACTGTACGCTCACAAGTGGATAAAACAAGTCTTGTTTGTGTCTAGTACAGTAGTTCCTTTATAAACAATATATTTGAGCCTTGGCTCAGGGATTTCGCTTGTTATTCACAGCATTGTTACTGAAAGGATACTATCATGACTACACAGTAGCTTCTGATTTCCTGTTGTATTGATTTGCTTGGTATTAAGTAGCGAGGCTGAGCAAATACTTTTTGCAGGACATTTTGCTGAAAGATTTAGAGATTGACCATGCTTCCCAAATGGCATCCTATTCCCTATACAGTGCCCTACTTTTGATAAGAGCCTTGTGTGTCATGTTCAAAAAGAGTGGTAATTTGGTACCATTTGGAACATATAGCTCTGGGCATCTGGACAGACAGCAGTGCCTCCTTAATGTAGCTCGCTCCTCTCAATGTTTTACTTTCCCACCGTCTCATCACAGCAACAGTCGACTAATACCAGTCAATTAAATAATGTATAGTGTACATAGCAAATGCGGAGAAAGAGAGAGAGAGAGAGAGAGAGAGAGAGAGAGAGAGAGAGAGACAGACAGACAGACAGACAGACAGACAGACAGACAGACAGACAGACAGACAGACAGACAGACAGACAGACAGACAGACAGACAGACAGACAGACAGACAGACAGACAGACAGACAGACAGACAGACAGACAGACAGACAGACAGACAGACAGACGGAAACAGAGAGATGGAAACAGAGAGAGGGAGAAAATGAATGAGAAACGTTTTTTCAGGGGAGATGAAATATAATTATGTAATTGGAAGTGTGTGACTTCACAGCACAGATGCAGTGCCATCTTGTGTGCTAAGCAGCTCTGCCATGGATCTGATCCAACTTTTCGCTTTAGCGGATGGCAGACATGTGTGAGGCGTTAAAGAGAGATAGACTGTATTATTATGGTTTGCTCTTCCATTTCGATAGTTGTCAGAAGAATTGCATCTGCTTTTGAGGATATCTGTCTGAGCAGCCTGGTCTCATAGACTAGACGTAACATAGTAAACTAAATCCGAGTATCTTAAATTGTACTGAATAAAACTATAAATGCATATCTTCATGAGCTGAAATAAAAGATCCCACACATTTTCCATACATACAAAAAGCTTATTTATCAAAATGTTTGTACACATATTTGTTTACATCCCTGTTAGTGAGCAGTTCTCCTTTGCCAAGACAATCCAACAACCTGACAAGTTTGACATATCAAGAAGCTGATTCAACAGCAAGATCATTACACAGGTGCACATTGTGCTAGGGACAATAAAAGGCCACCCTAAAATGTGCAGTTTTGTCACACAACAGAGTGCCACAGATGTCTCAAGTTTTGAGGGAGCATGCAATTGGCATGCTGACTGTAGGAATGTCCATCAGAGCTGTTGCCAGAGAATTGAATGTTAATTTCTCTACTATAAGCTGCCTCCAACGTTGTTTTAGAAAATTTGGCAGTACGTCCAGCGGCCTCACAACCGCAGACCACGTGTAACCATGCCAGCCAAGGACCTCCACATCCGGCTTCTTCACCTGCGGGATTGTCTGAGACCAGCCACCCTGACAGCTGATGAAATTGTGGATTTGCACAACCAAAGAGTTTCTGCACAATCTGTCAGAAACCAACTTTAGCATTTGAGCTAATTAGCAACTTTTCAATGACTTACTACTTTTTAGCTACTTTGCAACTACTTGGTATGTTAGCGAACCCTTCCCCTAACCCTTTTAGCTAATTCCTAACCTTAAACCTAACCTTAACCCTAACCCTAACCCCTAGCCTAGCTAACATTAGCCAGCCAGCCAGCTAATGTTAGCGTTTGCCACCTAGCTAATGCTAGCCACAACAAATTGGAATTAGTAACATATCATACGTTTACCAATTCATAACATATTGTATGAATTGCAATTCATAATATATCATACGAATTGTAAATCATAACATATACGAAATGGATCCACAAATTAATACATGCCATAAGAAAAACAACAAATCATGCTAAATTGGGTGTTTTGGATTTACGTATTGAATAATATGAAATGCTCTAAGACTAAGTTGGTTTGAGACCAAGAATGTCACTCATTAGATAAGCTCTTGTTGTTGTTTTGTGTGTCCCATTTGATTCTTAGACACAGCAGGTTTTTTATACAGATTATGCTTAGCAATTTAAACAATAACCATTTAACTTTACACATCAGTCAAATGTGTCTTAATATAGATTTAATTGTGATGGAAACATTCAAATGAATACTGATGTGATCACAATCAAGTACCTGTATAAGTGCACCTAAAATGCACACACTGAATGACAAACGGGTCGCCAAGGATTATTTTTGTCCTGTCACTTTCCACAGTGAGATAAAATGGCGGCTATGATTTATGTTGTATCTCAGGATGACAAGAGCACAGCGAACAACTTTTCAGTGGCCTAGCAGATGCAACAGAAAATTGGGTTATTCACAAAATGCAAAGGGTTCTGTCTCAGGCTAACAAATTCAATCAGTCATTCCTTCCCGTGAGGTCATTTTAATATTGCTGGATGACAGGGAGCTCTCTGGCCACACAAAATGGAATCTTTCCTCTGCCTCTTTCGGGAATTCAAAAACATTATTTTTTTTTTGCCCTAGCTGGTGTGTGATCTGGAATGATGTTTGTTGCTGGGTGTTGGTGTTTTTTTCACATATAGAAAAACATATCACCGACAATGACGAGCGTATTAATTCAAACCTTCACTATAGTATCCTCTCCATAAAAATATTAAGTTATGGGTATTTCTTGTACTATTATCTCCATTCAAATGTCAATATCTGTTCATTTTGCTCAAATTGCATTTATTTATTTATTTTATTTCACCTTTATTTAACCAGGTAGGCAAGTTGAGAACAAGTTCTCATTTACAATTGCGACCTGGCCAAGATAAAGCAAAACAGTTCGACACAGAGTTACACATGGAGTAAAACAAACATACAGTCAATAATACAGTAGAAAAATAACTCTGTATACAGTGTGAGCAAATGAGGTGAGATAAGGGAGGTAAAGGCAAAAAAAGGCCATGGTGGCAAAGTAAATACAATATAGCAAGTAAAACACTGGAATGGTAGATTTGTAGTGGAAGAAAGTGCAAAGTAGAAATATAAATAATGGGGTGCAAAGGAGCAAAATAAATAAATAAATAAATACAGTAGGGGAAGCGGTAGTTGTTTGGGCTAAATGATAGATGGGCTATGTACAGGTGCAGTGATCTGTGAGCTGCTCTGACAGCTGGTGCTTAAAGCTAGTGAGGGAGATAAGTGATTCCAGTATCAGAGATTTTTGTAGTTCGTTCCAATCATTGGCAGCGGAGAACTGGAAGGAGAGACGGCCAAAGGAGGAATTGACCAGTGAGCTGAGATAAGGGGGGACTTTACCTAGCAGGGTCTTGTAGATGACCTGGAGCCAGTGGGTTTGACGACGAGTATGAAGCGAGGGCCAGCCAACGAGAGCGTACAGGTCGCAGTGGTGGCTAGTATATGGGGCTTTGGTGACAAAACGGATGGCACTGTAATAGACTGCATCCAGTTTATTGAGTAGGGTGTTGGAGGCTATTTTGTAAATGACATCGCCGAAGTCGAGGATCGGTAGGATGGTCAGTTTTACGAGGGTATGTTTGGCAGCATGAGTGAAGGATGCTTTGTTGCGAAATAGGAAGCCAATTCTATATTTAACTTTAGATTGGAGATGTTTGATGTGAGTCTGGAAGGAGAGCTTACAGTCTAACCAGACACCTAGGTATTTGTAGTTGTCCACATATTCTAAGTAAGAACCGTCCAGAGTAGTGAAGCTGGACGGGCGTGCAGGTGCGGGCAGCGATCGGTTGAAGAGCATGCATTTAGTTTTACTTGTATTTAAGAGCAGTTGGAGGCTACGGAAGGAGAGTTGTATAGCATTGAAGCTCGTCTGGAGGGTTGTTAACACAGTGTCCAAAGAAGGGCCAGAAGTATACAGAATGGTGTCGTCTGCGTAGAGGTGGATCAGAGACTCACCAGCAGCAAGAGCGACATCATTGATGTATACAGAGAAAAGAGTTGGCCCAAGAATTGAACCCTTTGGCACCCCCATAGAGACTACCAGAGGCCCGGACAACAGGCCCTCCGATTTGACACATTGAACTCTATCAGAGAAGTAGTTGGTGAACCACGCGAGGCAATCATTTGAGAAACCAAGGCTATTGAGTCTGCCGATGAGGATGTGGTGATTGACAGTGTCGAAAGCCTTGGCCAGGTCAATGAATACGGCAGCACAGTATTGTTTCTTTTCGATGGCGGTTACGATATCGTTTAGGACCTTGAGCGTGGCTGAGGTGCACCCATGACCAGCTCTGAAACCAGATTGCATAGCGGAGAAGGTGCGGTGGGATTCGAAATGGTCGGTAATTTGTTTGTTGACTTGGCTTTCGAAGACCTTAGAAAGGCAGGCTAGGATAGATATAGGTCTGTAGCAGTTTGGGTCAAGAGTGTCCCCTCCTTTGAAGAGGGGGATGACAGCAGCTGCTTTCCAATCTTTTGGAATCTCAGACGACACGAAAGAGAGGTTCAACAGGCTTTTGTATGGATCCAGAAAAACTGATTTCAGAGTTTTTGGTGGACTTCCTAAGCCAGGATTCAGACACGGCTAGGACATCCGGGTTGGCAGAGTTTGCTAAAGCAGTGAATAAAACAAACTTAGGGAGAAGGCTTCTAATGTTAACATGCATGAAACCAAGGCTATTACGGTTCCAGAAGTCATCAAAAGAGAGCGCCTGGGGAATAGGAGTGGAGCTAGGTACTGCAGGACCTGGATTCACCTCTACATCACCAGAGGCACAGAGGAGGAGCAGGATAAGGGTACGGCTAAAAGCTATGAGAATTGGTCGTCTATTACGTCCAGAATAGAGAGTAAAAGGAGCAGGTTTCTGGTGGTGATAAAATAGCTTCAAGGTATAATGTACAGACAAAGGTATGGTAGGATGTGAATACAGTGGAGGTAAACCTAGGCATTGAGTGATGATGAGAGAGATGTAATGTAAAATGTAAAATGTAAAATGGACATGGAATTGAGCAAATGCAAGGCAGTTAGTGATCATCTGTCTAAGCTTATCTCACAGATCAAACATTCCAAGCAGCCCTATGATACTGGTCTTGATGAGCGATCTAATTAACACATTTTTAACTACCTAGCATGTTAGCTAACCCTTCCCCTAATCCTAGTCTTAACTCTTTTAGCTAACCCTTCCCCTAACACTAACCTTAACCCTTTAATCTAACTCCTAAAATGAACACTAACCTTAACCCTAACCCCTAGCCTAGCTAACGTTATCCATGTACTACTGTATCTTTGGCCTCGAGAGGTGTTTGAATTCCTCTTGTATAATTTAGAATTCTGGCCACTTCAACATTTGCTTAATGTAGGCTTCTGCAGCAAGGGACAGCTCCTTCACAGAAACTCAGCATCAACCCTGGTAGGTTACTGTTGTAGTCAAATGCCTGTAGTGGATTAGCTTCATAATGCTTTATGAAAACTGGAATACCTCATTGCAGGTATTACAAAATTGCAGGTATTACAATGATATTTGTCATGGTCTTACAGGCTAACAAATCTCTCCTCTCTGTATGTAAGGCTTGGGTGTGAATGAATGATATGGCACTTATTTTCACTCCATATTTGCTATATTTTTTATCAAATCTGATAGACCAGTGACTGACTTCAATTTACAGGATCAGAAATCTGTAATTACCTGGCTTCGATCCTCTTAGGGATCCTAAAGATTATGCTGCACGCAACCCATACTACACACAGCAGCCTCTCTCTCTCTCTGTCTTTCTCTCTCTCTCTATCTCACTCTCTCTCCATAGAGGGAGTAGTGTGTTTGTGAGATTAGAATACTTTTCTTTAATTTCAAAGGGCCACTTCTATCATTGTAAAATAGGCTTTTGTAAATAAGAGGCTGTATCATGCAAGTTACATTTGCTACAGTTGTTCCATTCTACTCTATTATATTTAGGGGATTAGAGTATTTTCTAGGGCCGGGTGTCAACCTCATTCCATGGAGGGCCTAGTGTATGCAGGTTTTAGTTTTTCCTTTCAGTTAATAAGCCCTAAATAACCAGGTGTGGGGAGTTCCTTACTAATTAGTCACCTTAATTCATCGATCAAGTACAAGGGAGGAGTGGAAACCCACAGAAACGTGGCCTTCCATGGAATGAGTTTGATACCTGTGTTCTAGGGCTTCCATTCAACAGTAGCTTTAGTTTAATGTTCTAAATTCTAAGTTATATCACAGTAATTGAAAGCTACTGTAGTCTATGTATAATAGAATTGGTATTCTAGTCGCAGAGTGCTGAGTAAGGCCTCTGACTATGTCAATAGACCGATGGCATTGTCACATGTAACAAGTAATAAGGAGAACAACTTTTTAAAATGAAAGGATTCAGATATGACCAAAAGAGGTCTTATGCGTTCTCATTTATTTTTTGGGACATTTAAAAATAGATATATTTGGCAGACATACTGTATATTCCATTGAATCTCATAGATATTTTGTATACCCAACTGATATTTCAGCGTTCCAATTGCAGGAGTATATGCAGACCGATATATTTATTGGACACTAAGTTGGTTTTAATATTGATACTGAACAAAGATTAGGATTGAGGGAAACATTTTGCATTGCTATGTCAAAGGTGGAGCAATACATGCATTATTAAATCCCCACAAAATGTAATGTTAATTTCCTTCCTTTTCATTACGAATGAAAGTTTAAGAGTTTTAGGACGGGTTAATGAGCTCAGTGAAAACCCCTAGAAAGGACATTATCATCTAGAGCTTTTCTTCTCTCCCATAGAACTATCCTGTGGTTAATGGGGTCACCCGTAATTATCATGCCAATAATGTAACGCCGTGGCCCTTCCTGTAACTCCAGATAAAGAGAGAAGAGCGAAGCAAGCAGCAATCCAACAAAACGATTTGAAAGGTTCTTAACAGAGGACAAAGTTGTTGTCTTTCTCTTTCTCACTTTCTCTCTTTCTTTCTCGCTCTCTCTTCACCGGAGGCCCCTGTTCTCTATTCTAAATGGACAACATTATCATGCAAGCGAGCATCGCCCTTAGGATGCCAAGGGATCTAATCAGGGCCAGGTAAAGACCTGTCAAAGCGGGAGGAAGACAGGGAGGTAGTGACAGCCGGAGGAGATTGTATTGATTTTCAGTTCACCACCTCCCTCTACGTGTTTAATGTACACAAAGCTCCTGTATATGCAGTAGAAAACAAATGGCAGTGAAGAGGCGCGAGGAGGAAATAAACAACACTGTCTCACAGGTATACCCACTAAATTAAAAGTGCTAACCCAACATGAATTGAAAGTAGTTAGATGTATGAATGTATGTCACTAATCTACCCCCAGCACCATCTTCACCGTCACCATCAAATGTAACTAAATGCAAAGTTTAATTTTCACACCCCGTGCGAAATACTGCTGAATACTGTGTATCTGCTGAAAGAAAATTATAACACCAGGACGTTTACAATCGTGTGGTTTCCCTCCACGGGCAAAGTGTAAATATGCATGGCCTGGTTTGGATATAGCCGACCCAGTTGTTTAAAACAAATGGGAGATGCTCCATTGATATGATCACTTATGATCATCTCATTATGTACATTTTTTTAATGAATTTGTTATTGTCTTTTACAGTTCATCTCCATTATTCCTAAATGTATTTGTCAAACGCTCTATTTTATGGCACGGGAAGGATACTTATGGGTTCTATATGCTATATACTGTATAATTGTACAATATTTTACTGTACTATATTAATATATATGATTTACAACTCTCCTGATTTGGTTGACAAACTTTAATGTCTCTGACTCTGTAGTAGTATAAATTTTAACCAATCATTGTACAACACACAGGTCCCAGGAAGGATTTCTCTTTAGCACCGCGCCTGCGTTTCTCGCCAGCGAACCCATCGAGGAGCGGTGTAGCAGAATAAACGGCTCTTACTTCATCTAATGTCCTTGAGCTGCTCGGAGAGAGACCTCTGGTCTTTAAGCATGGGATCCACTGCAGCTCACAAGCAAAGCAAGCCGCAGTGCGAATGAAACCTGTCAACTAAAATCAAGACATTGCATTCCCAGCTCCTGTTCCAGCTGTGCAGCTCCACAGAATGGAATGCCCTGTAAATTTCCACTGAGATTCTGTTGATTGGGAAAGTAAGAAGGGAATATTACATGCTATGATGTCAGGCCATATCAGTGAATGTGATTTCAATTTGTTAAATCATGATTTAAAATGTTAAATTTCAGATATCTTGTTTAGCCGATTTTAAGTTCGTAGTCTTGGTTGAGCATGGCACTTGCAATGCCAGGGTTGTGGGTCCGATTCCCACGAGAACCAGTATGAAAATGTATGCGCTCTGGATAAGAGCGTCTGCTAAATGACGTAAATGTAAAATGTAGTACATGAATGTTACTCTTAGGCCTACGATTGATTGAGAGATAGGTGTGTGAGTACCCTCACCAAGGCTTACATGTACCCATTGAAAATGGCTGTGAGTTCAGACACAAGGTAAGGATACGCAGCTTGGGAGCTTTGTTGACTTTGTCACACTACAGTATGTGACAGAAATGACATGGCCTACGATTCACATAGAGGTGGCTGGTGGGAGGAGCTATAGGAGGACAGGCTCATTGTAATGGCTGGAATGGAATCAATGGAACGGAGTAATTACATTCCAGCCATTACAATGAGCCAGTCCTCCTATAGCTCCTCCCACCAGCCTCCTCTGAAAAATCTATGTCTATATTTCCCCGGGCAAAAGTGTTGTCTTAAATGTTCTACAATCATAACCATACAAAGCCTACATGCCTGTATGTAATAACTATAATCACTAATATCCTTTGCTACAATACATCTTCTTTCAGGGCCTTTTTTTTGCTACAATACATCTTCTTTCAGGGCCTTTTTTTTGCTACAAAACATCTTCTTTCAGGGCCTTTTATGGTTCAGCATAAATACCACTCACTGATAAAGAGGCATTACCCCTCTCTGAGGGTGTCTCAGGGGGAGTGGGATATGCTAGAAACATATTTCCATTTCACACCACACACTTGTACAGGTGAATATTTGTACATGTTGTCGCACCCTAATCTGTTTCACCTGTCTTGTGCTTGTCTCCACCCCCCATCAGGTGTCTCCCATTTCTCCCCATTATCCTCTGTGCACTTATACCGGCGTTGTCTTGTCAAGTCTTACCAGCGTGTTTTCCCGTTTTCCAGTATCTCTAGTTTGTGTTTTCTAGTCTTACCGATTCTGAACATTCTGCCTGCCCTGAGCCTGCCTGCCGTTCTGCCCATGATTAACATTGCCTTGGATTACTGACCACTGCCTGCCCTTGACCTGCCGTTTGCCTGCCCCCTCTTTTGTAATAAACATCTGAGATTCTAAATGTCTGCCACCTGTGTCTGCATCTGGGACTTATCCTGGGTCGTGTTAGAACGAACTGGCCATGACTGATCCAGCAGACTCGGACCAGCTCCGCAACTCCGTCTCTTCCCAAGGAGCCACCATTGGAAAACACGAGGAGTTACGTCGAAATCTTATGGAATGATTCCAGACATTGGCGGCATGCCATGACCGCGCTGTCAATACATTGCTGGAGAAATTCCCGCGGATTGTCTATTAGGCAGCCAGTCACAACAGTAACCTTCCAGCATCTCAGTAACCCTGCTGTCAGCAGCGTGTCTCCCCAGCCCACCCCGGCTTCCTGAGAACCCTGCTTACCTCCTCCAAAGCGCTACGCTGGAGATTCAGGAACCTGTCGGGCGTTTCTCTCCCCGTGCTCCCTCATCTTTTGAGCTGCAGCCCCCTTCTTTTCCCTCGGACCGCTCGAAGATAGAGTACCTTATAACACTGATATCTGGGAGAGCCCTGGGCTACGGCGGTGTGTGAGCAACAATCGGTTGTCCGGGAGAGAGGCTGCTCGAAGCTACTTCTACTACGTCAAGACTCCCTTAGTGTGGCAGACTATGCAGTCGATTTCCTGCACATGGCCACCAAGAGTGCCTGGAACCCAGAATCCCTGTTCAACATGTTCCTTAATTGATTATAGGAGGAGGTTAAAGAAGAGCTCGCAGCACGTGAGCTGCCCATGGATCTCGACTCTCATCGCCTTGACCATACGGATCGATGGGTGGCTACGGGAACCTAGGAGGGAGAGAAGGTCTATTCCCAGTCACACTCACTTGTCCAAGGATCCCACCTCGCCTGTGAGGAATCCCGGAAGTCCCCGGCATCTACATTACCAAGAGAGTCCGAGGTTACCCGAGTGCCCCCGGGAATCACCGAGGTCTGCCGACTCGCCTCCTCCGGAGCCTATGCAACTTGGCAGAGCTAGATTGTCTACTACCAAAAGTTTAAGCAGACTGAACACCAAGAGCTGTCTGTATTGTGGAACTACAGCTCATGACATTTCTACCTGTCCATTAAAAGACCTGGCTCATCAGTAGGTAGGAGTACGTTGGTGGGCCATAGGGAGAATTTCCAATTTCCCAGTTCTCGTACCCATCGCCATGCCATCCTGCTGTGGGGTGACCAGTCAAAATCTCTCATTGACTCTGGGGCTGACGAGAGTTTTATGGACACTACCCTGGTGTCAGAGATGGGAACACCAACTCAACCCCTCTCCATTCTCATGGACATCAGAGCGCTGGATGGGCGCTCTATTGGCAATGTCACCCACAATACGGTTCCTATCAACCTGCGAGTGTCAGGTAACCACAGTGAGTCTATGCAATTTCTGCTCATCGAATCTCCTCAGGTACCTGTGGTTTTGGGGGTTTCATGGCTCCAGAGGCACAATCCCCTTATTGACTGGATTGTTGGTTCTATCAAGCGTTGGAGCCCGTTTTGCCACACTCATTGTCTGAAGTCGGCGCAGCCTGCCCCGGGACGTCTTCCTGCGGGCTTGGGAAAAGCCTCAGACCTTTTTGCCATTCCTGCGGAGTACCAGGACCTCTGGGAGGTTTTCAACAAGGCCCGTGCCACATCGCTTCCTCCGCGTCGGCCCTACAACTGCATTATCGACCTTCTCCCCGGCACTACACCACCTCAGAGGCTGCTTTTTTCCTTGTCTGGTCCGGAGACCAAGGCAATGGAAAAGTACATCTGCCTCCCCCGCCATGTATTGAGTACTGTGGCCTTAATGACATCATGGTTAAAAAACGTTACCCGATACCACTCATCACCTCGGCTTTCGAGCCTCTCCAGGGGCTATGATCTTCTCAAATTTGGACCTTCGGCACGCCTACTATCTGGTGCGGATACAGGAAAGAGACGAGTGGAAGACAGCCTTTAATATGGCAAGCAGGCACTACAAATACCTGGTGATACCATTTGGACTGATCAACACTCCTGCAGTGTTCCAGGCCCTTGTTAACGATGTTCTCCATGACATTGAACTGGTTCTCCTGCAGTTGCAACTCTTCCTGGGTTTGCCCATTTCTATTGCCGTTTCATCCAGGGTTACAGGACTCTGGCTTCCCCCCTTTCAGCACTCACCTCTCCCAAGGTCCCGTTCACATGTTCTCCAGCTGCTGATTGTGCATTCTCAGACCTCAAGCATCGATTCACCATAGCTCCCAACTTAATCCATCCGGATCCGGCCCGGCTAACCAGATGTTTGTCCCGGACTCTTCCCGGTTACCCGGTCCTGGAATGGGCTCATTTCTCTCTAATTGCCTATCATCCTGGCTCCCGTCAGACCCTGGCCTTTGTTCAACAACATTTTTGCTGGCCTCCTTGGTTCCTGACGTCTCTGCATTCATCGCCGCCTGCACTGTGTATGCTCAGAATAAGACTCCGCGGCAAGCTCCGGCTGGCCTTCTTCAACCACTCCCTGTTCCTCACCACCCCTGGTCCGTTTTCTGTTGGTCTGTTGCCAGTTCATCTTGTCTTGTCAAGTCTTACCAACGTGTTTTCAGTATCTCTAGTTTCTGTTTTTTAATCTTCCCGATTCTGACCATTCAGCCTACCCTGAATCTGCCTGCCGTTCTGCCCCTGATTGATGCTGCCTTGGATTACCGACCTCTGCCTGCACTTGACCTGCCGTTTCCCTGGCCCTGTTTTGTAATAAACATCTGAGATTCGAATTGTCTGCCTCCTGTGGCTGCATCTGGGTCTTATCATGGGTCATGTTACATGTATGAAACAGGACAAATATAAGCACCGCCTATTTGACCTTTGATTAAAAGAGAACTGTATGTCATGTAATGTCATAGAAGTTAATTATATTTCCTTGTATTGTAGGTAAATGCTCTGTGCTTTCTCAGTAATTCAAAGCAGAGGAAAATGTTTCATTTTCTGACTTAGATGACCGCCATATTGTTATCATTAGGGATATTCATCAAAAACCATAGCAACAGTGGCAGAAAACATACAGGGTAGAGAGGTAACTCATAGTATGGGATTCCTGAAACAGTTTTCATTACCCGAGAATTAAATAATGTTCCTTTCTTAAAAATATACTTCCTATGAGTCATGACATGACAAATAAAATTCAAACAAAGATTTCAGGTATTGTATCTGTTTTTTTGTGGACAATTTCTTTTGCCTTGCACTCTTGGATGTCACCATATTGCCCAGTAAACACATTACTTCGGACAAAAAAACAGAATGAGAGCAAGAGCAAGTGAGCGAGAGAGAGAGAGGAGAAAGAGAGAGAGTAAAACAGACTAATTAGCCATTTTGAGTATGTGTTAATTGCTACAGAGACACACAGTGTGAGTCCTAATCAACACTTTACTTGCCTGAGCTACTCATGTGAAAACACGTACAGGCAAACACACACACTCACTTTCAGGCACAAATACACACATGTACATAAAAAACACAAACAAAGTAGGACAGAGCATCTTTCACAGACACACACACACACACACACACACACACACCACACACACACACACACACACACACACACGCGCACACACGCGCACGCAAGCAAACATGTACACACACACACCTACACAAACACACACCTACACACACACCAAATCAATTACAACAACACTGTGTGTGAGAATTTGTTGACAATCTGCCAATATTATCACAGATGTGGATGTTGAGGGGGACAATAATACGTGACACAGGGCTGCTAGAAATATATTACTCTGTTGTAACATTTTGCAAATGTTTTTGTTGCTTGTACTTAATATGCACAAAGACCAGAAATATGTGTTTTTACTGCCTGGCAATCATCCAGCCAGCTCCAGAATGAGGATAATTGGGTGAGTGTCAGACCATGCTGTCCACTGGCTGAGGGGAGGCTAGCAGGGGGCACACATAATCTATGATAGGTTGAATTGAGGTCACTCAGAAGGTCAACTCTAGCTTGACAGCTGAGTTATTAGTCTGGGTATGGGAAGGTAGGCCTGCTGTATGTACAGTGCATTCGGAAAGTATTCAGACCCCTTGACTTTTTCCACATTTTGTTATGTTACAGCCTTATTCTAAATAAATACAAAATCCTCATCAATCTACACACAATACCGCATATTGACAAAGCAAAAACATTTTTGCAAATGTATATAAAATAAAAAAAATGAGAATATCACATTTACCCAAATATTCAGACCCTTTACTCAGTACTTTGTTGAAGCACCTTTGGCAGCATTTACAGCCTCGAGTCTTCTTGGGAATGATGCTACAAGCTTGGCATAGCTTTATTTGGGGAGTTTCTCAGAGTATTCTCTGCAAATCCTTGCAAGCTCTGTGAGGATGGATGGGGAGCATCGCTGCACAGCTATTTTCAGGTCTTTCCAGAGATGTTCGATCAGGTTCAAGTCCGGGCTTTGGCTGGTCCACTCAAGGACATACAGAGACTTGTTCAAAAACCACTCCTGCGTTGTCTTGGCTGTGTGCTTAGGGTCGTTGTCTGTTTGGAAGGTGAACCTTCACAGCTGGTTTTCATCAAGGAACTCTGTACTTTGCTCCGATCAGCTTTCCCTCTATCCTGACTAGTCTCCCAGTCCCTGCCGCTGAAAAACATCCCCACAGCATGATGATGCCACCACCATGCTTCATCGTAGGGATGGTGCCAGGATTCCTCCAGACGTGATGCTTGGCATTCAGGCCAAAGAGTTCAATCTTGGTTTCATCAGACCAGAGAATCTTGTTTCTCATGGTCTGAGAGTCCTTTAGGTGCATTTTGGCAAACTCCAAGCGGACTGTCATGTGCCTTCTACTGAGGAGTGGCTTCCGTCTGGCTACTCTACCATAACGGCCTGATTGGTGGAATGCTGCAGAGATGGTTGTCCTTCTAGAAGGCTATCCCATCTCCACAGAGGAACTCTGGAGCTCTGTCAAAGTGACTATGGGGTTCTTGGTCATCTCCCTGACCAAGGCCCTTCTCCCCAGATTTCTCAGTTTGGCCGGGTGGCCAGCTCTAGGAAGAGTCTTGGTGGTTTCAAACGTCTTCCATTTAAGAATGATGGAGGCCACTGTGTTCTTGGGGATCTTCAATGATGCAGACATTTTTTGGTACTCTTCCCCAGATCTGTGCCTCGACACAATCTTGTCTTGTCTAAGAACAATTCCTTCACACTCATGGCTTGGTTTTTGCTCTGACATGCACTGTCATCTGTGGGACCATATATAGACAGTTGTGTGCCTTTCAAAATCATGTCCAATCAATTGAATTTAGCACAGGTGGACTCCAATCAAGTTGTAAAAACATCTCAAGGATGTTCAATGGAAACAGGCTCAATTTCGAGTATCATAGGAAAGGGTCTGAATTCTAATGTAAATAAGGGACATGTTTTTCATTTTTTATACATTTGCTAAATGTTTTTAAAAAAATCAGTTTTTGCTTCATCATTATGGGCTATTGTGTGTTGATGTTTGAGGATTATCACTATTTTTTTATCAATCTTAGAATACGGCTGTAACGTAACAAAATGTGCAAAAAGGGAAGGGCTGCATTGTATGTATGGTTAGACAGGCAGCCTTAGAAATGACCAAACTGAAGTTGTACTTAATTCCTCTGGGATCTGGTCCAGTTTGTCCACTGGCGCTTTGTGTTACTTGTTTCAGACGGTGGAGAACAACAGAACAGACTGAAGGGTGACCAAAGCGTGTAGATTTGAGTAACCTCGGTTCTCTGAAGGAGAGAATGATATGTCAGCCCTGATGTCCTTATATCCAATTCAATTACAGTTTTTCTCAATTCCTTGGGCACAATTCTTGAAACAACTCACCATTTTCTCAAATCTTCACACACAATTTTAAAACTCACACACAACGGTACAAACATCTAACTTCTGCGTCCCAATTCAAACGTTGCCCTCAGATAACACACAAGCTGTCGAAAACACAGACTACATGACTGTTTGTTACACACTGGAGGGATTCATTCAGAACACTGCTACCAAAATGTTTAGAATAGGTTTTCAGATAAATAATTTCGAACTTTGGAAAATCACAGCACTGACTATCCAGATAACCCTTTCAGGAACACCCTGGCGAGAGAAATTCAAAACACTACTGTAATAAATACCTCTTACATTAGTGCATATGGGAATACTACCATATATGCTGTTTTGGCCAAAAACCTGACCTTTGAAATGTCACACTGACAAAACATGTAAGGACGAGTCCATGCACAGTAAAATACCCAATTTCCAAAAGCTGTATTTCCAAATACAGCAAATGTACTGGTTACTCAGCATCAGCATCAGCATTCTCATCATCTCATCTCAGGTCTGGGTCAGGCCATAATATCTCATCAAAGTCACACATTATGTTTGCTCTTGCCAGGCAGCATGGGAAAAATGCCCTGTGTGCATTAGAAAACCCTGGATAGACTCCACAGACATCACCACAGGTGTCCACCATTGCCTCCAGGAGGTTTTGCTGTGCGTAGGTGTTGCTGTCATACACTCTTTACCGCCATGCTGAATTATTAGATTTTTTTCAGAAATGGGGAATATGCTGGCAAAAAAAGAACAGTGAACCTGGGGTGGTCATTGAACCAGGCGCGAACCAGAGCAGCCCGATGGAAACTCACGTTATCGGAAATGCTGATGGTGTCAATTCCTTGGAAGACTACCTGGTCTACAACTGTTTGGGTTTGAATTTCCCTCAAATGGATGACATTATTGGCAATCACCATATATTCACCAGGGCAGTCTCCTGCTCAGCTGTGAGAAGTCTCCGCCTACCTCCAATAGATGGCCGCCTCTCAGTTCTGCAAAAATGTAATTTGACCATTACTGACCTATCATCCATTACTGTGGTAATAACTACACTGAGAACAAAGTGGAGATTCAGTCTATATGCACGACAACATTACATGTATCACGGTAACAACAAGGCAAACGACCTGTCTTCCCTTCTGAAAGTACGGACAATGGATGCAACCATGTAACGGCTTAGGTTGGGTTGCACTAGCTGTCCAGGTTCTCTCATAGTCCTTCCATGTATGAGCACATGATGAACTAGGGTGGCACGGATTTCATCTGAGATTACTAGTCTTTGTTGTTGTTGTCGTCCTCTTCCTCTCTGTTGTCTTGCAACTTCGGCATTGTTAGGATCCATTGTTCCAAACACATTGACATGCATCTAGGCCCTATTTATTGATCCTGCAATTCTGATTGGTGTGTTAACAATTTTGAGGCTTAGTGTTTGCACCTGGAGAAAGGTGTGCTCTTTGAGTTTAGGTTGTGATGACTTGAGTTCATTATATTGAGAGCACGTGGTTGCTGAATGAATATATAGTGCAATGAATGATTTATTAGGCCACTTTTGTGTAAGGTTTTGCAGAAAGATTTTTGCAATATTAAAACGTGTGGAAACAGGTGAATAGTGTTTACGGTTATGGGAAATGTGTGTTTTTGGGAATGACGTAAAGGTTTATGTGCTACAGGAACCAGTTTTTGTGTTTAAGCAAATGAGAAAAACTGTAAAAACATCTCAGGTAGCATATGCACCACCCTCAGCAGGATGGCAACGACCGGATGCATCCGGTTTTCAGGGGAAATGTAAAGAGAGCCCGTGACATCACATCCACTTCTGGACGGTAACAAGGAGACACTCCACCTTAACTCTTCATCCATATTTACTGAATTGGTTGAACAGTGCAGAAGAGAACCTCCCCAGACAGTTATTTTTTTCTCATCAGGAAAAGAAAGAAAGAAAAGCCGCTATGTTAGGTTAAATATACCCTTGAAACAAGCCTTCATCACAAGGTCCACGATCTCTTGAATGTAATCCTGAAAGGTAAAGTCTAGGGTTTTTTCTTCATTCAAGTACTTGTGAATAATGATGGCCACTTGTGGTTTAGCAATACAACTTGGTTTTAGCTTGCAGACAGAGGAAAGGTCATTGTCTTACAGCTCCTCTTGAATGATAATGAGCAGCTTCTTTGCTCTCATGTTCTTAATTCGCGTGATTCTTCTGTCTGTATGTGCATCCCAAATGGCACCCTATTCCCTTGATAGCGCACTACTTTTGACCGGGGCCGATGGGGTTAAGGTCAGGGAGTAGGGTGCCATTTGGGACATACGCCCTATCTCATTAATAATCCGTCACACATGATTGCCTTCTAGGCTAGAGATCTAGAGGTTATTTGATTCAATCTTTCATGTCACGATGTCAACTTCCTGTGAGTAGTGTGATGTAAATTATATATACAAAAAAATAAATAATAATAATCATGTATTGGCATGGATATGCATGATGTTATGAGCATTGTTTTGTTAATGTTATGTTATTTTTGTCATTTGGTTTACAGAGCAGCTGCAATGTGTCTAGTCCTAGTGCAGGTTATCATACTATGTGATTTTACTCTGAACATGGATGATTGATCTCTCAACATAACACAATCCTTCTCATCTATGACATGGTACTTCTTTCAGTCAGTGGCAGTGCTGCTGGTGATATCTCACCATGGTCACAGTATCACACATGCCAGTGAGACTTAAAGTGAGTAAAATGGCCCCTGGGAGAAGCATTGCTCTCTAATGGTGCAGAAGGAACAGACAGACAGGCAACCTGTCGCTGCCCTCTGGCAGCTTCTGACACTTCCTGTGTGGAAACTAACGGCCATGTTGGCTTTGCCTGGGGAGCTGAAGAGCCAGAATGGCTGGTCATGGAGTCGATCTTTTCTGGGATCTTCCCATGAAATGTAAATGACTGATCCGTTGGTGCGGCAACACAATTCAACTTGAACAGAAAGTAAACCCGCTCAAGGCTCAGTGGTAGTTGTAGTAACTGTGGCACACTTGAAAGAAATCAGATCAGAGGAGACACTTGGGAATACTGTATTTCGAGCAAACTGGGAACATTCCTGGAAAATGTGCAAAGATTCCCATTAAGTTCAAGTTAGGGTTTTATCTAACATTAGGATGATAACATCCTAAAAACATTAAAATAATGTTTTTGATAAAAAAAATGTAATACATCTGGAAATGTTTTAAATGAAATATCCTTGGAACCATCACAGAACAACCACCATTCTCCAAACGTTCTCATTAGGTATCCAGGTAATGAACAGATGAAATGTGTTCTGAGAACGTTCTTGTAACATCAGGCAAATGTTTTATACAAACGTTGTATAATCATCAGCACAGTTGGACAGTTTTTTTGTTATGAGAATATTTGAAGCTGTAACAATGTGTGCTGAGAGTCGGGAAGCAAGTTCAGGGAGTGAGTGTTTTAATAAATAAACGTAACAGAATCCAAAACAGGAAAACACGAACAACGCACAGACAAGACACAGGAACAGAAACAATGACACCTGGGGAAGGAACCAAAGGGAGTGACATATATAGGGCAGGTAATCAAGGAGGTGATGGAGTCCAGGCGAGTGTCATAATGCGCTGTTGAGCGTAACGATGGTGACAGGTGTGCGCCATAACAAGCAGCCTGGTGACCTAGAGGCCGGAGAGGGAGCACACGTAACAGCCGCAACCTAACAAATGTTCTGGGAACTTTCACAGAAAACCTCTGACATACAGGTACAGTAACTGCCAAAAAAAGGGAAACGCCAACATAAAGTGTCTTTATAGGGCATTGGGCCACCATGAGACAGAACGGTTACAATGCACCTTGGCATAGATTCTACAAATTTGGAACTCTACTGGTGGGATGCGGCACTATTCTTCCACAAGAAATTCCATAATTTGGTGTTTTGTTGATGGTGGTGGAAAACGATGTCTGATTCTCCAGAATCTCCCATAAATGTTCAATTAGGTTGAGATCTGGTGACTGTGATGGCCATGGCTTGTGGTTTACATAGTGTTCATGATCATCAAACCATTCAGTGACTACTCGTGCCCTGTGGCTTAGGGTATTGTCATCCTATGGGGGCATAGCCATGGTAGCTAAAATAATGGTCTGCCCAGCATTTTTATACATAATTGCTTAATTAACTCATGAACCACACCTGCTTTCAATATACGTTGTATCCCTCATGTACTCAAGTGTTTCCATTATTTTGGCAGTTACCTGTAAACCTCCAGTGATCAGGTAAGATAAAGGTAAAATAAAATAAAAACAATTACACAACTACAATGTTCTACAAGGGAGACGTGCCCAAAGAGGACAGCACTATTTACTATAATCAGTGAGGTTTTAACAAAATGGAAAGATATTCCTATTCATTGTAAAATTGCTATTTGGTCACACTTTTTGGATAGTCAGGATTGTCCATCTGGAGATGCTCTACAGATGGTCATACTATCAACAAACTATCTGTTGATAAGCAACTGGTTACTAAGGTTACAGTTAGGTAAAAAATAGGGGTTAGTAGATAGTTGAAATGTTACTGATAGTTTGTAGAGCATCTACAGATGGACAATCCACATTTTTATTTTACCTTTATTTAACTAGGCAAGTTAGTTAAGAACAAATTCTTATTTTACAATGACGGCCTATCCTGGCCAAACCCTCACCTAACCCGGACGATGCTGTGTCAATTGTGCACCAGTTGTGCACCATCCTATGGGACTCCCAATCACTGCCAGTTGTGATACAGCCCAGGGTCGAACCAGGGTTTGTAATGATGCCTCTAGCACTGAGATGCAGTGCCTTAGACCGCTGCGCCACTCGGAGCCCCAAATAAAGTCTTACCTTATTTTGTATTTATACTGTTTATAAGGTGAACATCCTGTAGTGAGAAGAATGCAGTGCCTTCTGAGGCATTCTGGTTCTAGATCCGAGATTGTAAGGTTCATTACTGTAGGCTTCCTGCATCTAACGATGACCTTGATGCTCCAATTACTGGCTGACATGCTTGGCGCATACATAATGTCCAGAGGGGGTGGGGAAAAAACGCAAACAGGGGTATCACGAGAGAGACCCGAGACAAGAGAATGAAACGAATGTGCTAAAATAAATCAAAACTGCCTCTTACCGTGCCGTGTTAACAAAACAAATGTCTGCAGGCTTTACATATGGAAGCGCAACAGGGAAACAGTAAAGTAAAACAAAATGGGATTTCGACAGACAGCAGACAGTGTGTATGTATACAGTCTGTCCCTCCAGGTGAAACAGCACAGGATCGTGTGTGTGGGGTGTGTGTGTGTGTGTGTGTGTGTGTGTGTGTGTGTGTGTGTGTGTGTGTGTGTGTGTGTGTGTGTGTGTGTGTGTGTGTGTGTGTGTGTGTGTGTGTGTGTGTGTGTGTGTGTGTGTTTGGCATGTGCAGGAGTGCGTGAAGTGGTAAGTGTGTGTGTTAATGTATGTGTGTGTGTGTGTGTGTGTGTGTGTGTGTGTGTGTGTGTGTGTGTGTGTGTGTGTGTGTGTGTGTGTGTGTGTGTGTGTGTGTGTGTGTGTGTGTGTGTGTGTGTTTGGCATGTGCAGGAGTGCGTGAAGTGGTAAGTGTGTGTGTTAATGTATGTGTGTGTGTGTGTGTGTGTGTGTGTGTGTGTGTGTGTGTGTGTGTGTGTGTGTGTGTGTGTGTGTGTGTGTGTGTGTGTGTGTGTGTGTGTGTGTGTGTGCGTGTGCGTGTGCGTGTGTGTGTGTGTGTGTGTGTGGAAATCTCAAGTCAGGGGTTTGCCCTTAGTGTTAAAGAGGTGAACACATGTATTACTACCAAGATGAATTACTACACGTTGGTATAGTAATCAGATCTTAATTAAGTTGACCACCAACTCTATGGACTTTACTATGACTGACACGTTACATTCCCTTCCATTCAATCAACTCAGTCAATTTAAGGACAGGTTTGAAATTCAAATAATTGCATAAAAATCGACCAACAGTTTTTTAGTTACTGAAAAAATGAACTGCAAAAAGCTCTGTCTGAAGAATAAGATAAAAAAAATATCAATATACATCACCGCCAGAGAAAAGAGATAGTTGGAGCACTGAGGGGGTACAATAATGAATCTATTTCAGATAAAGTTCACTCTGACAATTAAAGATGGGTAGATTACACTAAAGGTCAGATATCAGGAAAGTACAGCAGTCTGGGGAGGCATCAAGCTCCTCTAACCGACAGATCTGTCTGACATTATCAACACGTACTCTCTGACTGATCATATCCACCTTTAATGTTCAGTACCACTGCTAGACGGTCAGATAAACAGGAGCCTATTTTTGTTTCACGAGACCAGGCAGCTGAAACTTTTGTCCTCAAATTTGATGGCCGTGGTTTACATGTGTATTGGAAAAAAGTTTGCACACAGTCATTCATCCATGTGGAACACATTTATGATTGACTATGTATTAATGTCGCATGCTACAGAAAACTGCCAAAGAATGGACATTTGGATACTAGGACCCATTACATTTTATATGTGACTAGTCCAGAAAGATGGGTGCTGTGGTGGAGTGACTGAAGACTGATGCACACAGGCCTTAAAACACAAAGCCACTTTACCCTGATGTCCCTCTAATATAAACAAATGAGCTGCCAGCGTCGGGAGAGACACTCCGGGTGAACGTTGCCGACAGATGAATGAATCATAATCAATCAACCCGCTGATCAATCATCAATTCCAACCAACGCCTCTCCACTCCCGGCTGGCGTAACAGAACACAGATGCCGCCGCTGTGCGTCTCTGCGCTTTGCTGTTTATTTTGGGTGGGTTGGGTGTGTATAATCCGGGGGAGTCGTGTCTGTAAACGGCACAGTGGTAAATTAGGCACCAGAGCACGCTATGCATTTACCCAGCAGGCATAACAAGCCTACAGTCAGACACCTAATTCAGCCGTCCCTCAGCACGCCAAGGGAGGGAGAGATGGAGCGAGGCAGCACTAGTTATGTGTTCTAAAGCACAGAAACAGAAGGGGAAGAGGGCATCTCTTTCCTCTCTCCAACCATTAATCTTGCTGTCATCCTGCGTGACAGACTTGTGTCTAACAGGACTGTGGATAGCATTTTGATATTCTTGTTTGGAAATCACTGCATGATGATGGTTATGAGGGAACTGGCAGTGAATAAAACCAACGCCTTAAAAGTATTGGTAGTATTTCGGCATGTATCATGTCAAATATTTTTTATTCTATGGTTAAATAAAATAACGACATAGCTTTTGGTTCCACAAAATATTTATTTGAGTTTTTATGATGATTAGCACAGCATGTTACAATATGATACTGTAAAGAACCATAAGTTACGACACAACCGCCCACACAAATGATCAAAACACTCTTAGCCCTCTGTAAAGTTATAGAACAAATCAAAGAGGACTTTAAAAAGGTTGCTAGAAAAACAGAAGCAGATTGCATGATTCATCTTTAGAAATAATCTTTGTGTTTCTAATTTCTCCAGCTGCGGCCAGACTGCAGTCTGACGTGTGCCTGACAGGGGCTTTTTATGAGAACCAATTTCACTGTCTGTGCCTGTCAAAATGCCAGACACCAACAGGTGGCTAATATAATCTCATGAACGAACACGCAACATATTTGTGTGTGTGTGTTGCAATCCTTTTTGTTTTGTACAACAAATTCTAAGGCAATTAAAACTTAATTACGCTGACTAGGTTTAAAATGGAGGAGGGCAAGAATCCAGGGTTTTACGAAAGCTGCACTTTTACAGTTCTCCTTATTTTCATAGCCTAAAACAATAATAACAATAACCTTGTCTTTCTCTACACTTTAGCTTGATTAGCATCCTAACTTCCATACTCTAGTCCCTGGGAGAAAACAACAGGTGCAGAGAGGGTTCTTCAATCTGGCCCCTGTAACACTTATCTTTCTTCTATGGATGCTCATCCCTCTTGTGTGCAAATTCTTCTTGTGTTGCCTTGACGACAGTGAGGTGTTTCAGGCTGTGCTTCCACTGCCAGATCATAAATGTAGATGTGACATTCTCTCTCTCTATCCATTCAAAGCTGTTGCTTTACTCAGAGGACCCATCCCTTTAACAGTTTTTTCTCAAAGGACGTATAGCTAATGCAAAACGGAGAAAAACAACTTAAGATAAACAGGTACAGATATTTATTTAGCCTGGTAGATCATTCTGTTGGCTACTAATGGTAACAGCAACAGTAGCCTAAGCCAATGAGAGAAGTATTGAGGATACTTTGGTTTACTTCATTTTGGTTATATTTGGTTATATTTTATTTTTGGTCACAGTAGTACTAAATACATTTTTAGGTTATGTAGGACTCAATGTTTTGGAACTTTCAGATAGAAATATGTTATATGGAACAAACATGCCTCTATGACATGTAGACCAAGGCTCTAATCATGCCATTTCTCTCTTCAATGTTAGACCACTGAACGTGGCCCTGCATTCTGCCCTGGACTGAAATGGACTTATAACAGCAGGCAGAACTGGATCAGACAACCCTAACATGGTATCTCTATCCTCTCTCTCTCCTCTCTCTACTGCAGGGTGAGTGAGTGGAATGGTGGTTGGAATGGGCTAGTGTGATTGACAGGTATTGGTGAAGGCCCAGTCAGCATATCTGATAATTGCCCATTGATGAAAGCGAGCGAAAGGGAGATTCTTGTCAGTGACAGGAGAGAAACCTCTCGATTCCATAGCCTTTATCGTCATCTACCATGACCTTTCTTTGGGACATGTAGCTTCCCCAGCCCAGACACACTGTCATGTGTGTGGTGTGGGGTGTTTGTGTGTGTACTGGCGCGCACGTGTGTGTGTGTGTGTGTATGTGCACGTGTGTGTCCACGGCGCGCACGTGTATGTGTGTATGGCGTGAGCGACTCATAGCCTCATTAGTTTGAATGAAGTCAGCTGGGTAACAGGGTGACTGGGTATCCTGCCCACTGCCATAACCTCTCAACAACAGTACTGCCAAAGTCTACCATTCTTCAGCAATTAATACAGCATATAACCCTTTTTTTCCCAGTAACATAAACAAAAGGATTACTGGGTTATATTGATATCATTACTCCTAGAACAAATGAGTGGGATTGCCCTGTCTAACAGTCGGCTGTCTAGCATGTCAGTGTTTAACTGTGTCTGTCTGTCACTGAAAAAGCGAGATAGGAACAAATCCATCTCCATCTCTCTCTGTCTGTCTGTTCACCCACTAATTACGTTGGCATTAGTATTGTGGACCTCTCCCTACCTTGAGGTGGGTGTCGCAGCCCACGCACGAGTCCCGCTGCCGACCCGTTTCTCCCTCTCTCTCTCTCTCTCTCTCTCTCTCTCTCTCGCTCTCTCTCTCTCTCTCTCTTTCTCCCTCTCTCTCTCTGCTCACTTTACCTCTCACTCCCTCTCTCTGTCTGAGTGGGTGAGATGACATGCACTAATGACAGGGCCCTTGTTTCCTACTCAAATTACCATGCAAAGGAGGCTGCTGCTGCGGCCCCGCAGCCCTTGGCTCCCCTCTCCTCCACTCTCCTCTCGACGAGGATGGGATGCCATTTCTGTATCAGAGATGCAGCCCCGAAGATGGCTCTTCAGTGTGTGAAACTCAAACACCATGGTCGAGTGACACGGTGAAGAGGAACCCTCTCGCTCCCTCTCTCTCTTCCTCTTTTACCCTCTTTCTCTCCCTGTCTCTCTCCTTTGTCTCTATTTCTTTCTCTCTCTCCCTTTCTCCCTCTCTCCCCCTTTCCTTCTCTCCTATCTCCTCCCCCCTCTCCTTCTCTCTCCCCCTTTCCCCCTCTCTATCTCTCCCTCTCTTTCTCTCTCCCCCTCTCTCTTCCACTCTTCGTCGAGAGGCTCATTTCAAGGAAATTATTCATGAACCAGCCGATGTACAGTAATCACTTGCTCAGTCCCTCAAAATATCAATTTGTTGTAAGTGGCTGTAAATGAATTTCTTAGATGGGTGCTATGAAGTGGCAATATTCGCAAGGAAATTCATATGCAGAGTAATCTGGCCACGATGCCTTTTTGAGCACAGTGTAGACATGGTCTAAGGGGGGAGCACGATCCTCGTCTTGTTCCATTGAAGCATTTGATTTGGTTCTATTTCTGGCGTTGAAATTATCCCTAGTGCACTGTTTGATTATAAAATATGGGGCTTAGGAGCTCATTTGTGTCTTGACATTTTAATTCCAGTGATGGGCATTTTGAGTCGAAGGGAACTGCAGAGTCTATATTCATAAGATCCAAAGGACAGTTCAGATTTATTTGAACATTTCATATTACCATGGGGCACTTTTTTTTGTAGTGCAAAAGAGTAGTGTGATCTGCGATGCTTGTTGTTTCAAAGGGTTGTGAACGCAAACACGAAGCACACACATACACACACACTACAAAAAATACTTCATAGTGATTGAAAATGATTTAATAGATTAGAACAACTGTTGACTCAAGCAGCTGACTCACTGAGCTTCTTATCCTGCTCCCAATAGCGGTAGCCTCATATTCATCTCATCATCAGACTCTGATCAGAGAGTGTGGGATGCTGCTGCTTCTTTGGATAAACTCATGAAGCCGTCTTTGAAAAAAGGAGCGAGAGAGCGAGAGAGAGAGAGAGCGAGAGCGAGAGAGCGAGATAATTATTTATCACTCGGAGAAGAGGGGATCTGTAGGTAAGAACTAATGAACTTTAAATGAACAAGAGCAGAAATAGAAGCAAGGGAATTTGAAAATAAGAGATGTCTCTGATAGAGAACAAGGTGCAACAGAGATGAACGTTGAGTCTATTCCCAAAAGGAAACACAAAAGGTAGACCTTACTCAGGTCCCTATGGTATTATGTGTTCCAGACATATCAGGAAAACTATGCTAACAGAAAAGCACTTTGAGTTCAAAGCCTTTTTTTATTTTCATTTAACTAGGCAAGTCAGTTAAGAACAAATTCTTATTTTCAATGACGGCCTAGGAACACTGGGTTAACTGCCTTGTTCAGGGGCAGCACGACAGATGTTTACCTTGTCAGCACAGGGATTTGATCTTGCAACCTTCCAGTTACTATAGTCCAACGCTCTAACCACTATGCTTCCTGCCGCCCCGTACATACATACAGAAATGGCATTTTTTGAAGATGGGTCTGATGGGTGCACTTGAGGTTGACACACAACCATGTATGAACTCTGCTAGCCAACATGTTCATCTAAACTGACTAAACTGTAGTGTGTAGACCTGAAACTAGCGATTGTAATAAGTACATGTACAATTGCCCTTTTTTTTGTGGTGGATGAACCATCATTAGTTGTAAAGCATTGTGTCATTTTAATGATTCACATCTCATTGAGGTGTATTTCTTAAGAGAGAGAATCACTACACAAGTCTCCCCATCAGACCATAGTAATACACACACCTGCCATAATATCTCGGGTCTTCAGGAGAAATATACTGTATGACCCATGTACACTTCACTGACTCTGATTGGAACTATAAATAGCCAGAATACGCATGGAGTATTGGAGGGTCATGTACTGTAGAGATGTAGAGGGTATAACATTTTAGTCCTAGGCTCTATGACCTTTGCAGTGGCTCATTAAAGTCAAAAGAACTGAGTAGCTGGCACAGTCCAGGAAATCTGTATTTTTGGGGGTATTTTTACTTCACTCCCCCTTACCCTGTTTGATCTACAGATATGTATTAGGAAAAATATAGTTAAATATTTGTCACTGCACATACTCTATTCCACAGCTGTTTTCAGATGTATTGTTACCCTCTCCCACCCTCCCTCCTCCCCTTTCCTCTTCCCCCTCCTCCCCCTCTCCTGGATTCACTGAGTAAGAGATGTTAGACCAAAATGACACCAGAGGGAGAGAAGGAAGATAAACGGCCATAATGGATTTGGAGGTAGGAGGTGTTTGACGAGTTGAATTGCGTTCATGTCTCTCCTCCTATCAACAGTACTGATAAAAACTGGGATATTGAGCTGCTATTAATGCCCATATTCAATTCATCACAATAGAGACAACAAGACCAAGGAGGAACACTGTCCAAGTCACAATAGGCTGGTTATCAAAAGCGTCTGTATGTCTCAGAGCCAACTACGTAAACAGACTACACACACAAATTACAATTTTAATGACGTCCTTTTCAGTGTGAACAGTGTTTTTTTTTTTGTTCTTTTCGGGGGTAAATTAGCTGTAATATTGCGGATAGATTTCAGCTTTCATTAATGTAATTGTCTGCATCATTTCCAATCCCCCACATATTCTTGGGGTAAAATATATATATATATATATATATATATATATATATATATATATATATATATATATATATATATATATATATATATATATGCATACATACACATACCCACATACACTACCGTTCAAAAGTTTGGGGTCACTTAGAAATGTCCTTGTTTTGAAAGAAGAACAACAGTGAAGAGGCGACTCCGGGATACTGGCCTTCTAGGCAGAGTTCCCCTGTCCAGTGTCTGTGTTCTTTTGCCCATCTTAATATTTTATTTTTATTGGCCAGTCTGAGATATGGCTTTTTCTTTGCAAATCTGTCTAGAAGGCCAGCATCCCGGAGTCGCCTCTTCACTGTTGACGTTGAGACTGGTGTTTTGCGGGTACTATTTAATGAAGCTGCCAGTTGAGGACTTGTGAGGCGTCTGTTTCTCAAACGAGACACTCTAATGTACTTGTCCTCTTGCTCAGTTGTGCACCGGGGCCTCCCAATCCTCTTTCTATTCTGGCTAGAGCCAGTTCCAGTTTGCACTGTTCTGTGAAGGGAGTAGTACACAGCGTTGTACGAGATCTTCAGTTTCTTGGCAATTTCTCGCATGGAATAGCCTTTATTTCTCAGAACAATAATAGACTGACGAGTTTCAGAAGAAAGGTCTTTGCTTCTGGACATTTTGAGCCTGTAATCGAACCCACAAATGCTGATGCTCCAGATACTCAACTAGTCTAAAAAAGGCCAGTTTTATTGCTTCTTTAATAAGAACAACCATTTTCAGCTGTGCTAACATAATTGCAAAAGGGTTTTCTAATGATCAATTAGCCTTTTAAAATGATAAACTTGGATTAGCTAACACAACGTGCCATTGGAACACGGGAGTGATGGTTGCTGAAAATGGGCCTCTGTACACCTGTGTAGATATTTCATTACAAATCTGCCGTTTCCAGCTACAATAGTCATTAACAACATTAACAATGTCTACACTGGATTTCTGATCAATTTAATGTTATTTTAATGGACAAAAAAAATGTTTTTTCATTCAAAAACAAATACATTTCTAAGTGACCCCAAACATTTGAACAGTAGTGTATATACAGTTGAAGTCAAATATACACTGCTCAAAAAAATAAAGGGAACACTAAAATAACACATCCTAGATCTGAATGAATGAAATAATCTTATTAAATACTTTTTTCTTTACATAGTTGAATGTGCTGACAACAAAATCACACAAAAATAATGAATGGAAATCCAATTTATCAACCCATGGAGGTCTGAATTTGGAGTCACACTCAAAATTAAAGTGGAAAACCATACTACAGGCTGATCCAACTTTGATGTAATGTCCTTAAAACAAGTCAAAATGAGGCTCAGTAGTGTGTGTGGCCTCCACGTGCCTGTATGACCTCCCTACAACGCCTGGGCATGCTCCTGATGAGGTGGCGGATGGTCTCCTGAGGGATCTCCTCCCAGACCTGGACTAAAGCATCCGCCAACTCCTGGACAGTCTGTGGTGCAACGTGGCGTTGGTGGATGGAGCGAGACATGATGTCCCAGATGTGCTCAATTGGGATTCAGGTCTGGGGAACGGGCGGGCCAGTCCATAGCATCAATGCCTTCCTCTTGCAGGAACTGCTGACACACTCCAGCCACATGAGGTCTAGCATTGTCTTGCATTAGGAGGAACCCAGGGCCAACCGCACCAGCATATGGTCTCACAAGGGGTCTGAGGATCTCATCTCGGTACCCAATGGCAGTCAGGCTACCTCTGGCGAGCACATGGGGGGCTGTGCGGCCCCCCAAAGAAATGCCACCCCACACCATGACTGACCCATCGCCAAACCGGTCATGCTGGAGGATGTTGCAGGCAGCAGAACGTTCCCCACGGCGTCTCCAGACTCTGTCACGTCTGTCACATGTGCTCATTGTGAACCTGCTTTCATCTGTGAAGAGCACAGGGCGCCAGTGGCGAATTTGCCAATCTTGGTGTTCTCTGGCAAATGCCAAATGTCCTGCATGGT
Source organism: Salmo salar (assembly GCF_965601325.2). Classification (NCBI taxonomy): domain Eukaryota; kingdom Metazoa; phylum Chordata; class Actinopteri; order Salmoniformes; family Salmonidae; genus Salmo; species Salmo salar. Next base: position 67,578,590 of record NC_138306.1, read on the forward strand.
GTTGGGCTGTAAGCACAATCCCCACCTGTGGACGTCGGGCCCTCATACCACCCTCATGGAGTCTGTTTCTGACCGTTTGAGCAGACACATGCACATCTGTGGCCTGCTGGAGGTCATTTTGCAGGGCTCTGGCAGTGCTCCTCCTGCTCCTCCTTGCACAAAGGCGGAGGTAGCGGTCCTGCTGCTGGGTTGTTGCCCTCCTACGGCCTCCTCCACGTCTCCTGATGTACTGACCTGTCTCCTGGTAGTGCCTCCATGCTCTGGACACTACGCTGACAAACACAACAAACCTTCTTGCCACAGCTCGCATTGATGTGCCATCCTGGATGAGATGCACTACCTGAGCCACTTGTGTGGATTGTAGACTCCGTCTCATGCTACCACTAGAGTGAAAGCACCGCCAGCATTCAAAAGTGACCAAAACATCAGCCAGGAAGCATAGGAACTGAGAAGTGGTCTGTGGTCCCCACCTGCAGAACCACTCCTTTATTGGGGGTGTCTTGCTAATTGCCTATAATTTCCACCTGTTGTCTATTCCATTTGCACAACGCATGTGAAATGTATTGTCAATCAGTGTTGCTTCCTAAGCGGGCAGTTTGATTTCACAGAAGTGTGATTGACTTGGAGTTACATTGTGTTGTTTAAGTGTTCCCTTTATTTTTTTGAGCAGTATATTTAAACTCAGTTCAACAATTCCTGACATTTAATCACAGTAAAAATTCACTGTCTTAGGTCAGTTAGGATCACCACTTTATTTTAAGAATTTGAAATGTCAGAATAATAGTAGAGAGAATGAATTATTCAGATTTTATTTATTTTATCACATTCCCAGTGGGTCAGAAGTTTACATACACTCAATTAGTATTTGCGTACTATTGTTTGTACAGACGAACGTGGTACCTTCAGGCATTTGGAAATTGCTCCCAGCGATGAACCAGACGTGTGGAGGTCTACAATTTGTTTTCTGAACTCTTGGCTGATTTCTTTTGATTTTCCAATGATGTCAAGCAAAGAGGCACTGAGTTTGAAGGTAGGCCTTGAAATACATCCACAGGTACTCCTCCAATTGACTCAAATGATGTCAATTAGCCTATCAGAAGCTTCTAAAGCCATGACGTCGTTTTCTGGAATTTTCTAAGCTGTTTAAAGGCACAGTCAACTTAGTGTATGTAAACTTCTGACCCACTGGAATCTGTCTGTAAACAATTGTTGGAAAAATTACTTGTGTCATGCACAAAGTAGATGTCCTAACTGACTTGCCAAAACTATAGTTTGTTAACAAGAAATTTGTGGAGTGGAAATCTGTATTTTTTTTATTTCAATCCCTACCATGGCTAGTATTGGATGTTCCATTAATCGACTCCCCTATCCTCTCTGGGGCAGGCGGGACGAATTCGTCCCACCTATGTAACAGCCAGTTGAATCCTGTGGCGCGATTTTCAAAACCTTTGAAATGCTATTACTTCAATTTCTCAAACATATGACTATTTTACAGCTATTTAAAGACAAGACTCTCGTTAATCTAACCACACTGTCCGATTTCAAAAAGGCTTTACAACGAAAGCAAAACATTAGATTATGTCAGCAGAGTACCAAGCCAGAAGTAATCAGACACCCATTTTTCAAGCTAGCATATAATGTCACATAAACCCAGAAGACAGCTAAATGCAGCACTAACCTTTGATGATCTTCATCAGATGACAACCCTAGGACATTATGTTATACAATACATGCATGTTTTGTTCAATCAAGTTCATATTTATATCAAAAACCTGCTTTTTACATTAGCATGTGACGTTCAGAACTAGCATACCCCCCGCAAACTTCCGGCGAATTCACTAACAATTTACTAAATTACTCACGATAAACGTTCACAAAAAGCATAACAATTATTTTAAGAATTATAGATACAGAACTCCTCTATGCACTCGATATGTCCAATTTTAAAATAGCTTTTTGGTGAAAGCACATTTTGCAATATTCTAAGTACATAGCCCAGCCATCACGGGCTAGCTATTTAGACACCCGGCAAGTTTAGCATTCACCAATATCAGATTTACTATTATAAAAGTTTGATTACCTTTTGTTGTCTTCGTCAGAATGCACTCCCAGGACTGCTACTTCAATAACAAATGTTGGTTTGGTCCAAAATAATCCATCGTTATATCCGAATAGCGGCGTTTTGTTCGTGCGTCCCAGACACTATCCGAAATGGTAAATCAGGGTCGCGCATGGTGCAATTCGTGACAAAAAAAATCTAAATATTCCATTACCGTACTTCGAAGCATGTCAACCGCTGTTTAAAATCCATTTTTATGCCATTTTTCTCGTAAAAAAAGCGATAATATTCCGACCGGGAATGCCCATTTAGCTAAACAGAGGAAAGAAAACAAAGCTTTCGGTCGACGCGGGCACGAGCCTGAGTCTCACAGTACTTTAACCAGCCACTACCCAAACACGCTACTTTGTTTCAGCCAGAGCCTGCAAAGCCACGATTCAGCGTTTTGCCGCCTTCTGAGAACCTATGGCAGCCGTAGGAAGTGTCACGGTACAGCTAAGATCCTCACTCTTCAATAAACAGAGACAAGAAGAACGACACCTTGTCAGACAGGCCACTTCCTGCATGAAATCTTCTCAGGTTTTTGCCTGCCATATGAGTTCTGTTATACTCACAGACACCATTCAAACAGTTTTAGAAACTTTAGGGTGTTTTCTATCCAAAGCCAATAATTATATGCATATTCTAGTTACTGGGCAGGAGTAGTAACCAGATTAAATCGGGTACGTTTTTTATCCAGCCGTGTCAATACTGCCCCCTAGCCCTAACAGGCTATGGAAACTTTGTTATATTTAGAATAGTCATGGAGTAGTCTTTGTGTCTTGGAACATTTGATTATCAATATACAGTTTATCGACTACGAGAGCTACACGTTTCCTTTTAAATCTATTTTCCTTGAAGATTGGGTACAGAACTTTGCGCCGTTCTGCAATTTCCATTGGGAGTTGATCATTCATGCCTATTTCATGCCAGCAAGTCTTTTACCCAGGGTTTTAAGTATTATTTTATCTTTAAAGAAAGCAAATTTGGCAATGATTGGGTGCTCAAATCTCTGTACTCTCTGTCCGAAATGGTGTACACATTCGAGTTGGATTTTGTCGTCAGCTTCGCGTGGGATCTGAAGCACTGTAAGGAGGAACTCCCCAACTACACCATCAGGAACTTCTCCTTCTTTGTCTTGGATACCTGTAAGTACCAGATTTTCTCTGATGGATCTAGCCTGTATGTCAAGTAACGCTTCTCTCAGGAAGACTCCTTTTTAAGTTCATTAACGTCGGTGTCAATCTTATTGACTGTCCCTTTAAGCTTGTTTCTTTCTCCAATGTCGCAGCTTATTCGTCACTCATCTTGAGGCTTGCTTTCAACTCCTTTATATCTTTGCTGACTAATTCAAGTATGCCCAGTTTGTCACAGATCGGTTTTTACCTTTACCATTCCCAGTGGTGAGAAGCTTAAATCGTCTGTGTCCGTCGAAGAGTCTCGTTTTCTTTTGGGGATTGGTTCTCCTTTTTTACTCTCCGTCATGTTTGGGTGTTGCTTGTTTTCGTAATATTTGTCATTACATTTGTCTAGCCTTATGGTTTGTTTTGTATTGTTATCCAGATTGAAGGTTATTACCCATCAGTTTGTGAAGTGCTAATATTTAGTATAACTTAACGATATTGAATATTACGTTTTTATCTTGAGGTGATCTACACTGCTGTGTTCAGGCCAACATCATTTTTGAGGATGAACAGTTTTACCTACGTACTGTACGTTATTCTCACTATAAAGCTGTAGGTTTAAAACTATAAGCTATATGTCATAAAGAGTATATCTCTGTAACAGTCATTGCATGTTGCAGTAGTTGAAACCCCTACGCACTCTTCAAACAGACTTGTTCTCTGAGCAAATTAGTTTAATCTCATTCCCAGCTCTCAAAATGTCTAAGGGCTCAGTAAGGATTCGTCTCAACAATAATCGTTCCTGAATCCTCTGTTCGTTCAGCCTGTAGGATTACCATGTCTTGGATAACACAGGTTCCGGAGCAGCTAGCAGATCAATATCCCTTCACCTGGGAGCCCAGAAACACGCGGGTCAGAAGGCATTGCATCATGGCCCCCCTCTTTCTTCTCCTCCATCCTCCCTCTGTTGTTCATTACCAACACACTCTACAAACCCGAAAACCCATCAGCGCCACAGAGGTCAGAACCGTAACCTCTGATGTTCACAGCAGTGCCCCTCTGTGCGAGTGTCTGGAATCACCTAGTATTCCTGACACCAAGCTCTCTCTTGTTTTTGCGCTTCTCCCTTCCTTGCTTCCAGCCCCTCAGCCCAGCGCCCAATTAAAACAAAATGCCGCTTTGTCACCACAGAGACAGCCGACGCTCAGAAGGCTTGTAATGCAGCCCTGCCCCCAAAGTGACTCTTATCAACGGTATGCAAGGATCCCTCTGTGTTGTCTTAGGACGGCTGCATTATCTCTCCAACCCCCGTTGTGTCACACCTCTGGGTAGCAGAGGTGCTGTTGTCTTTACATCCTGTAGGAGGTTAACTTTACAGTAATGCAATTGGACAACAACTCAGATTTTGAATCCAAATAAGTCAGATGCTTATAAAAGGGTCTTAGCTTCATTGTCTCTCTCTCTTTTTTGTTCCTAAACTGCACTGTGGGCATTATTCCACTCCATGGACTTTTGGGGCAGGGCCTTTCAGGCTACAACTTCTCTCTCTCTCCTTCTCTGGTCATGGCTCGAATAATACCTTGTAATGGGTGCTAATGCTTCGTAATGTAAGCTTCATGCCTTGTATGTGAATCCGTTCATTTTACAATTATATGAATTCTATTTGCATTTAGAATTCCATTCTCAGACCATTTTTGACGTTCTAATTCCTGTAACTCAACTATAGTCTCTTGGATATAGTTGTACTATCTTTATGGAGTCAGATAATCATTTGAATAGGCTAATTGCATAGTCGTATTATGGGTTGCATGTGAGGTGTATATAATATCCATACATATCAAATATCACCCCAGGCTTGATTCTCCAATAAAACAATCTCTCTCTCACTCTCTCTCACTCTCTCAGCACAGCCGTGGCTCCCAGCGGAGGCCCCCCGCAGGAAGAAACAAGGATGCCGCCATCAATTATTTAGGAGAGATGTTTATTTCACGTGCATGTATAGGGGGAATAAGGGTCAGGCCTTGTGGACGTCTACGAGATAAATATTTAAAGACCGATATTTCACGTGCATGCAGGTGGAAAATAGGGGGGGGGAAAGAGAGACCCCTGGGGAAATACTGTGAAAGTATGGGTGAATGGAAAATACTCTGATTTGAAGGGCAGTTAGGGCTATTTTCCACCACAAATTGGTAAATCTCTTCAGCGAGGTGCTCCAGGAAAATATATTGAAAATCAATAACTTTTAATGACTTATTGAAGAAGGTGTTGATGTTTTTTTTTCTCCAGCCACTCTATGTAGCAGGTCAGTAGGAATGAGGAACAACCAGGAAGGATAAGATACCCCCCGTCTTTTCCACCCGCATGCACGTGAAATATCGATCTTTAAATATTTATCTCGTAGACGTCCACAAGGCCTGACCCTCATTCCCCCTATACATGTATGTGAAATATTGACCTGTCCTAAATAATTGATGGTGGCATCATCATCATCAATTTCATCCTGCGGGGGCCTCCGCTGGGAGCCTCGGCTGTGCTGAGAGAGTACAAACCTAAAGGAAGCATGCGTCCCAAATGGCACTCTATTCCCTATGTAGTGAACTACTTTTGACTAGGGCTCTGGTCAAAGGTAGTGCACAAAATAGGGAATAGGGTGCATTTTTTTAACGAAGCCAGAGATTTTACAGTGCATTTACAGATGATGCCACATACTAGATGTTTGAGTATCTCTTGTAGCCTATTTTCATGGACAACCACATAGAGGATCAGAGATTCTATGAAGAAATTTAGTGGAGGATCAACTATTCCAAATGGTCCATTATTTTCAGGTTGCCTATTACATTACTTTTCAGAGACAATAGTGTTCCAAGATGCATCCCCCGCTGAAGAAATACAGATTATTCCTGTGTCACCTAATTATGAACAGGAATTAGTTAGAGATGTGCCAACTTGCAGACCCGCAAATCTTTGCTTTCAAACTTCAAATGTAATATATATTGGATTAACAAACAGATGTGGTTCCTTGGTTCTTTGATCTGAATGGACATTGTCTGGTTGGATCTTTATTTGTTAAGTATTTCCCCCCTTTCTGTCCAGGATCTTTTGCGTGAATGTATTACTTTGTAACAATCTCTCAAGGATCTGTGTGCGTGGGGGATGGGTGGAGGCTAGTTTGTTGTGTTTATTATTTGGATGATTGCTTTGAGGATAAAGGCCTAGCACTTTGTTGCTGGAACGGATTTAATCTCAGCACCTTGCTGACATAGAACCGCTGTTCATTGTCTTGATCCAGGAGAAAAAGGTACAATAAATAAGGCATTCTTCTCCTCCTTCTTAGCGTGCCAACCTTTTCACCCAGACCAGCCAAGAGCCTAGTGAGTACAGTGTCAGCATCTCAAATGACACCCTATTCCCCCTGCAGGGCACTACATTTAGCCAGAGTAGAGTAGTGCAGTATATAGATCACAGAGTGCCATTGGGGCGCAAACAAAGTGGTGTTGTCACCTCGTCAGTATCTGTGCTTGCCTCACTTAGATCCTAGTTCTACATAGGCCAGTTCCATTGGGTTATCCATCCACCCCGTCACTTAGTCCAATGGACATAATGGATGTAACCTCCAGTTAGAATGTGCTTTACAACATCTGACATGTGCAAATGTTGGAGATGGAGTAGACAAAAAAATACAGACAGAAAAGACAATCTGTATCATAGCTAATGAATAAACCTGGTATCTGTATGATAATAATCTAACTCTTGTTCAGTTCCCAAGACAGAGTACATCCTCTCAGACTCAAATTGTCCAAATGATAGACAATGCATTTGACATAACTGTTATACTACAACAGAGTTTGTAAAAAAAAGAAGAAAAAAAGACATGGTTGTCGAGATGTTGCACAGTGGTTGTGTAACAACCGTTGTGACAAATGCATTGTACACCAGCTGTACAACTTGAGTGTTTACAGGCCTAATTGGAGGGTATGTTATCTGCATTGACTTGATGTATTAGGCATTTCAGAACTTCAGAGTGCTACAAAATCAACTCTCAAGTGCTTTTAACCAGGCTTTCTAACCCACCTGCTGTATTAAACAAAGAAGCATAACATCAGGGGAATGAGAGCACTTTCTCTCTCTCTCTCTCTCTCTCTCTCTCTCTCTCTCTCTCTCTCTCTCTCTCGCTCGCTCGCTCGCTCGCTCTCTCTCTCTCTCTCTCTCTCTCTGTAATTTCATGATAGTGTTTCACTGCCTTAGTGAATGCTGTCTGTCAGCTTCTAACCCATTCAAAGTGACCATTTCACTCTGTTTGTAATTCTTCACATTCAAATGGAGAACTATGGGGTGCTCCAAAATCTGTGGTGTTCAAGAATAATACAACAAACAATCCCATTATATTTCCTTAGAAACATGAAGTACTACACAAGCTAGTGTATTCAGATGTAGACATTTAATTTCCACATGTAACATGGCCCCCATATGGCAGCCAAAAATATTATCTACAGTTGAAGTCGGAAGTTTACATACACTTAGGTTGGAGTCATTAAAACTCGTTTTTCAACCACTCCACAAATTTCTTGTTAACAAAATATAGTTTTGGCAAGTTGGTTAGGATATCTACTTTGTGCATGACACAACTAATTTTTCCAACAATTGTTTACAGACAGATTATTTCACTTAAAATTCACTGTATCACAATTCCAGTGGGTCAGAAGTTTACATACACTAAGTTCACTGTGCCTTTAAACAGCTTGGAAAATTCCAGACAATGATGTCATGGCTTTAGAAGCTTCTGATAGGCTAATTGACATAATTTCAGTCAATTGGAGGTGTACCTGTGGATGTACTTCAAGGCCTACCTTCAAACTCAGTGTCTCTTTGCTTGACATCATGGGAAAATCAAAAGAAATCAGCCAAGACCTCAGAAAGCAAATTGTAGATCTCCACAAGTCTGGTTCATCCTTGGGAGGAATTTCCAAATGCCTGAAGGTACCACGTTCATCTGTACAAACAATAGTACGCAAGTATAAACACCATGGGACCACACAGCCATCATACCGTTCAGGAACGAGACGCGTTCTGTCTCCTAGAGATTAATGTACTTTGGTGTGAAAAGTGCAAATCAATCCCAGAACAACAGCAAATGACCTTGTGAAGGTGCTGGAGGAAACAGGTACAAAAGTATCTATATCCACAGTAAAAGGAGTCCTGTATCGACATAACCTGAAAGGCCACTGCTCCAAAACCGCCATAAAAAAGCCAGACTATGGTTTGCAACTGCATATGGGGACAAATATCGTACTTTTTGGAGAAATGTCCTCTGGTCTGATGAAACAAAAATGGAACTGTTGGCCTTAATGACCATCGTTATGTTTGGAGGAAAAAGGGAGAGGCTTGCAAGCCAAAGAACACCATCCCAACCGTGAAGCATGGGGCAGCATCATGTTGTGGGGGTGCTTTGCTGCAGGAGGGACTGGTGCTCTTCACAAAATAGATGGCATCATGAGAAAGGAAAATTATGTGGATATGTTGAAGCAACATCTCAAGACATCAGTCAGGAAGTTAAAGCTTGATCACAAATGGGTCTTCCAAATGAACAATGACCCCAAGCATACTTCTAAAGTTGTGGCAAAATGACTTAAGGACAACAAAGTCAAGGTATTGGAGTGGCCATAACAAAGCTCTGACCTCAATCCCATAGAAAATGTGTGGGCAGAACTGAAAAAGTGTGTGCGAGCAAGGAGGCCTACAAACCTGACTCAGTTACACCAGCTCTGTCAGGAGGAATGGGCCAAAATTCACCCAACTTATTGTGGGAAGCTTGTGGAAGGCTACTCGAAATGTTTGACCCAAGTTAAACAATTTAAAGCAATGCTACCAAATACTAATTGAGTGTATGTAAACTTCTGACCCACTGGGAATGTGATGAAAGATATAAAAGCTGAAATAAATCATTCTCTCTACTACTATTCTGACATTTCACATTCTTAAAATTAAGTGGTGATCCTAACTGACTTAAGACAGGGAATTTATACTAGGATTAAATGTCAGGAATTGTTAAATACTGAGTTTAAATGTATTTGGCTAAGGTGTATGTAAACTTCTGACTTCAACTGTATATTTCTTGTTTTTCCATTGAGCTTTTCCATTCCATTTTCCATATGGACCACAGGTTGACATGTCCCAAAGCATTAGTATCTGCTTCCATATGTATTAAAAAACATTGCATTGAGTTTCCATTATTTACTAGCCATTGCAAGGTAACCCCATGCTGGTACTGTAGGAGCAATCAAATAGATACGCCATGGTACATTTCAGAATTGCTAATCATATTGGGAAATGATACAGCCTGCACAGAACGCAAGGTGGACAAAATAGCACAGTGATCATTCCCTGCAATTGCTGTTTATAGATAAATCACAGGGCATGCTGGATTGACTGACAGATAGACAGGCAGGTTGTTGTGCAGACAGACAGACCGACAGGCAGGCAGAAATTCCCAATAGCTACCTAGCCAGCAAAGCCTTAATCGAGGCTTAGAACATCCGAAATGAGTTCTCAAAGGGGCCAGACCGTATTATTTGTTTCTATGGGAGGATGTTGTGGTGGAGAATACAATATATTGATATACGTCATCCAGGCCCGCTACCTGCCTTGTGGAACAAAGAGAGAAAGAGAGGGTCATTTGCATGTCACAAGGTGATCCAATGCTTTCTATTGACTTACTCGAGCAAACAACTGATGTGTATAAATTGGATTTGTAACAGCTATGGACGTTCAGTTTCAGGCTTGGTTACGGGAGTGAATTTGTGAGCGCTAACGTGGCGCTGGTCGATCGCAGATTCATTTTGCTATTTAGCCAGGGTCTCTTCCTATTATATTGTTGAAATGAGAGTGCCTTTTCATTCTGTCAAGTTGGTTTAAAGTTAGCTAAATATGGGCGAAAGTGAAATCTAAAAACTGATTGCTCGAGGGTAGAATACAAATAAAGACAGATTACAAGGAAGGTGAGTATGGGCTGAGGTAATGCCATATTTTCTGTTGGAATAGTCTTTTACTGAATATCACAAGTTCGAAATAGTATGAAAAATGTATGCCCTCACTACTGAAAGTTACTCTGGATAAGAGTGTCTGCTAAGTGACTAAAATGTTACATTTTTACAAAAATTACCCTTTCAAACAGCTTTGTTCTTTATATGATTGCCAAATCACTTTAAATGTTTTCAGAGTGTTCAATTCAGTGGCTTAATTTTATGTTGAATATGATACACTTAAATTACATCCACGATTGTTAGAATTACAACCTATTAAGCACATTTATTTCAGTTTAAATATTTCATGTGAAAATGTTTTCCTCAAAGCACAGCATCAACACAGCATTCTGATATATGTGACTCTCTGGTCTCTTTGCTAGCTACCTCCTTCACTGTAGACCTCAAAACAAGACGGGGGGGGGGGGGGGGGGGGGGGATTGTGTGCATAGAGAGGGGGTAATTCCTTCACTTCTTTGCAGAATCAGTCAGGCCTTTTTCACTCTTTGCCAGCCACAGATGACCCCTGGTGTATTGGTCCTGGCAGCCCGCTACAATTATCATTCAGCAAGAGTGAAGTGCTCTGTTTGATATCTGCAAATGTAATTTAGATTGAACAGTACTTTTTTACCTAGGATTGCACCTGACCTCTCTGCATATGGAGTAAGGACGCTTCCAAAGACAAGATGGTGCCGACAGACAAGGTGCCCCCTGTTTCTAACTTCGAGCCAACTTTACAGTATTATTATTTATTTTTTGTTATTTCTTACATTATTTGCTCAGAATTTTTTTTGTATCATTAACTACAGATGGAAATAACTTTTCGATATTAGATCTGCAGTCAATGACCAGAAATTAGAGCAGAAATTCGACTTCCTGACCAGGATCCAGTGGCAGCTCTATTTATCCCAGGGGCTGCACCAAAACGCAGACGTCGTAGAAGAGGTAGTTGGAGTAGGGCCAGACTGCTAACCCGCTAACGTTCAGTCCCTGGACAATAAAGTAGATTAGCTCAGAGCAAGACTCTCCTTCCAGAGAGACATCAGGGTCTGTAAGATACTTTGTTTTATGGAATCATGGCTCTAGACGGATATATTGTCCCCGTCCATTCAGCCAGCCGGGTTCTCGGTCCATTGTGCGGACAGGACGAAAGAACTCTCAGGGAAAAAGAAAGGCGAAAGGGTTTGTTTCATGATTAACAACTCAGCGTGTGATTTTGGTAAAGTACATGAACTCAAGTCCCTTTGTTCTCCCTATCTGGAATATCTCACCATCAAATGCCGAACGCTTTACCGCCCGACAGAATTTTCTTCGGTCATCGTCACTGCCGTGTATATTCCCCACCAAGCCGACACTGCGACGGCTCTCAAGGAACTACACTGGACTATGTGTGAACTGGAAATTGTATATCCTGAAGCTGCATTTATTGTAGCTTGGGACTTTAATAAAGGAAATCTGAAGAAAATGCTTCTAGAATTCTATCAATACATCTCCTGAGCTACACACGCATCACATACCCTGGTTCATTGTTACTCTCCCTTCCCTGACCGCTACAAGGACACCCCCTCCCCACCCCCCCACTCCCACCCTCCCTTCAGCAAATCAGATCACACCTCCATTCTGTTCCTCCCCACCTATAGGCAGAAACTTAAACAGGAAGCACCCGTGGTAAGGACTGCTCAATGTTGGTCTGACCAATCAGAATCTATGCTTCAAGATTGTTTTAATCACAAGGACTGTCATGACTGGCCTGTTCAGGTCAGGTTACCGTGGACCACAGTCCTACAGACACATCTTTCACACCCACCAGCGGGGGAGAGATCAAGAGTTATGGAGGTGGGGGGTTTTATGACACCCCCCGCCCATTGTAAATCTTAAGGCAGCAGAAAAAAATCCCTTTGTCCTATGTGTGGAGGAATGGAATGTAGGATGGGCCTATGGATAACCTACCTCAGAACAGTAACATGTAATAATTGGACTTTGGGACAATATGTTTCGTCAGACAAAATGATGGTAATGACGATAAAAGGAATATAAAAATGAATGGTGTTTTTGTTATGTTATTAAAAGTTAAATGACAACGTTATAACAAAAACATTGTAACTTGAAGAGTTTTCAATATATGCACCTGACGCTTGCGTACTGCACGTTGTGTGGAAAATGTCCAGATCAAAGAGAATGTTAGTGAGTTGTCTAAATTGGATCTGAGTAAAATCCAGACCTTGCCTCGTAACTAGTGACGCCAAGAGAACTTGCCATAAAGACTGAAACGCCCCGTTCTGACACGAGGGTATAAAACATGTGAGTTAAGAAATTACATAGCAGACAAAGTGACCACGCGATGCACCCAAGGTTCGAGTTAGTCACAACCCCAAAATGCAACACGAGGTTGAAGAAGACAAAGGAACCTTTGAAAAATATATGCTACAGTTGAGTAGTTGTGTCTAAGAGGGTGAATTCAAGCAGGACCAACCAGTTACCACTCTCCAAGGAATCGTGTGCCTACACTGCTTTCATTCCTATGCTGGAGCCCTGAGCTACACGGCTGACTGTATTCAGAAGACCCCCTTTCGGAACAAGGGTGAGGAAACAAACCACTAAGAGAAAGGACACTGACATCATGTGGACAACCAAAGAGTGCCATCATCAGAGGAGAAGGCGAACCCGGTCCACGAAGAGACACCCCATCGGAGACCTTCGACTAGAAATTACATCATTATATTCTGACCCATAAGAGAGGCAGTTCGGGGCAAGGTTTTAGGGCTAAACTAAGCATAGTTTACAAATGTATCCAAGTGTGATTTTCTCGCTTTCTCTCTCTTTTTACATTTCCATTTTCTGTAACACGTGTCATATTGTGTTGGTCTGCTAGGGACCTGTTTCAGTGTACTAAGTTCTAATCAATAGCCTAGACTATGTGTTTGTGTATGTGTATTGTATATTATCATTTTAGCTTATTAGTAAATGAATAATCAACTCAATTAGTGTGGTACGGACTTATTTAGTGAGACTCGGGTTTGTGCAGATTTCCGGATTATGCGACGTTCAGGATGAGACTGTAGAGGAAATTGATTAATTAGCGACTGTTGTAAAATTGATATTCTGATATTCTTTGATTTGGAAAATGGAAACTCAACAAAAACAAACTTTCCCATAGTGCCCAGGTTACTGAGTTACAAATTACCTGATTAATTTTATCTCGTAATTTTAAACAGTTAATCATTTGATGAACAGCAGTCGTCACATTAATCAATACAACGTCACGACAACTGGGAAATGTCACGGGTCGCCTCTGCATTGGCAGAGCATTGGCGGATTTAGGTATGGGCGACATGGGCAGCAGCCTAGGGCGGCATCTTGCCGGGGGTGGCACGGGGGGGGTTGACCTCAGGTCTCCCCACTGGAGCCCGAGGTAGGGAGAGCAGAGGAATCTATCAAATAGCTCCCCCAAAATGTGTACAGTACTAATGTAATTAGTATAATCAGCCACACTACGAAATGCTACCAAATAAACCACAATTCAGTCATAATACTGTGACTATATAGTTTCACAGACATATTGTTGCATTTTTTTCTGGTTTGTGCGAAATCGTTAAGAACAATTTAAAACCAGTCTGCACACCAGCAAAGTGAATTGGTTTAGTCTTGACTCTTGGTTGACAGTGTTGGGGGATGGGTAATGTATTGATGCTCGAGTGCCAAATCAACACAAATTTGTTTCTATTTGTCTTTGTTACTTCTTTTTGATATTTATGAGTCTTATTTTTGACTATCTTTTTATATTTATATAGTTTAAATATAGTTTAAATAATAATTTATTTGTTTTGTTCCAAATGTCAGAATAAAATTTACAGTTAATGTAGCATGGGTAGATGGCAGCATTCGTGCAAAACTGAAAGCGCAAACCACCGCATTTAACCATGGCAAGGTGACTGGGAACATGTACGTTTACAAACAGACCAGCTAGGATCTCCAGAACGTAATCAAAGAAGAAAAATGACAGTACAGGGAAAAAGTGGAGTTGCAATTCAACGGCTCGGACATCAGACGTATGTGGCAGGGTATCCAGACAATCACCGATTATAAAGGGAAAGAAAGCCAGCCACTGACACCTCGCTCCCGGATAAGATAAACTACTTTTTTTGCCTGCTTCGAGGAAAACAACATCGAGCCATCAACATGCTCACGAGGACTCTGTGTGCTCTCGTTTTCTCTACCTACATCAGTGTTTCCCAAACTCGGTCCCCGGGACCCCAAGGGGTTCGTTTAGTTTTTGATTATGAAAGCTTGATGTTTAGTTGATTGTTTGAATCAGCTTTGTAGTGCCAGGGCAAAAACCAAAACGTGCACAGAGTTTGGGAAACCCTGACCTACGTTATAACTCTTAGCTTTTTTGAGAGTTAAAAGCAGATCAAAGTCTGTCATTTCAAAATTGACTTATGTGGGTGAATCCATTTTGAGATATACATTTATTTTTCCTTTTGAAGTTGCTCTCTTGTGATATGCCATTTTAACAGCCACGCATATGTCCTCGTTCAAGGCTCAATGCGCTCGCTAGATGAAAGCTTTGCAAAAATGATCTAATAATAGCCACTTCAAATGTAAACTCGAAAACACATTTGTGAACAATAGACCAATAAAGAAAAGCTTTCAGATTAAACTTAACAAACAAATAACCAATAATAGAAATGAAACCATCACAGTCAGGCAATTATAGAACCATCACACTTGATAAGGTTCTAACTGTATAGTGAGGCCATCTTAAGAACATAAACTCTCCATAGTACTTTATTACACTCTTTAGAATAAAAATCCATAAGATCTTGCCGTGTTTAAAAGATGTGCATTTAATTGCCGCATATGAGAAAATTCATGCCCCAGGCTTTTCTTGAATGAATTTCTCCAGTGAAGATTACCAGAAATCTTTGTTGATTCGTTTCTTTTTCAATGTTTTTCACTGCTTATCCAGCTCACATTTTATTTCCTCTCCGCTTGAGTCCTTGAGCTGTGCTGCAATGCTCAACAAACATACTATACTGTTACTGAGAGAGAGAGAGAGAGAGAGAGAGAGAGAGAGAGAGAGAGAGAGAGAGAGAGAGAGAGAGAGACTAAAGAAAATAAATAAGAAATACCAATAACTCTTTTCACATTCATCTTGTGTGTGCTGATTATTGGCTGTGACTTGTGGCCTCTTTAGGGAGATGTGGATGTATTACTGTGGGTAGAAAGTGCTGACCAGGAGAAGGAACTCGGTCTCATAGGGTCTCGTTGGGTGCTGCTCAGAGGCAGATCCTAACAAGGTCAATGATGCCAGGTGCCAATCCACTAACTGTAAAGTCAAGTCACTGGATTCATTCTGTGACTGCATCCCAAATGGCACCCTATTTCCTGTATAGTGCACTACTTTTGACCAGAGACTTATGTAAGGTATATGGTGCCACTCAATAGAGCTAAACATACTGTATCAATGAAAGGACAAGCGTTTTGGTGGAGGTTGCACTGATGCGTCTTTCCTTTCCATTGAGGTCAGCATTTGCTGAACAGTATGGTAGAGTTGAGTCTGAAGTGAAAGTCCTCCACACTCTTGTGACACAGACTTGTGTATGTAAGTGCGTACTAGGTGTTTGTCCTGAATACTTGTTTAAAACCACATTCCAGCCGGTGTCTATTCCACAAGTTACCACCGGCTAAATCTATGACGTTAAAATGCCTATTTACTCCGTTCCATCTGACTGCCCAATCCACTGTCTCATCAGCCGAGCCAAGCAATTTATAAACTTGCTGTCCACTATAAAAAGCATCTAGACATTATCTCACATTTCTTTTCTGACTAACAGCGGAGATTTGTACACACCTTGCTGAGAGACAATTGCAACATTGTTTCAATATTCAAACTCCAGCTGTCCCATAGTAATGAACATGTCGGGAGTCAGGACAAGACAGACAGGCAGGCATCGTTTCTCAGCCAGTCAAAATCATGAATCAGCGGGCCAAATTTTTATGGATATATGCAAATAAATGTAAATTGAAAAAATGTCAAATTAAATGAACTGCAGCTAGTTTGCAGTCTTTCCAGCTTCAGTTTGAAGTAATTGTGTTAGCTGTGTTGTTGGCTAGGTCCTCTGAGCAACAGTGTCCTGATGAGAGAGCACATGAAATTGTACCTCATTATCTTATTGTTATGGGTGTCTCCAAATAAATGTCTCTAGAAAACAGCTTAAACACATGCAAATGCAGCTACTTTGCTGTTATTCTAACTGCACTTTTTGACGTGACTGTTAGTTAGCCGTAGTTGGCTAACTAGCAAGCAAGGGATAAGAACGTTGCCAGCCAGTACGGCAATGGAACACTTAGAACGAACGACTGGGTCGCATCCATAGATACAGAACAAAAAGACTGAACGACTGGGTCGTGTCTCTAGCAACCGACCAGCCGGCTTGGGTAGCTACCCTAGATTTGTGTCGGGACTATATCTTGTGGAAGGATGAAATAGTATGAGTAAATTCATCAAAATAACGTCTTTAATGAAAATATGTCAATCATTCTTTGAAAATGTTGGTAACCAGTTGTTTAAAGTGATAATGCTCTTGAAGCCGGTGTTTGAAGGATATATTGGCATGGTCTGCTGGGCTTCGACTTCGTCTCGGGCCTAACAACACCCGTGCCAGTATATCCTCCAAACACCGGCTTCTCTGGCGTTATCACTGAAATAAACTCTTGTGCTAGGTGTATTAAACAAACGCACTTGCACACAATTATTTCAAGGAGTAACATATGCATTTACAAATGGCTGCCTCTTTTGCAGCACCTGTTCATATCTTGCATATGATGGTTTTGTGTGTGTGTGTGTGTGTGTGTGTGTGTGTGTGTGTGTGTGTGTGTGTGTGTGTGTGTGTGTGTGTGTGTGTGTGTGTGTGTGTGTGTGTGTGTGTGTGTGTGTGTGTGTGTGATTCAAACTTGTGCAAAATGGGGATGTGTTTTGTTCAAAATGAGGACATTGACAGGTAAGGAACCAGACGAGTATCTGTATTTACAGTGTCCTTCACATTACCAGTCTGTCCATATTACAATATGTGCCTCCTGCAGTTACAGAGGAGCTTAAAGGTGAAATGAAATCCATGACTGGTGAGGAGAAACTAATCTGAATATGTCAGGACAAGCACAACTCACCTTCATCATTACGATATAATGATCCAGTCTGCCCTGTCAACGTGCTGCTAAGTATATCACTTTGTGATGTGCTAATCGCCACCATCATATTTCAATGGCATGCACATTTATTTACATAGTATGGAGGTATCTATCTGCCAGATTGACATAGTATGGATGCATCTGCCAGCTGCATGCCATACACAACACAGTATGTAAAATACATGGTACAGTAGCTAGGTATGCAAACAGAAACATTGCTTTTCGATGTTTGGGGTTTAGACAATGTTGGGCTATGGTGAAAATTACTACTAATGACAATCTAGAATCAAACTATAACATATATGATTATTGATTTATAAACACAGGGGAAAAAAGTAGGATGCAGTTGCCACAGAATTATAGCATGGTGTCAAGCTAATCCCCAGTGGCAAACAGGGGTGAAGATGTATGTACAAGCTTCGCTATTCTTATAGTGTGACAAGTAGAGGGATGACCCAATGCATATCTGGTTCACTTTTACCGCTTGATAGATGGACCCTTCCTGAAATGACTGTACCCTGCTTTATCCTTGGCAAAGAGTGTATATGAACTTTATATGCCTTTCAATTGACAGTGGTGACTTATTGAAAACGTCTAAATGTCTTTGTGTCCTCTCGGCTGCCTGCATCTTGTGCTAAACAGAATGTATTTGCGGTGGCTACAACAGGGATTCTTTCAGGTGTGAAGGATTTAGGGTTGTGAGGCTGGAAATGCCAGTGTGGTTACGCTTGAGTATATCTTGATGATCTTTGCGCTTATCATGGTTATGAGTCACTATCAGTATATCACTTAAAAAGAGTACCATCTCCCTACAATCCACCGATGAGGAGTAATACAACCATTTATAAAGGGAAAGGAAAGGGGGATACTTAGTCAGTTGTACAACTGAATGCATTCAACTGAAATGTGTCAGAGAGGTGCGGAGGATGTCTTAATCGACATCACGTCTTCTAATGGCTTATGTCGATTGTTTTATACTGTCAAAACGAGTTATGCCACAGTAGAAAATGCACAACATTTTTGTAAATTGTAAATGAAGTTTCCACTAATTTGACACTGAACCAATGCAAATCTGTCAAATCAACCGATGGGCCACTAATTGTTATGGGAATTTTGAATCCAAATGAAAATAATTAACAATCAATAAGCTTTGACTAATCCCCAAGGTTTGTAAGACACTGGGTTAAGAATAATTAGGCAAGGACTCAGCTTTCTGCAAAAGGTCTGTACAGTTTATTCAGAGAACGTTCTAAAGTCAAAAATTAGGACTCAGTCCTTTTATAATACACACATACATTCCAATCTTTAGACCACTCCCTTCTCAAACAACCAGTACTTTTCCACTAACCACAAAGAACTATAAAATTTGTTACATTCTTCAAGGCTTTCACCTCCCCTCCCCTCCCCCGTTGGGACCCTCTTGGTTTGAAACCCTCCAATGATTTTCTATTACCTACTCTACAACTTCACTCTGTTTACATCCCTACTAAAGCATATAAGATCAGAGTATTACAATCCCCCATATCCTGGTTTTATCTTCCCATGATTCTCAAACATATCACCCTATCCTATAATTTCAGAGTGGAACACTTAAGTCATTATCCTAACCCATACAAATTATTCTAACACTAATGCTTATTGGAAATAGCTTCACTCTACTCTATGTGTCTCCAGAGCCAGGATGTGTTCCCTTAGCCCCGTTTATACCTGGTTCTAAGATGCGTCCTCTTGTTCTGATCTTGTCCGCATTCTGATAGTCCACATTTGTAGACAATCAAAAGACGCGTTGTGATCTGATTGTTATTAGATCTTTCTGACCATCTGCGGAGGTAGTCGAAGACGCATCTTGTACAGATATTCTTGAAGTGTAAACTGATCCAGACCGGCCAGTTGATCATGGTCTTCATTAGAAACCAAGTGCCTACCGGCACTGTTGTCAGATGCCACAGTCCAATACTCCGTCCAGCTCTGAATAAAATGGGCATATAGATATAAGGACGTGCACACACATACCGTATACATCAATGAACACCCATGTGTATGTCTGTGGTACAGTATGAGCTTGTGAGAGAAAGAGGGAGAATGCTGTAGCATGCCTCACTCTCCATTGACTTGCATTGGACTTGCTTGTACTGTATAATCTACTATGAGGGTATGTGAGTGTGTGTGGAATTCTTCGTATATTGGTCCAGACAATTATGAATATTTTAACATGTTTAAGATCTGAGAAAGAGAAAAAAACACTGATAAAATGACTCCATTGAATTTGCTTATACTGTATATACTCTGTCTCGGGGGGGGGGGTGTGTGTGTGTGTGTGTGTGTGTGTGTGTGTGTGTGTGTGTGTGTGTGTGTGTGTGTGTGTGTGTGTGTGTGTGTGTGTGTGTGTGTGTGAGAGAGTATGTAGGTTATATATTTGTCAAGACAATCTATATACAAAACATTGTTAAGATCTGAGAAAGAGAGAAAATTACTTGCATTGGATTTGCAAATACTGCATGTACTCTAGCGATGTGTGTGTGAGAGAGAGAGTGTGTAGATTAATTTCGATATTGATTTCATATCAATATCACCTACTCATTAAAGGGTTTTTCTTTATTTTTACTATTTACATTTATATATAATATTGAAGACATCAAAACTATGAAATAACACATATGGATGATAGCTTTGCGTTCTCTCAAACAGCTTCCTGAGGTAGTCACCTTGAATGCTTTTCTAACAGTTCCCACATATGCTGAGCACTTGTTGGCTGATTTTCCTTCGCTCTGCAGTCGAACTTATCCCAAACCATCTCAATTGGGTTGAGGTCTGGTGATTGTGTAGGCCAGGTCATTTGATGCAGCACTCCATCACTCTCCTTCTTGGTCAAATAGCCCTTAAACAGCCTGTAGGTGTGTTTTGGGTCATTGTCCTGTTGAAAAACAAATGACAGTTCCACTAAGCACAAACCAGATGGGATGGCGTATCGCTGTAGAATGCTGTGGTAACCATGCTGGTTGTGCGTCTTGAATTCTAAATAAATCACAGACAGTGTCACCAGCAAAGGACCTCCACACCATCACACATCCTCCTCCATGCTTCCCGGTGGGAACCACATATGTGGAGATCATCCATTCACCTATTCTGCGTCTCACAAAGACACAGCGGTTGGAACCATCAGACCAAAGAACAGATTTCCACCGGTCTAATGTCCATTGCTAATTTTTCTTGGCCCAAGCAAGTCTCTACTTCTTATTGGTGTCCTTTAGTAGTGTTTCTTTGCAGCAATTCAACCATGAATGCCTGATTCACGCAGTCTCCTCTGAACAGTTGATGTTGAGTTGTGTCTTACTTGAACTCTGCGAGGTGCAATCTAAGGTGCAGTTAATTGACAATTTCTGAGGCTGGTCAGTCTAATGAACTTATCATCTGCAGCAGAGGTAACTCTGGCTCTTCCTTTCCTGTACCGGTCCTCGTGAGAGCCAGTTTCATCATAGTGCTTGATGGTTTTTGCGACTGCACTGAAATCTTCCGGATTGACTGACCTTCATGCCTTAAAGTAATGATGGACTGCTTATTTGAGCTGTTCTTGCCATAATATGGACATGGTCTTTAACCAAATAGGGCTATCTTCTGTATATCACCCCTACCTTGTCACAACCCAACGGATTGGCGAAAAATGTATTGAGGAAAGAAATTCCACAAATGTTAACAAGGCACACCTGTTAATTAAAACGCATTCCAAGTGATTACATCATGAAGCTGGTTGAGAGAATGCCAAGAGTGTGCAAAGCTGTAATTAAGGCAAAGGGTGGCTACTTTGAAGAATCTCAAATATAAATCATATTTTGATTTGTTTAACACTTTATTGGTTACTACATGATTCCATAAGTGTTATTTCATAGTGTTGTTGTCTTCGCTAATATTCTACAACGTAGAAAATAGTAAAAATAAAGAAAAACCCTTGAATGAGTAGGTGTGTCCAAATGTTTGACTGGTACTGTATATATTGGTCTAGCAAAAATTCTTAAGATCTGATCATTTGAACATGTATTCACATGACTTGATTCGTGAAATGTGTAAAAAAACAGTAACCCCATGTGTCCAAAGACTAAAATATAGTACAATACAGAAACGGCTGTAGTTCACATACCACAATAAGTTTGGGCTTAGAACTGGTCAAATAACAATACTATATTTCTTTAAACAATCTAATTCTGAAATGTATTTGAAAATACAAATGCTTAAATCATTTAAATATTTTTTTAAAAATCCATCTTTAATTGACTCTGGAAGTATGATAGATTGTTATAATCTTACAATGTCAATGTGGCCTGTCTAGACACTTGTATTATGTTGACATCAAATTTCATGCATTTACACCAAACAGAATTTGTTCAGTGGCGCATTTTGATATTGTCCTAAATATAGTACAAGGACGTGAATGGGTAATCGTTGGACAACAAACAAAGGCTGTAATGATGAGAGTATAAAACTATTGACTATAAAAGTGGGCTGTTTTCTGTTGATTACAGTTTTTTACAATCACTTTGGCACTAATTTCGGAACCTTGATGTCATTTTTCAAAACTCTAGACACAAAACTCACAACCGATGATCAAAATGCACATTTTTCAAAACTCTAACACTTTATCCAATTGCTTGGATACAATACACATAAAGCTAAGATCATTTGTTCATTGAACTAAAATCATCTGTTCAAAATGACACAACTTAACATCAAAGTATTACCATTTCAAAATGCAATTCACACATTACATCTGAGATGACTGTCTATTCATTTCGTTACAATGATCTTACTATCAATTGATACAACTGCTCAAAATGATTAATGACTGTTCCATTACTCTTAATGCATAGTTTTATGGAAACTGACAAAGAATATTCATTGTTTAGATCATGAAAGTTTTAGGATAACGAGATCCATTGACACCAATTAGTCTAATTGGTTGATGACCAATTAGACTACATTATCTATGGATGTAATATTTCATCATCATTCTTTATCAGACACTGTTTCTATGGTCCCATGTACCACTTTTCCAGACCATGTTTTCAGATTTGACATTACTGTACAATGGCCACCTTATTAGGTACACCTATCTAGTACTGGGTAGGACCCCCTTTTGCCTCCACAACAGCTTGAATTATTCATTGTGTTGTATGTTAAGAGATGCCATTCTGCACACCACTGGTTTAAACAGCTGTTATTTGAGCATTTGTGGCCTTTCTGTTAGCTTGAATGAGTCTGGACATTCTCCTCTAACCTCTCTCATTAACAAGGTGTTTTTGCCCACAGAAATGCCGCTCACTGAATGTGTTTTGTTTATCGCACCATTCTCTGTAAACTCTGGAGACTGTAGTGCGTAAAAATCCCAGGAGGGCAACTGTTTCTGAGATGCTGGAATCACCATGTGTGTCATCAACAATTATACCACGGTCAAAGTTGCTTAGATTACTCATCTTGCCTGTTCTAATGTTTGGTCGAACATCTTAAGCTCTCTACTCTATATACTCTATATATTGAGTTGCAGGCAGCCACATGATTCGCTGTTCGAATGTAACCTTCCTTGATGAGCTAAATCAGGTCTGTAGAGCTGATGGCATGACCTATGTCATTGTGTGGGATAATGTCAGGTACCACCATGCTCAAATGGTGCAAGCATGTCTCCTGTCTCAGCCTCCAGTAATTATGCTGCAGTAGTTTATGTGTCGGGGGGCTAGGGTCAGTCTGTTATATCTGGAGTATTTCTCCTGTCTTATCCAGTGTCCTGTGGGAATTTAAGTATGCTCTCTCTAATTCTCTCTTTATTTCTCTCTTTCTTTCTTTCTCTCTCTCGGAGGACCTTAGCCCTTGGACCATGCCTCAGGACTACCTGAAATGATGACTCCTTGCTGTCCCCAGTCCACCTGGCCTTGCTGCTGCTCCAGTTTCAACTGTTCTGCCTGCGGCTATGGAACCCTGACATGTTCACCGGACGTGCTACCTGTCCCAGACCTGCTGTTTTCAACTCTCTAGAGACAGCAGGAGTGGTAGAGATACTCTCAATGATCGGCTATGAAAAGCCAACTGACATTTACTCTTGAGGTGCTGACTTGTTGCACCCTCGACAACTACTGTGATTAATATTATTTGACCATGCTGGTCATTTATGAACATTTGAACATCTTGGCCATGTTCTGTTATAATCTCCCCCCGGCACAGCCAGAAGAGGACTGGCCACCCCTCATAGCCTGGTTCCTCTCTAGGTTTCTTCCTAGGTTTTGGTCTTTCTAGGGAGTTTTTCCTAGCCACCGTGCTTCTACACCTGCATTACTTGCTGTTTGGGGTTTTAGGCTGGGTTTCTGTACAGCACTTTGAGATATCAGCTGATGTAAGAAGGGCTATATACATAAATTTGATTTTGATTTGATTCAGGCCCAACCACAATTTACCACCCTGTACTTACCCCCATACTCTCCTTTCCTTAACCCGATTGAGGAATTTTTCTTCACATGGAAGTGGAAGGTATATGATAGGTGATCTCACGAACAAGCCGCCCTTCTCCAGGCCATGGATGACGCATGCAATGACATCACGGCAGACCAGTGTCAGGCCTGGATTCACCATGCCCGAAGATTCTTCCCAAGATGTTTGGCTAATGAAAACATCCATTGTGATGTGGATGAGAACCTATGGCCAAATCCACAAGACAGGGTTGAGGGAAATATAGAAGTACAGTAATCAATCCTTTGTTTAGCTTTTTACAGTAAGCCAGGGGAGGAACACTGCAGTTCACGTTTTACTGTCGTTTTTTTTCTTTTTTTGTAGCTAATTATTTTAGCTTTGATTCAAAGAAACCTATGTTGTGATTTTATTGTATTTCATCAATACATTTCAGATTTTGTTCAATGATTCCACTATGGCTGTAATATTTTCTCTACTAGTCCTTTTAGAGTGATGTATTTACGTGTAGTAGCATAATGAAACATGTATCACATATTTTGTACTACAATATTTAATGATTGTACAAACAACTACACAGTGAAACTATCGGTATCTTGTGTGTGGGTGATCTAAATGAATGTTCCTATGGTATTTCATGATAAATTAGTTATTTGAACCAATGATTCTGCAAGTGCAAGGTTTCTTTAAAGATATGAATGCACAATGCAATGTTTTGAACATTGGACAGACTGTGTTACAAGTGATGACCGTTTTGAGTTTTGTGTCTAGAGTTTTGAAAAATGACCACAAGGTTCTGAAATTAGTGCCGAAGTGATTGTTAAAAACTGTAATATAGCTTGTGTCATAGTGGGAGGTCCAAGACAGATTGGATTCATTTACATACAGGGAGGGACCAGGGAACTTGGTCACAATACGGACACAGTTGGCAGTTAAGAGACACATTTTATTACCGTGTGTAGGCGCAACAAAACTCGATCAGATAGTGATCGGATCATCTTGATCGGATGATGACAACCACATGTTAATGCAAGGTATAAACACAGCTCTTGCGACAGGCTATTATGTCTTAAAAAGGATTTGAAATGTTTTTTTTGTGGCCATGACTTTCCTTTTTCTGAGCATATAGCAAGAGGATGTAGAGGGAAGGATATCTTCTCTGTGTGTGTGTGTGTGTGTGTGTGTGTGTGTGTGTGTGTGTGTGTGTGTGTGTGTGTGTGTGTGTGTGTGTGTGTGTGTGTGTGTGTGTGTGTGTGTGTGTGTGTGTGTGTGTGTGTGTGTGTGTGTGTGTGTGTTTGTGAGTGATGCCAACAGTCAGTGGGTGTAAATGGGATCTCTTGTCATTATTGCTGTGTTTTCATTCACTTAATTGGATATCTCAGGCTGATAGCGATGTTTTGTCCACCCACCTCCCACTGTATGGATATGTCACTGCTTCTGTGGGCATTTATTTTGGCATTCACACACACACACACACACACACACACACACACACACACACACACACACACACACACACACACACACACACACACACACACACACACACACACACACACACACACACACACTTGAAAACATAGGTGTCATTGGAATGAAGTTACAATCTGGATTATTAATGATTATCACTCATCATTATTGTTTTCGTTGGGATAATTGCTGTTGAAATGAGACATGAATTAATTCAACTTAATTAAACAATACATCCTCTTTAGCAGAGGGTAGAAGTGTACTGTTTATTCCACCCGCCCAGGTATTCATCAGGCTAGATCAGTTGTTCTATAGTCAACCAGCAGTTCCCCTTTTATACTGTAGCCTTTGCCCATAGGGCTCTGGTCAGAAGTAGTGCACTATATAGGGAATAAGGGTCCCATTTGGGACACAGGCAGGACCGTAACTGACGAGATTGAGGGGAAAAATCCTTGAACAAAAAGGAATGCGCTCTTTACCTAAAGAACAATCCCAGCAGCCCATTGCAAGGTGAACAGCTGGTCTGAATGCACCACTAAGGATTGTTTAGTGAACACTGCATGATCTAGTTCACGTCCTGTTCAGACTCTTAAATTAAGGCACCAAATGTGAAAGAACAATCTCCTGTGGATTGACACCAGCTATCGCCCAATGAGAGGACAGATGTGGGCAATCCCATGTGGATTGCTCAATGACAGATGTGGAGATCGCGCCCAGTCAGATGAGCATTATTTTTCACGTGTTCATTTTCTTCAGCTATGAGAATCTCGAGGATTTTGGGATTTTGGCAATGAGGCCATTTAGCTAATTCCACAGAGTCATATTAACTTGTGGATACCATTGTTACGTCTCTGTGTCCAGTATGAAGGAAGTTAGCGGTAGTTTTGTGCATCAATGCTAATTAGCGTTAGTGCAATGACTGGAGGTCTATGGGTATCTCATGTTAGTAGAGCCCAATAGACTTCCAGTCATTGCGCTAACGCTAGTTAGCAATTGTGCTAGTGAGCAACGTTCTTCAAACTGCATGCAGAGACATAAAAATAGTATCCACGAGTTCATCTGACTCTGGGGAAGTAGATAAATGGCCTCAATGCCAAAATCCCAGTGCACATAGCTTAGTGGTACCCCCTCCCCCCCTTCTCCCAGCTTAGACAGGGCTTTTTGGGGGGGGGGGGTTAAAATCCTTTCCCTTTTCAAAACACTGTGAGCCGGAAAACAGAATACAGTACAGTTTAAAATTCTGCAAGACAAACACGCCTTGCAGCATAGATGTTATCCTTTTCTCTGTGAAAATCGAACAAAGCTTAAAGCAGAGTGATGGAGTAGAGCAATACGGATCTCCATCCCTCCAAAAACTGCTGACTTTAAGGTGAAAAATGGTAATAGATTCATTACAGGCCCAGCATGCAAATGACGGGTGAAGAAGTAATCTACAAGGTGTTAGTGAGCCCTGGGTTTAGAGAGAGAAAGGTAGGGGAGGGAAGGAGAGAGAGTAAGAGAGAGAGAGAGAGAGAGAGAGAGAGAGAGAGAGAGAGAGAGAGAGAGAGAGAGAGAGAAAGAGAGAGAGACCTTCCCCCCCACCGGCCAGGCATGATGCTGAAGCACCGTAATGTTCGGTCTGGTAATTACATATTGATTTGACTCTGTCGATGAGTATTCTGAACTAGTGTCCTCCTCTCCTCCTCTGAAAGACAGAATGCAGAAAAGTCTGAAGTCATCTTGTTAACAGCCAAATGTAATATCATCATAAAGGAGTGGAGAGGAGAGGGCCAGAAAAGCGTAGGCCTGCAACTCTGCTGATGAATAATTACTTCGATATCTCTCAGAGCGGTGAGGAAGAGAGAGAGAGCAATTTGTAACTATTGATAGTGGAGAACCAAAACATTTCAATAGAAAAGCCACTGTAACTTCATGTTGGTTCATCATTTTTTTTAGGGATGATTAAATTCTGGAATTGATACGCCGTCCAATTTGAGAGTAGGCATGTGAATTTAATGTTTGAAAATGTTTCGTTTGAAATCTTCCCGTGTTTATGATTCATGACATATTTTCCCAAGTACAAGTGAAGCTACTTCAAAAGGTATACGGAGGGAACACGCCACTGTTCTGGTGGAATAACAACAAGTGAAGTGGAGAGAGAAACGAGGATCGCTCTCAGAAGAGCCAAATCAAATCCAAATCAAATCCAATTTCATTGGTCACATACATATGGTTATCAGATGTTATTGCGAGTGTAGCGAAATGCTTGTGCTTCTAGTTCCGACAGTGCAGCAATATCTAACATGTAATCTAACAATTCCACAACAACTACCTAATACACACAAATCTAACTAAAGGGATGGAATAAGAATATATACATATAAATATATGGATGAGCAATGACGGAGCGGCATAGGCAAGATGCAATAGATGGTATAAAATACAGTATATACTGTACATATGATAGGAGTAATACAAGATATGTAAACATTATTAAAGTGTAATTATTAAAGTGACTACTGATCCATTTATTAAAGTGGCCAGTGACTTCAATTCTGTATGTAGGCAGCAACCTCTCTGTGTTAGTGATGGCTGTTTATCAGGCAGTGGGTTGGGTGTTTGTTGTCCTTGATGATCTTTTTGGCCTTCCTGTGACAACGGGTGCTGTATGTGTCCTGTAGGGCAGGTAGTTTGCCCCCGGTGATGCATTGTGCAGACCGCACCACCGTCTGGAGAGCCTTGCGGTTGTGGGCGGTGCAGTTGCCGTACCAGGCTGTGATACAGCCTGACAGGATGCTCTCAATTGTGCATCTGTAAAAGTTTGTCTGGATTTTGGGTGACAAGTCACATTTCTTCCTGAGGTTGAAGAGGCGCTGTTTCTCCTTCTTTACCACACTGTCTGTGTCGGTGGACCATTTCAGTTTGTCCGTGATGTGCACGCCGAGGAACTTAAATCTTTCCACCTTCTCCATTGCTGTCCCGTCGATGTGGATAGGGGGCTGCTCCCTCTGCTGTTTCCTGAAGTCCACGATCATCTCCTTTGTTTTGTTAACGTTGAGTGAGAGGTTATTTTGCTGACACCACACAAAGCTTTACGTTTCAATGAGGGCCCTTGTGACATATAATGGACAAAGATTTCAGGTAATTTTGTTATAAGCTCTCTCTCATTCAGCCAAGGTGTTTGCTTCAGAGAAGGGCAGAGATAGAGTATGGTATAAAGGAGATGACATGCATGATATGCATGTTTACACTAAAGTGAAGAACAAGAGTTAGAAGTTAGAAGTATCAACAGGTTATGCATTTGCTTTGGAGTGCGATCCAAATAATGCTCTCTGTCCAGATCTGCGTCCCAAACGGCACCCTAATTTCCTATATAGCGCACTACTTTTGATCAGGGCCCACAGGGTCCTCGCCAAAAGTATTGCACTGTATAGGAAATAGGGTGCCATTTGGGACGCAGGCTATCTCTCCAGTTTAATGTTGGAATTGTTAAAAAGGGGAGATGAAACATGAAAGACTGAAAATTCTGAGTATAAATATTAATATCTGTTTTGTTGTTTGTGTTTGTGCATCACTAAAAGGGCTCTTCATAGGAGCATAATAACATGTATCTCAGGGGCGTAATGGATGATTGCACATAAAACAGGTGGTAATTAACTCGTTCTGACTCAAAAAATAACCAGTAAGTATGTTCACACAAACAAATACATGAATTACTTGCCATGATATAGAATAAACATGCTGTGTAGCAACATAATGTTTCATAAAGTATAGTAATGACATGGGAAATAAAGTATCTATACACCCCTGAAGGGCCAACCGATTATATTGAAATCAGGTCAATTTAATTATAGTGTGTACATGCACCATGATAATAGCTGTGTTTTATATATTATCATTATTATATTATGCACATAGAATGAAGAAATGATTTGCTTGTTCAGCATGGTTGTCTTGAGATTTTGTGCAGTGAATTATCTGAAGTAAACAACTGAGCATTATTAAATATGGCAAATGTCGCCCAATCCTAAGGCTCAATTTCCTACAAGGGAGAACAACAAAAGATAGATACTGCCGAAGCTTAATCCCTTATTATACCTTATTATCGTGAAATCAATTGCTTATTTTTCATAACGGATCACACAGTCAGACTTGCCAACAATCTTACACATTTAATCTAGCAGTTTACGCCTAAACACATGTCAAGATGCCAGACAGCTATACATTTTGTCTCCATCTCTATTACCAAGTGACTCACCTCAGGTTCCTTTGTCAGGGATCTTTATTAACACTCCTCCCTGCTACGCTGATGTATCTGTGCCATTAAGTGAAACAGACAGGCCAAGGCTTTGCATATGGTGAGTTAGGCAGGCCTTGAGTCAGCAATTTTACGTTACTAATGGTTTTCAGCTGTGGTAGATTGCTAAGGGATGAGTCCCTGAGGTGAAGTTTTTGTCTTATAGCTCAGTTAACAATAAGGCCAAACAGTTTGTCAATCATTTGGGCTCCTCTAGGTTGAGACTGTGACGGATGGCAATTAAAGAGATCAACCATACTGCGAATGCAATTTGTACTGCTACAGTGGTAAATATGAAAATAAATATTATAACAAATGAAACAAACACCCCAACCTCTGTCTCATGTTTTTTTTTTTTTTATCTTCCCCCATGTGGCTTCACCCAATTTTTAGGTGTCCTTACATTTTTTTCAACAAAAAAGGTAATTTTGTCAGCAGTTGCCGAATGTCATTACACTTTTTGGTGTTTTTAAAACGAATAATACATTTATTCAACTTTTATAGCATTTTTCATTACAGACAGAATCTCAAAGCACTTGTTAAGCAAGATATCCAACAAGAAGTAATTTGAAAATAAATATAGGCTACAACAGTAGCTAGATCAGATAGACCAGGGATGGGCAACTCCAGACCTCGGGGGCCGGATTGGTGTCACACTTCTTCCCCATAAGACAAAGCTGATTCAAGTAATTGCATTCTAAACTGAAGCTCATGATTAGTTGATTATTGGAGTCAGGTGTGTCAGCTGGGACTGGGGCAAAAGTGTGATACCAATCAGGCCCCAGAAGAATGGAGTTGCCCATCCCTGAGCTAGATCAACTCTGTTTGAGTGCTTCTTGAAGCCTCCAGCAGATGGGCAGCCACGGTCGTGAGAGGATCTGGAAGCTCATAGTTATCGGAGGTGGTGGTCGCCGTCTGCAGCTTCAACAAAGTACTGAGTAAAGGGTCTGAATACTTATGTAAATGTGGGGATTTCAGTTTTTTTGTCATTATGGGATATTGTGTGTATATTGATTTAAAAAATACTAATATTTAATCCATTTTAGAATTAGGCTGTAATGTTACAAAATGTGGAAAAGGTCAAGGGGTCTGAATACTTTCCGAATGCACTGTATTATGTTTTTCAATAACATTCTTAGAATGTTCTCTGAACATTACTAAAGTTTTCTTGTGGTTTTTATGGAGAAAAAAACTATTTGAACAATTTGAGAACATTCCTAGTTGTAGAACATCACCAAAATTGTAGTTAAATGTAACCATGTTTGAATTTTTAGGAAATGTTGTGTTAAAGTAATGAAATACCAATAAAACATTTTTTTTCAAGTTCCTTAAATGTGCTGACAATGTTCCAAAACCAAGCAACTATCCTGCACCTTTCCCAGAAAGTTGTGAGAAGGTTGTATGCAAAATAACCATAGGACCACCATGCTCTCACTAACCTTTACGAAACATATTGCTCTCAGAATGTTATGTGCTAGCTGGGATCTACTAGCTGATGCGTCATGTTGTTGAGGCTCACAATTCTTTATCTGCAGGTAATTAAGTATTCTATACCATTCCGTGCTGGAAGGACGGTCAAGAACCCATTTACATGTTAGCGTCGAGCTCTCCTCCTCAATCAACTCTCTCAGACTTTTTAATGAATTTTAATGCACTTGTGACATTCTCAAGGCCAAGAGTCATGCAGGCAGGAGATTCGCTCCTATATGTAGCATAGTAACTTAGTAGCAGGTAATCCATAACAAACAAAACAGTGTCTATGTCCCAAATGGTACCCTATTCCCTACATAGTGCACTACAGTTATGCACTATGTAGGGCATAAAGTGCCATTTTTAACATAGCCAGTGATGAACATGTATGCTGGTTTATTACAGATTTAATAACAGGTGGATTAACATATCAAACCACTAATCAGAAAAGAGAAGACTATGATAATTGCAATAGATTGAACACACATCAGACAAAATAGTAGAGGTATTCCATCTCTGTCCAGCTATTTTGATTGATTAAGTCCCTTTGACACCTTCCCTCGTAATCATGTGTACTTACCTAGATAATTATTTTACATTATAAACTGGGTGGTTTGAACCCTGAATGCGGATTGGCTGAAAGCCTTGGTATATCAAACCGTACAGTACACCACAGGTATGATTATTTTAATTTTTTTCTACTGTTCTAATTACGTTGGTAACCAGTTTATAATAGCAATAAGGCTCCTCGGGGGTTTGTGGTATATGGCCATTATACCGCTGCTAAGGGCTGTATCCAGGCACTCCACATTGCGTTGTGCATTTAGGTGTGGTATATTGGCCATAGACCACACCCCCCCATGTATAATTGGTTAATTATATCACTGATGAAGCTGTCTTTGCCCTTTGTTTTCCTACTATCTCTGTATGCTCCACCTTTGCTGTGTTGTCCCTCTGTATCTGTTGCTCTCTTGTTCTACCTCCCTCTACATTCTGTATCGCAAATCCCTTACATCCCTCTACCTCCTCCCTCCATCCTCCTCCCTCCACTCAGACCTTCTTCTCGCTCTGCCAGCATCAATATTAAGCCCTTAATGTGATCCTGGGCTGGTTCGATATCACTGGGAGCTCTTTTGGGTCAGGGCCCTCTTGGGCCCCTCCTAAGCAAATAAGATATTGAAGGGGGACAAATTAAATGTCGCTGTGAACGTATATACACTGTCCCATGCTACGGTTTGCACTGGGCTCTATGGGATTTTGCATGTAGAGCTGTGGGGGGAAATGCTGTGGGACAATGCATGGCAGCTGTAGTGTCTACCAGCTCTGTTGTGGACTTGTGTGGCAGTCAGAGAGAAACGGGAGAGAACAGAGAGATTTAAAGACTTTTGTCCTTCCTGTGCTATATGTCAATTTTGAATAACTCCTTGTAAGATAGTGACATTATAAAAGTTGTTACAGTTTTTAATTATATTGAACAAAAATATACATTTTTACTGCGTTCCAATTCATATAAGGAAATCAGTCAATTTAAATAAATTCATTATCCCATAATCTATGGATTTCACATGACTGGGAATACAGATATGCATCTGTTGGTCACAGACATGTGAAAAAAAGGTAGGGGCGTGGATCAGAAAACCAGTCAATATCCAGTGCTTCCGGCAACAGCCCACAGTCCGGACCGACAGAGATGGCCCACAGTCCGGAACCGACAGAGATGGCCCACAGTCCGGAACCGACAGAGACGGCGCACAGTCCAGAACCGATAGAGACGGCCCACAGTCCGGAGCCGACAGAGTCGCCCGCCAGTCCGATGCAGCCAGAGTCGCCCGCCAGTCCGGCGCAGCCAGAGTCGCCCGCCAGTCCGGAGCTTCCAGAGTCGCTCCTCATCCCAGAGCCTTCAGCGGACAGGTTAGGTTGGGGACTAGGGCCAGGGGGGGGGGGGGGTAATTTTGTTATTATAGTATGGTCAGGACGTGGCAGGGGTGTGTTTGATTTATGTGTCTTGGGTTTTTGGGTAATGTTCTATGTTGTCTATTTCTATGTTTGAATGTCTATTTAGTCTATTTCTATGTTCAGGTTTGGGTTGGCCTTCAATTGGAAGCAGCTGTTCTTCGTTGCTTCTAATTGGAGGCCATATTTAAGTAGGGGGGTTTTGTCACTGTGTTTGTGGGTAGTTGTTCCGTGTATAGCTGTGTTAGCCTTACAGGACTGTTTTCGTCATTGTTTATTATTTTTGTTAAGTGTTCACGTTTTTCCAAATAAATAAGGAAGATGAGCATTCACGTACCCGCTGCGTTTTGGTCCACTTTTTACGACGCACCTGACAGGTGCAGTGGCTTCTTCCTTGCTGAGCGGCCTTTCAGGTTATGTCAATATAGGACTCGTTTTACTGTGGATATAGATACTTTTGTACCTGTTTCCTCCATCATCTTCACAAGGTCCTTTGCTGTTGTTCTGGGATTGATTCGCACCAAAATATGTTCCTCTCTAGGAGGCAGAACAAGGCTCCTTCCTGAGCAGTATGATGACTGCGTGGTCCCATGGTGTTTATTCTTGCGTAGTATTGTTTGTACAGATGAACGTGGTACCTTCAGGCGTTTGGAAATTGCTTCCAAGGATGAACCAGACTTGTGGAGATCTACTATTTTTTCTGAGGTCTTGGCTGATTTCTTTTGATTTTCCTATGATGTCAAGCAAAGAGGCACTGAGTTTGAAGACAAGCCTTGAAACACATCCACAGGTACACCTCCAATTGACTCAAATGATGTCAATTAGCCTATCAAAATCTTCTAAAGCCATGACATGATTTTTTGGAATTTTCCAAGCTGTTTAAAGGCACAGTCAACTTAGTGTATGTAAACTTCTGACCCACTGGAATTGTGATACAGTGAATTATGAGTAAAATAACATGTCTGTAAACAATTGTTGGAAAAATTACTTGTGTCATGCACAAAGTAGATGTCCTAACCAACTTGCCAAAACGATAGTTTGTTAACAAGAAATTTGTGGAGTGGTTGAAAAGCGAGTTTTAATGACTCCAGTCTAAGTGTATGTAAACTTCCGACTTCAACTGTATGCACACATGACTGTGAGTCAATTTGGATAAAATTGTCTGCTAAATGCATATATTATTATGAATATAGTAACAATCAGGTTTAAAGTCCACCAAAGAGAAAGAGAGTCTCTTCAGGCAGCTTGTATTACAAAGACAATTCATTTGGCATTTGGCGTGAACCCGCAAGACATGTTTATCAATGCACTACTTGTTCCTACATCACTATGCCAGACACTTGAATTATTGATGCCTCTGAGGATCAGCCTCATTTGAAAGGCCTCACGGATAGTTTAAAGTGATGACGGCTCAAGTTGGTGGCCCAACCCAGGTCATGGCACACAGCTCAATATATCAATACAGGAGACAGGCTTGACTCTAGGACGTCATCTCATGCATTCATGCGCATACATAGGTACAAAGACATATACACAACGTACCGATAAACATGCATGTACACAAACACACACGTACACATACACATGTTGTAGTGGCTAACATTTAACAGTAAAAGAAAACCATAGGGTTTGTGAAGCGAGACCAAATCTTCTTTATTTCCTTTCCTGTACATATGATTTTAAGTATTCTGTTAGAAAACTTCCTCCTTTTTTGTCCTTTTTCATTAAACCACACTCTCATGTCAGTGCTGCTGGTGGTTCAGTCGCCACTGGCCATGTAATTACCCATGAATCCATGGCCGAACTTAGGCTAGTTTCTGCATGATGCAGCAAACTCACTAAGTGTGGTGAATATTTGCCTCATCCATTCTCTAATTTAGAGAGTCAAACCGTTTGGAGTTCCTAGACTCTGATTTTCTGTCCCTTTAATATGACTTGGCTCAGGGTTTTTGATGTACTCTTTTGTTTACAGGCTCCGTGTTGCTGCTGCTGTTGCGTTTAGAAAGAAAAAGAAAAAGGGGAAGAAAAAAAAAGAAAGGACCGTCACAAGAAATCCCAACCGCCAAAATGAAGATTAATGATGGGCGAAACAGCACAAACCAACACCAAATGGAGATTGGATTGTAGAAATGTCTTCTAGCCAGAGGGAGACACGAAGCAGCAGTATGCAGTAATTGTTACTCCTCATTAATATAGCAATACCTATTTGACTATAGCCTTCCCTCTCACTAAAAAGAGAGAGAGAGGATGCGCCCAAAATGGCGCCCTATTCCCTATTTAGTAAATTGCTTTCGACCAGAGCCCTATGGGTGCACTTAACTAATAGGGGATAGGGTAACATTTTGGATGCTATCGGAGTGTTCACTACCTGCGGAGCCTATAGGATATTCTGCAACTAGATTAATTATGCTAACCATCATTATCTTTACAAGATAAAACACTTGTGTATTTTGATTCTGCCAGCACATGGACAGGGCTTTGTCACAAATTGCACCCTATTCTCTAGGCTCTGGTCAAATGTAGAGCAATAAATAGGAAATAGGGTGCCATTTGGGATGCGCGCAGCTCTTGTTTACATTCAAGGGAACGTCCATTGGCAAGGTTGTCCAAGGTTACCATCCCCTGTGCTGCTCCCTGAGAGACCTCTTGCTTTACTCTACCTGAACATCGCGATGAGGTAAGCGCCAAGTAAGCTTCTTTACATTCAGCATCCGCAACTGAGCAAAGCCATAATAGAAAATTGTTTTGTGTATCTGAACACCGTGTCAGTTTATCATTAGAATAAATAACTTTTAGATTGATATTTATATAATTGTGCACAATGGACACAACGAACCATTCCTCATTCATGGTGTTGTGATATTAGCTTTACAACCTTGTATACTGACAATACACTATTAGAATATATCTATTTAATGTGGAGCAGAAAACAATAATATTCTCCACCATTCAGTTCTCCTGTTGTGTAACCAAAGCAAGATTCAGAAGACAATGTCATAGACAGCACAGAGAGAGAAAAGAGAGAGAGAAGAGAGATAGAGCGAGTAAAAAGAGAGCACAAGAGCGAGCAAGAGAGAGAGAGCGAGAAAGAGGAGCGAGAGAGAGAGAGACCGTGGGACACAGGGATGATAATGGCTGAGTGTCCATCATCATCAGACTGGTCTCCGTATCCTCATTCCCTGTCAATCATCTCTGGGGAGATCGCACAGTTGATTGCTGACAGAGGCTGCGTACCAAATGGCAACCTATTTCCTTTATAGTGCATTACTTTTGACCAGGGCCCATAGAGCTCTAGTCAAAAGTAGTGCACTTTATAGGGGATAGGGTGTCATTTGGGGTGCAAGAGAGAAACTTCTCAAGGGGCTCCCTGAATAAAAAAGTAATCTCGTCTTCTGCTCATAGCAACATAATTGTCACCTGTACAATATTAAATAGCGCAGTATGTTACTGACATTGTTGAGATGGTGTGGAATCACAGATCTAGCCACTGTGATGCAGAGAATATGTGTAGGCCTATTTCATGAGCTTTATCATAATATATGAATAAAGTGTGAGATATATAATAATAATAATAATAGTGTAATATACAATTCAAATCAACATGCAAAAATATATATATATTAAATCATATTTCGGGGAAGGAGAAATATAAATTATATCCAATGGCAAAACCCTATCATCGTGTCAGCAGCACTGTTTATTGTGCACTCCACTCCACACCAAACAATTCACTGCAAATGTGTTGTGGACAAAAGAGGTGCTACGGACCATTGGACACAGATAGGGCAGCTGATGGCCCTGATAATGGGCCTTGGTATTATGTGTTGTCGTTTACCATCAGCACAGCCTGACACACACTCCCACACACAAACACACGTACTCGAGTGCGCACACGCGCGCACACATACACCATGTTCTACAGCGATCCAGGGTCCTGTGCTAGTTCACCATGGTAAAACAACCTTTAGTAGAGGAGCATGGGTAATTCGACCCAATATTAAACCCCCTGCTATGATCCTTCTGATGACCCTATGGC
Organism: Salmo salar; assembly: GCF_965601325.2. Taxonomy (NCBI): domain Eukaryota; kingdom Metazoa; phylum Chordata; class Actinopteri; order Salmoniformes; family Salmonidae; genus Salmo; species Salmo salar. Next base: position 67,615,674 of record NC_138306.1, read on the forward strand.
ACCTAAACTGTGTCACAGTTGGTACGTCACCGTAAGAGAACCTCCAACCATAGAAATAGAATCACAAATAGTGATTCTAATTCTATGCTCCCATCTTCAAAAAGCTACATTAAATGAATGTGTTGACAAATGAATATGTTCCTGGAGGGCTTTCAGAATCTTCTCTGACTGAAACAACACTCAACAATGTGATCCACAGGTGATCTGTGCGCACACACACACACGCACACAAACTCATGTCAGTGACCTTTGGTATTTGTACCACCAGACCAGACCGAACTGTCTCTCTCTCTGTGTGACTGGCCAGTGATACTTGGGAGGAATGCCAGGGGCTCAAGTAATGACATCATCACACAACACACACATCGGGACAGCACGGACAACAGATGAATAGGGCATGGAGATTGGAGGGGACACTACAACATAAATGGTACCCTATCCCTTGGCCACGGCTCATAGGGCTCTGGTCGAAAGTAGTGCACTACTAAGGGAATGGGGTGCCATTTTGGAGGCACACATTTAGAATTGGATTCATTTCTGACCCACTTTCATTTACATGTACACTGACAGCAGAATGAACAAACAACCGCAGGAGATTGGAGAAGGAAAGGAAAGTAGCCGACTACATTTTGGTTTGTAATATTTGTGCTGCTTGTAAACACCAGACCACATTGACCTTGGCAAAGATGATAAAACAACATGGGTTCTTGATTTTGTTTTAATATTTTACCATTCAGATGTCAGTAATATTTGATGTTCTTAAAAATTAATGTTGTTTAAATTACATGGTGTACTTACATGGTCTGTCAAAGTTCATTGTGATCATTTTTGTTGTTTAATGTGGTCCTTAAAGGGGCAATCTTTGATTTGTACATAGATTTTTGGACAATAAAATTAATTATATACAGCCATTTATTCTTGAAGAATATAACTTACAAATTCCCCATCAGCTTAGTTCAATTAATTTCTCCAGGCCCATACCACAGATGTTTAGCAAAAAAAGTGTTGGGGTGTTCGCTTTGTTGATATTTGAATCTCAGATAGCAATTTTAATTCAAAACGATACTTCATCACTGAAAGTGCCGTGCAGAGTTCAATCCAACCATCAGCACAGCAGGAGTGAAATGCAACAGGAGTGGTTAAGTCATGAATGAAATACCAGCAGCAACCCTGTATGAGGCTAGGGAACTTTCCTCCTGTCTATATATAGCTAGCAGCACTGCACGGCCCCCGGAAGATACACACATCTGTATGTGGTATTTCTCTCTGGTTAAGCTCGCAGAATGAAGCTCAAAGACCCTGCAAAGCCAAAAAGATTGCAAATAAAAACAAACAGTATAATATAATTACAGAACTAGGCCAACCATTGTGTCAAACTGTGATTGCAATGTTGCTGTTTACCAGGCTGGGTGTATACGTTTTTAAGATCTCCAGCCCTGGTTAAGTTAATAGGCCTATAGGGTGGCATTTGGAACACATCTACAGAATCCCAAAACTGAAGTAGCACACTCAGATAGGTTTCAGACCAGGCTATCAAGACTAAAGGATGGCTCTATTGCTGACTGACTTGGGAGGTTTAAATGGATAAAACTGCTAACAGAACACCAAAATATGTTATTTTAAGATAATCAAACTGCTTCTTTTTCAATCTACTGTATGTGTGTATGCAGTCACTCCTCTGCAAGCTCTGTCTAGCATGCCATACACTAGATGCAGTTTGTGACAATAATATAACTATTAGAATGGGCATTGCCCCTCAGATTCCTTCTAGTTATCATTTTTCTATGGTGACCATACAATTGCCCTCCATGAGACCGGTCTGGCAGCTTGTCAATGTTATTATCTATTATTATCTATGACTTTATTGAGTTATGCTAATACGACTGAATTCGCTGCAATCAGCAAAACACTGATTGGCCCTAATTATATAATGCGTCTCATTGAACCCTTCTCTCTCTCATCACTAGCACTTAACTCAAGGCTTTTATATTTTATATTTGCTGCATATAGGACCAGACCTGCAGGGTGTACTTATCTATTCTCCACATACAGTACCAGTCAAAAGTTTGGACAGTCTTGAAGTAGTTCCCACATATGCTGAGCACTTGTTGGCCTTCACTTGCAGTCCAACTCATCCCAAACCATCTCAATTGGGTTGAGGTCAGGTGATTGTGGAGGCCAGGTCATTAAAAAAAAAAAAAATGTAACTAGGCAAGTCAGTTAAGAACAAATTCTTATTTACAATGACGGCATACCCTGGCCAAACCCTAACCCAGACGACACTGAGCCAATTGTGCGCCACCCTATGGGCCTCCCAATCACAGCCGGTTGTGATACAGCCTGGAATTGAACCAGGGTCTGTAGTGACGCCACTAACACTGTGATGCAGTGCCTTATACTGCTGCGCCACTCAGGAGTCATCTGATGCAGCACTCCATCACTCTTCTTCTTGGTCAAATAGACCTTAAACAGCCTGGAGGTGTGTTGGGTCAGTGTCCTGCTAAAAAAACTAGATAGGATGGAGTATCGCTGCAGAATGCTGTGGTAGCCATGCTGGTTAACTGTGCCTTGAATTCAAAATAAATCCCTGACAGTGACCTCGGTCTCCCGCAATTGACTCTGCCTTTCTACTGATCCTGGTATCGTGACAGAATCCCGCACCTCCCCGATGGAGTCAGCAGGAGCAAAAGCGCCGTCCGTGGCTGAGCAGGTGTCGCAACACGCCAGCCTCCTCCACCGCCTGGGCTCGGCCATGGACCAGGTGCTAGCCCGGTTGGAGCGCTGGGAGAGAGGTGCGACCCCAACCGGACCAGCTCCGGATCCTCATCCTGCGCCCCTACCAACACCCACTGAAGCGGGCTCAGGTGGTATCCGGATTACACCTCCTAGGGAATTTGATGGGACGGCCGCTGGGTGCAAGGGGTTTTTGCTCCAGTTAGAGCTGTACCTGGCGACCGTCCGGCCCCCTCCCTCTGAAGAAGAGAAAGTGAGCGTCCTCGTCTCGTGTCTCATGGGTCGAGCCCTGGAGTGGGCCAACGCGGTCTGGGATGGCCCAGACTCGGCTCGGGGCGACTACCCAGAGTTCACCCGCCGCTTCCGGGCGGTATTCGATCATCCCCCGGAGGGCAGGGCGGCGGGTGAGCGGTTATTCCACTTGAGACAGGAGACGAGGAGCGCCCAGGATTTCGCCCTGGAATTCCGGACTCTCGCCACTGGATCGGAGTGGAATGAGCGGGCCCTGATAAATCACTATAGGGGCAGTCTCCGTGAGGACGTCCGCCGGGAGCTGGCGTGTAGGGACAACACCACCACCCTAGACCAGCTGGTGGATTTGTCCATCAGACTGGACAACCTACTGGCTGCCCGGGGACGTTCCAGTCGGGGCCTGTTCGTTCCACCTCCCAGCCCTCCTGCTCCACAGCCCATGGAGATAGGAGGAGCTGCTTCGAGGAGGACCGGAGGGGGGGGCCTCCCCTGCACCCACTGTGGGCGCAGAGGACACAATGTGGACCGGTGCTGGAGAGGTCCACCCGGGAGTTCGGATGGCAGGCAGAGCACTACATCGACCCCCCCAGGTGAGTCAACACCAGCCACACCCAGAGCCCCCTGTCGACCGCATGTACATGTCAGTTTGTTTTCCTGATTTTTCCCCTCACTTCCAGTATAAGGCACTAGTCGATTCAGGTGCAGCTGGGAGTTTTATGGACTGTGGGTTAGCAACGAAGTTAGGGATTCCCCTGATTCAGCTGGACCACCCCTTCCCTGTGCACGCCCTAGATAGTCGACCACTAGGGTCCGGCCAAGTAGGGGAGGTCACCGTGCCACTGGTTATCTTCTTCTAACCTTTATTTAACCAGGAAAGGCTCATTGAGATTTAAAATCTCTTTTTCAAGAGCGTCCTGGCCAAGATAGGCAGCGCCAAGTCATTACAAAAATTAGACAAACAACATGAAAAACTACAAGTAATCTAGTAAAAACCATAAAATTAACAAAGAATATAACAAAATCAAAAACAGCAAATTAAAAACATTGACAGGTCAGGGAATCAGTCTCAAGATCATTCATCAGTGATTTAAAAATACCAATCGGGACAAGTTCTTCCAGTTTAAAAGTTTTTTGTAAGGCATTCCAAGACGATGGCGCAGAGTACATAAAAGCCCTTTTACCAAATTCAGTTCGGACATTTGGAACAGTTAGCAAGATAAAGTCCCTCGAACGAAGAGAGTACCCACCACATTTCTGAACAATAAAAATGCCCAAATAAAAAGGTAGTAAACCCAAAATGGCTTTGTAAATAAAAGTATACCAGTGACTGAGCCTACGAGTGACTAGAGAAGGCCAGCCAACCCTGGTATACAAAGTGCAGTGGTGCGTAAGGGTTTTGCAATTTAAAATAAATCTCAAAGTGCCATGGTAAAGGGTGTCAATTGATCTCAAACACTGAGCGGAAGCATTTATATATAAAATATCCCCATAGTCTAGTAAAGGCATAAATGTAGCTGATACTAGCCTCCTTCTGGCTTCAAAAGAAAAACAAGCCTTATTCCTAAAATAAAATCCTAATTTCAGTTTCAATTTTTTTGTAAGTTGTTGAATATGCATTTTAAAAGAGAGGCCATCATCAATCAAAATTCCAAGATATTTATATGAGGTTACAACCTCAATCTCCTTGCCCTGAAAGGTAGTAATAGGTGAAAGGTTCAGGGGTCTATTTCTTGCTTTAGAAAACACCAGAAGTTTAGTTTTGTCAGTATTGAGGATAAGCTTCAATTGAGACAAGGTATGTTGAACAGTATTAAAAGCAGCTTGCAAGTTCTGGAAAGCTTTTGTAAGAGATGAAGCACAACAGTAAATAACAGTATCATCAGCATAAAAATGAAGTTGTGCATTTTGGACATTTTTGTCTAAATTATTTATATAAATAGTGAATAAGAGAGGACCAAGTACAGAGCCTTGGGGCACACCATTTAAGACAGACAATTTAACAGACCTAAGCCCATCAAATTGAGTGCACTGAGTTCTATCAGACAGATAGTTAACAAACCATGCAACTGCATGCTCTGAAAGACCTACACTCGACAATCTCTGCCTTAGTATAGCATGATCAACTGTATCAAAAGCCTTAGAGAGATCAATAAAAAGTGAGACACAATGCTGTTTTTTGTCAAGAGCTTCAGTGATATCATTTAAAACCTTCATGGCTGCTGTAATTGTGCTATGCTTCTTCCTGAAACCCGATTGGTACATTGATAAAATAGAGTTAGTATATAAAAACTCTTTTAGCTGGTCACTCACAAGGGTTTCAAGTATTTTCACCAGGGGTGACAGCTTTGAGATTGGCCTATAATTATTTAAAAGAGTTGGATCTCCCCCTTTTAAAAGTGGCAGGACAAATGCTGATTTCCAGATCTTTGGAATTTCATTACATTCCAGGGTTAGATTAAACAGATATGCAAGTGGTTCAGCTATGAAATCAGCTGCCAGATTTAAAAAGCAGGGATCCAAAAGATCAGGACCTGCAGGCTTTCTCTGATCTAAGGATTTCAGGGCTTTATGTACCACCTGCACTGAGAATGGCAAAAAGCTAAAAGTTTGACCAGCTCTCACTGGTTCATCCACACAAGGTTGTACAGAGACAGAGGACACTGAATCAAACAGCCTACCAGATGATACAAAGTGCTCATTGAAACAATTCAGCATTTCAGTTTTGTCATATATAGCAACAGAGTCCTTCAATACACATGACGGTAATTCATTAACATTACTGTTACCAGACATAGACTTAATAGCCTTCCAAAACTTTCTAGGGTCATTCAGGTTATCAGTGGTAACAGACATAAAATATTCAGATTTGGCCTTCCTGAGAAGAGAAGAACACTTGTTTCGTAACTGCCTAAAAACAAGCCAATCAGCATCAGAACACGATTTCCTTGCTTTAGCCCAGGCTAGATTACGGTCGTGAACAATGCAAGAAAGCTCAGACGAAAACCATGGATTATCCCTCCCTTTAACCCTGAACCTGCGGAATGGAGCATGTCTGTTTACTATTTGGAGAAAACCATCATGAAAGAATTTCCAGGCAGTTTCCACATCAGGGATAAGCTCAATCTTGCTCCAGTCAAAATAAAACAAATCATGAAAGAAAGCCTGCTCAATGAAACACTTCAGATTTCTCTTACGAATAAAACGCGGGTTAGACTTAGAAATCTTAGTATTTCTAATAGCAACAACAGCACAATGGTCACTTAAATCATTACAAAAAACACCAACCGCAGAATATTTATGTGGAACATTTGTCAATATCAAATCAATCAGGGTAGATTTATCAGGGCATTTTAGATTAGGGCGAGTGGGTGAGTTAATCAACTGGGTAAGATTCATAGAATTACAAAACATTTTTAAATCATCAGACACCGGCATTAACCAACACCAGTTAAGATCACCAATCAAAATCATTTCACTGTAAAGAAGTTTAGACATGAGGTGCGTCAAAGAAGAAAATGCATCACCGAGAGCAGAGGGGGGTCTGTAACAGCCAATCACAGTTATAGAAAGACCCTTAGAAACCTCAATATTCAAAGCAAGAAATTCCAACTGTTTACAAATAGTTTCAGACTTTGCCACACTTACAGGGAATTTCGTTTTTACATATATAGCCACACCCCCACCTTTCTTAACCCGATCAGTGCGATAAACATTGTAACCAGTTATACAAATATCCGTATCAAGAACAGACTTGCTGAGCCAGGTTTCAGAAAACACAATTATATCAGCATCAGTTGATTTAGCCCAAATCCTAACCCCATCCATTTTTGACAACAGGCTGCGTACATTTAAATGAAAAATACCAAGACCAGATCTTGATTTAAAATCAGAGGGGGTTTGGAGACATTGCATATCAGGGCCAGGGTTAGGCTGCACGTTACCTGATATCAACAAAAGAAGAATAACTAGGCACCTCTGTTTAATAACTTTGCACGGCTTCTCTTTTTTAAGAGACCTACTGCAAGCGAAGTCTACAAGTGAGTTTCCAGACAATACAAAACAGTCATTTAAAACCATTAGACTTTGGTAGTGACACAAATTCGTAATGTTCACATCATGCCACAAATACATCGGCACTTGGACGAGTGGAACGAGTGAAAAGGAGCGAGTTCCTGCAAACAAAATGTCCAATGGACGGGAGAGCACATTGTCAGATGTACTCACCCAGCGACAATGTTCGTTTTCTCCAGATCTCGTTAAAGTCAGTGCACAAAGCAATACCACGAAAATTGTCATTTTCTCTGACAAATGTAAATAGAGCCCAATGAAGGTAAGGGGAGAGAGGGACAGCGTATATGTAAATCTGAATGTGAGTATTTGCACGTGTGAGTAGATTGGGTGTTGAGGTCGATTGAGAGAGCGGGTTGGGGATTATTGAGCTGCCACTGACAGCCAGACGAAGAGCAAAAAGGAGCGGCTTGGACGAGACACTCCGTGGATGAAGAAGGAACTCAGGCCAGCCAGAGATCGGGTTACTTTGGTAAACGTCAGTGCAGAGTTGAAGTGCCAAGTTGAGGAAGACCCGTGATCTTTACAGCAGCAAAAATAAAATAATTTGCACTACACAACAAGGAAGTTACTCAGCCATAAATAAATAGGTTATTAGTAGGTTAAAATGTACTAGTCACAGACAAACGACTTGACATGCTACCATCTTGGGACTTGACAAGTAGAACTACTTGATTGGCTGCTGATGTGGGGGGGCCATGAGGAACGTATCAGCTTATTCCTCATTAACTCCCCGGCATTTCCGGTGGTACTGGGAATCCCCTGGCTAGCCACTCACAACCCTCAGATTTCGTGGAGGCAGAGGGCTCTTAAGGGGTGGTCGAGGGAGTGCTCAGGTAGGTGCTTAGGAGTTTCCATCGGTGCAACCACTGTGGAAAGTCCAGACCAAGTCTCCACCGTGCACATTCCCTCAGAATATGTCGATTTGGCTATCGCCTTCAGTAAGACGAAGGCGACTCAATTACCCCCCCATCGACGAGGGGATAAACCTCCAGGCCAACGCGGCTCTTCCTAGGAGTCATGTGTATCCTCTGTCTCAGGAGGAGACAGCGGCTATGGAGACATACGTCGCTGAGTCCTTGAGACAGGGATACATTCGGCCATCCAAGTCACCCGTCTCCTCGAGCTTCTTTTTTGTGAAGAAGAAGGAGCGAGGTCTGCGCCCGTGCATTGACTATAGAGGTCTAAATTCTATCACAGTGGGTTTCAGTTACCCGCTACCTCTCATTGCTACGGCAGTGGAGTCATTTCACGGGGCGCGCTTCTTCACAAAATTAGATCTCAGGAGCGCGTATAACCTGGTACGTATCCGAGATGGAGACGAGTGGAAAACCGCATTTAGTACCACATCGGGCCATTATGAGTACCTCGTCATGCCGTATGGGTTAAAAAATGCTCCCGCCGTCTTCCAATCCTTCGTGGACGAGGTCCTTAGGGACATGCTCGGGCAGGGTGTGGTGGTGTACATCGATGACATCCTGATCTACTCCGCCACACGCGCTGAGCATGTATCCCTGGTGCGTAAAGTGCTTGGGCGGCTGCTGGAGCATAACCTGTTATGGCTAGGGGGCAGTATTTTCACGGCTGGATAAAAAACGTACCCGATTTAATCTGGTTACTACTCCTGCCCAGTAACTAGAATATGCATATAATTATTGGCTTTGGATAGAAAACACTCCAAAGTTTCTAAAACTGTTTGAATGGTGTCTGTGAGTATAACAGAACTCAAATGGCAGGTCAAAACCTGAGAGATTCCTTTACAGGAAGTGGCCTGTCTGACCATTTCTTGAACTTCTTTGCCATCTCTATCTTTTACAAAGGATCTCTGTTCTAACGTGACACTTCCTACGTCTTCCATGGGCGCTCAGAGCCCGGGGAAAACCTGAATGTCGTCATTTCAGCCCCAGGCTGAAACACATTATCGCCTTTCTCAAGTGGCCGATCAAAATGGTAAATCAGGGTCGCGCGCATGGCGCAATTCGTGACAAAAAAATTCTAAATATTCCATTACCGTACTTCGAAGCATGTCAACCGCTGTTTAAAATACATTTTTATGCAATTTATCTCGTAAAAAAGCGATAATATTCCGACCGGGAATCTCCTTTTCGGCAAACAGAGGAAAAATCCCGTCTTTGTGCATTTTTCCTCTGTTTACCATTTTGGATAGTGTCTGGGACGCACGAACAAAACGTCGCTATTCGGATATAACGATGGATTATTTTGGACCAAACCAACATTTGTTATTGAAGTAGCAGTCCTGGGAGTGCATTCTGACGAAGACAACAAAAGCTAATCAAACTTTTATAATAGTAAATCTGATTTTGGTGAAGGCTAAACTTGCCGGGTGTCTAAATAGCTAGCCCGTGATGGCTGGGCTATGTACTTAGAATATTGCAAAATGTGCTTTCACCAAAAAGCTATTTTAAAATCGGACATATCGAGTGCATAGAGGAGTTCTGTATCTATAATTCTTAAAATAATTGTTATGCTTTTTGTGAACGTTTATCGTGAGTAATTTAGTAAATTGTTAGCAAATTTCCCGGAAGTTTGCGGGGGGTATGCTAGTTCTGAACGTCACATGGTAATGTAAAAAGCTGTTTTTTTATATAAATATGAACTTGATTGAACAAAACATGCATGTATTGTATAACATAATGTCCTAGGTGTGTCATCTGATGAAGATCATCAAAGGTTAGTGCTGCATTTAGCTGTCTTCTGGGTTTTTGTGACATTATATGCTAGCTTGAAAAATGGGTGTCTGATTATTTCTGGCTTGGTACTCTGCTGACATAATCTAATGTTTTGCTTTCGCTGTAAAGCCTTATTGAAATCGGACAGTGTGGTTAGATAAAGGAGAGTCTTGTCTTTAAAATGCTGTGAAATAGTCATATGTTTGAAAAATTGAAGTTTTTGTATTTTTGAGGAATTTGTAATTCGCGCCACGCCTATCATTGGATATTGGAGCAGGTGTTCCGCTAGCGGAACGTCTAGATGTAAGAGGTTAACCTATACGTCAAGGCTGAGAAATGTGAGTTCTCCAAACGAGCCGTCTCTTTTCTGGGATATCGCATTTCCACCTCGGGGGTGGTGATGGAATGTGACCGCGTTACGGCTGTGCGTAATTGGCCAACCCCAACCACTCTGAAGGAGGTGCAGCGGTTCTTGGGGTTCGCCAATTATTACCGGAGGTTTATCCGGGGTTTTGGCCAGGTGGCGGCTCCCATTACCTCACTGATGAAGGGGGGTCTGGTGCGGCTACGGTGGTCGGCAGAGGCGGATGGAGCCTTCCATCGTCTGAAGGTTCTGTTTACCAACGCTCCTGTGCTGGCGCATCCGGACCCCTCTTTGCCATTCATAGTGGAGGTGGATGCGTCCGAGGCTGGGGTAGGAGCAGTGCTGTCGCAGCGTTCGGGCGCTCCTCCGAAGCTCGGCCCCTGTGCATTATTTTCGAAGAAGCTGAGCCCGGCGGAGCGCAACTATGATGTGGGGGACCGGGAGCTGTTAGCCTTGGTCAAGGCTTTGACGGTGTGGAGACATTGGCTTGAGGGGGCACGTCACCCTTTTCTCATCTGGACCGACCACCGTAACCTGGAGTATATCCGGGCAGCGAGGAGACTTAATCCTCGTCAAGCCAGGTGGGCCATGTTCTTTACGAGGTTTCGATTTACCCTCTCATACATTCCAGGTTCCCGGAACCGGAAGGCTGACACACTGTCGCGTCTCTACGACACCGAGGAGCGGACCATCGATCCTACTCCCATACTCCCCGCCTCCTGTCTGGTGGCACCGATGGTATGGGAGGTGGATGCGGACATCGAGCGGGCGGGTCAGTCAGAACCTACTCCACCTCAATGTCCCGTGGGTCTGAAATACGTTCCGCTTGGTGTTCGCGATCGTCTGATCCGATGGTCCCACACTCTACCCTCCTCGGGTCATCCTAGGGTGGAACGGACAGTGCGGGGCCTGAAGGGGAGGTACTGGTGGCCCACCTTGGCAGAAGATGTTTGTCATTATGTCTCTTCCTGTTCGGTGTGCGCCCAGTGCAAGGCTCCTAGGCACCTGCCTCGAGGGAAACTACAGCCCCTCCCCGTTCCACAACGACCTTGGTCTCACCTCTCGGTGGATTTCCTCACGGATCTCCCGCCGTCTCAGGGGAACACCACGATCCTGGTCGTTGTGGATCGGTTCTCGAAGTCCTGCCGTCTGCTCCCTTTGCCCGGTCTTCCTACGGCCCTACAGACCGCGGAGGCCCTATTCACCCATGTCTTCCGGCACTATGGGGTACCCGAGGACATCGTATCTGATCGGGGTCCCCAGTTCACGTCCAGGGTGTGGAGGTCGTTTATGGAGAGGCTGGGGGTCTCGGTCAGCCTGACCTCGGGTTTCCACCCCGAGAGTAATGGGCAGGTAGAGCGCATTAACCAGGATGTGGGCAGGTTTCTGCGGTCGTATTGCCAGGACCGGCCAGGGGAGTGGGCGCGGTTCATGCCATGGGCCGAGATGGCCCAGAACTCTCAGCGCCACTCCTCTACTAACCTGTCACCTTTCCAGGTTGTATTAGGTTATCAGCCGGTCCTGGTGCCATGGCAGCAGAGCCAGACGGAGGCTCCTGCGGTGGAGGAATGGGTGAAGCGCTCAAAAGAGACCTGGAATGCTGTCCAGGAGTGTCTAAAGAGGGCTGGAGAACGACACAAGGAGAGCGCTGACCGCCACCGCAGTGAGGCCCCCGTGTTTAACCCGGGGGACAGAGTCTGGCTCTCGACCCTCCGCCTGCCCCTCCGCCTGCCCTGCCGGAAGCTGGGTCCGCGATTTGTGGGGCCGTTCAAAGTCCTGAGGAGAATAAACGAGGTGTGTTATAGGTTGCAACTTCCTACATATTACCGCATTAACCCCTCGTTTCATGTGTCTCTCCTCAGGCCGGTGGTAGCTGGTCCGCTGCAGGACGCTGAGGTGCGGGAGGTCCCCCCGCCCCCCCGGCGTACACAATCCGGGCCATCCTGGACTTCCGACGTCGGGTAGGGGGCCTGCAGTACCTCGTGGACTGGGAGGGGTACGACCCGGAGGAGAGGTGCTGGGTTCCGGCGGTGGACGTTCTGGATCCAGCTATGCTGCAGGAATTCCACCGTCTCCGCCCGGATCGACCGGCGCCTCGCCCTCCGGGTCGTCCCCGAAGCCGGTGTCGGCGCGCGGCTACTGTCACAGTATCCACAGAAGGTGGTGCCCCTCCTCGGTCGGGCGGCGCTCGGCGGTCGTCGTCGCCGGCCTACTAGCTGCCACCGATCCATGTTTCTGTCTTTTGGTTTTGTCTGTCTGTTCTGTTTCTTGTCTGTCACTAGTGGGGGTGGTATTTAGTGTGTCTTTTCAGTTCAGGATTTCGTGCGGGATTGTTTGATGTCATTTCAGGATAGACGTTAGTGAGCACTGCTCCCTATTTTCTATTATTGACCAGGCTGCGCCCCGTGCGTCATTTGTTTTGGGAACGTGTTTCCCTCTTTGATTATTGTGTGCGCCCTGTGCCATTCGGCTTCTTGTGTTTTCCGGATTATTATTAAATACTACGATCTACCGGACCTCTGTCTCCCGCAATTGACTCTGCTTTCTACTGATCCTGGTATCGTGACAGAGAGAAAAAACACTCCGACTTCGGAATATAATGTTGCCTCCATCTCCAGGCCGACTCGTCGACGATGCTGTGCGCTCGCCACCGGTCACAGCCCATATGTCGTGGGCGACGGCTGCTCTGCAGCTAGCCAGATAGCCACAAAGAATTGTTAGCTACCCTCAAACAATTGACATCTATCTTGCATAATAATTTTAGGTCATTTTTACCTGTTAAACTATCTGGTTAGCTACATTATTACGATTGACATATAGCTAGCTCATAGTTATGAAGTAAAATGGTTGCTTTGTGTATATCTTGTTTCGTCTCTATTGCCATTGTTGTCCTGGCTGGAAAACGGTTCAATGAATGGAAAAGTCCATTGTAAGTCAATAGGGCTAACTGGCTAGCTAGCTAGCCACGAAGAATTGGTAGCTACCAAGGAAAATATACATCTACCTTGCATAACATTAGTTTTAGGTCATCTTTGCCTGTTTAACTAGCTGGCTAGCCAGAGTATTACTATTCACATACCTAGCTGATAATTATGATGTAAAATGTTCACTTTGTGTATGTCTTGTTTTGTCTATTGTTGCCATTGTCCTGGCTGGAAGAAGGTTCAGTCAATGGGGAGGTGAAGCGTGAGGTAATACTGTACAGCAGGGTGAGTGCGAGTGCTTCTCAAATGTATTGTTTTATGCATTCTCCACACTCTCGTCCTCACAAGAAGGTACTCAAGAGAACGTGGTCGGAGTATGCACTCGGAGCATGGGAGTGTGGATCACGGTAGTATGCATATTGAGAAACACCCAGTATGTAGCATTTCTCTCAAATGTTGTGAACAAATTTGTTTACATCCCTGTTAATGAGCATTTCTCCTTTGCCAAGATAATCCATCCACCTGACAGGTGTGGCATATTAAGAAGCTGATTAAAGAACTTGCGTACAGGTGCATCTTGTGCTGGGGACAATAAAAGGCCACTCTAAAATGTGCAGTTTTGTCACACAGCACAACGCCACAGATGTCTCAAGTTTTGAGGGAGTTTGCAATTGGCATGCTGACTGCAGGAATGTCCTCCAGAACTGTTGTGAGAGAATTCAATGTTCATTCCTCTACCATAAGCTGCATTCAACAATGTTTTAGAGAATTTGGCAGCACGTCCAACCGCTGTGTGGGCGAGCAGTTTGCTAATGTCAACTTTGTAAACAGACTGCCCCATGGTGGCGGTGGGGTTATGGTATGGGAAGGCATAAGCTACAGACAATGAACACAATTGCATTTTATTGATGGCAATTTCAATGCACAGAAATACCGTGACGGGATGCTGAGGCCCATTGTCGTGCCATTCATCTGTTGCTATCACCTCATGTTTCAGCATGATAATACACAGCCACATGTTGCAAGGATCTGTACACAATTCCTGGAAGCTGAAAATGTCCCAGTTCTTCCATGGCCTGCATACTCCCCAGACATGTCAACCATTGAGCCTGTTTGGGATGCTCTGGGTTGACGTGTATGACAGCGTGTTCCAATTCCGGCTAATATCCAGCAACTACGCAGAGCCATTGAAGAGGAGTGGGACAACATTCCACAGGCCACAATCAACAGCTTGATCAACTATAAGCGAAGGAGATGTGTCACGCTGCATGAGGCAAATGGTGGTCACACCAGATACTGACTGGTTTTCTGTTCCACGCCCTACCTTTTATCTGTGACCAACAGATGCATATCTGCATTCCCAGTCATGTAAAAGCCATAGATTATGGCCTAATGAATTCATTTCAATTGATTGAGTTTCTAATATGAAATGTAACTAGGTAACATATTTGAAATTGTTGCATGTTGCGTTTATATTTTTGTTCTGTATATGTAAGCTCAGAGCATCTGGAAAAGTGCTATGTAAATCCATTTAATTACTATTATGTAGCCTAATGGTGCTCAGGAAATGTGTGGAGATGGATGATTTTTTGAACAACAACAAAAATCTGAAATATGAGCAACAGTCTGGTCCACTAATGCCATCAAATTATGTGATAATTTTCTTCTTGGCAGGGGGCTTCTTTGAAAGCTACAAACTATTACTCTAAAGAGAGAATGATGGCAGAGAAAGAAAAATAGAGAACATGGGTTTGGCGTACACAATCAGTGTTGGCTTGAAAGAGCACTCGGCACAAAGAAATAGAATGATGTGTGCAGATTGTGATAATTGTTTGGAGGCCACATGCAGGCACGCTTATCCAGCACAGCGGCCTGAACGCATCTTATAAGTACTTTTCAAGGGGCCGCTATTTATGTGACACACAACGATTATTCTGATCATCCGGTCCAGGTTTATTTCCAAGAGTAGAGGAAGGGATGGAGGAGGAGAGGGGGAAAGGAGGAACATCTAGGTTGTTGTTAAGGGGTGGAGCGAAGAGATGGAGAGGCAGTGGAGAGGTGAGGTGGATGGAAAAATGGAATGCTTGCTTGTTGAATAGGGAGACCCAATATCCTAGGTTGCTGTTGGGGGATGGAGGGATTGAGGTGTGGGGTGAAGGGGAAGAGAGGTGGAAGGGAAGAGGGAAATATTATTTGTTGTATAGGGAGACCTACATGTAATATCCTAAGAGTTTGGAGGGTCAGCACATTTTACAAGATAGATGAGGGCCAGAGGGTAACTTGGGTAATTCACAGTTAAATGCAACGCCGGCATGCCCTTGCTCTCGTTTCCTAAGCAACTGGCATTTTCATTTTCATATATTTTGTGAAATCCAGACGAGCCCTAACAAGGAAGTGAACATGTGGGCGTGGTGCCAGGGTTTCCGTTAAGAAAATGTGGTGCTGGACATTTGATGGGCAGCATTTTAATTTACCGGACATTTGAGAAATTTACCGGATCCATAACTTGATTAGGACATCCACCCATGGTGCACAGAAAGACAGAAATCACATTTAGATTATGGTAATTAATTCTACTAGAACATGCAACTCAAGGATGCAATGGCGTGTGTCCTACTTATCGAATTCTGATGCGCACTTTGCAGATCTTAAAATTATTGTCCACATTTAATTTTCCTCAGCCAACAAGATGAGTAACAAACATCAAAATCACTAGCCTATGTCAATCTACTATCCCCCATAGTGGAACAGTTTACCTATTCTATTGTGTGCGAAAAGAAATAGCTTATTCCAAACAGACTCTAGTACAATTGTGGGATGATAAATCCCAAATTCATACAACAAGTATGCCTCGGCTACATAAAAAATTTATGAGGCTGATGCAACAGATCCAAACGTTTTGCTTAACTTTTTATCAACTATTATTAAAATTATAAGCGCAGCAATGCTCACACGGCAGTAGGCTGCGCACAAATGTTCACTGCTTTCAAAAGCGTACTGCACATGTGAGTGTTTCATGTGATAGAGATGAAAATATAATTTCGAAATTTATAAAGAGGGGAGATCTAAAGATGCAACAGCTAGCATGGGTTGGTATATGACTAGGATTGTGCCTTTGGATACTGGACAATGAAAGAAAGTTGATTTGAAAACCAATAGAACATGATTCCATATATGTTATTTCATCATTTTGATGTCTTCACTATTATTCTACAATGTAGAAAATAGTGAAAATAAAGTAAAAACCCTTGAATGAGTAGGTGTTCTAAAACTTTTGACTGGTACTGTATATCGATTTAACTCATTAAGTTTAAGTAAATGTAACACACCCCTTTCAAGTAGTTTTACTGCTAACTTCATGTTTCATGAACTTTATATTTTTGTTTTATGCTTCCTTCCTAGCCATTAACCTGTAATCAATTATTATAAGTTGCGACAACTAATATGCGATTAAAAACTATAACTTACTTAAATCAAAAGGTAGTTGTACCTCTAATCAAAAACTTTGTGGCAACTGATTGCGTTGTTTTTTTTTGTAGTACCAACTCAAACAAAAATAATTCCAATGTTAATAGAAAGAAACTAAAAAACATGTACAAATTAATACTTTTACAACAGGAATAATATGGATTTATTGTTGCAGTAACAATAACACATTTCCTGAGAAAAAAATCCTGATCAGAGTACATTTAAAGAGGATACAGTAAAAGGTTCACATGTTAGAGAACATAGTGCAATGTTCACAATTAAAGAGCACGGATTGGGGTCAATGTGGCAATGTCTCAGTATAGGTCAGGTTTAGTCATTTTCAATTCAGTCGATTTGGTAAGTAAACTAAAATTTGAATATTTTCCTCATTGCCTCCTTTGAGGAAAATATTAGAATTCCAGTTTACTTCCTGAATTGACTGAATTTAAAATGGAATTACCTCGAACCTGACCTCCACTGAGACATTGCCCCATATGTAAGCCCCAAAATCAACTTGTCAGTGCTAGGCCTATTCAAGTGCCGTGTTACAAACTTTGGACAACATGCTTGAAAAAAATAAGTGGTAGACCTATTCAAGTGTCATGTTAATAACGGTGGACAACGTGCTTAGAAAAAGTAATCAATGCATTTGAGCAAGGAAATGAAACGTTTAGGGAAATGGCAGATCTAAGTAACATCATGACCTACAAGTATTTCGTTACACTACAAGCATTTCGCTACACTCGCAATAACATCTGCTAACCATGTGTATGTGACCAATAACATTTGATTTGATTTGGTATTAGCCTACATACTGCCAAGGTTCACTTTTAAAGAGAACACTACAGTAGCACTTCCACCATGGTTGGGGTCAATTCCTTTTCAATTCAGAAAGTAAACTAAAATTGAAATAACAATTCCAATTTTCCTCATTGCCTCCTATGAGATGAAATTAGAACTGGAATTTCAGTTTACTTCCTGAATTGAAATGGTATTGACCCCAACCCTGGTGGAGTTGCTACTGTAATCATGATTAGGGGGTCAGAGCGTGTGTTTCTTTTGGGGTTCCTTTCCTAAACAATAAAAACAATTCAACAATGTCAACAAATAATCACTTTGAGGTCAGGTTGGGATTATAAAACAGCTTCTTATTTAAAGTAAATGAGAACAGTTATGCCTTGTGTGGGCATCATGTAGTTCCTAAACGGATACATAAATGTCAATTTTATGACATAGGCTTACTAATCTAACCTGGTACAAGAGAAAGATTCAAATATTTAGCCTTAAATCACTTGTGACATGTGCTGAGCTTGGTTTAATTAGGAACCTTGTACAATGGAACCAATGGAATACTCCCAAAAGGGCAAACTCTCTGGTGCCTTTTAAATACTTATTAAGCCTAGTCCTGGACTAAAAAGCAAGCTCAATGGGGAATCTCCATAGAAAATTATTTTAGTCCAGGATTAGGCTCAATCTGTGTCAGGGAAATCTCCCCTCAAGGTTTAATAATTAGTTGATATTTGCATTAAACCAAGATCTGATTCCAGTGCAATGTGCAGTGCCCTAATGATCGGAGTCCTCTGTCTTACCTGTAGATCATGACACCTCAGAATATCAACCAAAGCATCAGCAGTCCTTCCAGTCTTCGATGCCCTCTGTCTATACAAGGTCATCAACCGAGGGATGTGACGGTCAATCTCAGCATAGAAGATGTTTGTCAGGTTCTGGTTTGTAATTCGCTGGAACTCTGCATACACCTACATTTGGAATAGACTTACAACAAAGGACAGTATTTAGAAGTTATCATAAGTTTGGAACACAGTATGACAATTTGTGTAAAAACAGCATTGCAAGTTTACATGTGACTCCGTGCGCAGACCAGGCCAGAGATCAAGGAACTCCTTTACATGTGGAGTGTCGGTGACTACACCCTGGCGTCGCAGGGCGAATGTGAGCTGCATCTTCCTATCAATCAGGGGTAAGTTCCTTTCCGTCTTCTGAACTTCTTGGACCATTTCCTGCCTCAGCGTTGCAAGACTCCCCGAGTCCTCTCCAAGGGGGAAGTTTGGCAGAAAGTTAACTTCAGCCCACTTAGATCTCTTTCTGATTGAGTGCGGTGGTTAATTTTCTGGATTGCTTCTGCTTCTTTTTCCTGCCTTTACGGAGACCTCCTGACATGCTGCTCTCCTCAACTTGGTTCTGTAGTTACCCATCTTGAATTTGATGCTGTTCTTCCATCCATTCTACCCAGTGTCCGATTCTGCCTCTTTCAGACAGGGGTGTTTCGTAACAAGAGCTTCAGCTGCCATCCTAACTCTCTGTCATTTACACAGCAGTAGCAACTTTCACTAAGATATGATGTTTTTGGCCTCTAGACAACTGAATATATTTTCCATTCCTTTCAAAGGCAGCATTTCCTTATCTAAGCTTCAAGTCTGCCTCTAATGCAAATGTAGGCACGGGAAAAACATCCACTCCAGCCGAGACAACTCTCTCCATACGTCACGCGCGCTCCCAGAGCTTGGCATGCCTGCATTTAGATTCCAGATTTTATTAATTACTTTAAACTGATTATGTATCATCAATGCTACCTAACGTTACTTCCCCACCACCGGCATCTTCGTCTCGTGGCTATGACCACTTTACAGCCATGATAAAAATGTCATAACACATGGCCTCTCATGTATTATTGCTTAATTATTATGCTATTGGGGGTAGATGACAGCACATTAAATGTATAGGCTACATCCCAAATGGCACACTATTCCTTACATAGTGCACTACTTTTGATGAGAGCCCCATGGGCCCTGTTCACAAATAGTGCACTATAGAGAATAGTGTGCAATTTAGGGTGCATCTCCATGGCCTTCATCTTTGCCCCATAAAGGCTCTACGAAGTATTCTGTGGATCCTCAGTAATGTGAATGCAATAAAAAGATGATTACCTTCCTGGGCTGAGACAGGTTAAGGACGCTAAGCAGCCACAGTACGGAGGGCAACCTACCATCTGAATACAGAAAGAAGCAAGGCCTGTAGTGGTACGCAATCTTTAAAAAAAGGGTTCAAAAGGGTTCTTCGGCTGTCCCCATAAGATAACTCTTGGTTCCAGGCAGAACTATTTTGGGTTCCATGTAGAATCCTCTGGGGAAAGGGTTCAACCTGGAACCAAAAAGGGTTCTTCAAAGGATTCTCCTGTGGGGACAGCCGAAGAACCCTTTTAGGTTCTAGATAGCACCTTATTTTCTAAGAGTACCAACAGCCAGTAAGGACACACATGCACGCATCCACGCATATATGCATGCACCAGGGTTTCCGTTAGCCGGTAATAGCCGGCTTTTGGCCAGTATTTTTTTTTTAAAACAACAGCACAATAATGCTTTTTAGCCTATTCATTGCTGGAAATACCAGTTGACGTAATTACATTTGACCGGTCTATAGGTTAATTTTGTGGAATTAAATTGTCTCGTGTTTATTTTCGTAAGTCGTTATGTTTCTTGTTTATCGCACACGCAAAGCATTCAGATACAGAGCGTAGTTTGAGCGGAAAATCTGTCAACAAATCTGTCAAACAGCATGAGGGCTTCTGCTACCAGGCTGCTACAGCTCCACAAACAGCTTTTTCATTGCTGCTGGAAAGAAACGTGCTTTTATAAGCCCAATCATTGCGCAACAATTCTAAATGAAATAGCATTCTATTGCATAGGCAACTATAGGCAGGCTTTAGTGCCTCACACACCACACTGCAAACCCGAACAGTACTATTCAATAATTTGATTAGGTTCTCTAAACATAATATATGTGAAAACGTTGTTGTTATCATGGCTCAGGTGAATACCCAGAAGCAGACAGTTTCGAAGAAACAAAAGTGTATTACAAAAACAGGGGGAAAGGTAAACAACAAGTCAAGGGTAGGCAGAGGTCGGTAATCCAGAAAAGAGTCCAAAAGGTACAGAAAGGCAGGCAGACTCAGGGTCAGGGCAGGCAGAATGGTCAAAACCGGGAAAACTAGAAAACAGGAACTAGAGAAAAACAGGAGTACGGGAAAAATGCTGGTAGGCTTGACGAGACAAGACAAACTGGCAACAGACAAACAGAGAACACAGGTAAATCTCCTGGGAACAGGAAGAAAAGGGCTGTGAGACATAGGTTTAATCCTAGACACATGAAAAGTGGGATGTATACGGAGGGTACGGGGCAACAGAAGACGAACAGCAGAGGGGCTAATAATCTTGGAGATGGGGAAAGGGCTGATTAAACAGGGGAAAAGTTTGCTGGACTCCACCCGGAGGGGCAGATCTCAAATGGACAGCCATACCCTCTGCCCGAGACGATACCGGGGACCCGGTGGCGGTCCGCTTGTCGTCGATACCTGGAGGTGCAAGTAAGTGGAGAGGAAAGGTTATCCATATGGCCCACCAGAGTACTCGCCCCTACCAGTGAGCCTGGTCTTTTAGTGGACAGGAGGACATGAAATTACCAGTAGTCCAGCAATATAGGCAACTCTTCGTGTGTAGCCTTTGTAGACGTTCGGCTAGAAACAGCCTAGCTCTGCCTAGTTGAATCGACTCGGGAAGAGGTGAATCGGCAGAATTCAGAGACTCTCGGGGGAATTTGGGTAGCCTCGGGTTCTCTCGGCAACAGAGAAGTTGGGGACTTCCGGGATGCCTCGTAGAAGAGGTGGAATCCTTGGGCGGGCGAGTGGAACGAGTCGAGATTTGTCAGTAGTTCCTGTGCTGCTAGCTCTTCCTTAACTCCCTACAATACTCTGTGTAGGAACATGTCTAACAGCGATTTCGGGTTCTAGGCACTCAGCTGCCAACGTGCAAAAATTCACTGCATAATGTGCCACACTGCTGGAGTTTAGCCGAAGCTGGAGTAACTTCCGGGCACCCTCTCTCCTGGACAATGAAGCATCGAAACCTTCTTAACCCCTGGTCGGCCTCCGTCCCGTATGCGGGATCAACATCCAGCGAAAAATCCTATCGCCATTAGCATAACGAAATGTAATATATATTTTTTCTAATATAGGACTATGTTATATCGTTTTATAGATACACCTCTCCTGAATCGAACCACGTTGTCCGATTTCAAAAAGGCTTTACAGCAAAAGCAAAACATTAGATTATGTTAGAGGAGTATATCGTAAAAGTAGCCACATAGCCATTTTCCGACCAACCACATGCATCACAAATAACCAAAAAACAGCTAAATGCAGCACTAACCTTTGACAATCTTCATCAGATGACACCCCTAGGACATCATGTTACACAATACATGCATTCTTTTGTTCGATAAAGTTCATATTTATATATAAAAACAGCATTTTACATCGGCGCGTAACGTTGACTAACTATTTTCCCTCAAATGCATCCGGTGAAATAGCGCTACAATTTACTAAATTACTATTCGAAAACATTTTTAAAATGTAATATTGTCATTCTAAGATTTATAGACGAATATCTCTTGAAAGCACCTGTAATGCCAGATTTTAAAATAACTTTACTGGGTAATCACACTTTGCGATAAAAGGGGATGCGATACTCAGAAAAATAGGCTACCGTTACAGGTCAGCGCCATCTTGGAACAATCGCATATCAAATCTAGTCTTGTATTGTCACGTCCTGACCAGCAGATGGAGCTATTGTTTTAGTTTTGGGGTCAGGACGTGGCAGTTTTGTGTATGGGGAATGTTTGTATTGTTGATTGGGACTTCCAATTGAAGGCAGGTGTGTTGAGTTGCCTTTGATTGGAAGTCCTATATAGGTGTGTGTGTTTTTCTTTGGGGTTGTGGGTGGTTGTTTTTGCACTGCGTTTATAGCCTGCAGAACTGTAGCTGTTGTCACCTTTATTGTATTGTTAAGTGGATGCTTTACTCCTTATTTGTAATTAAATATGAGTATTCACATACCTGCTGCGCCTTGGTCCATTTATGAAGACAGCCGTTACATGTATACTATTGTCAATAATCCCTTACCTTTGATTATCTTCGTCAGAAAGCACTTCTAGGAATCCCAGGTTGTCACGTCCTGACCAGCAGATGGAGCTGTTGTTGTAGTTTTGGGGTCAGGACGTGGCAGTCTTGTGTGTGTGATTGTTCTGTGTTGGTCTTGTGACTCCTGATCAGGAACAGCTGGGGATCGTTGTTCCTGATTGGGAGTCATATATGTAGGAGTATGTTTGTCACTTGGTTTTGTGGGTAGTTGTTTTTGCACTGCGTGTTGTGTGCCTGCAAAACTGTTCCTGTCTTATATATTGTTTGAATTGTTTAGTGGATGCTCTACTCCTTTATTTTAATTAAATATGAGTATTCACATACCTGCTGCGCCTTGGTCCATTTCCACAGAAGACAGCCGTTACAGAACTACCCACCACCAAAGGACCAAGCAGCAGAAGAGGAGGAAGCCACAGGAGAGAAAAAGGGAACAATGGACATGGGAGGACGTCCTGGACGGCAAGGGAGCCTACACCTGGGAAGAGATCCTGGCCGGAAGGGATCGCCTCCCATGGGAACAGGTGGAGGCACTCAGGAGAGTGGAGGCAGCTGGACAGAGGAACCATCGGGAAAGTTACGCTGGAACACGGTTGGCTAGGAAACCCGAGAGGCAGCCCCAAGATTTTTTTTGGGGGGGGCACACGGGTAGCTTGGCCAGGCCAGGGAAGAGCCGTAAGCCAGCTACCCGTGACTACAGGGAGGTGCGTACGAGGTGGAGGGCGCCATGTTACGCTGAGGTGCGCACCATCTCGCCTATACGGACGCACAGCCCAGTGCGCCCAGTACCAGCGCCCCGCAGGTGCCAGGGCAAGGGGAGCATCGAGCCGGAAGGGGTGATGCCAACCCTGCACTCAAGACCGCCAGTGCGCCCTTTCGGTCCGGTGTTTCCCGCTAGACACACTAGCATGGAGGTGCGTGTCTCCAGGCTGGTACGTCCAATACCTGCCCCACGCATCAGGAGTCAACAGTCGTCATCAGAGCTGCCCGCCAGTCAACAGTCACCAGAGCTGCCCGCCAGTCAACAGTCGTCGGAGCTGCCCGCCAGTCAACAGTCGTCGGAGCTGCCCGCCAGTCAACAGTCGTCGGAGCTGCCCGCCAGTCAACAGTCGTCGGAGCTGCCCGCCAGTCAACAGTCGTCGGAGCTGCCCGCCAGTCAACAGTCGTCGGAGCTGCCCGCCAGTCAACAGTCGTCGGAGCTGCCCGCCAGTCAACAGTCGTCGGAGCTGCCCGCCAGTCAACCGTCGTCGGAGCTGCCCGCCAGTCAACAGTCGCCGGAGCTGGCCGGACTGCGCTGAACTCGCCGGAGTGGTCGGACTGCGCTGAACTGCCGGAGTGGCCGGACTGCGCTGAACTGCCGGAGTGGCCGGACTGCGCTGAACTGCCGGAGTGGCCGGACTGCCCTGAACTGCCGGAGTGGCCGGACTGCCCTGAACTGCCGGAGTGGCCGGACTGCCCTGAACTGCCGGAGTGGCCGGACTGCCCTGAACTGCCGGAGTGGCCGGACTGCCCTGAACTGCCGGAGTGGCCAGACTGCCCTGAACTGCCGGAGTGGCCGGACTGCCCTGAACTGCCGGAGTGGCCGGACTGCCCTGAACTGCCGGAGTGGCCGGACTGCCCTGAACTGCCGGAGTGGCCGGACTGCCCTGAACTGCCGGAGTGGCCGGACTGCCCTGTTCTGCCGGAGTGGCCAGACTGCCCGGTTCTGCCAGAGGTGCCCGCCTGCCCTGATCTGCCAGGGTGCCCGGCCTGTCAGGATCAGCCCGAGGGGTCCTCCTGCCCTTCGGTCCAGCCCGAGTGGTCCTCCTGCCCTCCGGTCCAGCCCGAGTGGTCCTCCTGCCCTCCGGCCCAGCCCGAGTGGCCCGCATGCCTTCCGGCCCAGCCCGAGTGGCCCGCATGCCTTCCGGCCCAGCCCGAGTGGCCCGCATGCCTTCCGGCCCAGCCCGAGTGGCCCGCATGCCTTCCGGCCCAGCCCGAGTGGCCCGCATGCCTTCCGGCCCAGCCCGAGTGGCCCGCATGCCTTCCGGCCCAGCCCGAGTGGCCCGCATGCCTTCCGGCCCAGCCCGAGGGGCCCTCCTGCTCCCCGGCCCAGCCCGAGGGGCCCTCCTGCTCCCCGGCCCAGCCCGAGGGGCCCTCCTGCTCCCCGGCCCAGCCCGAGGGGCCGTCCTGCTCCCCGGCCCAGCCCGAGGGGCCGTCCTGCTCCCCGGCCCAGCCCGAGGGGCCCTCCTGCTCCCCGGCCCAGCCCGAGGGGCCCTCCTGCCCCCCGGCCCAGCCCGAGGGGCCCTCCTGCCTCCCGGCCCAGCCCGAGGGGCCCTCCTGTCCTCCGGCCCGGCTCGAGGGGTCCGTCTGCCTGGCGCAGCTATCGGCTCCACCGAAGTGGGCGACGCCGAGGGTGGAGCAGGGTCCACGTCCTGCACCGGAGCCACCTCCAGGATAGGTGGGTTGGGGAGGGAGGGTGTAGCACAGTGCCGTCGTTGACGGCAGCCACCCTCCCTTCCCTCCCTTATTGTTTAGGGGTTATTGTTTATGGGTTTTGTTGGGGATTTTGTTTGTTGGTGTTTTTTCGTTGTTAGGTGCATTCCGGGGTCTGCACCTTGACCGCCCCAGTCAACAGTCGTCGGAGCTGCCCGCCAGTCAACAGTCGTCGGAGCTGCCCGCCAGTCAACAGTCGTCGGAGCTGCCCGCCAGTCAACAGTCGTCGGAGCTGCCCGCCAGTCAACAGTCGTCGGAGCTGCCCGCCAGTCAACAGTCGTCGGAGCTGCCCGCCAGTCAACAGTCGTCGGAGCTGCCCGCCAGTCAACAGTCGTCGGAGCTGCCCGCCAGTCAACAGTCGTCGGAGCTGCCCGCCAGTCAACCGTCGTCGGAGCTGCCCGCCAGTCAACAGTCGCCGGAGTGGCCGGACTGCGCTGAACTGCCGGAGTGGTCGGCCTGCGCTGAACTGCCGGAGTGGCCGGACTGCGCTGAACTGCCGGAGTGGCCGGACTGCGCTGAACTGCCGGAGTGGCCGGACTGCCCTGAACTGCCGGAGTGGCCGGACTGCCCTGAACTGCCGGAGTGGCCGGACTGCCCTGAACTGCCGGAGTGGCCGGACTGCCCTGAACTGCCGGAGTGGCCGGACTGCCCTGAACTGCCGGAGTGGCCAGACTGCCCTGAACTGCCGGAGTGGCCGGACTGCCCTGAACTGCCGGAGTGGCCGGACTGCCCTGAACTGCCGGAGTGGCCGGACTGCCCTGAACTGCCGGAGTGGCCGGACTGCCCTGAACTGCCGGAGTGGCCGGACTGCCCTGTTCTGCCGGAGTGGCCAGACTGCCCGGTTCTGCCAGAGGTGCCCGCCTGCCCTGATCTGCCAGGGTGCCCGGCCTGTCAGGATCAGCCCGAGGGGTCCTCCTGCCCTTCGGTCCAGCCCGAGTGGTCCTCCTGCCCTCCGGTCCAGCCCGAGTGGTCCTCCTGCCCTCCGGCCCAGCCCGAGTGGCCCGCATGCCTTCCGGCCCAGCCCGAGTGGCCCGCATGCCTTCCGGCCCAGCCCGAGTGGCCCGCATGCCTTCCGGCCCAGCCCGAGTGGCCCGCATGCCTTCCGGCCCAGCCCGAGTGGCCCGCATGCCTTCCGGCCCAGCCCGAGTGGCCCGCATGCCTTCCGGCCCAGCCCGAGTGGCCCGCATGCCTTCCGGCCCAGCCCGAGGGGCCCTCCTGCTCCCCGGCCCAGCCCGAGGGGCCCTCCTGCTCCCCGGCCCAGCCCGAGGGGCCGTCCTGCTCCCCGGCCCAGCCCGAGGGGCCGTCCTGCTCCCCGGCCCAGCCCGAGGGGCCCTCCTGCTCCCCGGCCCAGCCCGAGGGGCCCTCCTGCCCCCCGGCCCAGCCCGAGGGGCCCTCCTGCCTCCCGGCCCAGCCCGAGGGGCCCTCCTGTCCTCCGGCCCGGCTCGAGGGGTCCGTCTGCCTGGCGCAGCTATCGGCTCCACCGAAGTGGGCGACGCCGAGGGTGGAGCAGGGTCCACGTCCTGCACCGGAGCCACCTCCAGGATAGGTGGGTTGGGGAGGGAGGGTGTAGCACAGTGCCGTCGTTGACGGCAGCCACCCTCCCTTCCCTCCCTTATTGTTTAGGGGTTATTGTTTATGGGTTTTGTTGGGGATTTTGTTTGTTGGTGTTTTTTCGTTGTTAGGTGCATTCCGGGGTCTGCACCTTGAGGGGGGGGGGTACTGTCACGTCCTGACCAGCAGATGGAGCTGTTGTTGTAGTTTTGGGGTCAGGACGTGGCAGTCTTGTGTGTGTGATTGTTCTGTGTTGGTCTTGTGACTCCTGATCAGGAACAGCTGGGGATCGTTGTTCCTGATTGGGAGTCATATATGTAGGAGTATGTTTGTCACTTGGTTTTGTGGGTAGTTGTTTTTGCACTGCGTGTTGTGTGCCTGCAAAACTGTTCCTGTCTTATATATTGTTTGAATTGTTTAGTGGATGCTCTACTCCTTTATTTTAATTAAAGATGAGTATTCACATACCTGCTGCGCCTTGGTCCATTTCCACAGAAGACAGCCGTTACACAGGTCCACAACAAATGTATTTTCGTTTGAAAAAGTTAATCCTTTATGTTCCAATAACTTGTTCTTGTTAGCGCGTTCTGAAGGCTGCACCAAAAGTTCCGTCGTGCGCGGGACTCCACTTTCGAAAAAATGAAATTTTTATTTATTTAGGTTCGTTCAAACATGTCAAACATTGTATAACATAAATCTTTAGGGCCTTTTTCAACCAGAGCTCCAATAAGATTCAAGGGGGACGAATGCATTGTGTTTCACAACGTTTCGAAAGGGGAGGGTAGCCAGGGGAGCCGGCGTCATAATGGTGATGGCCCTCTCCGTGTGACCACGTTCCACTGCGTCTCATTCATTCAGTTTTCACAGTAGAAGGCTCAAATCACTTTGTAAAGACTGGGGACATCTAGTGGAAGCAATAGGAAGTGCTCAATGAACCATTGCTCACTGTGTGATTTACAGGCAAACTGATGAAGTTGAGTCCGCAATTCAGAATTCCACTTCCTGTTACGATCGGTCTCGGGGTTTTGACTGCCATATGAGTTCTGTTATACTCACAGACACCATTCAAACAGTTTTAGAAACTTTAGGGTGTTTTTTTATCCACAAGTATTAATTATATGCATATCCTAGCTTCTAGGAGGCCGTTTAAAATGGGCACAATTTTTTTTTCAAAAATCGCTGTAGCGCCCCCTATCCTAGGCGAACGACAAGAGGTTAACTTCCACCACAAACTCCTCCCAGACTGAAGCACACGGCCGACTGTTGTTCCCACACTGCCGTAGCTCAGGCGAGAGCCTTCCCGGACATCAGTGTGATGAGATGTGCTATCTTAAAGCAGTCCGAGGGGAAGAAGGAGGGCTGCAGCTCAATGATGAGAGGACACTGAGGAAGAAACGCCTGACAGGTTCCCAACTCTCCAGCAAAGCATTCTGGGGGAGGTAAGCGGGGTGCTCGGGTAGTCGGGGTGACCGGGGAAGGTTACTGAGGGGCTGGGAGGTTACCGTCATGGTAGGCTGCCTGACAGACAACCCGCGGAATTGCTCCAGCAATGTGTTCACATCTCGGTCATGGTGTTCGGTCAAGGTCTGGAACCCTTCCATAAGACCACGAAACAACTCCTCATGCCTTCCAATTGCGGCTCTTTGGGAGGAGACGAAGTTGCGGAGCTGGTCCGAGTCTGCCAGGTCCGTCATGGCCAGTTCGTACTATCACGGCTCAGGAGAAGACCCAGATGCAGACAGTTTCGAAGTAACAAAAGTTTATTACAAAAACAGGGGGGCAGGCAAACAACGCCCTGATCGGTTTCACCTGTCTTTGTGCTTGTCTCCAAACCCCTTCAGGTGGCGCCCATCTTCCACATTATCCCCTGTGTATTTATACCTGTGTTCTCTGTTTGTCTGTTGCCAGTTCGTCTTGTTTGTCAAGCTTACCAGCATTTTTCCTGTCAGCTCCTGTTTTTTCCCAGCCTGTCTTTTTCTCGCCCTCCTGGTTTTGACCCTCGCTTGTCCCGTCTCTGTACCCACCTGCCTGACCACTCTGCCTGCCCCTGACCCTGATCCTGCCTGCCGACCTGTACCCTTTCCCCATCTCTGGATTATTGACCCCTATCTGCCTTGACCTGTCTATTGCCTACCCCTTTGGTCTATTAAACCATTGTTTATTCAATGTGTCAGCATCTGGGTCTTACCTTGATTCCTGATAGTACGAACTGGCCTATGACCCAGCAGACCTGGGCCAGCTGCGCAATGCCATCTCCACCCAGCGAGCCACCATCGGAATGCACAGGGATTTGCTTTGCGGCCTTGTGGAGGGGGTCCAAACGTTGGCTGAATGCCATGACCGGGCGTTGGACAGTTTGCTGGAGCAATTCAATGGGTTGTCGGGGAGGCCGCCTACCACGGTGGTAACCCCACAGCTGCTAGCAGTGTCAGCTCATCGGTTACTCCGCTGTTCGATATGTTCCTGCATGGCGCCACGGAGGAGGTCAAGGACGAGCTTGCAGCCAGGAGTTACCTACGGAGCTCGATTCCCTCGTTGCTTTGACCATCCGTATCAATGGGCGATTACGGGAATGATGGAGGAAGAGGAAATTGGATTTCGCTCGCACACCCAGGGATCCCACACTGCCTCCGAGTCAACTCGGAAGCTCCCGACGGTCTCGTTGCCAAGAGGACCCGAGGCTTCCTGACCTGCCCCGAGGGCTGCTGAAGTCGGCCGATTCACCGCTTCCTGAGCCTATGCCACTAGGCAGAGCTGGGCTGTCGCCAGCGGAATGGCAATACAGGATCGACATGAAGAGTTTTCTGTATTCCGGGACTCTTGGTAATTTCGTGTCCTCTTGTCTTAAAGAAGCCAGAGCAAGGGCCCAGTCGGCCCTCCTCAAGACCACTTCCGGGTATCGATGACAACCAGATCGCCATCGGACCCCAGCTCCTCTGTATTGTCTCGGGCAGAAGGTATGGCTGTCCACCCGGGATCTGCCCCTCCGGGTGAAGTCTCGCAAACTGTACCCGCAGTTAATCGTCCCTTTCCCCATCTCCAAGGTCATTAGCCCCTCTGCTGTTTATCTTCTGTTGCCCGTGTCTCACAGTCCTTTGTCTTTCATTTCCAGGCCCACCCCTCCTCCCCGTGTCATCAATGGCCATCCGGCATACACGGCGAGATGCCTCCTGAAGGTTCGACCATGGGGCAGGAGTTTCTAGGTACCTGGTTGACTGGGAGGGTTATGGCCTGGAGGAGAGGTGCTGGGTCCCCGCTAGAGACATCCTGGACCTAGCCCTCATTGCTAACTTCCACCGCTGGCACCCCGATCAACCAGGTATTCTTTCCCAAACTATACATTTTTAAACAAAACATGATGCTAAATTCACTAACACTGGTTATCAAGTGACATTTTAGGCATTCTCTGGTCGTTAGATCTTTTCCTATTGACTGCCATATAAAGCAAAACTACCCAAGCGCTGGTTGATAGTTCCAGAAGCTTGGTTATGAAAACAGCACACGTATGGTCCATGCATAGCAAAATTGAAGGTATGAATGCTTCTTCTTTTTCTTCTTCCTGTTCAGAGAGAATAATTCATGTCAGTGAAGTCAACAATCTGAATCGCAATCTGAATCGCATGCTTTTTGAAAATGAGATTTTTTGTTGTTGAAAGTTTGTGTTTAAAATCCTTCTTGTTGGGGAGACGTGTATCAACTGTAAGGGATTTATTATCTGGATATTAAATATGTATGTAACACATACAGTATATAATGAATAGCTCACAGAGGGAATCAGAGTTACAAGGTTTGTCAAGAGTGGGTATGTCTTGGTACACATTACCAAAGGTATGTGGGCACCTGCTCATCTCATTCTCATTCCAAAATCATGGGCATTAATATGGAGTTAGTCCCCCCTATCCTGCTATAACAGCCTCCACTCTTCTGGGAAAACTTTCCACTAGATGTTGGAACATTGCTGTAGGGACTTGCTTCCATTCAGCAACAAGAGCATTAGTGAGGTCGGGCACTGATGTTGGGCGATTAGGCCTGGCTAGCAGTCGGCATTGCAATTCATCCCAAAGGTGTTCGTTGGGGTTGAGGTCAGGGCTCTGTGCAGGTCAGTGGACAAATCATTTCTGTATGGGCCTTGCTTTGTGCATGAGGGCATTATCATGCTGAAACAGGAAAGGGCGTTCCCCAAACTGTTGCCACAAAGTTGGAAGCACAGAATTGTCTAGAATGTCATTGTATGCTGTAGCGTTAACTTCTTTGGGATAGGGGGCAGTATTTTCACAGCCGGATAAAAAACGTACCCGATTTAATCTGGTTACTACTCCTGCCCAGAAACTAGAATATGCATATAATTAGTAGATTTGGATAGAAAACACTCTAAAGTATAACAGAACTCATATGGCAGGCAAAAACCTGAGAAGATTCCATGCAGGAAGTGCCCTATCTGACAATTTGTTGTCCTTCTGTTGCATCTCTATCAACATTACAGCATCTGTGCTGTAACGTGACACTTTCTAAGGCTCCCATTAGCTCTCTAAAGCTGCCAGAAAGTGGAATGGGGTGTCTGCTGTCTCTGGGCAAAGTATAGGAGCAGAGTTTGTAAGTGGTCAGCCCGGGGACAGTGAGACTGGAGATGCGCGTTCACGAGACTTCTCCATTTTTTTATTTCAGTCTTTGAATGAATACAACGTTGCCCAGTTGGAATATTATCGCTATTTTACGAGAAAAATCGCATAAAAATTGATTGGGAAGGGTGTTGTGGGCATAATCGACCCACACAAGCTGCTGGCTCCAGGTGGTGGGGTTGGCGGAGACCAGGCAGCGCAGGGTGGTCTCGAGGTCCTGGTTGGTACTTAGAAGCATGATGACATGCTTCTAAGTACGGTAATGGAATATTTTGAATTTTTTTGTCACGAAATGTGCTCGCGCGTTACCCTTCGAATAGTGACCTGAACGCACGAACAAAACGGAGGTATTTGGATATAACTATGGATTATTTGGAATCAAAACAACATTTGTTGTTGAAGTGGAAGTCCTGGGAGTGCATTCTGATGAAGAACAGCAAAGGTAATCCAATTTTTCTAATAGTAATTCTGATTTTAGGTGACCCCGAAGTTGGCGGATGTCAAAATAGCTAGCCGTGATGGCCGAGCTATGTTCTCAGAATATTGCAAAATGTGCGTTCGCCGAAAAGCTATTTTAAAATCGGACATAGCGATTGCATAAAGGAGTTCTGTATCTATAATTCTTAAAATAATTGTTATGTATTTTGTCAACGTTTATCATGAGTAATTTAGTAAATTCACCGGAAGTTTTCGGTGGGTATGCTAGCTCTGAACATCACATGCTAATGTAAAAAGCAGTTTTTTTTATATAAATATGAACTTGATTGAACAAAACATGCATGTATTGTATAACATAATGTCCTAGGAGTGTCATCTGATGAAGATCATCAAAGGTTAGTGCTGCATTTAGCTGTGGTTTGGGTTTATGTGACATATATGCTTGCTTGGAAAATGGCTGTGTGATTATTTGTGTCTATGTACTCTCCTAACATAATCTAATGTTTTGCTTTCGCTGTAAAGCCTTTTGGAAATCAGACAACGTGGTTCGATTCAGGAGAAGTGTATCTATAAAATGGTGTAAAATAGTCCTATGTTTGAGAACTTTGAATTATGACATTTTGTGGTTTTAAATTTGGCGCTCTGATTTTTCACTGGCTGTTGAATAGTGTGGGACGATTTCGTCCCACCTCCCCTAGAGAGGTTAAGATTTCCCTTCAATGGAACTAAGAGGCTGAGCCCAAACCATAAAAACAGACCCAGACCATTATTCCTCCACCAACAAACTTTAGCGTTCTCCTGGCATCCGCCAAACCCAGATTCGTCCGTCGGACTGCCAGATGGTGAAGCGTGAGTCATCACCCCAGAGAACAAGTTTCCACTGCTCAAGCGTCCAATGGTGGCAAACTTCACACCACTCCAGCCGACGCTTGTCCTTGCACATGGCGATCTTAGGCTTGTGTGAGGCTGCTCAGACATGGAAACTCATTTCATGAAGCTCCCGACAAACAGTTATTGAGCCAACGTTGCTTCCAGAGGAAGCTGGGAACTTGGTAGTGAGTGTTGCAACCGAGGACAGATGATTTTTACGTGCTTTGCGCTTCAGGACTAAGCGTTCCCGTCCTGTGAGCTTGTGTGGCCGACCATTTTGCGGCTGAGCCGTTGTTGCTCCTAGACGTATCCACTTCACAACAACAGCACTTACAGTTGACCGAGGCAGCTCTAGCAAGGCAGAAGTTTGACGAGCAGACTTGTTAGAAAGGTGGCATCCTATGACGGTGCTACATTGAAATTAACTGAGCTCTTCAGCAAGGCCGTTTTACTGCCAATGTTTGTCTATAGAGATTGCATGGCTGTGTGCTCGATTTTATATACCTGTCAGCAACGGGTGTGGCTGAAATAGCCGAATCCACTCATTTGAATGGGTGTCTACATACGTTTGTGTATATATAGGTCTAGCCCAACAATACAGGTGTTTTCATCGAATACACAACATGATCCACCGAAAACATATTGACATCTACAGTATCTTCCCTTACTATCAGGCC
This sequence comes from Salmo salar, assembly GCF_965601325.2. NCBI lineage: Eukaryota > Metazoa > Chordata > Actinopteri > Salmoniformes > Salmonidae > Salmo > Salmo salar. The sequence goes on from NC_138306.1 coordinate 67,648,789, forward strand.
ATGTCTGCAGTCTGTCTCCTGTTCTGCTACTTGAACCCGTTGAGCTGGCTACAGAAAAATTATTTACTGCAAGTGCTGAATATTAACTATGAATATTAATGGCAGATTAACTCTCTCTCTCTCTATAGCTTTCTCTCTCTCTCTCAACGATCCATGGCTCAGCATTTTGCTGAAAGATTTACTCCAGGACTGTGTCCCAAATGGCACCCTATTCCCTATATAGTACACTACTTCCAGAACCCTATGGGCCCTGGACAAAAGTGGTGCATTACTTTGAAAATAGGGTGCCATTTGCGATGTATCCCAGGATTAATGTAAAGAGGGGGCTGTCTATGGGGGAGATATCAGTATATCATCCACCCACCAGGCTCCTGCCTATGGCATGGCAGTCTTAGTTGTTGTAGATGACACTATGCCCAACACACACACTCACTCTCACAAACCACTGCTATATACTGCCCTACAACGGAGTGAACTAAAGCTGTCAGCTAGTGCCATCTAATCCTCACGGACAGTCACTAACTGAACTCAGCCATCGATGAACAGAGGTCAGAAAGTGACCTCAAAATCAATTACATTTACATTTACATTTACATTCAAATGTTATTTGTCACATGCTTTGTAAACAGGTGTAGACTAACAGTGAAATGCTTACTTACGGCCCGTCCCAACACTGCAGAGAGAAAAAAAGAGAAATAATAGAAAAATAATACAACGAGTGTCGCGACTTCCGCCGAAGTCGGCTCTTCTCCTTGTTCGGGCGGCGTTCGGCGGTCGACGGCACCGGATTTCTAGCCATTGTTCCATTGGTTTTGTCTTGATCCCTGCACACCTGGTTTTCATTCCCTAATCACACTGCATGTATTTATTCCTCTGTTCCCTTCCATGTCTTTGTGTGATATTGCTTTTGTTACGTGTTCGTGTATACGCGCCAGGCTGGGGTTTTTCCCCGTTAGTCCGTGGCTTTTCACGAGGGATGTTTATTGTACAACATTTGTGTGACTGTTTCGCGCATTACACTTTTACCTTTGGCTGGAGGTTTTGACACAGTGGCGTCTGTCGGATTTATTTGCCTCTGCCTTAATAAAGTGTGCGCCTGTTCCCAACTCTCTGCTCTCCTGCACTTGACTTTAGCGCACACCTTGACAGAATATCACACCACCCATGGAGTCAGCAGGAGCAGGTACCCCAGACAGAGGAGTCGAGGAGCGCATCCGGGAACACTCGGCAATGCTGCAACATCTCGGTGCCACGATGGATCGCGTTGTCAAGACCATGGACCGCTGGGAGAGACAGGAAGTCTCTCCAGCGCCTCGACCAGCTCAACCGGGGTTACCTCTACCCGTCCCTCCTGGATCCAGTCCCAGTGGGATGCGTCTCTCCCTTCCCAGGGAGTATGATGGGACAGCAGCACGGTGCCAGGGGTTCCTATTACAGCTGGACCTATACCTGGCCACCGTTCACACAGCTCCATCGGGAAGAGAGAGTGTGTCCGCCCTCGTCTCATGCCTCTCGGGGATAGCTCTGGAGTGGGCAAACGCCGTGTGGGGAGAAGGAAACACGGCGTTGGACCACTTCGAGTAGTTCACCTGCCGCTTCCGGGCCGTCTTCGACCATCTGCCCGAGGGTAGAGTGGCGGGAGAACGGCTCTTCCACTTAAGGCAGGGGACGAGGAGCGCCCAGGAGTTCGCCCTGGAATTCTGGACCTTCCACCGGAGCAGGATGGAACGACAGGACCCTTATCGATCACTACCGATGTTGTATATCATTTTAATTGTATAGTGTGCTGTTGGGCACTGAATGTATGTATGCAGTTCCCGCTCTTTTGCCGGACCTTCAGCTAGCAAGGTGCCCGAGAGCTGTGACTGCACCGAGGGCTAACATATTGTGTGTTGTCTCTTCGTGTGCAGGTCGAATAAAAATGATTCTACCAACAGAATTCCAGTTGTGGCAGTGTCCTAAATAAAAATACACAACGCAGAACGAACCACGCTACAAACTGGACAACGCGACACTCTCTCCGAGTTGGGCATCTCCGGCGCGGCCCACGCTTGGATTGCGTCCTACCTGACAGGTCGCTCCTACCAGGTGGCGTGGCGAGAATCTGTCTCCGCACCATGCGCTCTCACCACTGGTGTCCCCCAGGGCTCTGTTCTAGGCCCTCTCCTATTCTCGCTATATACCAAGTCACTTGGCTCTGTCATATCCTCACATGGTCTCTCCTATCATTGCTATGCAGACGACACACAATTAATCTTCTCCTTTCCCCCTTCTGATAACCAGGCGGCGAATCGCATCTCTGCATGTTTGTCAGACATATCAGTGTGGATGACGGATCACCACCTCAAGCTGAACCTCGGCAAGACGGAGCTGCTCTTCCTCCCGGGGAAGGACTGCCCGTTCCATGATCTCGCCATCACGGTTGACAACTCCCTTGTGTCCTCCTCCCAGAGTGCTAAGAACCTTGGCGTGATCCTGGACAACACCCTGTCGTTCTCCACTAACATCAAGGCGGTGACCCGATCCTGTAGGTTCATGCTCTACAACATTCGCAGAGTACGACCCTGCCTCACACAGGAAGCGGCGCAGGTCCTAATCCAGGCACTTGTCATCTCCCGTCTGGATTACTGCAACTCGCTGTTGGCTGGGCTCCCTGCCTGTGCCATTAAACCCCTACAACTCATCCAGAACGCCACAGCCCGTCTGGTGTTCAACCTTCCCAAGTTCTCTCACGTCACCCCGCTCCTCCGCTCTCTCCACTGGCTTCCAGTTGAAGCTCGCATCCGCTACAAGACCATGGTGATTGCCTACGGAGCTGTGAAGGGAACGGCACCTCCATACCTTCAGGCTCTGATCAGGCCCTACACCCAAACAAGGGCACTGCGTTCATCCACCTCTGGCCTGCTGGCCCCCCTACCTCTGAGGAAGCACAGTTCCCGCTCAGCCCAGTCAAAACTGTTCGCTGCTCTGGCACCCCAATGGTGGAACAAGCTCCCTCACGACGCCAGGACAGCGGAGTCAATCACCACCTTCCGGAGACACCTGAAACCCCACCTCTTTAAGGAATACCTAGGATAGGATAAAGTAATCCTTCTAACCCCCCCCCCCCCTTAAAAGATTTAGATGCACTATTGTAAAGTGGTTGTTCCACTGGATATCATAAGGTGAATGCACCAATTTGTAAGTCGCTCTGGATAAGAGCGTCTGCTAAATGACTTAAATGTAATGTAATGTAAATGTAATGTGGGGGACCGGGAGCTGTTGGCTGTGGTTAAAGCTTCGAAGGTGTGGAGACATTGGCTTGATGGGGCTAAACACCCTTTTCTCATCTGGACTGACCACCGCAACCTGGAGTACATCCGGGCAGCGAGGAGACTGAATCCTCGTCAGGCAAGGTGGGCCATGTTCTTTACCCGTTTTGTGTTTACTCTGTTCTACAGACCAGGTTCCTAGAATTTGAAGGCAGTCGCACTGTCCCGGCTGTATGACACAGAGGAGCGGCCCATGGATCAGACTCCCATACTCCCTGCCTCCTGCCTGGTAGCGCCGGTCGTGTGGGAGCTGGACGCGGACATTGAGCAGACGTTGCATACAGAGCCCGCTCCCCTCCAGTGTCCCGTCGGGCGTCTGTACGTTCCGTCTGCTGTCCGTGACCAGTTGATCTATTGGGCCCACACGTCACCCTCCTCTGGTCATCCTGGTATCGGTCAGACGGTGCGCTGTCTGACTGGGAAGTACTGGTGGCCCACCTTGGCAAAGGACGTGAGGGTTTATGTTTCCTCCTGCTCGGTGTGCGCCCAGTGCAAGTCTCCTAGGCACCTGCCCAGAGGTAAGTTACAACCTTTACCTGTTCCACAACGGCCGTGATCTTCCTCCCTCACAAGGTAACACTGCGATCGTGGTTGTTGTGGATCGTTTTTCCTGTCCTGTCATCTCCTCCCTTTGCCCGGTCTCCCTACGGCCCTACAGACTGCGGGGGCCTTGTTTACACACGTCTTCCGGCACTACGGGCTGCCTGAGGATATAGTGTCTAATCGGGGTCCCCAGTTCACGTCGAGGGTCTGGAATGCGTTCATGGAATGTCTGGGGGTCTCAGTCAGCCTGACCTCAGGTTTTCACCCCGAGAGTAACGGGCAGGTGGAGAGAGTAAACCAGGATGTGGGTAGGTTTCTGAGGTCCTACTGCCAGGACTGGCCGGGGGAGTGGGCAGAGATGGCCCAGAACTCGCTACGCCACTCCTCCACTAACCTCACCCCTCCAGTGTGTATTGGGGTATCAGCCGGTTCTGGCTCCTTGGCATCAGTGTCAGACCTAGGCTCCTACGATGGACGACTGGTTCCGGCGCGCGGAGGAAACATGGGAAGCCGCCCATCTCCACCTTCAGCGCGCCGTGCTGCGCTAGAAAGTGGGAGCAGACCGTCACCGCAGTGAGGCCCCGGTGTTCTCAGGGAGTGTGGGATATGCAAACAATACTTTTCCAATTAAAACGTGTATTAATGGGAAATAGGACAAATATAAGCACCCACCAGATTATTTAATTATATGTACATATAGGTAGAGATAAAGTGAGTAGGCAACAGGATAGATAATAAACTGTAGCAGCAGCGTATCTGATGAGTCAGAAGAGTTAGTGCAAAAGGGTTAACTATTTAACTAACTATTTCGCATTTCCATTCTGTATCCATGTTCCATAGGAAAGACCTGCCTAAAATAAATAATGGGTTTATTGTGATGGTGTACAGGCAATTAAATGGATTTATTACACTTTAGACTTTTAAAATGTAGATGTTTCAAAGGAATGTATCAGCAGCTTGCGTGTGTGGAACCCCTTTATGTTAATTAACAGTCAATTACCGTGAGACCCACAGTTATTTGCTTGACAATCACCAGCTGATGAAATTTCGTGACCGCCACAGCCCTATCCATGACTCATATAAGTAATTCACATTACTGTCCAAATATAACCTATTCATTATATTGCTTCACGTCGGTGATAGAGAGAGTATGTATCTTAATCTCTCTGCATTAGTTTATCTCCAGCTGTGAGTGCATGGTCCCTAGTTAACACAGTGGCACACGAAGGGTAGATGTAGGTGAAATACCTCCTCAGCATTATTATGCACTAAATAGACTGTGTCTGTGTCCCAAATGACACCCTATTCCCTTTACAGTGCAGTACATTTGACTAGAGCCTATGGGTAGTTAATCATATAGGCAATGTAGGGTACCATTTGGGAAGCGGCCTCTGTTTACCAAACAGCTCTAGAACTTTGTTGCTGTCGTTGTACTCTGTGTAGGTCATATTTTAAAGATGCTATTAATCTTCTTTTTAATTATGGATATAATGTCATTGTATAAATCTGGATTAGATGCACAGATTGATGATTTTTTTTTTATCCGCTGACAGGATGTGTGAGCATGTGTAATTAAGAGGAAGTGTAAAAAAAAAAGCTAGAAAATAAACAAGAGAAAGGAAAGTGTGTGCATGTGCGTGTGTGCATTTTGTGTGTGTGTGTGCGTGCGTGCGTGTGATTGTAGTGTTACTGGAGAGAAGAGAGCAGAGCGGTACATTCACAAACAGTAGCTGCCATGTACTATTCTTTTCATCAGGATTTGACAGGCTACATACAGTAGGTTATGTCATCTGTATAAGGTTGGTCCACACCAGGCATGTAGGCCATCAATCTATAGCTACAGCCACAGGCAGACAGACAGACACAGACAGACAGACAAGACAATTGATGCATCCCAAATGGTACCCTATTTCCTGAGTGCACTACTTAAAGGAAATAGGGTGCCATTTGGGATGCAAGCAATTTGCTATATTTATGCGTGTCTCCATAAACGTTTCATGGACATTCTGGTTACAGAACATTTCCTTGACACAAAGCCTGTTGCTGTGGAGACCAACTGACAAAAAACAATCCGAGCAGCTTGTCCATTTAACTTTGAGAATCCCAATCTGTCTATCTTTGATTATGCATGTCACACTGACTGTCTGAAATTTTAAACATCACTCTTCAATTCCCTTGTCAGCTATAGAGAAGTAGTATTTTTGTTCATATGGCTGGGGGAGAAAAACTATATTCCTTAGCTTAACCCTTGTTTTTGTTATTCACCCAATGTTCGCAGGTCTGATGGACCCACAACATTATTGAGTTTTTCAAACAATACAGCCATAAAAATTATGTAAAAATACTTAATACTTAGATGTTGAGTTATATCAATTACAAGCAATATAGACAGCTTACATGGTTAATATTTGCCATTTACCTCTGCTAGATCACATTTATCAATAAAAGCGCTATTTGTTTTTTGGAAAAAAATCATCATCAAGACATGGGTGGAAAGAAATTATGTTTATTTTTAACAAATATAAATGAAACAAGGTTTTCATCATTATTGATGTTTATTGCTTTGAACTGAACAAATTGAAGGACAAATGTTACATACAGTATATTATGGAAATGATTAATGAGCCCCATTGAACACAAATTAAGGCCAGTCTACACACCACAGGAGGGACAGAGTTTTACTGTGTGTGTGTTGCAAATGTATTTCTTGCACTTGATGCATGTGTACTATGTCTTCCTGTCCTTCTTGGGTCCACACACACCGCAGCGCTTCTTGTTGTTGATACCGGCTGCAATCTGGAATGATGAAAACACTTAGTTCAGGAATTTTACTAACATCTCACTCACATATATAGTTACAGCAGGCCAAGGTAGGAGAGTCAGACACACACACACATGCAACAACATCACTCACACTTACTTCCGGTATTGGAATTGTTGGTTCTGTAAGTCGGGTGGATTGGGCACCAGCCTCCTCCTCCTGAATCCTCCTCACGATGGCTGCAGAAGCTAGGGTCCTTGGGATATGTTGCCTCCTCTGGATTTGAGGTCGTACCAATGCCTTGCCCAGCTCCTCGAGAAAGAGGCGTCTCCTCTGGAGCTTCCCTCTGTTCCAATCTGGGTTCGCCATCCAGATAACAACTGTGTTGTACGCCGAGATGTTGAAGAATATCACAAGTGGCCAGTGTAGGGTTCTTCTTTTGCAGCTGTAGCCAGTCACCAGCTTATCTAAATTGTCCACCACTCCTTTTGTGGCATTGTAATCCATCATGATTTCTGGTTTTTGATGTTTCTGGGCACAGATTCTCCCATCCCTATGCAGTGTACTCATGAGTACTACATTTTTGCCTTTCTTTGGCATGTAGGACACTAAGGACATGTTGGCCGTGAACACAAACCTAGAGTAATTGATAGGCCTGTTCTGTGTATTCAGTGACTGAGGTGGGAGCCCTGGGTTGTTTTTTTTGTGCTGTTCCTACCATCATCAGCTTCCTCTTGAGGAGCTCCTGTCCCAACTTGTGCGAAGTTTAAAAGTTATTGCATGTGATGTTGTGGCCACGTGTCACGTCCAGGATAACACACATCCCTTGGTTTTTCTCAGGGGCTCCTCCATCTGGTTTCCTCATATACGCTTGCAAATTCCACGCATATGATGTAGCAGCATCACAGGCAGCCCAGATCTTGATTCCATATTTTGCAGGTTTAGACGGTATGTTCTGCTTGAAGGAGCAGCGGCCCCTGGCATAAGCTGCAGGTAATGTTGGGCCAAGGTGTAACGAGTGCGCTGAGCGTCAGGAAGCAAGTTCAGGGAGTGAGTGTTTTAATAAATAAATGAAACAATAAACATGAAACACAAACAACGCAACGACATGAAAACAGAGTCAATAACACCTGAGGAAAGAACCAAGGGGAGGGACAGATATAGGGAAGATAATCAAGGAGGTAATGGAGTCCAGGTGAGTGTCATGAGGCGCAGGTACGCGAGACGATGGTGACATGTGTGCGGGATAATCAGCAGCCTGATGACCTAGAGGCCAGAGAGGGAGTATACAGTGGCTTGCAAAAGTATTCACTCCCGTTGGCATTTTTCCTATTTTATTGCCTTACAACCTGGAATTAAAATGAATTGTATCATTTGATTTACACAACATGCATACCACTTTGAAGTTATTATTTTTTTTATTGTGGAACAAACAAGAAATAAGACCAAAAAAAAAAGAAAACTTGAGCGCGCATAACTATTCACCCCCCCCACCCCCACCCAGAAAAGTCAATACTTTGTCAAAAGCCACCTTTTGCAGCAATTACAGCTGCAAGTCTCTTGGGGTATGTCTCTATAAGCTTGGCATATCTAGCCGCTGGGATTTTTGCCCATTCTTCAAGGCATTCTTCAAGGCAAAACCCAGTCTCAGCTTTGCAGCTCCTTCAGGGTTATCTTTGGTCTCTTTGTTGCCTCTCTGATTAATGCCCTCCTTGCATGGTCCGTGAGTTTTGGTGGGCAGCCCTCTCTTGGCAGGTTTGTTGTGGTGCTATATTCTTTCAATTTTTGAATAATGGATTGATATGGTGCTCTTTCAGATATTTTTTATAACACAACCCTGATCTGTACTTCTCCACAACTTTGTCCTTGAACTGTTTGGAGAGCTCCTTGGTCTTCATGGTGCCGCTTGCTTGGTGGTGCCTCTTGCTTCGTGGTGTTGCAGACTCTGGGGCCTTTCAGAACAGGTGTATATATACTGAGATCATGTGACAGATCATGTGACACTTAGATCACACACAGGTGGACATTATTTAACTAATTATGTGACTTCTGAATGTAATTGGTTGCACCAGATCTTATTTAGGGGCTTCATAGCAAAGGGGGTGAATACATATGCACACACCACTTTTCAATTTATTTATTTTTTTAGATTTCTTTTGCCACAAGCAATTTTTTTCATTTCACTTCACCAATTTGGACTATTTTGTGCATGTCCATTACATGAAATCCAAATACATATCTATTTAAATTACAGGTTGTAATAAAACAAAATAGGAAAAATGCCAAAGGGGTGAATACTTTTGCAAGGCATTGTACGTGACACCAGGGTTGTAAAACAAGGGAAGGCGGTCCACCTACATGTCCCACACTGACCTAATTACAGGTAGCTTGTCTCTCTGCTGCCGAGCTGGTCTGGTGTCTCAGTTATCGAAGTGGGTAATCCTGGAAATAATGTGGAAGTTGTAATAACATTGTGCAGGTTCCCGCAAGACATTGTGTAGTTTCACACACTACAAAGGGTACAGAGTGCAAGAAAAGCAGGCGACAGGCAGACAGGCAAGGAGACAGACAGACAGGTTCTTGGTGCTATATTGAAACAACAGGCCCAGGGAGGAGGAAGACAGAGTGAAGGCACACAACAAACTTTTTTGCTTCATTTTTACGTTTTCACCTACACACACACTTTTCCCCACTTTTATTACCCTCGGGTCCAGTGGACCGGAACACCACATATGTAATATAAATATAAATAAATATAATAATATAATATAAAATAATTAATTGCATCATTTTTCTTTTAGTAAACATTGAAAATGGGTCCCACAGACCCGAGCACCACACAAGGGTTAATTTATTTAATCTTTTACACAGTGTGTGGTCTCAGTCAGCACATATACCTTAATAATTCACACACTCTATTAGAAGTATACATTATATAGGTATTATCTAGGAATTTGTCAGTATATGTACACTCCAAAAAATCATGGGTTAAAAACAACCCACTTTGGATAGATATTGGACAGAGTATGTGTTGGGTAATTTTGACCCAGCCAGTTGGGTCACAAACAACCCATTGTTTTCTTTAAGTTGGGTTGTTGATGCTGGGTTATTGAGCTATGATCCACCGAGTCAGATCAGAAGACTGGAGGCGTGACTTAGTAGGGGCGTGGCTTTCAGATAGCTACTTTCGGCCACCCGTGCATGTAAATGTAATTCTGGTTAATCTGCTCTGTTGTACTGTCAACACCTATGCATATCCCAATGTTGGGATATTAACACTTTGTTATAATATTGAAATAATAATGTTATTAATTGTATATTTAAATATTGAAGGAATATTTACATTTGCAGTGTACAAACTTAAAAGGATGAAAATGAATGACATTTAGTCTCACGGGTGGCCATAAATAACTATCTGAAATCCAAGCCCCAATATGCCTTTTGTTCTACTACCGCCACAAGAGTCACGGGACTGGTCTGAATGTGGTACCGCTGATCTGCCAACTTCTGTCTGTAGCGTCCGAACAGATTAGGCTACACACTGATATGACCCCTCTAAGGAAAGGTAAGACTCTCCCAAACACATACATGTTGTTTTGCCATAGGACGCCTACAAGCCTCACAAGAGTCGTATGAAGGTAGCCTGGTACCAGTTTAAAAAAAAATCCTGTAAGTATATATAGAACTAGTTTAGTGCCCAAAAAAGGGGTTAAGTATTGGTATCATTTTTTATATAATTTTGTGATCTTTCTTATCACTCAGATAGAGAACACACACTTCAAAACAAATGTTATTTTAATTTATTTTGTGATTATCTGTTTTTACATGTATGAATCTGTTATTCAAAGCATTTCTATGGGCTAATAATGGTAAGGCCAAATTCAATGTTTAATGAAATATTCAATGTTTAATGAAATATTTTTTGGGGATACCTAAATGTCCTACATTTGAAAATCAAATAGCTAAATGATCCTTGGTATGACCATCTTAAAACAATTCCATACAGTGAGCTAGAAAAGTATTGGAACAGTGACAAATGTTTTGTTGTTTTGGCTCTGTACTCCAGCACTTTGGATAAGAAATTATATAATGACTGATTTTAAAGCGCAGACTGTCAGCCTTAATTTTAGGGTAACGTATCAGGTAAACCGTTTAGAAATTACAGCACTTTTGGTACATAGTCCCTCCATTTTAGGGGACCAAAAGTATTAGTAGTCAAAAGTTTAGTATTTGCTGTATTACTAGCACGCAATGATTGCATCAAACTTGTTGGATGCATTTGCTGTTTGTTTTGGTTGTGTTTCAGATTATTTTGTGCCCAATATAAATTAATGGTGAAGAATCTATTGTGTCATTTTCAAGTCACTTTTATTGTAGATAAGGATAGAATGTTTCTGAACACTTTTACATTAATGTGGATGCTACCATGATTATGGATAGTCCTGAATGAATTGTGAGAAAAAGTTTCAAATGCACAAATATCATACCCCCAAGACATGCTAACCTCTCACCATTACAATAACAGGGGAGGTTAGCATTCTGTGGGGGGGTATGATATATATGCCTCTGTAACTTTATCAACTCATTATTATTCGCGATTCATTCAGGATTATCCATAATCACGGCAGCATCCACATTAACGTAGAAGTGTTTAGAGCATGTGTGTCACTGTCCCAATACTTTTGGAGCTGACTATATGTTATCTTAGTAGAACCCCCCCCCCCAGGGAGCAAATGTAAGTAACCCAACTGGCAGTATTTGATCCCCTGCTGATTTTGTACGTTTGCCCACTGACAAAGAAAGGATCAGTCTATAATTTTAATGGTAGGTTTATTTCAACAGTGAGAGACAGAATAACAACAAAAATATCCAGAAAAACGCATGTCAGAAATGTTATAAATTGATTTGCATTTTAATGAGGGAAATAAGTATTTGACCCCCTCTCAATCAGAAAGATTTCTGGATCCCAGGTGTCTTTTATACAGGTAACGAGCTGAGATTAGGAGCACACTCTTAAAGGGAGTACTCCTAACCGCAGCTTGTTACCTGTAAAAAAGACACCTGTCCACAGAAGCAATCAATCAATCAGATTCCAAACTCTCCACCATGGCCAAGACCAAAGAGCTCTCCAAGGATGTCAGGGACAAGATTGTAGACCTACACAAGGCTGGAATGGGCTACAAGACCATCGCCATGCAGCTTGGTGAGAAGGTGACAACATTTGGTGCGATTATTCGCAAATGGAAGAAACACAAAAGAACTGTCAATATCCCTCGGTCTGGGGCTCCATGCAAGATCTCACCTCGTGGGGTTGCAATGATCATGAGAACGGTGAGGAATCAGCCCAGAACTACACAGGAGGATCTTGTCAATGATCTCAAGGCAGCTGGGACCATAGTCACCAAGAAAACAATTGGTAACTCACTATGCCGTGAAGGACTGAAATCCTGCAGCGCCCGCAAGGTCCCCCTGCTCAAGAATACATATCTGAATGACTCAGAGGACAACTGGTGAAAGTGTTGTGGTCAGATGAGACCAACGTGGAGCTCTTTGACATCAACTCAACTCGCCGTGTTTGGAGGAGGAGGAATGCTGCCTATGACCTCAAGAACACCATCTCCACCGTCAAACATGGAGGTGGAAACATTATGCTTTGGGGGTGTTTCTCTGCTAAAGGGACAGGACAACTTCACCGCATCAAAGGGACGATGGACGGGGCCATGTACCATCAAATCTTAGGTGAGAACCTCCTTCCCTCAGCCAGGGCATTGAAAATGGGTCGTGGATGGGTATTCCAGCATGACAATGACCCAAAACACACGGCCAAGGCAACAAAGGAGTGGCTCAAGAAGAAGCACATTAAGGTCCTGGAGTGGCCTAGCCAGTCTCTAGACCTTAATCCCATAGAAAATCTGTGGAGGGAGCTGAAGGTTCGAGTTGCCAAACGTCAGCCTCAAAACCTTAATGACTTGGAGAAGATCTGCAAAGAGGAGTGGGACAAAATCCCTCCTGAGATGTGTGCAAACCTGGTGGCCAACTTCAAGAAACGTCTGACCTCTGTGATTGCCAACAAGGGTTTTGCCACCAAGTACTAAGTCATGTTTTGCAGAGGGGTCAAATACTTATTTCCCTCATTAAAATGCAAATCATTTTATAACATTTTTGACATGCGTTTTTCTGGATTTTTTTGTTATTCTGTCTCTCACTGTTCAAATAAACCTACTATTACAATTATAGACTGATCATTTCTTTGTAAGTGGGCAAACGTACAAAATCAGCAGGGGATCAAATACTTTTTCCCCCACTGTAGATATTGGCAGGAACTGGAACACGCTGTTGTACAAGTAGAACCAGAGCATCCCAAACAGGCTCAATGGGTGACATCTCTTGTGAGTATGCAGGCTATGGAAGAACTGGGACATTTTCCGCTTCTAGGAATTGTGTACAGATCCCTGCGACACGGGGCCATGCATTATCATGCTGAAACCTGAGGTTGATAACAGCGGATGAATGGCACGACAATGGCCTCAGGATCTTGTCACGGTATCTGTGCATTCAAATTGTCATCGCTAAAATGCAATTGTGTTCATTGTCTGTAGCTTATGCCTACCCGTAACATAACCCCACCGCCACCATGGGGCACTCTGTTCGCAACGTTGACGTCAGCAAACCGCTCACCCACACGACGCCATACACGATGTCTGCCATCTGCTCGGTACAGTTGAAACCGGGATTCATCCATTAAGAGAACACTTCTCCAGCATGCCAGCGGCCATCAAAGGTGAGCATTTGCCCACTGAAGTCGGTTACAATGCCAAACTGCAGTCAGGTCAAGCCCTGGATGAGGACGACGACCACACAGGTGAGCTTCCCTGAGACCGTTTATGACAGTTTGACAGTGAGGCCGGTTGGACATAGTGCCAAATTCTTTAAAACGACATTGAAAGCAGCTTTTGGTAGAGAAATTAACATTAAATTCTCTGGCAACAGATCTGGTGGACATTCCTACAGTCATCATGCCAATTGCATGCTCCCTCAAAACTTAAGACATCTGTGGTTATTGTATTGTGTGACAAGACTGCACATTTTAGAGTGGCCTTTTATTGTCCCCAGCACAAGGTGCATGTGTGTAATCAAATCAATTCAAATTGTATTTGTCAAATGCGCCGAATACAACAGGTGTAGACCTTACAGTGAAATGCTTACTTACAAGCTTAACAAACAACGTAGTTTTAAGAAAATACAAAAAAAGTAAGAGATAAGAAAAACAAATAATTAAAGAGCAGCAGTAAATAACAATAGTGGGGCTACATACAGGGGGTACCGGTACAGAGTCAATGTGTCAATGTGCGGGGGCACCGGTGTCGAGGTAATTCTGTACATGTAGGTAGGGTTATTAAAGTGGCTATGCATAGATAATAACAGAGAGCAGCAGCAGCGTGGGTGGGGTGCAAATAGTCTGGGTAGCCATTTGATTAGCTGTTCAGGAGTCTTATGGCTTAGGGTAGAAGCTGTTTAGAACCTAGTCCTAGACTTTGGACCTAGACTTGGCGCTCCGGTACCGCTTGTCAAGCGGTAGCAGAGAGAACAGTCTATGACTAGGGTGGCTGGAGTCTTTGACAATTTTTAGGGCCTTCCTCTGACCCTGCCTGGTATAGAGGTCCTGGATGGCAGGAAGCTTGACCCCGGTGATGTATTGGGCCATACACACTACCCTCTGTAGTGCATTGCGGTCGGAGGCTGAGCAGTTGCGATACCAGGCAGTGATGCAACCCATCAGGATGCTCTGGATGGTGCAGCTGTAAAACCTTTTGAGGATCTGAGGACCGTTGCCAAATCTTTTCAGTCTTCTGAGGGGGAATAGGTTTTGTCGCGCCCTCTTCACGACTGTCTTGGTGTGCTTGGACCATTTTAGTTTGTTGGTGATGTGGACGCCAAGGAAGTTGAAGCTCTCAACCGGCTCCACTACAGGCCCGTCGATGAGAATGGGGACGTGCTCGGTCCTCCTTTTCCTGTAGTCCACAATCATCTCCTTAGTCTTGATCACGTAGAGGGAGAGGTTGTTGTCCTTGCACCACACAGTCAGGTCTCTGACCTCCTCCCTATAGACTGTCTCATCATTGTCGGTTATCAGGCCTACCACTGTTGTGTCATCAGCAAACTTAATGATGGTGTTGGAGTTGTGCCTGGCCATGCAGTCATGAGTGAACAGGGAGTACAGGAGGGGACTGAGCACGCACCCTTGAGGGGCCCCCATGTTGAGGATCAGGGTGGCGGATGTGTTGTTACCTACCCTTACCACTTGGGTGTCGGCCTGTCAGGAAGTCCAGGATCCAGTTGCAGAGGGAGGTGTTTGGTCCCAGGGTCCTTAGCTTAGTGATGAGCTTTGAGGGCACTATGGTGTTGAACGCTGAGCTGTAGTCAATGAATAGTATTGTCACATAGGTGTTCCTTTTGTCCAGGGGGGAAAGGGCAGTGTGGAGTGCGTTCGAGATTGCTGGATCTGTTGGTGCAGTATGCAAATTGGAGTGGGTCTAGGGTTTCTGGGATAATGGTGTTGATGTGAGCCATGACCAGCCTTTCAAAGCATTTCATGGCTACAGACGTGAGTGCTAAGGGTCGGTAGTCATTTAGGCAGGTTACCTTGGTGTTCTTGGGCACAGGGACTATGGTAGTCTGCTTGAAACATGTTGTTATTACAGACTCAGACAGGGAGAGGTTGAAAATGTCAGTGAAGACACTTTCCAGTTGATCAGCGCATGCTCGGAGTACACGTCCTGGTAATCAGTCTGGCCCAGCGACCTTGTGAATTTTGACCTGTTTAAAAGACTTACTCACATCGGCTACGGAGAGAGTGATCACCCAGTCATCCGGAACAGCTGATGCTCTCATGCATGTTTCAGTGTTACTTGCCTCGAAGCGAGCATACAAGTTATTTAGCTCGTCTGGTAGGCTCATGTCACTGGGCAGCTCTCGGTTGTGCTTCCCTTTGTAGTCTGTAATAGGAGCACCGCCTCTGGATGAGCGTTTTCCTGTTTGCTGATGGTGGTATACAGCTCATTGAGTGCGGTTTTAGTGCCAACCTCGCTCTGTTGTGGAATGTAGACAGCTACGAAAAATACAGATGAAAACTCTCTAGGTAGGTAGTGTTGTCTACAGCTTATCATGAAATACTCTACCTCAGGCGAGCAAAGCCCTGAGACTTCCTTAGATATCGTGCGCCAGCTGTTGTTTACATAAATGCATAGGCCCCCGCCCCGTGTCTTACCAGAGGCTGCTGTTCTGTCTTGCCGATAGAGTGTATGTTTTTAATGTCGTCTTTCAGCCACGACTCGGTGAAACATAAAATATTACAGTTTTGAATGTCCCATTGGTAGGATATACGTGCTTTCAATTCATCCCATTTATTTTCCAGCGATTTAACGTTAGCTAGCAGAACGGAAGGCAAGGGCAGATTAGACACTCGTCAGCTGAACCTCGCAAGGCACCCTGATATTTTGCATTGAAATCTCTGTTTCCTTTTCCAGCGAATCACGAGGATCGGGCCTGGTCAGGTGTCTGCAGTATATCCCTCATGTACATCTCATTGAAGAAGAACTCCTCATCCAATTTGAGGTGAATAATCCCAGTTCTGATGTCCAGAAGCTCATTTCGGTCATAAGAGACAGTAACAGCAACATTATGTACAAAACAAGTTACGAACAATGCAAAAAAAGAATAAAAAATAGCATGATTGGTTGAGAGCCTATAAGACGGCAGCCCTACCCTCCAGAGCTTCTTGATATGCCACAACTGTCAAGTGGATGGATTATCTTGGCAAATGAGAATTGCTCACTAACAGGGATGTAAACAAATTTGTGCACAACATTTGAGAGAAAGAAGCTTTTTGTGCGAATGAAACATCTTTGGGATCTTTTATTATAGCTCATGAAACATGGGACCAACACTTTACTTGTTGTGTTTATATTTTTGTTCAGAATAGAACATGCTAGGAGGTTGGACATACTGGCAGGGTTGTGTGTAATTAAAGTACATGGTCTAGGGCTATTCGACTAAAGGGAGATCCTTTTCTACAGTTGAGATTCTAACCTTGTGGCCACAATACATTTCAAGCAACAACCCAGAAGCTCAAACATTTTATGTGGATGCAGAAAATCTGAAAGCTACTGGTGGGCTTGGGAGATAATTATTTGGGTTAAAGCTATGCAAAAACCAAACTCAAGAGATTTGGGATGAGGCAATGACAAGACCAAAGTCAAGAGATATGGGTTGAAGCTGTGCAAAGACCAAACTCAGAGATATGAGTTGAAGCAATAAAAATACCAAACTCAGCATTTTATTCAAAGGAGGAACCAATTATTTGGGGGAAATGGGAATAATGTTTTAAAGTCTTGTTTTACAAAGTGCAGCCATTGGTGTTTTTAATTAGTAGACATTAGCGTATTTCTGCCTGATAAGGCATCTGGGCACAGCTGGGTAAAATGTTGGATGGTTCTGTATGGAAGAAATCCAGGGCAAGGTCACAGAGAGGACTCAGAGGCACCGAGACATCAAGGCAGAAATCCTAAATCAACTGACTTCGCATCTCAAATTCCATTGAACGATGAATTTTGAGTAATTTATTTTCCCCCTCAATAAAGCAACGAGCTGGAAGATATGGTAATTACCTAAAGTACCTAGCACAAGCCCCTGAGATGAATGCATACATGAATTATTTTTAAATTAGCAGAAAATTATCTTTATATGAAAAATTCCAATGCGGCAGAATGGAATTGTGTGATCATGAAAGGAATATATAAAATGTTCTCTTTTTTAACAGAGGGTAAAGGGGGATATTACAGATAAAACGTTTACAACAGGAATGTTCAAGTGTAGCTTTTTGTAGCGTACAATAGATCAGTGATGATAAACTGAATACGTAGAAATGAGATGCACTGAAGGCTATGAAAAGGGAGTTGAAAACTCACCATAAAGCTAAATGCATCACCACATTGGAGTATATACTTTATCAACATTATCTATACATTCTGTATAGGCCCCACAGTCCATAGACCAGGGCTGTTGTCAACACTAGTGCTATATATACTGTAGGGAATAGGATGCCATTTGGGATACACTTAATGATTTATCAGCCATTACACTCCAGCCAGACACATTTTTTTTTACATCAGCAAACAGTATAGACGGCATTTGTATTTTTTGTTGAATTGCCTCCAGGAATTTCATGAATTCAAAGTGAAAGGAAATTCCAAGTAAATAACCTGAATAGCTTTTTATTCACTGTGAAAAAGATCAGACACATCAGAAGAGAAAAGGGAATCATAGCTAAGCTTCTCCCTGGGCTTTGGTTGTAAATGTTGAAGAGTTCAACCAAGAGATGCCACCCATCAACCTCTCCTCTCCTCTCCCCTCTATGACAAGGTTGCAGCCTGTGTGTGTGTGTGTGTGTGTGTTTGTGGGTGTCTGTGCTTGTGTGGTTGCAGCCAGGTAGCTGGCATCTCACAGCAGGCAACAGGAGTGAAATGAATAGCAGCGTCTCCAACCTAGCCTCTCCTCCTCCCAGCCCTCTCCATGTTATGTGAGTGTGCTGTGCATAATGTATTGCAGCAGCAGGACAGGGATAATTACCACAATCAGGCGCGAAGCGCATCAATCTCAGGTGAGCCACGGGGAGTAAATGAAGCAGAAAGAGAGGGGGAGAAAGAGAGGGGAAGATGGAGGGAGGGAGAGGAACCCCGCTCAGGGGGAGAAGTACGTATTTGTGAGCACCCGGTTGTTCGTCGCCTCTCAAACTCTCAGCCATTTACTGTCAGAAATTTGCCGCTCGCAGAATTAATCACACAGAGAGAAAATCTATTTATCTACACACCCATCCATCCATCTTTCTCTCTCTCTCTCTCTCTCGCTCTGCATTTTTCTCTCTCTTTTTATTTCACACCTCTCCCTCTCTCATATCTATCTAGGTAAAACATCACGCTGAGTCTCTCACTAGAAGAGGAGGAGTGTTCCGGAGTGCTGTTATTATTCCGGAATTTCTGGAGTGACATTTCGGAGTGACACACTATGACATTCAACCTTTTAGAAGTCCAGCAGCCTGCTGTGCATAATAGTATGATTTTTCTCATCAATGACAGTAAAGGCTCAACGACAGACAGTCATGTACTGACCAGATTCCCACAACACAGCTGAGACTGAGGGCTAGCCCACTTTTAGGCCTGTTTTGGATGGCATATGTCTGTGTCTGCATATTTCCTCTGCCTCAGGACTCATCACTCTCTTTCCACCACAGCGATCTGCTGAGTAAGAGAAACTGCAAAGTTACCGTGCTGATTCTCCCACTGGTAAAACCACTGTGTCAAAATAGAAGGAATCACCAACACTACAAATAGATTATCCTTATAGAAACTAAGCTACTTTTCCAAGTTTATAATGCCTCAAGCAACAACTTCATCCCCTATTGTTATAATGCCGGGCCCTATACTACAAATTTAGTTTGAGGAGTTAGCGTGGTAACTCCTGAGTTTAACCTGGGATAACCAGTAACACGAAAGTGGCTCACCTTTTAGCCAGGTTCATTTCTATGGCAACGAATCCTTCAGATCTAATCTAACCTGCTCCGGGGCAGGCTAACTCTGTGCTAACTCCATTTATCATTGAATTAAGTGTCTGAGCCAAGAGTTGAGGACCAATGAGAACCGATTCCCTCCCGTTAGCAAAGATAGTCATCGTCCACTTCATTTGAGGAATATATTATTCATCAAATATATTATTAATCACATGTTTTTGTGTGTTAAAAAATAGTCATGTAAAAATACCTATCACATTACACATTTAGTAATGACAAATGCTTTTGAAACTTCATGCAGAGTAAAACTTTTGCATGACTTAATACAAATATTTTGTTGATTAGAGTGGGAAAAAAATATGCTTGCGCATTGATAACCACAGCAAAGCAGACCAAAGATAATGACAACACCTCTAAATGTCTATTGCCTGCTTGAATTTACAAGATTACTTTTCCTCATTTTGATTTTGGCCCAACTGAAAATGTGGCACTGACTTGCCCATGGATTGATGTTTCAGCATTGTCATCATGAAGAGTTCAGCGTTCAACTAGCCACATACGACATGCATGCGCAGTTACAACCCTGCTAGAGATAGCCACTGGTGGACTAGCGATATCCACTGTCGTGGTATGGATGAAGCCTAACTGAAGATGGCTAGCTTTAGACAACCCTGAGTAGATCGAGCTTCCTTTGTAGTATACACCTCAGGCTGTAAGGACATGTTTGTGTTTAGGTACGACCAAGTTTTTTATGAGGTAAATATCTAGTACGTTTAGGGACTATACCTTCAATCCCTTATAATGGCTGCGTCCCAAATGCCACCCTATTCCCTGTATATTGCGCTACTTTTGACCAGAGTGCTCTGGTCAAAAGTAGTGCACTATATAAATAATACAGTAGAATGCCATTTGGGATGCACCCAAGACCTCATACTCCACAAAACATCACAGGGCATGTCCGTTTGGCAGAGAGATTAGAGGAGGTTGGATAAAGAGTAGAGTGCGACAGAGGAAGAGGCAGAGCCCCATCCCAGTAGTGATAAGACTGGAGAAGAGAGGAAAAGAGCCACAGCTCCATTCCGATCCCAGCAGTGATATACAGAGCCCCTCTCTCTGTTGTGATGGGTGAGGAGGGAAACTGGATCAGCACAGCAGCACGGCTGGGTTCTCCTCCCCACGGGGGTACACACGCGCACACACACACACACACGCGCACACAAACAAATGTATATTCATGTACAAATTACCTCAACTAACCTGTACCCCCGCACACTGACTCGGTACCGGTACCCCCCTGTATATAGCCTCGTTATTGTTATTTCATTGTGTTACTATTTATTATTTTTTACTTTAGCTTATTTGGTAAATATTTTCTTAACTCTCCTTGAACTACACTGTTGGTTAAGGGCTTGTAAGTAAGCATTTCACGGTAAGGTCTACACTTGTATTCGGCGCATGTGACAAATAAACTTTGATTTGATATTCTCATCCAAATACACACACACTGCGGGGAAGAGGGAACACTCACATGACACCCTGTGTTCCTGCCAGGGCGCCTGGTTGTTGTCGTGCCATTGGAGGGCCACTAAAGATTTACTCACGTAGGAGCTGTCAAATGGCTTATCATGGCTACGTCCCAAATGGTACAATATTTCCTATATGCATTGCACTACTTTTGACTATTTTGATGTCCATAGGGCTCTGGTCAAAAGTAGGACACTATATAGGAAATAGAGTGCCATTTGGGAGGCTGCTCACGTCTTGTAATAATGATAATGTTTATGACAACAATGAATAACACACTGAAGAAGGAATTAGGACAAATGTGTGTGTGATTTTAATATTCTGGTGGAAACGCCGGAAAAGTGTATTTATTGCACTAAACATGAAGTCATATTATATCATTGTCTTGATATTTTTTCTAGTATAAGTATGTAGACAAAGTACTATTGATTTGTTTTTTGTGGTATAGCCTTAGTCATTTAGCATGTAGTTTACAATAGAGTACTATTTACTCTAGCCTGTATTATGTGGTTGAATTGAGTTTCCCTTTCCCTATCGTCAGCTGTTTTGTGAATCTGGCATCATTATGGAAGGCCATTTAGGAACATATTTCCATGGAAATGCATAATTGTCACACTCTCTCCAGTTACAGAAAGACATCTATTAGACTTAATGAGGAGTCTGGCTGGAGTGTAATGGCTGCTGCACACCTGAATGGGATAAATCATTAAGTCTATCCCAAATGGCACCCTATTCCCTATATAGAACATGAGTGTTGACCACAGCCTTGGTCTGTGGACTGGGTCCTGGTCAAAGCTAGTGTTCTTTGTGTGTAAAAGGGTGTCTTTTGAGATGCAACCATTGGACTAAATAGCTTTGCTTTCATGGATTCGTGTTTATTTTTATTTGGTCGTCATTTTCTCATGTTAAGCCTAACGTTTATGTTTCATGAAGCTGTAGACCTACGGTGTCGCAATGCTGCTATTAAGAATGCTGGCTGGTGGCAAAAAAATGTATTTACTTGTTCAGTAATTAAAGTGGTAAATTCAAACTTTGCAGATTGTAAAATTGACTTTCTTTGGAACAGCAAACTAATTAGTAATCAGTTTCATCAATTTCCGGGATCACCCATATGTAACATGTATACATGCATGATAAAAGTGGATAAACGTGTCTGCTAAATGGCATATATTACTATATTATTAAAATACAACTGTCCTGTAGGCCTATAGCCTCCCTTAGCCATACTCGCGCTCTCCCAAAGCTTGGATAAGCAGAGTCAATATTCACGTAATAATAAGGAATTCCTCTCGACCATGCCCACAGATTGGGGAAAACAAGCATTCTTTCCTATTGACCCCCGTTGTGAAAGAGACAACTTCATAGTATATTTTTTGTTATAGAGAAAAAACAGTTGCTATGTTGCTCAATGTACATGTAGGTCAAAAATCCGGACCTACGGTTCGCAATGAGCACAAAGGGAAATAGAGGCTGCGAGAAGAGCCCTGTGGATTGCTATGTGGCATGGTAGAGTGGAAAATGTGAGGACCCAGTGTCCAAGTAGGCTACAAGTAGCTATGTGTATGGAAAACATTTAATCACAGGTAAACCATTTATTAACTTTAAGTATAGTCTGTCTGTAACTCCACTCATTACTTGTAGCTGTATAGTCTGTTTGTTTGTGTTGTCGGTCTTGGCTAGCTTAATGTTCCAGTCGAAGTAATCTTTAGACATGTTGTACTTTTCTTAAATGTAGTTTTGTAATTGACTAAAACAAGCAGAGCACAAGAAATTGCATTTGGAAAAGGTGAAGTATTTGCTGTGAGCCTATGGGGTAACCTAGGTAACCACAGGTTGTTTTCCACACAGACAGGAGGGGCCACTTCTATCTAATATCGACTGGGACTGTAGAAAGTTTCTGATGCGTAAAACCAGTACTAATGCCAAATAATACAGTCAGCCCACCGTCAAAACAACAGCTTATTCTGGATTGCTTTATTATTTAGACAATGCAGTCTACTGGCATATGTATAGCTATATACAGTATTTAGCTGGTAGACTAGTTATACTACACATTGGAACTCAGATTCCATGCTGTCAGGGCGATCCTTCTCATCACTCGTAGGCTTACCAGTGTTCACAGAAGGGGGTTTGCTCTAGTGAGCGTCGCTACTGTCTGTCTCTGGCAGTTGGCGGATTGCTTTTCTGGGAGAGGAGGAGAAGGAGGATCGGCACTCTCACTAGAGGATCTGTCACTATTCTTGAGGGAAGGAAAAAGAGGAGGAGCAAGGCCACTGTCATTGCTGGGCCTGGGAAGTGAGGTCTCTGTCGGCACTGGGAGGCTGCTAGTGCTCGCTGCTGCATAAGTAGGGCTATAGCTTCCACCTGCGATGGTGTTTTGTCAGTCGAGGACGAGGTGGTAGTTTAGCTGATGTGGTTATCTTCAGTGGTTTGGCACAAGCTTCACCCGATAAAGCTTTTTTGCGGCGTTCTTATGCACCATTTGGTCTTGCCTTTTGTTTATCCATCTTGAGCACCCACTCTCCATCTGAGTGCGACATGATTCACCTAGCTTTTTTAAACTTGATAGCCAATTAGGTGAAGAGGCCGAGCAGGATGCCGCCAGCGCAGCTGAGAAATAGGGTAATTAGATGCATGAAAACTATATTGTCTGCCTGAGTCACCTACTACCCATGTAAATTGGACAACAAAAACATATTTCCTGCTACATGTGGAAATTAAAAGGAGGGTTACTGTCAAAATTATTTATACTTCAAAACAAATACATTTTGACATACAGTGCCTTCAGAAAGTATTCACACCCCTTGACTTTCCACATTTTGTTGTGCTACAGCCTGAATTTAAAGTTTATTAAATTTAGATTTTGTGTCACTGATCTACACACAATACCCCATAATGTCAAAGTGGAATTTTGTTTGTCAAAAATGTTTGACATTTATATAGAATGAAAAGCTGAAATGTCTTGAGTCAATAAGTATTCAACCTCTTTGTTATGGTAAGCATAAATAAGTTCAGGAGTAAAAATGTACTTAACAAATCACATAATAAGTTGCATGGACTCATTCTGTGTTCAATAATAGTGGTTAACATGATCACCCCATCTCCGTACCCCACACATACAATTATCTGTAAAGTCCCTCAATCCAGTAGTGAATTTCAAGAACAGATTGAACCACAAAGACCAGGGTGGTTTTTCAATGCCTTGTAAAGAACGGCACCAACTGGTAGATGTGTAAAAAAAAAATGTTTTTAAAGCAGATGCTGAATATCTCTTTGAGCATGGTGAAGTTATTAAATAGGCTTTGGATGATGTATCAATACACCAAGTCGCTACAAAGATACAGGCGTCCTTCCTAACTCAGTTGCCGGAGAGGATGGATTTCACCATGAGGCCAATGGTGATTTTAAAACTGTTACAGAGTTTAATGGTTGTTATATGAGAAAAATTAGGACGTTTCAACAACATTGTAGCTACTCCACAAGAGTAAAAGAAGGAAGTGAAAAGATGGAAGCCTGTACAGAATAAAACTATTTCGAAAAATTCACTTAAGTAATACTGCTAAGTAATAATACTGCAAAAAGTTGGCAAAAAACGACATTTTTGTCCTGAATACAAGGTGTTATGTTTGTGGCAAATCCAACACAACACTGAGTACCACTGTTCATATTTTCAAGCATGGTGGTGGCTGCATCATGTTATGGGTATGCTTGTCATCGGCAAGAACTAGGGAGTTTTTTAGGATAAAAATAAATGGAATAGAGCTAAGCACAAGCAAAATCCTAGAGAAAAACCTGGTGCAGACTTCTTTCCAACGACGCCGAAGTCGATGCCTCTCCTTGTTCGGGCGGCATTCGGCGGTCGTCGCCGCCGGTCTTCTAGCCATCATCGATCTACTTTTCATTTTCCATTTGTTTTGTCTTGTCTTTCCACACACCTGCTTTTAATTCCATCATTACATGTTGTGTATTTAACCCTCTGTTCCCCCCATGTCCTTGTCCGAAATTGTTTATTGTAAGTGCTTGTGCACATATGCTGGTGTGTGACGGGTTTTGTTACCCATTGTTTGTTTGTTCTATTTTACTGTGTTTTTTCTATTATTAAACTGCTCCGTTGGAACACAGTTTTTGCTCTCCTGCGCCTGACTTCTTTGCCGCCAGTACGCACCCTTTACACTATGGGATGGGAGATAAATTCATCTTTCAGCAGGACAATAACCTAAAACACCAGATGAAATCTACACTGGAGTTGCTTACCAAGATGACATTGAATGTTCCTGAGTGGCCTAGTTACAGTTTTGACTTAAATTGGCATTGCAAATCTATGGCAAAACCTGAACATGTCTTTACAGCAATGATCAACAACCAACTTGGCTGAACATATGAAGAATTTAAAAAATAATAATGGGCAAATATTGTACAATACAGATGTGTAAAGCTCTTAGAGACTTACCCAAACAGACTCAAAGCTGTAATCACTGCCATTGATTTATCCCATTCAGGTGTGCATCAGCCATTACACTCCAGCCAGACTCCTCATTAAGTCTAATAGATGTCCTTCTGTAACTGGAGAGAGTGTTAGAGTTATGCATTTCCATTGAAATATGTTCCTAAATCGGCTTCCATAATAATACCAGATTCACAAAACAGCTGATGATAGGTAAAGGGAAACTCAATTCAACGACAAGTCATAATTTAGTTAATATAGAGTAAATCTGTCTCTTCCTCTGTGCTCTATTATAAACTACATGTTAAATGGGGGGTGGGGGGAGGTGTACATTAATTGTGTGTGTGTTTGTGTGCATGTGAGTGCGTGTGTGTGTGTGCGTGTGTGTTCGTGTGTGTGTATCCCTCTGGTAATAGTGGAGGCCTTCTAATAAGCTCGTAGCCCGCGAGGCTTTGGGGAGGATAATCCAGCCGCGTTGCTGTGCTGATCAAATTTCCCTCTTCTCCATCACCCTCCCGCATCACAACAGAGAGAGGAGAGGGAGAGGGAGTGAGCTATATAAACCAACCCTGTCCCAGAGGGGCTCTGTGCATCACTGCTGGGATCGGGATTGAGCTGTGGCTCTCTTTTCCTCTCTTCTCCAGTCTTATCACTACTGGGATGAGGCTCTGCCTCTTCCTCTGTCGCACTCCACTCTTCATTCAGCCTCCTCTAATCTCTCTGCCAAATTTGAGTTCAAGGTGTCAGCTACCTCCAGGGGCAGCTGTTGCTTCAGCTTGTATAGTCTATTCCTGATGTTGTTTCAACTGATTTACCAATTAAAAACACCCCTTATTTTTTATTTAGTTTTTACCTTTATTTAACGAGGCAAGTCAGTTAAGAACAAATTCTTATTTTCAACGATGGCCTAGGAACAGTGGGTTAACTGCCTTGTTCAGGGGCAGAAGGACAGATTTTTACCTTGTCAGCTCGGGGATTCAATCTTGCAACCCTTCGGTTACAAGTCCAACGCGCTAACCGTTAGTCTACCTGCCGCCCCATATCTGAGTGAACAACACATTAATCACACTTCTCACTCAGACATACTGACATATTGAAACATGTTCACAGAGTTGGAAATGATAACATATAGAATAAGGATAAACTGGAAATAAACTCAGTATGAGTTAATAATTATGCATGACGTATTAAACCACCTAGACTCATCAAAGATACAGTCATCCTTCTGAACTGAGCTGCAGGGCAGGAAAGAAACTATTTAGCGATGTCACCATGAGGCCATTGGTGATTTTAAAATAGCTACAGAGTTCAATGGTTGTGATGGGAGAAAACTGTGGATGGATCAACAACAATATACTGATTCCACAATAATTAAGGCACTGTAGGTGTGAGATGACGGGCGCATGGGCCCCCAGAGCTGCTAGCCCCCCGCCTGGCGGGGGCTGCGGGGGTTTCTGCTATCCCAGTGAAGAATGCTTACGCACTATTCTGTGTTATCCAGGTACTGCAGAGGAGAGGATAACACTTTGTTCACCAAAGTGGCTTAGAAAAGTGCTGTTCCCTCAAGCCCTGGTCTTGTGTCCTTTGAACAGTAGTACGTTAAGGCGAGGCAAGGCCATGTTTGGTGCTTCAACAAATGACGTCCCTAATAAAAAAACTTATAATAAAACAACAAGAATATATGTCTGCCTCTGTTGGAAATTCAATAATGATTTCATCCACTTTGCCTTCTGTCTTGAGAATATTGAATATGATTGTAGATCAAATCCATTCCAGATTGCCATTCACCCAACTTTAAAAGGCTTCATCCTCTCAAATTGGTTGTGAGCAGTTGTGTGCAAAGTAGAGCACAGTGAATATATTGTTGAACGTTTTTCTTGGAAAGGAAAAATACATGAATAAATACATAATTATTTATTTAATATTATACATTTTATTTTTCAGTCCCTGTCAGAAATGTTGTTTATTTCATCTCAATTACTTAATTAATTCTCTAATACCTAGCCTATTATACAGTGGGCTCAAAGTATTGGGACAGTGACACATCTTTTGTTGTTTTGGCTCTGTTCAACAGCACTTTGGATTTGAAATTATACAAAGACTCCAGTATGAGATTAAAGTGCAGACTGTCAGCTTTAATTTGATGTTATTATCATCTATATCGGGTGAACCGTTGCAGCACTTTTTGTACAATGTCCCCCCATTTTAGGGGACCAAAAGTATTGGAACAAATTCACTTATATGTGAATTAAAGTAGTCAAAGGTGTCGTATTTGGTTCCATATTCCAAGCACGCATTGATTACATCAAGTTTGTGACTCTGCAAACTTGTTGGATGCATTTGCTGTTTGTTTCGGTTGTGTTTCACATTATTTTGTGCCCAATAGAAATTAATGGTAAATAATGTATTGTCATTTTGGAGTCACTTTTAAAGTAAATATGAATATAATATGTTTCTGAACACTTCTACATTAATGCGGATGCTACTATGGTTATGGATAGTCCTGAATGAATCGTGAATAATGATGAGAAAGTTAGACGCACAGATATCATACCCCCAAGACATGCTAGCCTCTCACCATTACAATAACAGGGGAAGTTAGCATTTTTGGAGGGGATATGGTATTTGTGCTTCTGTGACTTTCTCAACATTATCCACGATTCATTCAGTAAAATCCGTAATCATGGTAGCATCCATTCACAGACTCCAAAACAATTTCTAGACAAAGTTCTCAGGTTAGCGAAGCCTGTTGCATATTTTATTTTTCATCTGTTTCTTTAGCTCTGCATTGTTGGAAAGGGACCCGTAAGTAAGCATTTCACTGTTAGTCTACACCTGTTGTTTACGAAGCACGTGCCAAATAACATTTGATTTGATTAAGGTCATTTATTGTTGTGAATACAACACTGATTGTTTGTCTAAAAACATGCATTTTCCCTGATTTAGGGGCTCAGACTGGCAGCTGTCTGCAATGTTGCCGGCCGCATATTTTTTAACTTTTATTTAACTAGGCAAGTCAGTTAAGAAAAAATTCTTACTTACAATGACAGCCAAGGAACAGTGGGTTAACTACCTTGTTCATGGGAAGAACAACAGATTTTTACCTTGTCAGCACAGGGATTCAATCTAGCAACCTTTCAGTTGCTGGCTCAACACTCTAACCACTAGGCTTCCTGCCACCCCTATCTGAGTGAACAACACATTAGTAACTCTTCTCGCTGATACATATTGACATATTGAAATCATTTGGATATGAGAATATATAGAATAAGGATAAACTAGAAATAAACCCAGTATAGAGTTCCATTATGCCTGGAGGTATCCAATCAGCTAGTAGCTGACAGGAAGGGTGACAGCCATGAGAGATATCGCTCACATTTTCTTACGTCAACAGAACGATCATTATCACCTAAAGGAGTGGACGGGAAGTCGTGAAGAGCGTGAGGGACATTATCAGAACATTGTCCACGTTCCTAGACAATTAATATATACTATACAAGCTGAAGCAACAGCAGCCCCTGGAGGTAGCTGACACCTTGAACTGAAATCCAAGGCTTTCCTGTTTTCCCTCTCTTTTCAGTGAACTGTCTCCTCCACTTGTTCCCTCTGTCACTTTCCTTTACACTCTCTGACTCCAGTTAGTAGATCAAATAAAAGCAATGCTTTGGTGTTTGCCGGCGTGACCGACATTACTGTGATATTTTGCAAGACATTTGAGTATTGCGTTTTATGCCAACTGTTGGGCAATTTCACATAAAGTTTGGTTTTGTGTGAGTTCATTTTTCCCTACTGGGTATTCTGGTTGTCGTGGATGGTGAGTGAGAGTGAATGGTTGGACATTATTGAAAGTGACTAATCAACATGGTGCCTTGTCTTTTCAGCTCTCTGCTGTCCACAGCGCCTGTTGAAGCACTCTGTCCCCTAAGGGGACTGTAGTCCTCTCTTCCTCTCATCCATATCTCACCCACCAGCAACAACTACTGGAAATGCATACAGACACATGCACACATCGCAGGCACACAGACACACAGATTAGGCCAAACAGTGTAAGATGTAATGGATGTGAGCACGTTGACAAGCACAGCTTAGTAGACAGCACATCTTCTAACACCAGTAGAAGTGAAGTGACGTAGCTACCTGCTAGATAACTCCTCTTCCACACCAACACAGTCTGTAAGGCAAACACATTATTATTGAAAATAGTTCACAATAAAATACAATCGTAAAATCAAATCAAATTGTATTTGTCACATGTACAATACAACAGGTGTAGACCTTACCGTGAAATGCTTACTTACAAGCCCTTAACCAACAATGCAGTTAAAAAAAATAGAGTCAAAAAAATATTTACCAAATAAACCAATGTTAAAAAAAAATACAAAAACAACAATAACAAGGCTATATACAGGGCATCAAGTCATTGCGCGGGGTCAAAGGCCAGTCAAGGTAATTTGGACATGTATGTAGGGGCAAAGTGACCATGCATAGAAAACAAACAGTCAGTAGCAGCAACGTAAAAGCAAAGGCGGGGTGGGGTGGGGGGGGGGGGGGGCTGTTCCATAAGGTGTTTTTTTTATCTGTTTTTTAAATCAAATTTCCCTGCTGGCATGAGTTACTTGATGTGGAATAGAGTTCTATGTAGTCATGGCTCTATGTAGTACTGTGTGCCTCCAATAGTCTGTTCTGGACTTGGGGACTGTGAAGAGGCCCGCTTGTGGAATGTCTTGTGGGGTATGCATGTGTGTCCGAGCTGTATGCCAGTAGTTTAGACAGACAACATGTCAATACCTCTCATAAATAAAAGTAGCGATGAAGTCAATCACTCCTCTACTTTCAGTCAGGAGAGATTGACATGCATATTAATAATTTTAGCTCTCTGTGTACGTCCAAGGGCAAGCCGTGATGCCCTGTTCTGAGCCAATTGCAATTTTCCTAAGTCCTTTTTTGTGGCACCTGACCACACGACTGAACAGTAGTCATGGTGTGACAAAACTAGCGCCTGTAGGACCTGCCTTGTTGATAGTGTTGTTAAGAAGGCAGAGCCTCGCTTTATTATAGACAGACTTCTACCCATCTTAGTTACTACTGCATGTCAAGAATCCCACCGAAGGTGGCTCCCCTGTCTGTTCGGGCAGTGCTCGGCGGTCGTCGTCGCCGGTCTACTAGCCACCGCTGATCCCTTTTTCCTTTTCTGTTTGTTTGGTCTTATTGGTTGCACCTGTTCCCTGTTTTGTTTCTTGATTTGTGTTTATTTAAGCCTGTTAAGCCCGCCCAGGTTTGTGCGGGATTATTTCACTGTTTGTTAGTTGGATGTGCTGGCTGGCGCCTTATTTTCTCTCCGGACTGTTTTGCCCTGTGTTTTGGGTTGGTCTACCTTATTACGCGCCATTCTGTTTTGGCGTGACCGTTTTGTGCCGGAGAAATAAAAGACGTGATACTTACCCTCTGCTCTCTGCGCTTGACTCCAACCACCACTCCTAGAAATCCCTGACACTGCATCAATATGTTTTGACCATGACAGTTTACAATCTAGGGTTACTCCAAGCAGTTTAGTCATCTCAACTTGCTCAATTTCCACGTTATTTATTACAAGATTTAGTTGAGGTTTAGAGTTTAGTGAGTGTTTTGTTCCAAATACAATGCTCTTAGTTTTTGAAATATTTAGGGCTAACTTATTCCTTGCCACCCGCTCTTTGTTGAGTATTGTAGTCATTTCAGTCGCTGTAGTAGCTGACGTGTATAGTGTTGAGTCATCCGCACACAGACACCCTGGCTTTACTCAAAGTTAGCGGCATGTCGTTGGTAAAAATTTTAAAAAGCAAGGGTCCTAAACAGCTACTCTGGGAAATTCCTGATTCTAACTGGATTATATTTGAGAGGCTTCCATTAAATAACAGCCTCTGTGTTGTGTTAGTCAAGTAACTCTTTATCCACGTTATAGCAGGGGGTGTAAGCCATAGCACATGTGTTTTTCCTGCAGAAAACTATGATCGATAATGTCAAAAGCTGCACTGAAGTCTAACAAGACAGCCCCCACAATCATTTTATCATCGATTTCTCTCAGCCGATCATCAGTCATTTGTGTAAGTGCTGTGCTTGTTGAGTGTCCTTCCCTATAAGCATGCTGAAATTCTGTTGTCAATTTGTTTACTGTGAAATAGCATTGTATCTGGTCAAACACCATTTTTTCTAGAAGTTTACTAAGGGTTGGTAATGAGCTGATTGATCGGGTATTTGAGCCAGTAAAGGGGGCTTTACTATTCTTGGGTAGTGGAATGACTTTACCTTCCCTCCAGGCCTGAGGGCACATGCTCTCTAGTAGGCTTAAATTGAAGATGTGACAAATAGGAGTGGCAATATCATCTGCGATTATCCTCAGTAATTTTCCATCCAGATTGTCAGACCCCGATGGCTTGTCATTGTTGATAGACAACAATCATTTTTTACCTCTTCCACACTGACTTTATGGAATTCAAAAGTACAACTCTTGTCTTTCATAATTTGGTCCGATATACTTGGATGTGTAGTGTCAGCGTTTGTTGCTGGCATGTCATCCCTAAGTTTGCTTATCTTGCCAATGAAAAAGTCATTAAAGTAGTTTGCAATATCAGTGGGCTTTGTGATGAATGGCCGTCTGATTCAATGAATGAAAGAGCCGAGTTGGCTTTTTTTCCCAAAATTTCATTTTAGGTACTTTTTATTATCATTCTTTATATCATTTATCTTTGTTTCATAGTGTAGTTTATTTGAATTTTTATCTAGTTTAGTCACATGATTTCTTAATTTGCAGTACTTTTGCCAATCAGTTGGGCTGCCAGACTTAATTACCATACCTTCTGCCTCATCCCTCTCAACCATACATTTTTTTTAAATTCCTCATCATTCCGAGGGGATTTAACAGTTTTTACAGTCATTTTCTTAATGGGTGCGTGCTTATTAGTAACTGGAATAAGTAGTTTCATAAATGTGTCAAGTGAAGCGTCTGGTTGCTCCTCATTACACACCACAGACCAGCAAATATTCATTACATCGTCAACATATGAATCACTACAAAACGTATTGTATGACCTCTTATACACTATATTAGGCCCAGCCTTTGGAACTTTGGTTTTCCTAGATATGGCTATTTTATTGTGATCACTAACATCCTATGGATTTGGATACTGCTTTAAAGCAAATATCTGCAGCATTAGTAAAGATGTGATCAATACATGTTGATGATTTAATTCCTGTGCTGTTTGTAACTACCCTGGTAGGTTGACTGACAACCTGATCCAGGTTGCAGGCACGAGTTACAGTTTGATGTTTTTTCCTGAGTGGGCAGCTTGATGAAAATATACTTCTCTGTTGATATCACATACATTATAAAGCATTTCACACATATTATCCAGATACTGACTGTTAGCACTTGGTGGTCTATAGCAGCTTCCCACAAGAATAGGCTTTAGGTGAGGCAGATGAACCTGTAGCCATATTACTTCAACAGTATTTAACATTAGATCGTCTCTAAGCTTTACAGGAATGTGGTTCTGAATATAGACCGCAACACCGCCTCCGTTGGCATTTCTGTCTTTTCGGAAGATGTTATAACCATGTATTGCTACCACTGTATCATCAAAGATATTGTCTAAGTGAGTTTCAGAGCAAGTCAGAATATGAACGTCATCTGTTACAAGAAAGTTATTGACTTCATGGACTTTGTTTCTTAGGCTACATATGTTAATATGGACTATTTTTAGCACTTTTCTGTGTTGCTTGATTGTTTTTAATGCTTTACTGGGAAGCTTATCAGAGGTAGACTTACTCATGCTATTTACATTGGAGCTGATAGTGCAGGGTGAGCTGCATAAAGTGGTCTTTCTGCTATTGCACACCTCCTCAGTGCTAACAGCTAACATTTATTTTGTCTGTGATGTGGACAACAAGGAACTTGAAACTCTCGACCCGCTCCACTACAGCCCTGTTGATGTTAATGGGGGCCTGTTCGGCCCGCCTTTTCCTGTAGTCCACGATCAGATCCTTTGTCTTGCTCACATTGAGGGAGAGGTTGTAGTCCTGGCACCACATTGCCAGGTCTCTGACCTCCTCCCTATAGGCTGTCTCATCATTGTCAGTAAGCAGGCCTACCACTGTTGTGTCGTCAGCAAACTTAATGATGGTGTTGAAGTTGTGTTTGGCCACACAGTTGTGGGTGAACAGGGAGTACAGGAGGGGACTAAGCACGCACCCCTGAAGGGCCTCAGTGTTGAGGATAAACGTGGCAGATGTGTTGTTGCCTACCCTTAGCACCTAGGGGGCGGCCCATCAGGAAGTCCAGGGTCCTGTTGCAGAGGGAGGTGTTTAGTCCCAAGGTCCTTAGCTTAGTGAGGAGCTTTGTGGGCACTATGGTGTTGAACGCCAAGCTGTAGTCAATGAACAGCATTCTTACATAGGTGTTCCTTTTGTCCAGGTGGGAAAGAGCAGTGTGGAGCGTGTTCGAGATTGCTGGATCTGTGGATCTGTTGGGGCGCTATGCGAATTGAAGTGGGTCTAGTGTTTCCAGGATGATGGTGTTGATGTGAGCCATGACCAGCCTTTCAAAGCACTTCATGGCTACAGGCGTGAGTGCAATGGGGCAGTAATCAATTAGGCAAGTTACCTTCGCTTCCTTGGGCACAGGGACTATGGTGGTCTGCTTGAAACATGTAGGTAAGTTGTCTGAGTTATGATCCGACAGACTGTGGACATCACCATGGAAAATCGATGCAATAGATTGAATGTTAAATATTTTCACCCAGGAGGGCATGACTTCATGAAGATACCCTTATGCCAATCTTCCTTGTAGATTGGCAACATTGACAGGAACTGCCCTGCTAATTTGTTTGGGGAGTGGGGAGATCCCAGGAATTGTCCATCTATTTTCCAGCATCTGAACTCCCTGGCATGCTGATATTGAAATATCTTCAGCACTGTGCCATGGCAGCTCTTTATGGGGGCATGATTTTCACATTTTCATAAATTCCCTGATCTCTCAGCTCAGCCAGGCTGTCCATCTGAGGGGCCGGGCAAGTGACAATTTTCCCTTATTTGGGGATTCAGACTGCCCGGCGGACCGTGAAATGAGTTCATTTAATCAAACCAAGTAGCAAATGACTGAAATGACTGGTGTTGCAATAATATCACACACCGTCATAATCATTTATACGTTTAGAAAGGGAAAAAAATTCCCCACTGTTGTTTCTACGTGTTGAAACAGAGTTTCTCTACTGAAGCCTACCATGTAGTCAGATATAGGGGAGTTGGCGTGTACGACCAATCTTGTATTCAGTCATTTCTTGCAACTTAAGAGCACAATAACAAAGGTTATCTGAAATATTAACCACAAATATCTGTAATATGTAATAAATTGCCATATTTAATTTAGAACTTGAAATTGTTGTCCTATTTCCTTGCTTCTCTTCTTCATCAATCATACCGTATCAGAAACCATGCTGTGGCAATCTAGATCTATCATCCAGTCACTTTATCTACATAAAAAAATGAAATGGTTCTCCCATCACAGGGCTCATAATTTCACAGGCGGATCTAGACCCATCCTCATCATCATAAATCTGTTGATAAATGCTCACGTTTCCATATGCCAACAAAGGAGTCATCCATCTATAACCGGACAGGAGCAGATAATCAGGCAGGGGAGTGAGGGATAGCACCGCTGTTTATACCTCTTACTCCAGATCTCAAATATTGATTGGCTTTTGAGACTCACTCACATGCCTCAGCCTCAGACTGTGATTGCTGATCAGCATCAGAATGAAGCAGCTTTCTCTTTGAAGGTGAAGAGCTGTCTGTAGACATTGGGATTTTGGTCATTATAAGAAAGTAATGTATTGTACTGTCTGTCTAGCCTACTCTGGGCACAGAGCAGTTCAATATCCAGTTTTGATTTACATTTGATTGAGTTGTCAATTAACGTGAATTCAACATGAAATCAACAAAATAATGGCATTGGATTTAGGTTAAAAGTTGGATGAAAAAAATATGAATTTCACTGTTACATTGTTGACTTTTTTTCTAATCTAATCAAGAAACAGTATTGATTCAACCAGTTTTTGCCCAGTGGGTCTTTGTTTTGAAGGCAAAGTGTTTGTTGTTATCGAGGAAAACAAAGTCAGCTCAGATTGATTATTATGCTGTTGTTTTTTTGGACAAAATTCCTCCATTGCTCCAAGGTGTTGGTTTCCCTTTGTTATCAACTGATTTATGCATGATGTTCATGATGAGAACATTTATGTTTCTACATTTTTCTTGTGGTTTAATTGTATGCCTGATACATGTTAATGAAATCTAATTAAATCATGAATGGAAAAACATGTATTTGTTTATCAATTCATAAAACATGATTATCAGCCCACAATCCAAGCAGTTTTTCTAACAATTGACCTCCTTTTGCTTTTCCACCTTGTCAGAAAATGGCTGTTCTTTATGTAGATAATGAGTGCCGTTAGCATCATGCTCTGTGTTCTTAGAACGTTGTCTAGTAATGGGCACAAAAATTAAATTACTGAATGGGGATCTCTATTCAAGTCAATGGTGGTAGTTTATATGGCCGCTCTAGTGATTCTATTTCTATGATTATGGTTTCACTGCACGGTGCATTGGCTTCAGTTGCAGCTTCTCTTCACCCTGTCCTTAGTATAACAAAGAACCAAGCAGCATGCTCAATGAAACACAGAGGAGGGCCAGCCTAGTGTATGGCTCTGTGAGCAGTAAATTGACAATCTCGGTTCTCTCAGAAATGTCAGACGGAAGTTATTAGCCTGGCAGGCAGCCATTTTCTATAAATAGAAAATGACACATTTTCATAGGCACATTATCATTTGCCAACAGATGAGCTGAGGAGAGGAGAGAGAGGAGAGAGAACCAGAATCCTGCAAATGAAACAGTCAATTTAGTGTGAGAAATAAAACTATTTGTTTTTTATCATTAAACGAGGGGGAGGAAATTTAAATGAAAAATGTGCAGCGATATTATGTAGTCCCTTAAATTGCTTAGTTCCAAAGTGATGAATTTTGATCACCAAGAAGTCATGAAAAGGGCAACAACAGAGTATATATGGGTTGGCATCGCAAATCAACATGGGTGAGATGATGACTGCATACTCATTAAAACCTCTCTAATTTGTCTCCCCTTTTTTCAGCATCCCCATTGAGATGAAGGCTTGAATGCAAACAAAACTAAAGCTCCATGGGATTCAATGTGAGGGATAAATTGCTACTGCTATACCTCTCCCATGTAGTCAACTTGGCTGACACAGGAACCACAGAACTAGAATTCCACCATTCACATTCCAGTAATTCTAGTTATAAGGCTGAAATGGAACTCCATCCTCAACTCTCCTTTCGAATAAAGATTGACATCTGAGAGGGTTTAGTGTCAGCACTAGTACCCAATCATAATGCAACGCATAAATTATCGTATCACACAACACATTGTGGACAGAGGAAGGAAGACCCTATGGGCCCTAGTCAAAAGTAGTGACTATATAGGGAATAGGGTGCCATTTGAGACGCAGACCAAACCATTCTGACTCGCTGTGAGCTGAGTGTGGCTGCATATTCAGGGATCAAGCACCATAAGGTTGACGTCTCCACCCGACTCAGACTCAGCGA
This sequence comes from Salmo salar, assembly GCF_965601325.2. Classification (NCBI taxonomy): domain Eukaryota; kingdom Metazoa; phylum Chordata; class Actinopteri; order Salmoniformes; family Salmonidae; genus Salmo; species Salmo salar. The sequence continues at coordinate 67,685,585 of NC_138306.1, forward strand.
CATCAGATGTAAACACTGGGTACAATCTGCTGTGGATGTGCATATGTACAGTGTCGATGTAGGGATATCATCCCTCATCCGCGACAGCTTAGTCAGAGGTAGCAGGGCTGACGTCACGAAGGCCATGCATCATAGTCACACCAAATATCTATCACTTTGAGATTTAATCAGTAACGTCCTATTGACATGTTTTATTGTTGGTGATAGCGGAGCGGTTGTTCTTGGCATTTTGACAAAGCCTTTGTCTAGATATGATCCTATATCATAACAATCATTCTTGTATTTGACATTGAACGTGATAAAAATATGAAATCATTACAGAATCTTTTTATAATCGAGGGCCCAATGGGAGATGCAGAGGACAGTTATTTTTCTCGGTTTGCATTGTTTAAAATATACAAAATAGATATTCTTTATACCAAACAATAGCCTTCTCCTTTCTTCTCTCAGTGGTCTCTAATGGGAGCTTAAGTACAGTGTGTAACAGCCTATTTTACTCTGTCCCTTCAGAGTATTTCTTCCATCCTATCTCTGGTGTAATAATGAGTCCAGTGGGAACTGGATTAGAGTGAGAGAGAGACTCATGATGTGAGAAACTCAGGGCTCCTTTCTTCTCGAGGAGAGCATCCTTCCACTACACTGAACACATGACTCACAACGCACACACGCACACCGACACACACACACACACACACACACACACACACACCACACACACACAAACACACACACACACACACACACACCACCACCACAGCTACCGTTGTTTCATTTCCTGATTGACTCCAACTCCCAACCCAACAGACAGCTGAGAATCAATCTGTATGCTAAGTTTCTCTGCGCCGAACCTGAAAATGACAGCCATTATCCAGATTTAAATTTGATCCCCCTGCTAGAATAATGACAATAAATCATCAGGGGTGTCCCTGGCGTTGATAATTACAAACTGAATGGCTGGTGAGGAGTTTGTCTTAGGAGAGCCTGGCGGGACGCCACGGTAACAGCAGAGTTAGGAGGAAAAGATGACAGTAAAAATGAGAGTGATTCATATACATGGGGAAACAGATATAAAATGAAATTAATAACTTCTCTTGGTCCTTTATAAACTAATATTGTCTTTTTTCATTCACAATAAGACAATTTGATAGAGATACAGTAAACTCTGATAATCCAGTCAAGGGTTACAAAAATATAAAGAGACAACAGCTTTCGCTGAGATGGAACATCATTATTTGGAATCTAGATAGAACAACTGCATATCATTACTGCATATATAGTCTTCCCTGTGGCTCAGTTGGTAGAGCATGGTGTTTGCAACGCCAGCATGGTGTGTGCAACGCCAGGGTTGTGGGTTTGATTCCCACAGGGGGCCAGTACAAAAAAATAAAATAAAAGAAATGTATGCATTCACTACTGTAAGTTGCTCAGGATAAGAGCGTCTGTTAAATGTAAATGTAATTATCTGCCATGGCAACATGACATGGAACTGGTTCAGACACATACTGTTTCATGAGTCAGCTCTCTATGGGTAACATAAGAGACATGTGAACAGGGGGTGCAGAGATCCTTCTGGACTGATCAGCATGTACTCTTCTGCTGAGTAAGGGCAGTTCTATTGTTTTTTGATTGGTTTATGTGGGCTGAAGGAGGTGCTTGAACTGTAAGGTAAAAGAGTGTGCTGAGTGGTGGCTTAAGTGGAGGGAAAACTTTTAAAAGTACAATGAATGGAGTGTGTGTGTGTGTGTGTGTGTGTGTGTGTGTGTGTGTGTGTGTGTGTGTGTGTGTGTGTGTGTGTGTGCCGTGTGTGTTTGTGCTTCAAACAAGCTGTTTTTCAGTAATGACTAGTTGAAACTACCTACCATCAGCATCGGAGCAGTCTGCTGTTTCTCTGACGTGGCGTCAACTGAGACAGAAAGGCCAGTAATAATGCTGAAATTGGTCTCTGTTAGATGGTTCAACAACAACATTTCAACTAGACAACGATGTTTTCAGAGAAAGAGATGAAGGAACATATGATTGAACTTATGGAGAAAGAAAGGTAGAAGGAGAGAAAAGAGAGAACTTTTACAAAAGCATCCGTTCTCACCGAAGCAGAAAAGAGATTGCCCATATCCCATCAACACAAAACAGGGATGTATTTTACTTTACAACCTATGAGAAGTTTAACCTGAAAATAATAAAACACGTCGGGCCCAAAGACCTTAATCCAGAGGTAACAACCACACACACGAATCAAAATGACTGTGTCCCAAATTGGCTCCCTATTTCCTATACAGTGCACTACTTTTGTAGTGCACTATGTAGGGAATAAGGTCCCATTTTGGGATGCAGAGAGTATATTCTCCACCTGGTCAGAAACTGAAACAGCATGATTAATAGATACCGTTATGACTCGTTGAATAACAATCATACATCCTCTCTGTCTACAAGACTGTAGGTGAATGCATGGGGGGTTTATGCTCAGTGTGAACAATGAACATTGACAACCTAGCCTCTATACTACATGCATTATTGACTGACAGACAGTCTACCCAGCAGGTGAATGTATTTATTTACCCTTATTTTACCAGGTAAGTTGACAGAAACATATTCTGTTGTACAGCAACAACCTAGGGAAGAGTTAAGGAAGGAGGAGAGGGGATGAATGAGCCAAACATGAATCAATCATTTGGCTTGCTACTGAATGCATCTCCAGCTGAGAGCAGTTTAGAAAAAAACATTAGAGATATGCGCTCAAGTAAATTATGAATAATTGTCTACTGTGGATGTTTTGTTATGAAGTCTGCTGAACTCTCACCCTGTCAGCTCGACTGTTACATCATACTGTACAGTAGAAGTGACAGCTTTTTGTTACAGCCCGGTTTGAGCTGTTAATTACCTGGAATGTACATGGTATTAATTCAACTACAAAACTATGTGGTAACAATGGACACATTCTGGTACTAACCTCGAACAATTCAACACAAGTGTTTACTCCCTGGTACCAATAACATAACACTTGTGTCAATGGATCTCAAAGAAACAGTGTATTCAGTATGCAATAGGGAGGTATAAAATGATGCGTCATTCCAAGTGACTAATTCTCTGGAGCAGCCAAGGTCATGCTGTACTGTATACCTTTCCTATTTAGCATCAGGTAGCCTCTCTCTGCCTCTACCCCATCTGATGCATCCTATAGCCAGGTATCTGTCAGGGCCTGCTGGCTCATAAGGAGAAGCTACATAAAACAGAGTGGCTTCATAACTCATCAGACCTTGGTCCAGATTAACAGGGGCAACCAGGCGAGAAGATTCTCTTTCAGAAACCTGCAACAAGAGAGAAGATAGGGCACATTGTTGCATACTGATTATATGTAGAATACATGATCGATTTAGAATAACTAGCTTGTGAAGTTATTGGTAAAAAAAACATGTCGAGTGAGTTCCGTTCAACGGAACATCACTTGATATTCACCTCAGTATCACTTAAAATACAGAGAGGAGGAGAAAAAAGGAGGAAAAAGGAGAAAATATCCCAATTCTGACGTTTGAAAGACACCCTCTCACTTATCTGGCTTCTGTGAGGGCTCTCTGTCACTCATTTCATCTTGGGCGCCCTGTGTGGACCAGTAGTTCCTCTCAATTTGCTAAATGTCAACATCACCTCCCTCTTTCTAGTGCCTCCAGAGAGGCTTGACCTCTATGCTGCTTTACCTCTACTGAACCTGTTCATCTCTATTGAACCTATTCATCTTTTACCTCTATTGAACCTGTTCATCTCCATTGAACCTATTCATGTCTATTGAGCCTGTTCATCTTTTACCTCTATTGAACCTTCTCATCTCTTTTGAAACTGTTCATCTCTATCGAACCTGTTCATCTCTATTGAACCTGTTCATCTTTTACCTCTATTGAACCCGCTCATCTCTATTGAACCTGTTAACAGTCTGATCGCCTTGGGATAGAAGCTGTTTTTCAGTATCTCGGTCCTAGCTTTGATGCACCTGTACTGACCTCGCCTTCTGGATGGTTGCGGGTTGAACAGTCAGTGGCACGGGTGGTTGTTGTCCTTGACAATCTTTTTGGCCTTCCTGTGACATCGGGGCTGTAGGTGTCCTGGAGGGCAGGTAGTTTGTGCAGACCGCACCACCCTCTGGAGAGCCTTGCGGTTGAGGGCAGTGCAGTTGCCGTGCCAGGCGGTGATACAGCCCAACAGGATGCTCTCAGTTGTGCATCTGTAAACGTTTGTCAGGGTTTTTGGTGACAAGTCAAATTTCTTCAGCCTACTGAGGTTGAAGAGGCGTGTTGCGCCTTCTTCACCACACTATCTGTGTGGGTGAACTATTTCAGTTTGTCTGTGATGTGTACGCTGAGGAACTTAAAACTTTCCACCTTCTCAACTACTGTCCCGTTGATGAGGATAATTGGGTGCTCCCTCTACTGTTTCCACGATCTCCTTTGTTTTGTTGATGTTGAGTGAGAGGTTGTTTTCCTGACACCACACTCCGAGTGCTCTCACCTCCTCCCTGTAGGCTGTCTCGTCATTGTTGGTGCTCAAGCCCACTACTGTTGTGTCGTCAGCAAACTTGATAATTGAGTTGGAGGTGTGCATGGCCACGCAGTCATGGGTGAACAGGGAGTACAGGAGGGGGCTGAGCACGCACCCTTGTGGGGCTCCAGTGTTGAGGGTCAGCGAAGTGGAGATGTTGTTTCCTAACTTCACCACCTGGGGTGGCCCGTCAGAAAGTCCAGTACCCAATTGCACAGGGCGGGGTTGAGACTCAGGGCCTCTAGCTTAATGATGAGCTTGGAGGGTACTATGGTGTTGAATGCTGAGCTCTTGTCAATAAACAGCATTCTTACATAGGTATTCCTCTTTTCCAGATGTGATAGGGCAGTGTGCAGTGTGATGGCGATTGCATCGTCTGTGGACTTGTTGGGGCGGTATGCAAACTGAAGTGGGTCTAGGGTGGCAGGTAAGGTGGAGGTGATATGATCCTTGACTAGTCTCTCAAAGCATTTCATGACAGAAGTGAGTGCCACGGGGCGATAGTCATTTAGTTCAGTTGTCTTTGCATTCTTGGCTACAGGAACAATTGTGGCCATCTTGAAGCATGTGGGGACAGCATACTGGGATAGGGAGCAATTGAATATGTCTGTAAACACACCAGCCAGCTGGTCTTCACGTGCTCTGAGGACGCGGCTAGGGATGCCGTCTGGGCCAGCAGCCTTGCGAGGGTTAACATGTTTAAATGTCTTACTCACGTTGGCCACAGAGAAGGAGAGGGTGGGCGTATAAATCAATGTTATTCTCTGAGGCTGCCCGGAACATTTCTCAGTCCGCGTGATCAAAACAATCTTGAAGCGTGGATTCCAATTGGTCAGACCAGCGTTGAATGGTTCTAGTCACGAGTACATCCTGTTTGAGTTTCTGCCTATAGGGCGGTAGGAGCAAAATGGAGTCGTGCTCGGATTTGCCGAAGGGAGGGCGGGGGAGAGTCTTGTATGAATCACGGAAGACAGAGTAGCAGTGGTCCAGCGTATTGCCCACGCAAGTGCTGCAATCAATATGCTGATAGAATTTAGGTAGCCTTGTTCTCAAATTTGCTTTGTTAAAATCCCCAGCTACAATAAATGCAGCCTCAGGATATATGGTTTGTTTATATAGAGTCCAGTGAAGTTCCTTGAGGGCCGTCGTGGTATCTGCTTGAGGGGGGATATACACAGCTGTGACAATAACAGACGAGAATTCTCTTGGTAGATAATATGGCACGGCATTTGATTCTAAGGAATTCTAGGTCAGGTGAACAGAAGACTTGAGTTCCTGTATGTTGGCATGATTAAACCCTGAGTCGTTAATCATGAAGAATACACCCCCGCCCTTCTTCTTCCCAGAGAGATGTTTATTTCTGTTGGCGCAACGCATGAAGAAACCCGGTGGCTGTACTGACTCTGACAACATATCCCGAGAGAGCCATGTTTCCGTGAAACAGAGAATGTTACAATCTCTGATGTCTCTCTGGAAGGCAACCCTTGCGCTAATTTCGTCTACCTTGTTGTCTAAAGACTGGACATCGGCGAGTAATATACTCGGAAGCAGTGGGTGGTGTGCACGCCTTCGAAGTCTGACCAGGAGGCCGCTCCGTCTACCTCTTTTGCGGCGATGTTGTTTTGGGTCGGCCTCTGATCCAATGTCCTGGGTGGTGGTCCAAACAAAGGATCCGCTTCGGGAAAGTCGTATTCCTGGTTGTAATGTTGGTAAGTTGACGTCGCTCTTATATCCAATAGTTCTTCTCGGCTGTATATAATAGCACTTAAGATTTTTTGGGCTCACAATGTTACATGCAGTCAGTGAGGAGCACTGTGACGTGGGGTGGCTGGGCTCTACAGGTGTGGTTGGGCTGAGGAGACACATACACAGCCAGCATCATATGAGGACTGGCCCTAGCAGCCATATGAAGCCTGGCTCTATTAGCCATGAGGCCTGGCCCTAGCAGCCTTATGTGGCCTGGCCCTAGCAGCCATAAGTGGCATGGCCCCGAGCAGATGGAATCTCTTATTAGGAGGGCAGGACGAGCCCCTGGCCCAGTCTGCTGTTGGTGTGTTCAGCAGGATGCCCTACAGAAGAGCCATCTGGACTGGGGGATCTCTCACACACACACACACACACACACACACACACACACTAATGTGTGACTTCTAGTGATGCCTTCTTACCAGTCAGGAATAACTGGGGATTCTTAATATGCTCCTTCCGGTTTTAAGAAGCGTTTAGGCAGCTGTTTTGGGGAAATAGGAAACATTGGGAAACTTCCACTGGAGGTGAACAGCATGGCATTGTGTTATTGTAAGACGCTGAATCTGTTGAAAGATGGGGCTTCACATCTGAATATTATGGCTCCTTTCGTCAGAGTTTAACGACCCCCTTCCCTCTCACGATTACTCTGGATCGGGAGGTGATATGATTGAAAAATGATTACTGTAACGGTTGAAAATTGGTTACTGTAAAATGGTTGTTTTAATAAAGATGGAGGAAATCCTTCTGGAGAGATGATGTATTTATCCTCTATCTCCTAGTCTCCTAGGGATCAGAAGGCAGTCATCAGGGAGGGTTTCCTTGATGTCTGCTCTGCTCACAGCTACAGGGTCGGCGGCCAATCCCCCGACAGCTGCTCTCCTGCTCCCTAACTGAGGTGGAACAGCTAACCATACGCTCCTAGAGTCTCCCCATCTGTAGTTAAGACAGAGGGGTATCTACCCAGCTGACTAGCATGGAGATGGAGTGATGCATATGTTTCTAGAGTAGCTATGTAATGGTGCGCATTAATACATATTTACAGTAGGCATACTAGTTTACTGTATACCTATGTAGTATGTGTACTTCGTACCTTGGGCGACGTTACTGTAATAAAGTATGGGCTAATTCAATCGACAGTTCCCAGTGTCTCTGTACAGTCAGATCATACTAAGATCATAATGCACTCTCAATAAAAAAGGTAGTGAATTGTACTTAAACGTCTACAAACACGTGTTACTGTAGTGGTACCGTGTAAGGTAGTCCAATGAACCATTACTTAAAGGTACCCTTGCAGTTGGAACCAAGAGCCAAAAGATGTTTTGCCTTTTTAGGGTACCAATACAGTGACAAAGCCATTTGTTCCTTAAAGTGGCGAAAACGTACCCTTTCTCTATATGAAGTCCCTCACATGTACATGCCACTCCACATCCCACTTCTGACACCAATGTAACAAATTCAGGGGGTAGCCCCGACCGGGATGCGAACCCTTTAACCATTACACCAAGAGGTCTGTATCTCTTGACTAGGTTGCTCAGTGGGTGAAGGTTGGGTGAAGGTCACTACAATATGTATTACAGCTCTTTATTGTCACATGCTTTTATGTAAGCCTTTATTAAGACTTCATAATCCGCAGTGGACATGCTCAAATTAACATAACAATAGACCACTTAAACTGGTACAACACTTCCACTCACGGGTGGACAAAAAGAACTGAAGGCCACTCCCCCACTTAGCCATGCCTCCAATGATTGTACCTTTATATTGAAAATATTAGGTACAAAAATGTACCATTATACTACATTAGCTACACATGTGGATAATCAGTGTAGATGACAGGGAGGAGACAGGTCAAAGACAGATTTTTAAGCCTTCAGACAATTGAGACATGGATTGTGTATGTGTACCATTCAGAGGGTGAATGGGCAAGACAAAATATTGAAGTGCCTTTGAACAGGGTATGGTAGTAGGTGCCAGGTGAACCAGTTTGAGTGTGTCAAGAACTGCAACGTTGCTGGGTTTTTCACGCTCAACAGTTTCCCATGTGTATCAAGAATGGACCACCACCCAAAGGATATCCAGCCAACTTAACACAACTATGGGAAGCTTTGGAGTCAACGAGTCATCCCTGTGGAAGGCTTTCGACACCTTGTAGAGTCCATGCCTCAACAAATTGAGGCTTTTCTGAGGGCAAAAGGGGTGCAATGTTTTGTACCCTGAGTGTATACTTCCTTCCCCCTGTCATTAATTATGCTATTTAAGTGAAATTGCAGGAAGTTAATATTGAATAAATTCTCACAATATAAATGAAAAAGAAACATCAATCCTTATCCTTTTCCTGATTCATTATTGCCCACTTTTCACAATTTAATTTACGTCAGAGAATCCTGCTGCATTGCTGTGGGATTGAAATAAACATAAACCTTGGAACAGTTTGGTAAGCATTGGTAAGTCTCTTACCAAGCTAAATATTCAAATCATCATAGCCTCTAATGACAGAAATAAGTTACTCATGCTAATAGGAAACGAACAGGATACACTGCAGCCAGCCATAATCAAGACTAGGAGTCCTCTTGAATACTCATATGCACATCTAATTATAAGTATCATAATAAATGGGGTGATTATAATAATTAACCGTAATTAAACTTTGCGATTAGTAGGCTTTAACCGGAATCAAGTTGTAGAGCTGTTTTTAAAAGTGCTCTCCTTATCTATAGTATCGAGTGCTTAACCAAGTAGACAGAAGTCACATGTTTACAGTATAGTCCTTGAGAAACCCTTGTAATACTAGGTCAAGTCAAACTTAATAACACACTAAATAAAAATTTGTTTTCAGGGTATTTTACTGGAAAAGTTCTAAACAAAATACAGGAACAAAAATGTCAGTTTAGCGATGACCAAAGTAAATGGCATTTTTCAGAGAAAAAGTGAGGCTGGTAATGGTTGGGGAACATTGTTGCGCCCACTCTATTTTCCACAGCGCCCAACGCGTCAACACATGGGCTTGTTCCAAACAAATTAAGCAGATTTCTGAGTAAAGCCAGGGTCACTCAGTGAAGGTTATGGCTAATTGGGACTATTTATCACCACACTCCAGCCAACAGTGACAAGTACATGCTTTTCCCTGTTTCTCATTACCATTATCAGTAATGAGAGCAGAAAGTATCTGTGAATTTACATATAAGGAGAAGACGTCCTGTGAATAAGGGAAAAGGTAGAGCAGTTTCCTGGATCCAGTAAATAACGGACACTGGGTTGTATAGCATGTGATAGTGTTGAAATATATATATTTACATCAGTATTAAATAGTTTACATCAGTATTAAACAGTTATAACCCATTACTTGAAATTATGTGATTTTCATTTGTCTATAATGATCAACCTACATCAATGTACATGATTTATGATGTGAGGGTTTAGGCTATAACACAAGCTCATGCATATTGATTTTGATTAAAACCATTGGTTACCTTTATGTGCTAATATAGCCATTATAGATATCCATGTGGCCACATTTCATGGACAATTCATTTTAGTAGTAATAGTAGCTCAAGGGATCTTTCCCATCCACATTCAAACAGAACGCATTAGTTGACCTTTATGCTCTCTATAAAATAATGATTTCACCAATGTGTTACCTTGGTAACAAATGATCACCATTGATCGCTGATGTCTGAAGATATAATCAAAACAGAAGACCATTGAGCACCGGAACCATCTCCATATGGACATATGGATTTAAAGCAGAAATCCCTGTTTTCATTATACACCCTATTTTCTACAAAGAGTACCTGGTGCCACGTTTGATTTAATCACCCAACATTATCTGGACTAATTACGATTTCTCAGCCGCATGCTGTCGCCAAAGGGACCTTGGAATAGAATTACCTTCAGATGGTTATTTGTCCCCCCAGCTATTGGTATTCAGGGTGCAGTCCCATCCTCCCATCCCCTCACCATGTCTGACAAGTCTTATCTTCGGTAGTCGTCCACAGGTGTTCTCTAACAGTGGAGTGTGATCAAAATGCTGTGCAGGGCCTGGGCCAGCCAAATGCTGTTTACTCTGAGAGATTACAGGTTACCCGTCGGTCTCTGAAAGTAAAGCATCCCACATACCCCTACCAACGCTTTGATGTGACATATGGACAGGAGGGGTAAGCCCGTTTTTAAGCAGTAGGCTGACAGAGTTGCATTGGCAGCTAGCTAGCATCACATTCACCCCTGCTTCGCTCTCTCTCTCTCTCTCTCTCTCTCTCTCTCTCTCTCTCTCTCTCTCTCTCTCTCTCTCTCTCTCTCTCTCTCTCTCTCTCTCTCTCTCTCTCTCTCTCTCTCTCTCTCTCTCTCTCTCTCTCTCTCTCTCTTTCTCTTTCTCTCTCTATTTGACTCTGGCTGGGTTTGCGTATGATGAGTTCAGTTCAAACATTTCAGAGAAAATTACATCTACTCCGGACAGACAGCCTTGTGTAATCTCTGCAATGGCAGTAGAGGTATAAACAAATAAAGAACAGTCCAGCGGACTTCAGAGGATGCTATTGACTAGGGAGGAAATTTGTATCAGGATCAAAGTCAACTGCTAATAATGCTAATCCTAACAAAAGCCTGACTGATAGCCCATATCAGGCACCTCCACAGTTTGGGATTTTATTTGTACTGCCTTTCCACTGAAGTAACAATATAATATGCCACATAATGTGTTGAATTGAACATTTTGTTAGACGATAACCATTTTAAGAACTGTTGCAATTTAAAATGACGGTAAGTCTCCGGGTGTCATTCATTTCTCCTGTTGTTTGATTCTGGGTGAATGCTTAAGGCTTTCACTTGAGATCTGATTTGTATTTTCAGATGTTTAACCAGTTGAATGGTTTGTGCAGCAGTACAGCGAGGTGTACCTACTTTTCTATGACAACACAGTCAGATCGCAACGTAGCTTTGGGGCGTGGTAAGCTAATCTGTTTTGCTCCTGTTCTGGTCAATGAAATAGAAGCATGTCTATTTATAAACCTCTTGTCGCATTCCATTTGTCAGGTTTCCAAACGCGAGCTGAAATCGGAATTTACTGCTGTTTGATCTAGTAGCCAGCTGTTACCAGTCACAAAAATAGAAAGACAGCCCTTAGCATGACACCTCAGAATAAATGAAGATATGGAATTATTCAGCTTCTCTGGTCAGCGTCTGTTTTTATACAAATGATTAATAGTTGCTCACGTTTTAATGGTTTTCACATGGCATCTTGTACACTGCGATCTTTTCTTTGATGGTGTTAGCCTATAACTGCTGTCAGTTGACCATGTAGGCATGAACATCTTTTTATAATTGTACATATATTACAAAAGCTATTTAGATGCTTTTTCAGGCTCTTCTTTAAAGCTTTATCACTTTGTATGTGGGCAACATGCAGCCTACAGTCTAATGTTAATGGGTGACTTGGCTACAATATATGTAATTCTATTTACAGTGTCATGTGTGTACTGTACGTGTTCGAAGGGGCGTGTGAGATCATGCTTTTATTATGCCTTTATTGTCGTCTGAGATCGGCTATGTGTCCCAAATGGCACCCTTTTCCCTATAAAGTGCCCTGGTCTAAAGTAGTACCCTAAATAGGGAATAGGGTGCCATTTGAGATGCAGACCATGAGTCTAAAGGATATACAAAGCTTGATGGACACCAGAGGATGGCAACTCCATCATCGTCACGTCATTACTGTAACCCATGTCACACAGGAGTCAGGACCACTCCATTCTCACACGTCAAAGCTGTCAACATGTCAGTGCTGTCACCTTAACCAGGGAGGAACAAGCTGATGCCACTCAGTTTAGACATAGATGAAAAGTCTACTCGGAGGACACAGCATGTTATGATGGCTTGAATATAGTATAACTAGATAGTATGTGCTTGCAAGCTTATTGTCCAGAGGGTACTTGTACATCAAGCTGCCTCACGCTACAGAAACAGGAGATGAGCCGTTCTAGTTACTTACATGTTGTTATAAGAAATGATGGTTCAACATGCTAAGGTTTGTTTGTTAATTTGTGTAATTTTAAATCAACCGTTATCCTTTCGCTGTTAGTCACCACCAGATACTGAATCGGTGATCATTTATTTCAATGAAGGGAATTATGACCAGTAATGTGGTGTAAAATACTCACTGACGTGCATGGTCTTTCTCTCTGAGGCTATTGCTGCTGTTTGAAAAATAACAATAGATCGGAGACATACAGTATGTCTGAGGTGAGGATCGAGGGGAGTGTTTCCATCGGCCTCGGCTCCTCCACACACACACACACACACACACACACACACACACACACACACACACACACACACACACACACACACACACACACACACACACACACACACACACACACACACACACACACACACACACACACACACACACACACACACACACACACACACACGCACACACACATACCCAGGTATGGAGGGAGGGAGATTAAGGTGGGAGGCTAAAGAGTGCAGTGTTGCAGCAGCACAGTCAAGCATGACATGGTATGGAATGGCTGCATTAGGCCTGACATTTTGGGGCTATTGTTTTCACAGCTCATAAGGCTCCTAAATCAAGATTCAATGTTTCACACCTGTAGCCTACACATTTGTGATAGTGTGTAATATAGTGGTTCCCAAACTGGTCGAGGGGGGGGGGGGGGGGTTGAACAAACACATTTGTAAAAATAAAAATCGAAGTAACGGTCCAATGCAGCCATTTTGATCTCATTATCAAATAATTTCTGGGTAACAACTAAGTACCTTAATGTGATTGTTTTCAGTTATAAAATAAACAATAATAGCTTCTTAGCAAAGAGCAACTTCTCCTGCAATAATTTTGCAAGGACTGTCTGGGAGTGGTCTGAGTGGGGAAGGGAAAACAGAAAACTAGCTGTTATTGGCTATGACATTTGGAATTGTCTTTGTTATTGGTCTATTAACTCATTTATCGCCTGGTGATGTCACCAGGCAGGCCAAAACTCAATCTGACCAAAACAGGCTTACATTTCAGGCAGTCTTTTCAAACAGCTCTTACACTAAAAGGGCATTATCATAATTTTCACAATTTCACAGTGTTATTCCAACCTCATAGTGTTGAACTATATATAAAATACAGGAAAAAAAAAACACGTTTTTGACTGCACTGCTTGAACAACACGTGTGCATTGATCGCAGCCAAGTCAAGCATGTTGCAGAACACAGCAGCAGGCCAGTGGCTGGTGCCTCCTTTCACAGAGTATAGCCGTGCCATCTGATCCAAAACATCCACACCAACCTATGGAACAGAATAGAGTAGAAAAACATCAGGATGATTTTCCCATAGGAAAAACAACACCTGTTATACAGAAGAGCGTAACATGTTGCGGCAAGTAGCCTAGTGGTTAGAGCATTGTGCCAGTAACCGGTACATTTCTGCATCAAATCCCCGAGCTGACAAGGTAAAAATATGTTGTTCTGCTCCTGAATGAGGCAGTTAACTCACTGTTCCCCGGTAGTTTTATTAAATAAGTTCTTAACTGACTTGCCTGATTTAAAAAAATGGCGAGGCATATTATGTAATATTGGGAAACCTTTGGTTGTAATGCATAACAGTATCCGGTTTTCTCTTAATTGTGTCCCCGTTGATCGTAACTGTCGGATGCATGGTGCTCATGACAGAAACGTTCTTTCTTGCCTTGCATTGGTATAATGTGAGTGTTGTCTGGTCGTTCTTCAGCACCATTGTGGAGTACAACGGCTGTGCAGGTGCCTTATTTTGCACAAGCAACTGGTTCAGCAATGACAGTGAAGTAAATAAATTGTCCGCGGTTAAATCTCTCCCCTTGCCCACGTAAGGTTCCACAAGCCTCATCTCCTCCAACACTGCTCACATGCTGCCCGATGTGGATATTTTCCAAAACGGTGCCTTCCCTTCCTTTCTCCTGTCTCAGCGTTTCATGTGTTGGTGGTGCGGGCACCTGCTCAGTGCGTACCGTTCTGGCTTTTTTGTGCTTAGGCCTCATAGGTGTAGGTTCAGGCTGAGGCTCAGAATTAGAAGAATCATCAGCAATGTTATGATTCATTTCTTCCCCACCATCTGAGTCGTTTTCATTCAGATCTTGTAGCAGCGCTAACGCAGCATGTGCATCCATTAGTCTTGGTCTTCTTGCCATTGTAAATTGCGCACGCTCTCACTGTGTACTACAAGTAGGCCAGAGTAGACTAATAAAATTGCTTGGATTTGGAGGACTGATATTGTCACGGTCGTGATGATGGACAGACCAAGGCGCAGCGTGTGTTGAGTTCCACATCTTTATCTGCAGTGAAAACTTAAACAAAAAACAATAAACATAAACAACAACAACGAACGTGAACTAAGTGGTGCTGAATGCACTCACACAAAACAATATCCCACAAAAGCAGGTGGGAACAGGGACACCTTAAGTATGATCCCCAATTAGAGACAACAATAATCAGCTGCCTCTAATTGGGAACCATACTCAATCCCAAACATAGAAATGAATCGACTAGAACACCCCCTAGTCACGCCCTGACCTACAACATCATAGAGAACCAAGGGCTCTCTATGGTAAGGGCGTGACAGTACCCCCCCCCCCCCCCCCCCAAAGGTGCGGACTCCGGCCGCAAAACCTGAAACCAAATGGGGAGGGCAGGGGGGTGACTAGTGTCGGTGGCGGCTCCGGTGCAGGTTGTAGCCCCCGCCCAGACCCCAGATCCGGCCATGGCGCCGGGCTGAACGCCGTGCCTGGACTGGGCATCGGCGCAGAGGAAGGCTTCGGCCTTGGAGTGGTACTGGATGCCATGCCTGGACTGGGCACCGGCACAGAGGAGGGCTCCTGCCATGGAGCGGGACTGGACGGCGTGCCTGGACTGGGCACCGGCGCAGAGGAAGGCTCCTGCCATGGAGCGGGACTGGACGCCGTGCCTGGACTGGGCACCGGCACAAAGGAAGGCTCCGGCCATGGCACTGGCGCAGGAAGCTCCGGGCCGTGGACCGTCACTGCAGTCTCTGGACCGTACACACGCACTGGAGGCCTGGTGCGTGGAACCGGCACAGGTGGCACCGGACTGATGACACGCTCTTCAGGGCAAGTGCGGGGAGCCGGCACAGGACGTACCGGGCTGGGGAGGCACACTGGAGGCCTGGTGAGTGGAGCCGGCACAGGTGGTACCGGACTGTTGACACGCACTTCAGGGAGGGTGCGGGGAGCTGGCACATGACTCACCAGACTGCTGAAAGGCTCTTCAGGTCGAACGTTGTGCAGAACACACCTGCACAACATCTCTCTCCTCTCTCTCTCTCCCAACTTCTCCATCGCTTCCCTGACGGTCTCTGGCTCTTTAGGACGAGTGCGGGGAGCTAGCAAACATGGCACCGGACTGATGACCCGCTCTTCAGGGCGAGTGCGAGGAACCGGCACAGGACGTACCGGGCTGAGAAGGCTCACTGGAGGCTTGGTGCGTGGAGCCGGCGCAGATGGCACCGGACTGGTGTCACGCTCTTCAGCACGCCTGCGCTGCAGCACACTCCTCGCTACCACCTCTCTCTGGTATCTTCAATGAATTCCTCCACCAACTCCCAAATGGGCTCTGGCACTCCCAGCTGCTCAGTTGACCACCCCATGTGCCCCCCCCCCCCAAAAAAAAAAATCTTGCCGTTTCTGTGGCCGCGGTCCCCGGCGTCGTCGCTGTCCTTCCTGATCTTTCTGCGATTCTCTCCAAGGAAGGGTCTCGCATCCTCCCCGGATTTCCTCCCAGGTCCAACTCACTTTATCCTCCCGAGCACGCTACTTGGTCCTTGATTGGTGGACTATTCTGTCACGGTCGTGACAATGGACAGACCAAGGCGCAGCGTGTGTTGAGTTCCACATCTTTATTTGCAGTGAAAACTTAAACAAAAAACAATAAACATACAACGAACGGGAACTAAGTGGTGCTGAATACACTCACACAAAACAATATCCCACAAAAGCAGGTGGGAACAGGGACACCTTAAGTATTATCCCCAATTAGAGACAATGATAATCAGCTGCCTCTAATTGGGAACCATACTCAATCCCAAACATAGAAATGAATCGACTAGAACACCCCCTAGTCACGCCCTGACCTACAACACCATAGAGAACCAAAGGCTCTCTATGGTCAGGGCGTGACAGATATAGGGTACTGTCACGCCCTGACCTGAGAGAGCCTTTTTATGTCGCTATTTAGGTTTGGTCAGGGTGTGATTTGGGTGGGCATTCTATGTCCCTTTTTCTATGTGTTTGCATTTCTTTGTTTTGGCCGGGTGTGGTTCTCAATCAGGGACAGCTGTCTATCGTTGTCTCTGATTGGGAGCCATACTTAGGAAGCCTGTTTTTCCGTTGGGGTTTGTGGGTAGTTATTTTCCTGTTTAGTTCTTGATAACCTGACAGAACTGTTGCTAGTCATTTTAGTTTATTTTGTAAAGTGTTCATTCTTTCTATTAAAAGTCAAGATGAATACATTCTCCGCTACACCTTGGTCCCATCCTTTCAACGGCTGTTACAGGTACATACCCTTTTGAGATTATAATTAGAATATACCTATACAATAAAATGGCCTGCCCAGTTCTTCATTCAAAATTGGTGATAACGTAATTATGCATTTCACTGTACGTTCCCACTCGCCCATTGTTCCCCTTTCTCCCGTCTCCTACTTTACTTCATTTATTTCATCTGTTGTTATATGTGACCGCCAGCAAAATTTGAAATGGTGATATTTTTTTTACATTGGATAAAAGTAGAGATTCATAGCTTGAAAATTGTATTTCATACACTCCAGTTGAGGAACAATGTGAAAGTAACTGCTTTGAAAGTTGATAAACTTGTAACCACACTTTTAAGGAAATGGCCCTTGAATGTTTTGGTACACCTACTGGAGAACTCTTCCTTGTCTACACCCATTCAGCATCGTTCACACACTCTTAAACCTTACAGGTTGACTTCACCGCTCGCGTCGCGTGCGCAAGCGTTGTAAAATTAGCGTTGTAGCATTGTAAAACTATATTATTCAATTATTGCATCCACACTGCTCGCACGCGCCAATGAGCGTCTGCATTGCAAAGGGCTAAAATAGAAGTCAGTTCTATTTCTGACACAGATCGCTGCTGCAAGTCCTGCCTCTCCCATCTCCTCATTGGTTTATAGAAGCAGGTACCCACGTGCCATTTCCTCATTGGTTATACTCACGTGGGTGACTGAAAGACGAACGAGGTCAGTGGCAGTAATGCACCTAATTTATAAAAGCTGCCAATCGCAATTTAACCTGTTGGGGATAGGGGGCAGTATTTGCACGGCTGGATAAAAAACGTACCCGATTTAATCTGGTTACTACTTCTGCCCAGTAACTACAATATGCATATAATTATTGGCTTTGGATAGAAAACACCCTAAAGTTTCTAAAACTGTTTGAATGGTGTCTGTGAGTATAACAGAACTCATATGGCAGGCAAAAACCTGAGAAGATTCCTTACAGGAAGTGCCCTCTCTGACCATTCCTTGAGCTTATTGCCTCTGTTTATTGAAGACTGAGGATCTTTGCTGTAACGTGACACTTCCTACGGCTCCCATAGGCTCTCAGAAGGCGGGAAAAAGCTGAATGATGTAATTCCAGCCCCAGGCTGAAACACATTAGCGCTTTTGGCAAGTGCTCTATCAGAGGACAATGGGCTTAGGCGCGTGCACGAGTCGACCCCATGTTTTTATTTTCGTTCGTCTCTGAACCTAAACAGAGATTCCCGGTCGGAATATTATCGCTTTTTTACGAGAAAAATGGCATAAAAATTGATTTTAAACAGCGGTTGACATGCTTCGAAGTACGGTAATGGAATATTTCGAATTTTTTTGTCACGAAATGCGTTGTGCGCGTAACCCTTATTTACCCTTTCGGATAGTGTCTTGAACGCACGAACAAAACGCCGCTATTTGGATATAACTATGGATTATTTGGGACCAAACCAACATTTGTTATTGAAGTAGAAGTCCTGGGAGTGCATTCTGACGAAGAACACCAAATGTAATAACATTTTTCTTATAGTAAATCTGACTTTGGTGAGTGCTAAACTTGCTGGGTGTCTAAATAGCTAGCCCTGTGATGCCGGGCTATCTACTTAGAATATTGCAAAATGTGCTTTCACCGAAAAGCTATTTTAAAATCGGACATATCGAGTGCATAGAGGAGTTCTGTATCTATAATTCTTAAAATAATTGTTATGCTTTTTGTGAACGTTTATCGTGAGTAATTTAGTAAATGTTTAGTAAATTCACCGGAAGTTTGCGGGGGGTATGCTAGTTCTGAACGTCACATGCTAATGTAAAAAGCTGGTTTTTGATATAAATATGAACTTGATTGAACAAAACATGCATGTATTGTATAACATAATGTCCTAGGTGTGTCATCTGATGAAGATCATCAAAGGTTAGTGCTGCATTTAGCTGTGGTTTGGGTTTATGTGACATTATATGCTAGCTTGAAAAATGGGTGTCTGATTATTTCTGGCTTGGTACTCTGCTGACATAATCTAATGTTTTGCTTTCGTTGTAAAGCCTTTTTGAAATCGGACAGTGTGGTTAGATTAACGAGAGTCTTGTCTTTAAAATGGTGTAAAATAGTCATATGTTTGAGAAATTGAAGTAATAGCATTTCTAAGGTATTTGAATAACGCGCCACAGGATTCCACTGGCTATTACGTAGGTGGGACGATTTCGTCCCGCCGACCCTAGAGAGGATAAAGTCCAGAGAAGAAAAAGCCTGGAAGGAGGAGAGATGACTAGAAACGATACGGTTGACCGTTTTATGTGTGGATTAATTGTCGGAGTAGAGGACCTTGTGCATTTCAGGTAAAATAACAACTCAGTGTTTAGATAGCTTGCTGTTGCTAGCTAATTTGTCCTGGGATATCCAGGACAAATTAGCTAGCAACAGCAAGCTATCTAAATAGGACAAATTAGCTAATAAGTGCAAGCTAGCTAGCTAAATTGCCATACATGTTTAATGCTTTTCAACCTGTCCCCAAATTAATGTAATTGGTTCAGAGTTTGTTTTAATATTTTAACCTGCGTGTCGTGATCGCGTCTGGTGTGGAGGGACAAAATAAATGTATGCACGAAGGTGCACAATGGCGCACGCGCGCAGCCGGTTTGGGTTCCGTGTTAGCTCCCCCCATCTTTTTAAGGATTTACATGTGAAGCCATTTGATAAACAGAGTGAGCTAGTGTAATAAACAACCAAAGATTTCAAGACTAAAAGTGGTGAAAGTAGAAGCAAAAATATGCTTTATCTAGGCCTATATCCTAATCTGACTTTGGTGCAGGTCATGTTGTTCTTCACATTACTGTCTCTGGTAAATGCACACTATATCAAATAAAATCAAAGTTTATTTGTCACATGCACAGGATACAGAAGGTGTAAACAGTACAGTGAAATACTTATTTGCATATTTGCACACAGATAAATATTCTATAAATATTTGATAATTATTATATGATTCTTATGCAGACACAATTGTGTAAATTGATGCGTCATGTGAAAGAAATGCTATAACCACCCCCCAGCTAAGTGGATTGGCCACGACTGTGGTCACTACTGATTGGTCACTACTGTCTTCATGTACACATTTTCATGAAGTGCAATAGATGACCGTAATCACCCCCAGACACACCTGGCTAACTTGATGGGTCATGTAATCATCTGACGAAGTGGAGTCTTTTGTTTAGACATGTAGCTAGTTATCTATCTAGCTAGCTAGCTAAACAAATAACATAATGGTGCTTTCAAGGCAACTGGGAACTTGGGAAAATACGAGGTCAAATTATGACATCAGTGATCTTCAGGTCAGAAAGTCGAGGCTCTAGAAAGACGCCCGAATTCCCGAGTTGGAATTCCGAGTTGGATGACCGTACAAAACGATTTTTCCCAGTCAAAGCTAATTTGTTCCCCGAGTTTCCAGTTGTTTTGAATGCACTGAAGTCAGAATTGGAAATTTCAGAGTTCCCAGATGTTTTGAATGCGGCAATAATCCCAACCCATACTACTAGCAATACAAACTGATTATCATAGCTAGGCACCATGCATATATCTGCAGGTAGCTAAAGCTAACCGACTAGGTTCAATGTCAAATCAAATCTAATCTAATTGTATTTGTCACATGCGCCAAATACAACAGGTGTAGACCTTACAGTGAAATGCTTACTTACAAGCCCTTAAGCAACAAAGCAGTTTTAAGATAATTATGACAAAAACTTTTTTTTTATATAATTAAAGAGCAGCAGTAAAATAACAATAGCGAGGCTATATACAGGGTGTACCGGTACAGAGTCAATGTGCGGGGGCACTGGTTAGTTGAGGTAATTTGGGTAATATGTACAGTGGTTCTTCCTAGTTGCGGTGTACTGCAGCACACCTTGCGGGGTACAGCAGAATTCTATGGCACGTTATTTAAGTGTCAGCCATTGTTGTCAGAGTGACGCAATTGACCACAATCTGCCACAATCTACCACAAACGGTCACGACATAAGCTCAAAACTTTTAAATGAAAAATCAGTTATTAAAGTGAATACGTATAGATAATAACATAGAGTAGCAGCAGCGTAAAGGAGGGGGGGCAGTGCAAATAGTCTGGGTCGCCCTTTCATTAGATGTTCAGGAGTCTTAAGGGTTGGGGGTAGAAGCTGTTAAGAAGCGTCTTGGACCTAGACTTGGCGCTCCGGTACTGCTTGCCGTGTGGTAGCAGAGAGAACACTCTATGACTCGGGTGGCTGGAGTCTTTGGCAATTTTTAGGGCCTTCCTTCCTCTTTCCCCGCCTGGTATAGAGGTCCTGGATGGCAGGAAGTTGGCCTCAGTGACGTACTGGGTCATACGCACTACCCTCTGTAGTGCCTTGCGGTCGAAGGCTGAGCAGTTGCCATACCAGGCAGTGATGCAACCCGTCAGGATGCTCTCATTGGTGCAGTTGTAGAACCTTTTGAGGATCTGAGGACCCATACCAAATATTTTCTCCTGAGGGGGAATAGGTTTTGTTGTACCCTCTTCACGACCGTCTTGGTGTGCTTGGACCATGTTAGCTTGTTGGTGATGTGGACACCAAGGAACTTGAAGTTCTCAACCTGCTCCACTACAGCCCCGTCGATGAGAATGGGGGCGTGCTCGGTCCTCCTTTTCCTGTAGTCTACAATCATCTCCTTGGTCTTGATCACATTAAGGGAGAGTCTGTTGTCCTTGTACCACACGGTCAGGTCTGACCTCCTCCCTATAGGTTGTCTCGTCGTTTTCGGTGATCAGTGATCATCCCCATCATTTGTAGGAGAAAGAGACGGAAGAGGTCTCACGGAAGGAGATCGGGGTGCCTTGTGACTGTTGTGTCATCAGCAAACTTAATGATGGTGTTGGAGTCGTGCCTGGCCGTGTATTCATGAGTGAACAGGGAGTACAGGAGGTGACTGAGCATGCACCCCTGAGGGGCCCCCGTGTTGAGGATCAGCGTGGTACATGTGTCTTTACCAACCCTTACCACCTGGGGGTGGTCCGTTAGGAAGTCCAGGATCCAGTTGCAGAGGGAGGAGTTTAGTCCCAGGGTCATTAGCTTAGTGATGAACTTTGAAGGCACTTTGGTGTTGAACGCTGAGCTGTAGTCAATGAATAACATTCTCACATAGGTGTTCCTTTTGTCCAGGTGTGAAAGGACAATATGGAGTGCAACAGAGAGTGCATCAACTGTGGATCTGTTGGGGCGGTATGCAAATTGGAGTGAATCTATAGTTTCTGGGATAATGGTGTTGTGAGCCATGACCAGCCTTTCAAAGCACTTCATGGCTACAGACATGAGTGCTACGGGTCGGTAGTCATTTAGGCAGGTTACCTTAGTGTTCTTTGGCACAGGGACTATGGTGGTCTGCTTGAAATATGTTGGTATTACAGACTCAGTCAGGGAGAGGTTGAAAATGTCAGTGAAGCCAGTTGGTCAACCCGTGCTCCGAGTACACGTCCTGGGAATCCATCTGGCCCTGCGGCCTTGTGAAAGTTACCCTGTTTAAAGGTCTTACTCACATTGGCTTTTGAGAGTGTGATCACACAGTCATCCAGAACAGCTCTCATGCATGTTTCAGTGTTACTTGCCTCGAAGCGATCGTATAAGTAATTTAGCTCATTTGGTAGGCTCATGTCACTGGGCAGCTCTCAGCTGTGCTTCCCTTTGTAGTGTGTAATAGTTTGCAAGCCCTACCACATCCGACGAGCGTCGGAGCTGGTGTAGTACGATTTGATCTTAGTCCTGTATTGACACTTTGCCAGTTTGATGGTTTGTCGGAAGGCATAGCGGGATTTCTTATAAGCTCCCGCTCCTTGAAAGCAGCAGGTCTACCCTTTAGCTCAGTGCGGATGTTGCCTGTAATCCATGGCTTCTGGTTGGGGTATGTACGTACAGTCACCTTGGGAACAATATCATCGATACACTTATTGATGAAGCCAGTGACTGATGTGGTGTACTCCTCAATCCCGGAACATATTCCAGTCTGTGCTAGCGAAACAGTCCTGTAGCTTAGCATCTGCTTCATCTTACCACTTTTTTATTGACCAAGTCACTGGTGCTTCCTGCTTTTATTTTAGCTTGTAAGCAGGAATCAGGAGGATGGAATTATGGTCAGATTTGCAAATGGAGGGCGAGGGAGAGCTTTGTACGCGTCTGTGTGTGGTGGTCTAGATTTTTTTCCCTCTGGTTGCACATTTAACATGCTGGTAGAAATTAGGTAAAACAGATTTAAGTTTCCCTGCATTAAAGTCCCCGGCCACTAGGAGCCCCACCTCTGGATGAGCGTTTTCCTGTTTGCTTATGGTGGTTTACAACTCATTGAGTGTGGTCTTAGTGCCAGCATCGGTCTGTGGTGGTATGTAGACAGCTACAAAAAATACAGATGAAAACTCTCTAGGTAGATATGGTGTGGTCTACAGCTTATCATGAGATACTCTACCTCAGACGATCTAAACCTTGAGACGTCCTTAGATATTGTGCACCAGCTGTTGTTAACAAATATACGTAGGCCGCCACCCCTTGTCTTACCAGAGGCTGCTGTTCTATCCTGCCGATACAGTGTATAACCTGCAAGCTGTATGTTATTCATGTTGTCGTTCAGCCACGACTCGGTGAAACATATGCTATTACAGTTTTTACTGTTCCGTTGGTAGGATATACGTGCTTTTAATTCGTCCAATTTATTTTCCAGGAATTATACATTGGCCAATAGGACCGATGGCGAAGGCAGATTAGCCACTCGTCGGCAGATCCTCACCAGGCACCCCGATCTCCTTCCGCGATACCTCTTCCGTCTCTTTCTCCTGCAAATGATGGGGATGAGGGCCTGTTTGGGTGTCAGGAGTAAATCCCTCTCGTCCGACTCATTAAATAAAATGGATTCATCCAATTCAAGGTGAGTAATTGTTGTTCTGATGTCCAGAAGGTCCTTTTAGTCATACGAGACGGTAGCAGCAACATTATGTACAAAATAAGTTACAAACAATGTGAAAAAAAAGATATAACACAGTTGGTTAAGAGCCAATAAAACAGCAAACATCCTCTCCGGCCCCATTACAGTTGCTAACTAGCTAACATTAAGATATAACTAGAAAATGCAAATAGATTCTAAGATACAAATAATATTAGTACACAGAACATACACGTAAAGTTAGCTAGCGAGCCAGCCAGCGAATGTTAGCTAGCTAGCTAACAGTACGCTTTAACTTGCAATGAAAATGACTTTCTGACAAAATTTCAAATGTATAATATCTGAAAATGTAGCTAGCTAGCCTCTTACCCATATACATGGAATGAACAGTTCTCCCTCACTGTCAAGGATGTCATAGTTGCCCTCAGTTTGAAGATGTAATCCAGAGACAGGTGTTTTATACAACAGCTTCATGTGTTCTCTTTTTGACTCCCTCTACATATTCGCAATCAAACGCCAGAATTTTCTCTGTCTCCTTAGCTATCATACTCTGCTTCCCCCGGGCATTCCATTGATTTCAAAACTCTGTCAACTTCTTCCATGACAACAACACTGTTGATCGGCGTTTCTTCCTCATCACTGTCCTCAGAAGACTACAATGTCTGGTTCAATGAAAATATGTGTTACTATATCAGGGATTTCCTCATTGTCTGATTCATTTGTCAGAGAGCGTCAACATGACACAATCGTCCTCCAGAAAGTAGTCCATCACAACTTTTCTCCACTGATCTTTGTCGATAGCGCCTGTTAAATTAAGGGCAGCAATGTTGAGAGCAGTAGCAACACTTCTTCATCATATCTTTCAAAAAAGCAGCGGTAGAAAGGATTATCTACGCATACTGAGCAGCTCATGTTATCGACAGAAGCATGGTACATGGCAGACCAATCCAAACTCATCTCTCGGCATGTCCAGCCCATCCATTATCTCAGCCAATAATGGCTAGCGGGAAGGTTCGTAACTAGGCTCATAATTTAACAATTTTATTTGTATTTACAATTATGGCCATTATGAAGGCACATGAAGGTTTGCATGTTCCAGAAGGCATTTCTGCCATAAAACAAATTTTGATAAAAAATGTCATGTTTATGTTCAAACGCCTCTCTTGTGAAGTAGTCACATGCGACATACGCCTAGTTTCCTGAAACGTCACATACTGTATGTGTGAAATTAGTTTCGGTATAGGTTAGGTTCAGTTTTGAAGCAATTATTGGGGTGATTATCAACTAGCCACTGCACCTTCCAATGTTGGTAGAATGAGCGGAGCAGGCCCTACTGTCTGGAGAAGGAGGGGCAATAGTGGAAAATCCTTCAAATAATTTCATGCCCTCTTAAAACAGGTCATAACTCCAGTTCTGTTTGTGATATTACGATTTTAACAACGGTAGTGTGTTATAAAGAGTTATTTCGGAAAAGTCGAGGACAGAAGGGGGCATGACTTTAAAAATGCATAGTAATAAAATAAATAAATTCATAAGCAGTCAAAATGACTGATGTTTGAATGACTCAGATATCACATGATCACACATACGACATGACAAAATTATAGAATTGCAGGTTATTCGCTTTAAAACGGCAACAATTTAATCCCACTCCATTGCAAAATGTCTAGAATTGCAGGAAAAATGGGGGGTGGAGATGTTCCACAATGACGAAAGTGGGGCATGAGTGAAACAGATTGGGAAGCTCCGGTGTAATGTGCACTCTTAGAAAAAAGGGTTCCAAAAGGGTTCTTTGGCTGTCCCCATAGGAGAAGCCTTGTTAGTTCCAGGTAGAACTCTTTTGGGTTCCATGTAGAACCCTATGGGGAACGGGTTCTACATGGAACCCAACAGGGTTCTACCTGGAACCAAACAGGGTTGTTCAAAGGGTTATCCTATGAGGACAGTCAGAGAACCCTTTAAGGTTCTAGATAGCACCTTTTTTTCGAAGAGTGTAGAGTGGTGTGCGTGTGCACACTTTTCAAAGAGTGTAGAGTGGTGTTCGTGTTTAGCTGGGGTCAGAGAGCTCACAACTGAATTAGTTGTCTGGTGAAGTGTTGCTTTCTAATGTTATTCAGGAGAAGGAGGAGGTGGAAGTTTGCTGGCTGAGGATATTGATGCACACTTGTATAGAAATGCATGATGGAGACTTTCTCAATCGAACAAAACCACGCCCTTCTTGATCATTGACAAAATTATGAATTCATAAACCATTCAACTATTCAGCAACTTTTGCAACCTACTGCAATTGTGACAGTAGCGAATGAAGGCTAAACCCGTGGGAAAGAAAACGTTAAAAAACACTACAAATAAGGGGTGGGAAAAAAAGTGTCAGGGAGTCAATCTGTTTATATGCCTTGTGCAGGTTGATAGTGCAGTACAATAACAGCCTATGGAGCAGTGGAGCCAGAGAGAGGGGCTGCCAAACCAACAGCTCTCCTAAAGCATGAATTCAGCTGAGTGGGGAGTGGCAGATGAGATTGTAACCCACTAAAATGTTCATGCTCAAAATTACACCGCAAGTCGTTTACTGAGAGTACAGAGCATATGGCGTTATGACATTGGGGCCGGATTCAGTTATGCTGAGTTGTGTTTGCAGGGACATTTGATGTGATTGCTTCTAACACAACACAAGAATGTAGGCCTATATTCTGTCTGATGTTTTATTCTCTCTGTGTATCCTTTCTTATCCATGTTAAGTTATAATATCATGCTTCTTAGAGTGTTGTCATGCAACTATAATTTGCCAGTCTTGAGGTCAAATAAATGTGAGGTAGAACATTATTTAAAGCCAGCAGGTATAATGCTTTATTATGTGTTACAAGCATGTACAAACCCTTATAATGCTGTATTGTAAGGATTATAACATGTGGTTCAATTTTATTCAGTGACTTAAATATTTTAAAATTGAAACAATATTTCTCTGCCAAATAGTAAGTGAGGGGCAGATAGTGCCAGATGAGAGTGAGACACTATTTTTACCAGAGAGGTGAGGTGGTCGGGTGTTCATGCTTTTCTGTGTGCCAAGGAGAGTTTATGAGGGCAACATAATGTGATCTCCAAATGATAACATAACAGACACATTAGAGAAGTGCTCCAAACATGAATTTAGAGGCTGCAGCAGCAGTGGCTAAAGTCACTTATCAAAGAGGGTTCCTGGGCCCCCTAAGTCATTACCAGTCTGCCTGCCAACACACTTGTTTAAGAGTCAGACACTGTAAGACCTTGTCCTTGTGAAGCGCTAAGAGCAGAACGTGTTCATGTTTCCTCGCTGACGTGACTTCAGAAGAGGACGTTCTCTCATAGTAGTTAGTGGTTCAAAGAGGCAAAGTCTTGATTACCGGCAGAGTGGTATACACACTACACACTCATTGTCTGTTTTGCTCTGATTATAATTCTTATAATATATTCATTTATTTGGAAGGAGATTTCAATTATTGAGGGTCACTAAAATCAGTGACGTGTTTATATGATCTCCATTCAATTACTCTATTCAAAAATGTATATCTACAGTTCGTAAAGTGTTTAGACCCTTTGACTTTTTCAACATGTTGTTACGTTACAGCCTTGTTCTAAAATTGGTAAAATAACAAAAAATGATCATCAATGATGACACACAATGATAAATCACTAGTTGATTTTTCGCAACTCAGATGGGAAGGCGTACACACAATACCCTATAATGACAAAGTGAAAATAAAAAACTTGATTGGAGTCGACCTTTGGTAAATTCAATTGATTGGACATGATTTGGAAAGACACACACCTGTCTATATAAGGTTCTACAGTTGACAGTGCATGTCAGTGCAAAAACCAAGCCATGAGGTCGAAGGAATTGTCTGTAGAGCTCTGAGACAGGATTGTGTCGAGGCACAGATCTGGGGAAAGGTACCAAAAATGTAGGCAGCATTGAAGGTCCCCACCAACACTCTTCCTAGAGCTGGCCACCCAGCCAATCTGAGCAATTGGGGGAGAAGGGCCTTGGTCAGGGTGGTGACCAAAAATCCAAGGGTCACTCTGACAGAGCTCCAGAGTTCCTCTTTGAAGATGGGAGAACCTTCCAGAAGGACAGCCATCTCTGCAGCACTCCACCAATCAGGTATTTATGGTAGAGTGGCCAGACAGAAGCAACACCTCAGTAAAAGGCACATGACTGCTTGCTTGGAGTTTGCCAAAAGGCAACTAAAGGACTCTCAGACCATGAGAAACAAGATTCTCTGGTCTGATGAAACCAATATTGGCCTGAATGCCCTTGAGTGGCCCAGCCAGAGCCCAGACTTGAACCAGATCAAACATCTCTGGAGAGACCTGAAAGTAGCTGTGCAGCGACGCTCTCTGTCCAATCTGACAAAGCTTGAGAGGATATGAAGAGAAGAATGGAAGAAACTCCACAAATACAGGTGTGCCAAGCTTGTAGCGTCATACACAAGGAGACTCGAGGCTGTAATCGCTGACAAAGGTGCTTCAACAATGTACTGAGTAAAGGGTCTGAATACTTACAGTACCAGTCAAAAGTTTGGAAACACCTACTCATTTATGGGTTTTGCTTTATTTTTACAATTTTCTACGTTTTATAATAATAGCGAAGACATCAAAACTATGAAATAACACATATGGAATCACGTAGGAACCAAAAAAGTGTTAAACATATCAAAATATATTTTAGATTTTAGATTCTTCAAAGTAGCCATCCTTTGCCTTGATGACAGCTTTGCACACTCTTGGCATTCTCTCAACCAGCTTCATGAGGTACTGTAGTCACCTGGAATGCATTTCTTTGTCCTTATGGGTTATTGTGTTTAGATTGATGAGGGGAAAAAACGATTTTATCAATTTTAGAATAAGGATGTAATGTAACAAAATGTGGAAAAGGTCAAGGGTTCTGAATACTTTCCGAATGCGCTGTATATTTATACTCTCATTGCTCATTTGGATCAAGCACAGCATGTCCAAATTTCACCTCGAGAATTCACAGCTATACATTTCTCAGCAATTTAACACGATCACTGTCTTAGCTCAACAACCATGGACAATTAAAGGCCAATAATCATGCCAGCAGTTCTTTCCTTGCATGTCCAAGCACGGCCCCAACAGCACTTGCATGTCCAGGTGGAAAGGTTTTTATTCACACCTCATATGATGTGCTCTCTAGCTGCAAGATCTCACTGCCATCGGCCTTATTGGCTCATGATCACTAGCAAATGGCAGCAAACTGCTCATCCAACCCTGACCTGGCATAACACCAGAGAGAGAAAGAGAGAGCATGCCTGCATCTCAAATGGCACCTTATTCCATAAATAGTGCACTACTTTTGACCAGGGGTGCCTGATCAAAAGTAGTGCACTGAAAAGGGAATAGTGTGTCATTTGGGACGTAAAACATCACATTTCTATCATGAAACAATGTGCTCGGTCTGACTGCGTGAGGTCTCCTCCGAGGCCCTGGGGCAGTCTCATAATAATCCTGAAAATGATCGGCTCCTTTTCAGCCTGCTTGAACCAAATATGGTCAGACTAGGAAACAGTGGGACACAGTGGGAGCTTAGGTGATTTGTGAAGCGATCATTGACAATGCAAGGCAAATTAGGTTTTATGACCGGACTTGTAGAGGATCGCTGGCTGTTATTACATAGCCTATTCCACGAAAATAGATTCTGCATTAAAAATTACCAATATCCATAATGCTCTGAAGCTACACAAGTCAAACACAAAACAAAAACATACTTCATGTTTTCTATACATTGCGAGCAAATCCTTGAGGCCTTTCTACTGTATAGTATATCCAAACATGGAAAGATCAACAACAACAGCTACAAACACGTTTGTAATTTCTGAAATATCTTTTTCTTCATCCCGGAAATCCCCAACGTAGAACAAACAAACATCCTTGCTTGCCACAATACATTAGCTATCCATTCCCATTTGCATGGACGTGTTGGAGAGTGTGCCAGGACCCACTCTCTGTGCAATGCTAATGAATTCTTGCAGTACAGGGATAACACCAGTGTGCCCTTCCTTTGAGAGTGCGCCAACATTAATATGAATGACACATTTGGAATGTAAAACATGACCAACATGAAATCCAGTATGAAAGAGCTAGGCGAAGAAAGGCCAAGAGCAACATTCATGCAAGCCACCCTACACAACCTAAACACACATACACACACACACACACACTAATGTTTTTCTGAAACGACTGGTGGATGTCTTACTCTCTAATGGAATAACGGGATTACAAAGTGAAACACATTTTTGTGTGTGTGTGCACGCGTGTGTGTGTTTGCGTGTGTTGATACGGCAAATTGGCAGTGGACTGACACAGTGAGGCATTAAGATCATCCTTCTGTTGACTCCTCCTAACAACCAGTAAGTTTTTCTTATTTTATAGACTAGAGTGTGATTGGCAGATTATAGCTGCTGTGTTTACAAAAAGCTCCACTCCACTCCACTTTATCGTCTTTAGTCACCCTTGTTGAAAGCCTAGTAGGCCTACTTGAAATAGAACCAAGCACTACATTTAAACACTGTGGTCAAATAGAAACAACACTGAATGCCATGCTCATTATTAAGGTAAATAAACAAGGGTGAAAAGGATACATCTAAATCTATTACCCTTTGTGAGTATAATGTATGTCAGCAATTCCACAAAAAGTTATGCTATTTGATCTGCTTTAGGCCTACTTTACAGTCCGCTATTTACCAAATAGGACATTTGAAAGGTGAAAACCACACAGGACGTTGTAGTACAATTTAAAACATGCAACACCTCTTCAGATGGAGACCTCCTCACTGACCACGTACTGGCAGGTGGGGAGAGTACTGGGATCTGTTACTACAGATGGAATGATTGCATAATTAATAACACCTGATTAAAAACAGGGATTCCAATCCCGTGCTAGTATTTCACTCTACGGTACCTCATAGATGTATAGCAATATAATCTGTCTCTGTCACCATCATGTCTAAGGTTTGTGTCCTCAATGACACCCTATTCCCTATATAGTGCACTACTTTTGAACAGAGCCCTGTGGGCCCTGTCATAAGTAGTAGTGAAATATATAGGGAATGGGGTGCCATTCGAGACGTAACCCTTAAGTATAACTGACTGCAGTGGACTGAAAGCTCTGTCGAAGAAGATAAGGTCAGCTGGAAAATACCATTTCCCAGTGCAGCAAGGCAATAACAGAAAGGGCAGTTGTCTTTGAGATTACAGACAGACGAACAGACGGACACACATACAAAGACAGGGGGCATTTACTGTATGTGTTTAGGATGGGAATGCTACCTCCTGTGTTGAGTGAAAGAGGTGCTATTATTGTGTGCCACCTTCTTTTTTGGCATGACCTCAAACTACGCTCTCCATTTGACCAAATCATAACAATCATTCATACACCTGAGTCTTTTTTTCTTTCCTTCCCTCCTCTTTCTCTCTCTCATTTTCTCTCTCAATCTCCCCTCCCTCCCTCCCTCCCTCCCTCCCTCCCTCCCTCCCTCCCTCTTGTCGCTCTCACTCTCTCCATCTCCCACCTCTCTCTCACTATATCTCTCCATATCCCCATATCCATTTATCTCCTTGTGTTATATATAAGATGTCCATGAGTGTAATTTATTTTAAAGTTATCAGAAATGTAAGGGTTTTAATTAAGGCCTTTCTGTACTGTCGAATCTCCTCCTCACCCCTCATACCACGGTGCACAGTTTCATTTCTCCTCCTCACCCCTCATACCACGGTGCACAGGTTCATATCTCCTCCTCACCCCTCATACCACAGTGAAAAGCTTCATGTCTCCTACCCCTCAGCCTTTTGTGATCTGTTATGTTCTCTACTGTATGAATGCAGCTGCACCACACTACACACACATGCACACAGACACACACACACACACACACAAACAACACACACACACTACACACACTAGGTTGTCAGGACCGTTTAATTACATTATTAGTGCAGATGGGGTTTCTGTGTTGTGTTGTTCTAGGCAAGCAGCATCAATATGCACCGCCTGGCGTTTCGTTTCAGGGCTATAGTAGAGTTCCATAGTTCTCTGCCTAACCTTAAGAATGTGAAATGTCAGAATAATAGTAGAGAGAGTGATTTATTTCAGCTTTTATTTCTTTCATCACATTCCCAGTGGGTCAGAAGTTTACATACACTCAATTAGTATTTGGTAGCATTGCTTTTAAACTGTTTAACTTGGGTCAAATGTTTCGGGTAGCTTTCCACAAGCTTCCCACAACAAGTTGGGTGAATTTTGGCCCATTCCTCCTGACAGAGCTGGTGTAACTGAGTCAGGTTTGCAGGCCTCCTTGCTCGCACACGGTTTTTCAGTTCTGCCCACAAATGTTCTATAGGATTGAGGTCAGGGCATTGTGATGGCCACTCCACTACCTTGACTTTGTTGTCCTTAAGCCATTTTGCCACAACTTTGGAAGTATGATTGAGGTCATTGTCCATTTGGAAGACCCATTTGCAACCAAGCTTTAACTTCCAGACTGATGTCTTGAGATGTTGCTTCAATATATCCACGTAATTTTCCATACTCATGATGCCATCTATTTTGTGAAGTGCACCAGTCCCTCCTGCAGCAAAGCACCCCCATAACACAATGCTGCCACCCCCATGCTTCACAGTTGGGATGGTGTTCTTTGGCTTGCAATTCTCCCCCTTTTTCCTCCAAACATAACGATGGTCATTATGGCCAAACAGTTCTATTTTTGTTTCAGCAGACCAGAGGACATTTCTCCAAAAAGTACGATCTTTGTCCCCATGTGCAGTTGCGAACTGTAGTCTGGCTTTTTTATGGCGGTTTTGGAGCGGTGGCTTCTTCCTTGCTGAGCGGCCTTTCAGGTTATGTCGATATAAGACTCGTTTTACTGTGGATATAGATACTTTTGTACCTGTTTCCTCCAGCATCTTCACAAGGTCCTTTGCTGTTGTTCTGGGATTGATTTTCACTTTTCACACCAAAGTACGTTCATCTCTAGGAGGCAGAACGCATCTCCTTCCTGAGCGGCTGTGTGGTCCCCGTATGACGGCTGCGTGGTCCCATGGTGTTTATACTTGCGTACTATTGTTTGTACAGATGAACGTGGTACCTTCAGGCATTTGGAAATTGCTCCCAAGGATGAACCAGACTTGTGGAGGTCTACAATGTTTTTCTGAGGTCTTGGCTGATTTCTTTTGATTTTCCCATGATGTCAAGCAATGAGTCACTGAGTTTGAAGGTTGGCCTTGAAATACATCCACAGCTACACCTCCAATTGACTCAAATGATGTCAATTAGCCTATCAGAAGATTCTAAAGTCATTATATCATTTTCTGGAATTTTCCAAGCTGTTTAAAGGCACAGTCAACTTAGTGTATGTAAACTTCTGACCCACTGGAATTGTGATACAGTGAATTATAAGTGAAATAATCTGTCTGTAAACAATTGTTGGAAAAATTACTTGTGTCATGCATAGTCCTAACCGACTTGCCAAAACTATAGTTTGTTAACAAGAAATGTATGGAGTGGTTGAAAAATAAGTTTTAATGACTCCAACCTAAGTGTATGTAAACTTCCGACTTAAACTGTACACACACTGACTCATGCCCTGAGGTCCAGTGGACATCTGGGCCATACCATGTGTAAAGAATGTCACGCCACGCAAAAAAGCTAGCTATTCACTGGTACAAGTGGGGACACTTCATGCTGAGGAGTAAGTTTCTATATGAGTATATGTATGTAGGAGTATGTGCTATATTCACCCCTCAAACTTACTCAACAGCGACCCCAGATCCAAGTCACCACAGTCACCACACATACACAATCCAAGATGGCGTAGCAGACAGACGTCTTTGTCTTGTCTCGTCCCATGTATGTATCTTTTTATATATTTTTCTTCGCATTCTTTTTAATATTTTTCCTAAACCTCAACTTCAAAATACTCTCCTGCAACCCGCCTCACCCAATGTGGTGTGGATCTGTTTTTTTTCTAAAGTATTTCTATTTACCTCCGAACTGGAATACCTCAACTGTAGCTAGCTAGCTAACTAGCTACCAGCTATCAGACAGCTAACCTTTAGCTCAGAAAGCTCTCGCTAGTTTGCACAACGCGTTTCAAAACAGAGCATACCGGACCTATTTTTCTCTCCATATCCCCGGATTCCTATCGCAAACTCTGAACCCTTTCATCTGGATCATGGCAGCTAGCTAACCGCAACCCGGGTTGACTACTCCTGGCTAACGTTTCCATCCTGGAGCAAGCACCAACTAGCTTGGGGCTAGCCCATGCTAGACCCATCTCCCGGCTAGGGCTCTTGGGCTACTCCTGAAGCCCACTCCTCGGCTACAATATCCGGAACCCCGCCGATCCTTCACGACTGGAATACCGACATAATCTGCCCGAGGATCCCAACAGGCCCGACGTCCCCTGAAGGCCCATTCTGTTAACCGTGGCCTGCTAGCTATCTATAGCATATTGGACTGTTAGCTGATCCACCGGCCAGTTTCTTGGACCACTATACCCATTTTGCAAATTGGACTCGGACCCCTCTGCTACTTGGAACCCTGTTAATTCCACGACTGGTCTATCGACGTCACCGCTCGAAGAGGCAAAAACAGACTTTTCCCCCATCGCGACGTCCCTCCAAGGCCCTTACCCGGCCTGCTAACTGCTAGCTTGCTAGCCACGGCCTGCTAACTGTCTGAATCGCCATGTCCCCAGGCAGCCCAACCACTCACTGGACCCATACGATCACTTGGCTACGTATGCCTCTCCCTAATATCAATATGCCTTGTCGATTACTGTCTTATTTCACTGTGGAGCCTATAGCACTGCTTAATATGCCTTCACCAACCATGTTGTTCCACCTCCCACATATGCGATGACATCACCTGGTTTAAACGTCTAGAGACTATATCTCTCTCTTCATTACTCAATGCCTAGGTCTACCTCCAATGTACTCTCTTCCTACCATACCTTTGTCTGTACATTATGCCTTGAATCTATGTTATCGTGCCCAGAAACCTGCTCCCTTTACTCTCTGTTCCGAACATGCTAGACGGCCAGTTCTTATAGCCTTTAGCCGTACCCTTATCCTACTTCTCCTCTGTTCCTCTGGTGATGTAGAGGTTAATCCAGGACCTGCAGTACCTAGCTCCACTCCTACTCCACAGGTGCTCTCATTTTTTGACTTCTGTAACCGTAAAAGCCTTGGTTTCATGGATGTTAACATTAGAATCCTACTCCCTAAGTTTGCCTTATTCACTGCTTTAGCACATTCTCACAACCCAGATGTCTTAGCCGTGTCTGAATCCTGGCTTAGGAAAACCACCAAAACCCCTGAAATTTCCATCCCTAACTAGAACATTTTCAGCCAAGATAGAACTGCCAAACGGGGGCACCCTCATAGATATCATCCTAACTCGCCCTCCAAATACACCTTTGCTGTTTTCAGCCAAGATCTCAGCGATCATTGCCTCATTGCATGCATCCGTAATGGGTCTGCGGTCAAACGATCACCCCTCATCACTGTCAAACGCTCCCTAAAACACTTCTGCGAACAGGCCTTTCTAATTGACCTGGCCGGGATATCCTGGAATGACATTGACCTCATCCCGTCAGTAGGGGATGCCTGGTTATTCTTTAAAAGTGCCTTCCTCACCATCTTAAATAAGCATGCTCCATTCACAAAATGTAGAACTAGGAATAGATATAGCCCTTGGTTCACTCCAGACCTGTCTGCCCTTTACTAGCACAAAAACATCCTGTGGCATTCTGCATTAGCATCGAAAAGCCCCCTTGATATGCAACTTTTTAGGGAAGTTTGGAACCAACAGGCAGTTAGGGCAAGGCAGCTTTTTCAAAGAGAAATTTGCATCCTGTAGTACAAACTCAAAAAAGTTCTGGGACACTGTAAAGTCCATGGAGAATAAGAGCAACTCCTCCCAGCTGCCCACTGCACTGAGGCTAGGAAACACTGTCACTACCGATAAATCCACAATAATTGAGAATTTCAATAAGCATTTTTCTATGGCTGGCCATGCTTTCCACCTGGCTACCCCTACCCCGGTCAACAGCCCTGCACTCCCCACAGCAACTCGCCCAAACCTCCCCCACTTCTCCTTCACTCAAATCCAGATAGCTGATGTTCTGAAAGAGCTGTAAAAAATCTGGACCCCTACAAATCAGCCGGGCTAGACAATCTGAACCCTCTCTTTCTAAAATTATCTGCTGAAATTATTGCAACCCCTATTACTAGCCTGTTCAAACTCTCTTTCATATCGTCTGAGATTCCCATAGATTGGAAAGCTGCCGCGGTCATCCCCCTCTTCAAAGGAGGAGACACTCTTGACCCAAACTGCTACAGACCTATATCTATTTTACCCTGCCTTTCTAAGGTCTTTGAAAGCCAAGTTATCAAACAGATTACCGACCATTTTGAATCTCACCGTACCTTCTCCGCTATGCAATCTGGTTTCAGAGCTGGTCATGGGTGCACCTCAGCCACGCTCAAGGTGCTAAACGATATCATAACCGCCATCGATAAGACACATTACTGTGCAGCCGTATTCATCGACCTGGCTAAGGCTTTCGACTCTGTCAATCACCACATTGTTATTGGCAGACTCAACAGCCTTGGTTTCTCAAATGATTGCCTCGCTTGGTTCACCAACTACTTCTCCGATAGAGTTCAGTATGCCAAATCGGAGGGCCTGTTGTCCGCACCTCTGGCAGTCTCTATGGGGGTGTCACAGGGTTCAATTCTCGTGCCGACTCTCTTCTCTGTATACATCAATGATGTCGCTCTTGCTGCTGGTGATTTTTTGGTCCACCTCTACGCAGACGACACCATTCTGTATACCTCTGGCCCTTAGTTGGACACTGTGTTAACTAACCTCCAGATGAGCTTCAATGCCATACAACTCTCCTTCTGTGGCCTCCAACTGCTCTTAAATGCAAGTAAAACTAAATGCATGCTCTTCAACCGATCGCTGCCCGCACCTGCCCGCCTGTCCAGCATCACTACTCTGGACGGTTCTGAATATGTGGACAACTACCAATACCTAGGTGCCTGGTGAGACTGTAAACTCTCCTTCCAGACTCACATTAAACATCTCCAATCCAAAATGACATCTAGAATCGGCTTCCTATTTCGCAACAAAGCATCCTTCACTCATGCTGCCAAACATACCCTCGTAAAACTGACCATCCTACCGATCCTCGACTTCGGCGATGTCATTTACAAAATAGCCTCCAACACTCTACTCAACAAATTGGATGCAGTCTATCACAGTGCCATCTGTTTTGTCACCAAAACCCCATATACTACCCACCATTGTGACCTGTATGATCTTGTTGGCTGGCCCTCGCTTCATACTCGTTGCCAAACCTACTGGCTCCAGGTCATCTACAAGTCTCTGCTAGGTAAAGCCCCACCTTATCTCAGCTCACTGGTCACCATAGCAGCACCCACCCGTAGCACACGCTCCAGCAGGTATAACTCACTGGTCACGCCAAAAGCCAATTCTTCCTTTGGCCGCCTCTCCTTTCAGTTCTCTGCTGCCAATGACTGGAATGAACTGCAAAAATCTCTGAAGCTGGAGACTCTTACCTCCCTCACTAGCTTTAAGCACCAGCTGTCAGAGCAGCTCACAGATCACTGCACCTGTACATAGCTCATCTGTAAATAGCCCATCCAATCTACCTCATCCCCATACTGTATTTATTTATTTATTTATTTATTTATCTTGCTCCTTTGCAACCCGGTATCTCAACTTGCACATTCATCTTCTGCACATCCTACCATTCCAGTGTTTAATTGCTATATTGTAATTACTTTGCCACCATGGCCTATTTATTGCCTTACCTCTCTTATCCTACCTCATTTGCACATGCTGTATATAGATTTTTCTACTGTATTATTGATTGTATGTTTGTTTATTCCATGTGTAACTCTGTGTTGTTGTATGTGTCGACCTGCTTTGCTTTATCTTGGCCAGGTCGCAGTTTCAAATGAGAAGTTGTTCTCAACTAGCCTACCTGGTTAAATAAATGTGAAATAAAAATAAATAAAAATAAAGGACATCACGCTGCTTGCTTAGTGAGTACCACATCCTCCTGACTCAGCCCATACCTTGCGCAAACTCTGGAACTCTGCCTTGCTAGCTGTCACGCTTGTCGTTGGAAATGGAGGACCAAAACGCAGCAGGTATGTGTATGCTCATCTTGCTTTTTAATAAATACAAAATGAACACCAAAATAACAAAGAACTAGAACGAACGAACAACAAACTGTCTGGCAAAGCATAAAGCTCAACACAGAACAATCACCCACAAAACACAAACACACCCTAATATATGGGACTCTCAATCAAAGGCAGATAGACAACACCTGCCTTCAACTGAGAGTCCCAACCCTAATTAACCAAACATAGAACCAGACATACTAGACTAAACATAGAATACCAGAAAACCAAACAGTGCCCAAAAACCCCGGAATACTTAAACCAAATGCCCCTTCAACAAAACACACCACCCCGAACCACATAAAACGAATACCCTCTGCCACGTCCTGACCAAACTACAATACCAATTAACCTTATACTGGTCAGGACGTGACAGTACCCCCCCCCCCCCCCCTTAAAGGTGCTAACCCCAGAAGCACCTTAACAAAAATAACCCCAAGCAACACCAAAAAGAAAAATTCCCCCTTACTAAAGGGAGGGAAGGGAGGGTGGCTGCCGTCAACGACGGCACTGTGCTACACCCCCCCTCCCCAACCCACCTATCTCTGGAGGTGGCTCCGGCTCAGGCCGTTCCAGGCTGTTGGGGCAGTCTGGCAACTCGGGACAGTCGGGGCAGTCTGGCAACTCGGGACAGTCGGGGCAGTCTGGCAACTCGGGACAGTCGGGGCAGTCTGGCAACTCGGGACAGTCGGGGCAGTCTGGCAACTCGGGACAGTCTGGCAACTCGGGACA
Organism: Salmo salar; assembly: GCF_965601325.2. Classification (NCBI taxonomy): domain Eukaryota; kingdom Metazoa; phylum Chordata; class Actinopteri; order Salmoniformes; family Salmonidae; genus Salmo; species Salmo salar. The sequence goes on from NC_138306.1 coordinate 67,724,333, forward strand.
GTCTGGCAACTCGGGACAGTCTGGCAACTCGGGACAGTCTGGGCAGTCTGGCAACTGCGACAGTTCAGGGCAGTCTGGCCACTCCGGCAGTTCAGCGCAGTCTGGCCACTCCGGCAGTTCAGCGCAGTCTGGCCACTCCGGCAGTTCAGCGCAGTCTGGCCACTCCGGCAGTTCAGCGCAGTCTGACCTCTCTGGCGACTGTTGACTGGCGGGCAGCTCCGACGACTGTTGACTGGCGGGCAGCTCCGACGACTGTTGACTGGCGGGCAGCTCCGACGACTGTTGACTGGCGGGCAGCTCCGACGACTGTTGACTGGCGGGCAGCTCCGACGACTGTTGACTGGCGGGCAGCTCTGATGACGACTGTTGACTGGCGGGCAGCTCTGATGACGACTGTTGACTGGCGGGCAGCTCTGATGACGACTGTTGACTGGCGGGCAGCTCTGATGACGACTGTTGACTGGCGGGCAGCTCTGATGACGACTGTTGACTGGCGGGCAGCTCTGATGACGACTGTTGACTGGCGGGCAGCTCCGACGACTGTTGACTGGCTGGCAGCTCCGACGACTGTTGACTGGCGGGCAGCTCCGACGACTGTTGACTGGCGGGCAGCTCCGACGACTGTTGACTGGCGGGCAACTCCGACGACTGTTGACTGGCGGGCAACTCCGACGACTGTTGACTGGCGGGCAACTCCGACGACTGTTGACTGGCGGGCAGCTCTGATGACGACTGTTGACTGGCGTGGCTGGGTTTACGTACTTGAAGGCTAGTGCGGGGAGCGGGAACAGGACGAGTCGGACTGGGTTGACGCACTTCCGGGTCCGCACGAGAGACAGGAGCTGGAAACCCAGGGCTATGGAGGCGCACAGTCGGTCTTGATCTTACCTCCTGCACAACCCGTCTTGGCTGGATGGAACTAGTAGCCCTGTACGAGCGGGGTGCTGGTACAGGGCAGACTGGGCTGTGTAGGGGCCTGATGGTAGCTGTGCGCAGAGCGGGAGTTGGGTAGCCTGGTCCTCGGAGGCGTACCGGCGACCAGATGCGCTGCGCAGGCATCCTCCTACCAGGCTGGATGCCCGCTCTAGCACGGCACCTGCGAGGGGCTGACACAACGCGCACCGGACTGTGCGTGCGTATGGGTGAGATAGTGCGCTCCTCAGCGAAACATGGCGCTCTCCACCCCATACGCTCCTCCATATAACCACGGGTAGCTGGCTTCCGGCTCTTCCTATGCCTAGCCAAACTACCCGTGTGCCCCCCCCCCAAAAAATGTCTTGGGGGTGCCTCTCGTGCTTCAACCTCAGCGCGTCCATGGCCTCGTACCTCCTCCTCTCTGCCTTGGCTGCCTCAATTTCCCACTGCGGGCGGCGATAATCCCCAGCCTGGTGCCAAGGTCCGGCCCCGTCCAGCACTTCCTCCCAGGTCCACTTCTCCCGCCAGTCCAACTCGAAATTCCTCTGCTCCTTCCTCTGCTGCTTGGTCCTGGAATGGTGGGTGATTCTTTCACGCTTGTCGTTGGAAATGGAGGACCAAAACGCAGCAGGTATGTGTATGCTCATCTTGCTTTTTAATAAATACAAAATGAACACCAAAATAACAAAGAACTAGAACGAACGAACAACAAACAGTCTGGCAAAGCATAAAGCTCAACACAGAACAATCACCCACAAAACACAAACACACCCTAATATATCCTCTCTAGGCTAGGCGGGACGAATTCGTCCCACCTACGTAACAGCCACTGCTATCCTGTGGCGCGATTTTCAAAACCTTAAAAATCCTATTACTTCAATTTCTCAAACATATGACTATTTTACAGCCATTTAAAGACAAGACTCTCGTTAATCTAACCACACTGTCCGATTTCAAAAAGGCTTTACAACGAAAGCAAAACATTAGATTATGTCAGCAGAGTACCAAGCCAGAAATAATCAGACACCCATTTTTCAAGCCAGCATATAATGTCACCAAAACCCAGAAGACAGCTAAATGCAGCACTCACCTTTGATGATCTTCATCAGATGACAACCCTAGGACATTATGTTATACAATACATGCATGTTTTGTTCAATCAAGTTCATATTTATATCAAAAACCAGCTTTTTACATTAGCATGTGACGTTCAGAACTAGCATACCCCCCGCAAACTTCCGGGGAATTCGCTAACATTTTACTAAATTACTCACGATAAACGTTCACAAAAAGCATAACAATTATTTTAAGAATTATAGATACAGACCTCCTCTATGCACTCGATATGTCCGATTTTAAAATAGCTTTTTGGTGAAAGCACATTTTGCAATATTCTAAGTACATAGCCCAGGCATCACGGGCTCGCTATTTAGACACCCGGCAAGTTTAGCACTCACCATAATCATATTTACTATTATAAAAGTTTCATTACCTTTTGTTGTCTTCGTCAGAATACACACCCAGGACTGCTACTTCAATAACAAATGTTGGTTTGGTCCAAAATAATCCATCGTTATATCCGAATAGCGGCGTTTTGTTCGTGCGTTCCAGACACTATCCGAAATAGTAAAGAAGTGTCACGCGCATGGCGCAATTCGTGACAATAAAATTCTAAGTATTCCATTACCGTACTTCGAAGCATGTCAACCGCTGTTTAAAATCAATTTTTACGACATTTTTCTCGTAGAAAAGCCATAATATTCCGACAGGGAATCTCCTTTTCGGCAAACAGAGGAAAAAATCCCAAAGGCAGGGGCGGTCGGGGTCACGCGCATAAGCCAGTGTCTCTTGATCGGCCACTTGAGAAAGGCGATAATGTGTTTCAGCCTGGGGCTGGAATGACGACATTCTGTTTTTTCCCGGGCTCTGAGAGCCTATGGAAGACGTGGGAAGTGTCACGTTAGAGCAGAGATCCTTAGTAAATGATAGAGATGGAAAAGAAGTTCAAGAAATGGTCAGACAGGCCACTTCCTGTAAAGGAATCTCTCAGGTTTTGACCTGCCATTTGAGTTCTGTTATACTCACAGACACCATTCAAACAGTTTTAGAAAATGTAGGGTGTTTTCTATCCATATGTAATAAGTATATGCATATTCTAGTTACTGGGTAGGAGTGGTAACCAGATTAAATCGGGTATGTTTTTTATCCAGCCGTGTCAATGCTGCCCCCTAGCCCTAACAGGATATGGGACTCTCAATCAAAGGCAGATAGACAACACCTGCCTTCAACTGAGAGTCCCAACCCTAATTAACCAAACATAGAACCAGACATACTAGACTAAACATAGAATACCAGAAAACCAAACAGTGCCCAAAAACCCCGGAATACTTAAACCAAATGCCCCTTCAACAAAACACACCACCCCGAACCACATAAAACGAATACCCTCTGCCACGTCCTGACCAAACTACAATACCAATTAACCTTATACTGGTCAGGACGTGACACTAGCACACGTGACCACCCTCCTGAAGCGTCTTACCAGTCAACACCACGTGAAAAGCTAGCTATTCACTGGCACAAGTGGAGACACTTCAGACTGAGGAGTAAGTTTCACACAATTCCATGTGCTACACAAGCATGTTGAATAGGCTAATTGGATTTGATCTTCAAAAGGTAACTGCAGGTCACCTATAGCAAGATGGCTAGAGAGAGCATTGCAATAGCTACAAGGAATAATAATAAGTCATTTTCATTACATACCGTAAATTCCGGACTATAAGCCGCAACTTTTTTCCCACGCTTTGAACCTCGCGGCTTAAACAATGACGCGGCTAATATATGGATTTTTCCCGCTTTCACATTCTGTGACGTGCTCAGTTTTTTGGCGGCATGAAGCTTTCATTAGACCAATGAAATTGCCGAACGGGTTAAGGTCAAACAACTTTTTTGTTTACTGTTTAGATTAAATCGAGCGCTCTCAAACTTCCCATCGTTCTGATTACGGTAGTCATTTTGTCACCCTCATCATGGCAAAGACACGGAGAAATGCATATGATGCAGCTTTCAAGTTGAAGGCGATTGATCTGGCTGTTGGAAAAGGAAATAGAGCTGCTGCACGGGAGCTTGGTCTTAATGAGTCAATGATAAGACATTGGAAACAGCAGCGTGAGGAATTGACTCAGTGCAAAAAGACAACTAAAGCTTACTACAAATGTTTTATTTTTTGTTACAAGCCGTGTTTCGTTAAAGCCTATTTCTTTTTGTTACAAGCCGTGTTTCGTTAAAGCCTATTTCTTTTTGTTACAAGCCGTGTTTCGTTAAAGCCTGTGTAAAGTTCATTTGTTTCAATGTACCGGTAGGCACCTGCGGCTTATAGACATGTGCGGCTTATTTATGTTCAAAATAATATTTGTTTTTAAATTCAGTGGGTGCGGCTTATATTCAGGTGCGCTTAATAGTCCGGAAATTACGGTATTTACAAATCCCCCCTTCCACCACCAATGTATACCCACCTGGGTATTACGGATGTAGGATCTTCATTTGACCAGTTTCTTACAGCAGAAAAATAATCCTGCAACAAGAGTAAATGTGAATAATTATGTGAATTATAATTAATGGACATTTTTGTGGGGGTTGGTATATTTTTAGTATGGGCAAATCAAGTCTGAAATGTTAAAGTGGAAATTGCAAACTTTAGAAGCCTTTTAAAACCTTGAATACAAGTTTGCATTTCATGCTGTGCAGGAAATTTCCTTTAACAACAGGGTGAACAAATTAAGATCCTATTAGCCATTTTGTGCTGGAACACTCACTATATTTTATGGTCATGAAGAAAATAAAAAGAGAAAAAGAGAGAACTGCAAGAGCTATGTGGGTATTATCTCTACATTGTGCAACTGGGTGATACATGGTAGCCATTGTGTGCCAGAACACTGCTGCATCCGTCAGTGAGAGGTAAGTACTGAGATATAGCAACCTAACAACCTCTGGTGTGTGTGTGTGTGTGTGTGTGTGTGTGTGTGTGTGTGTGTGTGTGTGTGTGTGTGTGTGTGTGTGTGTGTGTGTGTGTGTGTGTGTGTGTGTGTGTGTGTGTGTGTGTGTGTGTGTGTGTGTGTGTGTGTGTGTGTGTGTGTCTCTAGGGTCTGGAGTGTACAGCTAGTTGCACTCTAATGAGCCATGGTGAGCGTGTGATGGGCTTGTAATGTTCTGTGACGCTCTCTCCACCACACAGCACCACCAGCACACACTTCACAATATACATAATGGGAATTATGGAGCGAGCCAAAGCACAGACAACACAGCATGAAGGCTACCACCATGGATTGAGTACCTATAAAGCATAGAAGATACTGTTAGGTTTTCTCTCTCTCACTTTCAAGTAAACAGCAGTTCATTCACCTGGGTGTGCTTTTTTTGTTGTCCAAATGTTACCATATATAATGTGGACATATTGTTTGAACAGATGATAGCAGGTGTGATCTGAAACATCGGTGTGAATCCCAACTATTTGATGCTGTTCCATACACTTTCCTGTTAACTGTAACATTGTGACACACGAGTTAACCACCATCGCCATCTACAGTAAGCATAGACATGCTAATTATACAACATTGCCAAAGGGGCTTTTTTGCTCTTTCTATGGATATCTCAAAGAGAAGGTATTACGTAGCACTAATACGACAACCAGTTAATCTATGGGTAACATATACCAGCCATCTCGGTGTCCCTTGGCGTGTTTTGTTTAATCCGGTAACACACATGTACTGTTATTTGATTGTATATTAATACATGATGGATGATTTCTCTTTCTTTTCCCAGATGGATTTTGCGCACGCACGCACACACACACATACAGACACACTGTACACACACACATCACATACACAAAAAAAGCCGTAGTTCCAGTACAGTAGTGTCAGGCCCCTGTCTTTAGCCTTTGAGAGGAGCACATGACAGTGTCTCTTGATGTGGCGCGAGCTACAGTAGCACCCTGGTGTGATGCCATCACACAGGAGGTAGACACAGTTAGACCCATGGCACACTGCCGCCTCAGAGATTACAGGAAGACGTCACGGGGTGGAAAGCGGTGATTTCTGGGGGTGCCTTGAACTAGATGTTATTTAGTTTACATTCTGATGGGGTCAACAATGTAGGGAGGGAGTTGGATTGTAGGATATACTGTACCACACATATATAGTAGGTGGGTGAGTGAGGGGAAAAATACATACAATTTATACACATGCAGTCATAAATGAGATTTTGAGTATATATATATTTTTTATTTTACGTTTATTTAACTAGGCAAGTCGGTTAAGAACAAATTCTTATTTACAACGACGGCCTAGGAACAGTGGGGTAACTGCCTTATTCAGGGGCAGAACAACAGATTTTTACCTTGTCAGCTCAGGGAATTGATCTAGCAACCTTTTAGTTACTGGCCCAATGCTCTAACCACTAGATCTGCCTAGAAAGCCAGTAACCAATAAACAAACCACCACTTACGATTTGCCACAAAATGATTATTCCTTTAGCCAGCTACCCAATCAGAATCCCCCAACCCACCCCCCCAAAAATGTTAAGTTCCGTGAAAAGAGAGAGGGGGCGTGTAACTCTTTACCAGGACCTCCATGTTCTCCAGCTATGCCTCACCACTTCCTAATGATAAACAGCCATGTATGCACCGCTTGAACCCCTTCAATCTATGCTTTCCAGAATGTTACAACTCTCTCTCAGAATATTATAGTTCTCTCTCTCTCTCTATATATATATATATATATATATATATACATATACTCTCTCTCTCTGAGAAGTCAGAGGCGATTGATAAACCCCCACTTCATTCAATTCTGCTAGCAAACATGCAATCTTTAGACAATAAAATGGATGAGCTACTGGGAAGATTATACTACCAACGGGACATTAAAAACTGTAACATCTTATGCTTCACGAAGTCGTGGCTGAATGACGACATACAGCTGGCTGGTTATACGATGTATACGATTTTTGTAAACAACAGCTGGTGCACGATATCTAAGGAAGTCTCGAGCTATTGCTCGCCTGAGTTAGAGTTTCTCATGATAAGCTGCAGACCACACTACCTACTGAGAGAGTTTTCATCTAAATTCTTTGTAGCTGTTTACGTTCCACCACAGTCAGAGGCTGGCACTAAGATAGCATTGAATGAGCTGTATTCTGCAATAAGCAAACAAGAAAACGCTTGCCCAGAGGCAGGACATTAATGCAAGGAAACTTAAATCAGTTTGACCAAATTTCTATCAGCATGTTAAATGTGCAACCAGAGGGAAAATAACTCTGGATCACATATTCTCCGCACACGGAGATGCATACAAAGCTCTCCCTCGCCCTCCATTTGGCATAATTCCATCCTCCTGATTCCTGCTTACAAGCAAAAACGAAATCAGGAAACAGCAGTGACTAGATCAATTAGAAAGTGGTCAGATGATGCAGATGCTAAGCTACAGGACTGTTTTGCTAGCACAGACTGGAATATGTTCTGGGATTCCTCCAATGGCATTGAGGTGTACACCACATCTGTCATTGGCTTCATCAATAAGTGCATTGATGACGTCGTCCCCACAGACCGTACGTACATACTCCAACCAGAAGCCATGGATTACAGGCAGCATCTGCACTGAGCTAAAGTCTAGAGCTGCTACTTTCAAGAAGCGGGACTCTAACCCGGAAACGTATAAGATTTCCCGCTATGCCCTCCGACGAACCATCAAACAGGCAAAGCATCAATACAGGACAAAGATTGAGTCGTATTACACCGGCTCTGACGCTCGTCGGATGTGGCAGGGCCTGCAAACCATTACAGACTACAAAGGGAAGCATAGCCAAGAGCTGCCCAGTGACACGAGCATACCGGACAAGCTAAACTACTTCTATGCTCACTTCAAGGCAAATAACACTGAAACATGCATGAGAGCACCAGCTGTACCAGAAGACTATGTGATCACACTCTCCGCAGCCAATGTGAGTAAGACCTTTAGACAGGTCAACATTCACAAGGCCCAGACAGATTACCAGGACGTGTACTGCGAGCATGCGCTGACCAACTAGCAAGTATCTTCACTGACATTTTCAACCTCTCCCTGTCAGAGTCTGTAATACCAACATGTTTTAAACAGACCACCATAGTGCCTGTGCCCAAGAACACTAAGGTAACCTGCCTAAATGACTACTGACCCGTAGCACTCACATCAGTAGCCATTAAATGCTTTGAAAGGCTGGTTATGGCTCACATTAACACCACCCCAGAAACCCTAGACCCACTCCAATTTGCATACCGCCCCAACAGATCCACAGATGATGCAGTCTCTGTTGCACTCCACACTTCCCTTTCCCACCTGGACAAAAGGAACACCTATGTGAGAATGCTATTCATTGAGTACAGCTCAGCGTTCAACACCATAGTGCCCTCAAAGCTCATCAATAACCTAAAGACCCTGAGACTAAACACCTCCCTCTGCAACTGGATCCTGGACTTCCTGACAGGCCGCCCCCAGGTGGTAAGGGTAGGTAACAACACATCCGCCACGCTGATCCTCAACATAGGGGCACCTCAGGGGTGGGTGCTCAGTCCCCTCCTGTACTCCCTGTTCACTCATGACTGCATGGCCAGGCACGACTCCAACACCATCCTTAAATTTGCAGATGACACAACAGTGGTAGGCCTGATCACCGACAACAACGAGACAGCCTATAGGGAGGAGGTCAGAGACCTGGCCGTGTGGTGCCAGGACAACAACCTCTCCCTCAACGTGATCAAGACAAAGGAGATGATTGTGGACTACAGGAAAAAGAGGACCGAGCACGACCCCATTCTCATCGACGGGCCTGCAGTGGAGCAGGTTGAGAGCTTCAAGTTCCTTGGTGTCCACATCACCAACAAACTAATATGTTTCAAGCACACCATGACAGTCGTGAAGCGGGCATGACAAAACCTATTCCCCTCAGGAGACTGAAAAGATTTGGCATGGGTCCTCAGAAGGTTCTACAGCTGCACCATCAAGAGCATCCTGACGGGTTGCATCACCGCCTGGAATGGCAACTGCTCGGCCTCTGACTGCAAGGCACTACAGAGGGTAGTGTGAACGGCCCATTACATTACTGGAGCCAAGCTTCCTGCCATCCAGGACCTATATACCAGGCGGTGTCAGAGGAAGGCCCTAAATATTGTCATAGACTCCAGCCACCCTAGTCATAGACTGTTCTCTCTACTACCACACAGCAAGCGATACTGGAGCGCCAAGTCTAGGTCCAAGAGGCTTCTAAACAATTTCTACCCCCAAGCCATAAGACTCCTGAACCTCTAGTCAAATGTCTACCCAGACTATTTGCATCTTCCCCGCTCCCCTCTCCACACCACTGCCACTCTCTGTTGTCATCTATGCATAGTCACTTTAATTAACTCTACCTACATGCACATACTACCGCAACTAACCGGTGCCCCCGCACATTGACTCTGTACTGGCACCCCCCTGTATATATTGTTAATTTTTACTGCTGCCCTTAATTACTTGTTACTTTTATATCTTAATCTTATCCATATCTTTTGAAACTTCACTGTTGGTTAGGGGCTCGTAAGTAAGCATTTTATGATAAGGTCTACACCTGTTGTATTTGGCGCATGTGACTAATACAATTTGATTTGATTTGTAATATTGTGACTCAACCATTTACTGACTGGGCCCTGCTGTTTTTAACCTGTTGGAAATCTCAAATGAAAGCTCTGGTGAGTTTTGCACCCCAAATTAAGCCTTCCACAATCTTCTTTTTTTTACATTTAGCAGACGCTCTTATCCAGAGTGACTTACAGGAGCAATAAGGGTTAAGTGCCTGGCTCAAGAGTACATCAACAAATGTTTTACCTTGTCGGCACGGGGATTCAAACCACAAACTTTTCGGTTACTGGCTCAACGCTAATGACCGCTAGGTTTCTTTTCATTTTGATCAAAATGTAATGAATTGAAGGTTATTTGTTGATGTAAGGTTGTGTCATTACATTTGGGGTGGGGTCGTGAGACATTTTTGCATCAAAACAGTTTGAATACCACTGCTCTACAGCCTGGTCCTAGATCTTTTTGTGCATTTGCCTGATCTATTGTTGTCATTGTCAAGCCAAACATGAGTGATGAGTGAAAATTAGTTTGCATGATAGCACAAACAGACTGGCACTAGATCCTCTAGGGTTTGGTTGCTATGGAAAAAAGTGACAGTGAAATGTGTAGCATTTCGAATTTACAGTAGTATTCATGGAACAAAGTGCCGTGTCACATAAATAGGCTAAACTGTGAACATCCGACAACAGTGGAGTTAACATTACAAATCTGACACCATCACAATGGGGTTCAAAATGACACCATCACAATAGGGTTCAAATCGACACTGTCGGCCCCTCCACTGAACGGCATTATTCTAGACCTGTATGTTTCTCTGCACCTGTTACAACTACCATTAATCCATAACTGTCAGTAAATGCTAGGAGTGGTGGTAGGAGTCAGGCGCAGAGAGCAGAGGTAAGGAAATAATGTGTTTATTCCGTAAAACACAAAAACGGTCGACGCCAACACAACCGGCGTGAAATGCGATTTGCCCAGAACAACAGGTACACAGCACGCACATAAAATAACACTAGTCGATCGCCAGCACATCCAATAACAAAAACACACTCTGACGCAAATAATCCCGCACAAACCTGGGCGGGCTACACAGGCTTAAATAACCATAAATCAAGAGAACCAAATGAGGAACAGGTGCAAACAATAAGACATACCAAACGAAAAGGAAAAAGGGATCAGCGGCGGTTAGTAGGCCGGCGACGACGACCGCCGAGCGCCGCCCGAGCAGGAAGGGGAGCCACCTTCGGTGGGATTCGTGACAATAACACTACACCCCCCACCCCTCTCTACTCATCTATAATTCAACCCAGAGTGTATGCACCATTCCTTGACACAGCTCAATGAATTAGTATTTTTGTTCATTAAAGGCCTTGCTTTTAAAAGACCATCATGTTTTATTTTTGCTTTAATTACTTTTTTGGTGTTTTGGCAGCTTTTTCTATTCTGCAGAATGTATTGAAGGCATTGAAGGTGAGGCAGCTCCTGCTTAGCTTCCAATTAGACTGAGATATGTTCATTCATTCAAATAGAGGAGAGAAATATAAACAACCATGTTTTTGAAAAGCAAGGAAGTTTGTCTCAGTAAACGACTAAGATATTTATACTTTCTTTCGTCTTTTTGTATTTTTTTTCATTTTAATGAGCTTGACATCAATATCATCAATATCTTAATTGGAAGATCCTGTAACTAATTTAGCATTCTGTGCTTTCACGGTTGTGAGCGAAAACACAATGCATCATAGAGTTTGATAGCACCGAGTGTTTAAACAATATACTGTGCATGGGGAGCATTGTAGAACAATATGGATTCCGATGTCACCTTCATAAACCTGGCCAATATATATATATATATATATACATTACCAGTCAAAAGTTTGGACACACCTACTGCACTCATTCAAGGGTATTTCTTTATTTTTACTTTTTTCTACATTGTAGAATCATGTAGTAACCAAAAAAGTGTTAAATCAATATATATTTTAAATTGTAGATCCTTCAAAGTAGCCACCCTTTGCCTTGATGACAGCTTTGCACACTCTTGGCATTCTCTCAACCAGCTCCGTGAGGTAGTCACCTGGAATGCTTTTCCAGGTAGGTCAGGGTGTGACAGGGGTGTTTTGTGTTTTTCTATGTTTTGTATTTCTATGTTTAAGTTCTAGTTTTTCTATTTCTATGTTGTTGTTTTTTTGGGTTGATTGGAGGCAGCTGGTCCTCGTTGTCTCTAATTGGAGATCATATTTAAGTAGGGGGTTTTCTTCCTGGGTTTTGTGGGTTATTATATTTTGAGTAGTGTTTGTTTTGTCTCTGCGTCACGTTTTTTTTTCTTCTTCATATTCAGTTATTTGTGTATTGCAAAGTTTCACGGATTAAATAAAAATGTGGAACTACAACCACGCTGCACTTTGGTCCGCTCCTTTCGACAGCCATGACAACATCATCAATAGCCAAGGTTAAGTGGGAGAGAACACGAACTGTTATGTAAAGTAGCGTATTGAAAGAAATCACTGGAATGTGGATATTTGATGGTAAACTTGAGGCCCTGTTCATCATTAATAGCCAAGGTTAACACAAATAGTTATAAGCAAGAGACTTGTATTGAAAGAAAAAATCTTTGTGAATTTGATGGCCCTGGTTAATCCTCATGCAAATAACAAGATCTAGCTTTTGCTTTTTCATCCATAAACAGACAGGGGAGCCAAGTCGAAGCCTCCTCGCTCCAGCGAGGCGAGGTGAGGGAGACAGAGAGGTAGATCAAAGCATCAACCACCAATAGCTTGCCGTTTGAAGCGCAAAGACGAAACGGATGCAATTAAAACGTAGCTCAAGTTCTGGCTTTTATCGTTGTTTACGCACTAATTTCTGCAAAGCATGTGTTCTTTCTGTTTTTTACTCTCTTTCTCACTCTCTCTCTTTCCTTTTCGATGAGGGAAATGTGCCTCAGATTGGGTAGTCATGGGTTGAGAGATGTGGCATCGCTCACTGAGGAGGATGTAAAGAAAGATGAAAGAAGCAGACACATCTGGTCAACTGCAAAGTTTCATCTCCCGACGGAGTAGGCCGGTCTACGAAGTGTCCATACAGTACATTCTGGGTTTTAATTAGATAGATAGTGAGAGGTTCATTTGCCGCCCGACAACCAAATAGTTGAAAAAATGTTGATTCCTGATTGGCTTTCAGGTACAAATACAACTCCCAATGCCAATCAGATACCAAATTAAAAGAAGTGCCTGTCTGTAAAGTTTGACTGCATGGGGTTTTAAAACAATCCTTCTGGAGGAGTGAGGATTCTCATTTAAAAGCATGAGTCATCATTGTTGCATTTGTGGAATATAAATCATGGACTGTCTCACCTGATGTGTATTCAAAAGAAAATCACCTGATGCTATAACTTTCCGACCTACAAGGGTCAGGTTAAAGTTCATCAAGTTGTGCATTTTCTCATGGTGTCTTGTACAAGGTCAACCATGATATGACTCATATGATTCCATCATCTTACCTTCGAATTCACTTCCTGCTGAGAAGTGCCATTTCACAGGGTGACATTGGACTGTTCATTCAATGTAACGACCTTGTCTTGCAGTGACACAGTCACACCTGAGGTCACTCTATCAGAGACAAACCGTTTGATCATTTAGCCAGACAAGCCTTCAGGGGACAGGTTAGGATGGTGGTAACCATCGTTTTCTCCTTTCCATGAGACATAGACAGATAGATGCTGCACACTCTGACGCATGGTGTGTCAGTGCCCGGCTGTCATGTATGTGTGTTGAAAATGTCAAGCCAGTAACTTAGAAACAGAAGCAAATAGCTAATTAACTAGCCTACACATTGTCTCCGTGTACCTGACTGCGTCCAATCAATCAATGTTGTCTGACAAAGACTTAAGATCTTTGTCCTCCTGCTACAGCAGTTTATCACTAATCTGCTGGAACTGGGTCTGGGGGCTATTGCATTAGGATGAAACTGGTGCAAATTGAATGTAGCGGCAGAACAATGTCCTCCACTCTGAGGCGAGATTGCTTCTCAACTGTCCCTCATTAGTGGACAGGCAGGCAATAGGATTCTGTTAAGACTTCTGGACTCAATAGAAACGAGTGGGGAGACATTGATCGACTGCACCAACACATTATGGGTCGACAGTTAAAGGTTACTACAAGCTTCACTCCGTTGATCTACAGTGAGGGAAAAAAGTATTTGATCCCCTGCTGATTTTGTACGTTTGCCCACTGACAAAGAAATGATCAGTCTATAACTTTAATGGTAGGTTTATTTGAACAGTGAGAGACAGATTAACAACCACAAAAATCCAGAAAAACGCATGTCAAAAATGTTATAAATTGATTTGCATTTTAATGAGGGAAATAAGTATTTGACCCCCTCTCAATCAGAAAGATTTCTGGCTCCCAGGTGTCTTTTATACAGGTAACGAGCTGAGATTAGTAGCACACTCTTAAAGGGAGTGCTCCTAATCTCAGTTTGTTACTTGTATAAAAGACACCTGTCCACAGAAGCAATCAATCAGATTCCAAACTCTCCACCATGGCCAAGACCAAAGCAGCTCTCCAAGCATGTCAGGGACAAGATTGTAGACCTACACAAGGCTGGAATGGGCTACAAGACCATCGCCAAGCAGCTTGGTGAGAAGGTGACAACAGTTGGTGCGATTATTCGCAAATGGAAGAAACACAAAATAACTGTCAATCTCCCTCGGCCTGGGGCTCCATGCAAGATCTCACCTCGTGGAGTTGCAATGATCATGAGAACGGTGAGGAATCATCCCAGAACTACACGGGAGGATCTTGTCAATGATCTCAAGGCAGCTGGGACCATAGTCACCAAGAAAACAATTGGTAACACACTACGCCGTGAAGGACTGAAATCCTGCAGCGCCCGCAAGGTCCCCCTGCTCAAGAAAGAACATATACATGCCCGTCTGAAGTTTGCCAATGAACATCTGAATGATTCAGAGGACAACTGGGTGAAAGTGTTGTGGTCAGATGAGACCAAAATGGAGCTCTTTGGCATCAACTCAACTCGCCGTGTTTGGAGGAGGAGGAATGCTGCCTATGACCCCAAGAACACCATCCCCACCGTCAAACATGGAGGTGGAAACATTATGCTTTGGGGGTGTTTTTCTGCTAAGGGGACAGGACAACTTCACCGCATCAAAGGGACAATGGACGGGGCATGTACCGTCAAATCTTGGGTGAGAACCTCCTTCCCTCAGCCAGGGCATTGAAAATGGGTCGTGGATGGGTATTCCAGCATGACATTGACCCAGAACACACAGCCAAGGCAACAAAGGAGTGGCTCAAGAAGAAGCACATTAAGGTCCTGTTATTCTGTCTCTCACTGTTCAAATAAACCTACCATTAAAATTATAGACTGATCATTTCTTTGTCAGTGGGCAAATGTACAAAATAAGCAGGGGATCAAATAGTTTTTTCCCTCACTGTACGTGAATACGTGATCGTGGGTGGAGTTGGATTTTTGGAACAGCGGACACCTTTTGGTTACATGGTATCCTCACTGGCCCCATGCCTGCTTACAAGCTGGCAGCCTGGCTAGCTGGCTTTAGCCTGGCTAAAAACATAGCAAGCTAGCTAGCCTTTTTAGCTTTCCACATCTCCATGTGAAATAATCAGATTATTATAAAAAAAAGTAATCTTTAAAATTCTATAAAAAATAAATGATAAGTCACTTCTCAATATTCAGGTAGTACACAAGTACATTGAATGCCAGAGCGTTTTAGAGGTAGCCGCCCCTTTTGTGACAAAAAACGACATTACAACACAGCACTACGCTCCGTATCTTCGGTCTCGGTAGTGTGTGAATTTAACTTAAGACAGTTATCAATGGGCAGTCATCAAGTTGTCCAGCTTGGTACTATAGTTAGCTAACAACTGAGAGAAACTAGTGTAGAAACTAGAAACTACACCAACACACATTATGGCTTGACACTTATCACTGACTTGACTGGGTCTGCAAGTTGCGCTGCTTGCTAGGTAGGTAACTAGAGTAGAAATGAGAAGCTACACACAGAAATCAACTCATTACTGATAGTCAGTTTTCACTGGGTCTGCAAGTTGGAGTTGGTAGTTAACAAAATCAAAAACTAGTGTAGACTCTACTGGTGTGTACTGATAAGTGTGTTTACACATCTGTATATTCAAGAGGAATCATAGGGAGGACACGTCATCAACAAGTTATTGCTTTGAGGAACATTTCTGTTCAAAAATATCAAATGTCAAGTTGTTTTAGAATAATATTTTTTCAGTTTGATCTGATGATCTGAAGATTAAAAAGGCATTTTACATCAAAGCAAAGTGAGTAATGTTTCTAGATCTTGGAATAAGTCATTTATAACATTGGTATTTGATGTAGGGATTCATAAACCTCTGTAAATGATTTAAGAGCTACTCTCAAGACTCATTTAAGGTCCATGACATGGTCATTTAGATTGCATGCATTGTTCCGTTTTCAATGTTGGTAGGTAGTAGGCCTATATCAAGTCAACACTTGGAATACAAATGAAAGGAAATAGGGGAAGGCACAGCAGGAACCTTCTTTGAATGACGATGATGTTTGGCAAGGACTGAGGATTTTGGAAAGGCTTTGTTCACCTTTCACACCTCTTCTCTCGAGGCATGATTTTAGGACAAAGTTGAGGAAGTTCTTGAGGAAGGAAAGTGGGGCAGGTAGACTTACAAAGGCCCTGTCACTTTCTTTATATAGTACAGAAGCTTTCCAGAATATAGCTCAGGTTGCCAACTGTGTGGTGCCAGCTGTGCTGCTCTCTCTGTCCTTGGGAGAGTAAGATGGAGAGAGAGAGAGATGCAGGGTATCCTTTCCATAGACACAGGCAGACTTTTGGGATACTTGGTCCAGACTGCAGTATTAGTAGGCTATCTATAGGTGCTTCTGAAATCACAAGCCAGGAAGAATGAAACTGAATAGTACTAAGTGAATAGATACAGTACTCAAAATATAACCAAGGTCTTTGGAATTCTATCTGGTTACTGAGTAAGGGTCACCTCTTTTTCTTGTTCTCTCCCTAGTATCGCTGAATGACACCAATGTGTTTGTAATGTTCAGCTCTCAAGGTTTGCCCATTTAATTCAAATCGAATGATTTGTCAGTAATAAAAACAAATAGTAGTCGACTGATGTCTTGAGAGACTTGTGAGATACACATCAGATACACATCAGATACACAGGCGACGGAACAACTCCCTTTTTCACAAAAAGGTGGTTCCATATCGAAAAATGCCCAGGGTGAGTGGGACTCAAGCATGCGCTTAAACAGTGAACTATTACCCACCAAAACATCTTTCAAATTCACCTCTGCATATGAATCAAGTTGACTAACAGTCACCTAACTCTGAGGTGTTCCTATACTACTACTGCTTCCTCACAGAGGGACAGGCTCGCTCAGTTTAGTTCAATGCTGATTGGCTATTATTGTATATTTATTTTATCAAGGGAGGCCAAATGCTCGCTTGCTTCCCTTGCATTCAATGCTACGGCCGGCAACAATGTCATATTCCTTCTGACCAGACAGCCTCAGATAGATACGCTACACATACTGAGACAGAGGGGCGCTGTTTCGTTTGCTCGGATGCTTTAACCGGTGAGATACATTCGGCCTCTTGCGAAAAAAAGTAAAATTATTTTGTAGGTGTTTTCTTTTTTTCTTGGTCAATTTCTTGGGGATGCCTGGCTTCCCATAGCATCCATGAATACACGCACATACTGCTACTACTTTCTCAAAGAGGAACAACTTCACTATAACTCAGGGCAGCGATAATGAGAGAGGAGATCCCATACTACCCCACTGAAGTCTCAGAGGTCATGTGATAAAGATGCACCTGTATTATCTCCATGTTAAAATCCCTTGCCTAGTTAACATGTTAAATGATGGATCGTCTTCCTAGAGCAGAGGAGCATCCATTTCCCCATTGATACCTGGAAATCCCAGTGCCCAGAAGTCTGATGATAGATTCTTCTGGCCTTATCTCACACCACTAATTATTCCTGTATCATAAAGTCTGGGCTCGGCTGGGCTGGTCTGCGGGTACTAGGCTCCTACTTGTAATGTTGAGTAAAATAGCTTGATTATGCATGTTATTGGTCGTTCGTTATCAGTCTGGATTCTTATCACTTTGTTTTATGCAAGCTGCCTTGTTGTGATGCACAAATAAGGGTGTTAGAAAGGGAGGGACAAAGTTTACATCAGAGGGGGAAGAATTAGTTAGCTCAATTAAGCTTAAGCCTCAGCCTGGAACCCCTAATAAGTCTCTGCTGGCAGATATAATCATATTAAACTGTTACATATATGTGGAATATATTTAAGGGATTACATTGAATAAAGGAACAAAATAGATGGCTCTATTTTAACAAACCAAACTCAACGGTAAATCCTAGCACTGTTCGTAGCGCCATAGGTCAAGGGATGTGTCATAAATATTGTTGCTATTTTCACAATGGGAATTATGGGTGCACCAGCTGGCGTTAGCATAAAGAGGCAGGCTTTCTATGAATTAATTAGTTGGAGGTGTGATGAGGGCTTGACCACTCACTGGCCAATAAAAACCTGCGCCGAAGCTAGTTATGCAGTTGCTTAAATTTGTGTATTTATGGTGTCTGATGTTTAGTTGTCATAAACTCCAATTCTGCAGGAGGGCATGGATATTTATCCTTAAATAATAGCCTACTGTCACGCCCTGACCTGAGAGATCATTTTTCTGTCTCTATTTAGGTTTGGTCAGGGTGTGATTTGGGTGGGCATTCTATGTCTGTTTTTCTATGTTTGGGATTGCTTTGTTTCGGCCGGGTATGGCTCCCAATCAGGAACAGCTGTACATCGTTGTTACTGATTGGGAGTCATACTTAGGCAGCCTGTTTTTCCTTTGGGTTTTGTGGGTGCATGTTTTCTGTTTAGTTTTGTAACCTGACAGAACTGTTGCTGGTCGTTTTTTGGTCTATTTTGTAAGTGTTCATTCGGTCCATTAAAATCTTTCAAGATGAACACATCCTCCGCTGCACCTTGGTCTCATTTTGACGACGGCCGTTACACCTACACAGTCTCCCTCTAATATTACTAGTTATAACAAACATGTAGCCTATCCTGTTGTTTACATGAAAAAAGTAATTGGCTTCAACATGGAATTAGCCCATTGCATTCGTAGCCTACCTCGCCGTTGATAAGACCATGTAGTGACTTTGCCACGTGAGGAATTGTTGAAGTAAACAAACAAACAGCGGATTCCGCACTGGATAGCGATCGGAATTCCTGCGATTTGACCTTTAGGTCCAAAAGAAGAATGTGGAAGATGCATTTTTTTAACAAAATGAGAAACGAAAAACAATAATCAGTCTTTTTAACAACTTGATGTTTCTAATCAGGCTTCCTACAGCCACTGACATTTTTCATTCAATGATCAGTGCTCATAAAGCTGAACATAAATAATGTAAAATAAAAAAAGGGGGAATGTCTGTTGACTGTTTTGCTGCTCCCGAAGAATATATTTCTAATAAAACATTGGGGATAGGCTACTGATTAGGCTAATGTGCGCCTCTGCTGGTAAAATTGATGCCATTACCGTGTTACCGCTAAGACCAGATTTTGGTTGGTCTTAAATATAGGTAAAACTTTAATTGACACCCAGCGTCGTAACACGTTATGACACAGTCATAACCATGTCATAATACAGTATGTCATAACTTGTTATAACCCGTTATAATATGGTCATAACATGGCTATGACACATATATTTAGACCTGTTGTGATATATATTGCATTATTTTATGGCTGGTTATGACACCTACATAAGAGTGTCAAGACCCACAAAACCAACCACACAAGGCAAAACATTCCATTACAGCTGTCTACTTGCCAACAGTATGTTTATGTTATATAACAGTTTCCGAAATGATCATCTTCATTGCTCACACATTGATGTCAAGACATGCACCTACCCCAATGCTCTGTTGCAGATTAACCTGTTGGGTCTAGGGGGCAGCATTTGCACGTCTGGATAAAAAAAATGTACCCGATTTAATCTGGTTACTAATCCTACCCAGTAACTAGAATATGCATATACTTATTATATATGGATAGAAAACACTCTAAAGTTTCCAAAACTGTTTGAATGGTGTCTGTGAGTATAACAGAACTCATTTGGCAGGCAAAACCCTGAGACATTTTCTGACAGGAAGTGGATACCTGATGTGTTGTATTGACTTTAAACCTATCCCATTGAAAAACACAGGGGTTTAGGAATATTTTGGCACTTCCTATTGCTTCCACTAGATGTCACCAGCCTTTACAAAGTGTTTTGAGTCTTCTGGAGGGAGATCTGACCGAACAAGAGCCATGGAACGGTGATGTCCCATTAGACACCTGGCGCGCTAGTTCATGTTGGGTACCCTCGTTCCAATACGTTATAAAAGAGTATGCATTCGTCCACCTTGAATATTATTC
Source organism: Salmo salar (assembly GCF_965601325.2). Lineage (NCBI taxonomy): Eukaryota > Metazoa > Chordata > Actinopteri > Salmoniformes > Salmonidae > Salmo > Salmo salar. The sequence goes on from NC_138306.1 coordinate 67,744,378, forward strand.
ATGTTCTGGTTAAAAAAGGCCCTAATGATTTATGCTATACAACGTTTGACATGTTTGAACGAACGGAAATATATTTTTTCCCCTCGTTCATGACGAGAAGTCCGGCTGGCTTACATCATGTGCTAACGAGACGGAGATTTTTGGACATAAATGATGAGCTTTTTTGAACAAAACTACATTCGTTATGGACCTGTGATACCTGGAAGTGACATCTGATGAAGAGAATCAAAGGTAATGGATTATTTACATAGTATTTTCGATTTTAGATCTCCCCAACATGACGTCTAGTCTGTATCGCAACGCGTATTTTTCTGGGCGCAGTGCTCAGATTATTGCAAAGTGTGATTTCCCAGTAAGGTTATTTTAAAATCTGGCAAGTTGATTGCGTTCAAGAGATGTAAATCTATAATTCTTTAAATGACAATATAATATTTTACCAATGTTTTCTAATTTTAATTATTTAATTTCTGACGCTGACTTGACTGCCGGTTATTGGAGGGAAACGATTTCCTCAACATCAATGCCATAGTAAAACGCTGTTTTTGTATATAAATATGAACTTGATAGAACTAAAAATGCATGCATTGTCTAACATAATGTCCTAGGAGTGTCATCTGATGGAGATTGTAAAAGGTTAGTGCATCATTTTAGCTGGTTTTATGGTTTTGGTGACCCTGTCTTTGACTTGACAAAACATTACACACAACTCTTGTAAATGTACTGTCCTAACATACTCTAAATTTATGCTTTCGCCGTAAAACGTTTTTGAAATCGTAAAACGTGGTTAGATTAAGGAGATGTTTATCTTTCAAATGGTGTAACATAGTTGTATTTTTGAAAAATTTGAATTTTGACATTTATTTGGATTCAAATTTGCCGCTCTTGAAATGCACCTGCTGTTGATGGAGTGCACCACGGGTGGCACGCTAGCGTCCCACCTAGCCCCAAGAGGTTAACAGACTTCAGGAGCAGGACAAGACATCCTCTTTTTGACTGATGACTAGCATAAGGGCATGTACGTCATAGGCTTATCTGGCTTATATGATTATGATGGTCATAATGCTTCTTGACAGTGTCATAAAGTGCATTTTCTTAGTCAAAGTAAAGTGACACAGGATGGTCATAATGCTTAATGAGAGTGTCATAATGTCACGACTTCCACCGAAGGTGGCTCCTCTCCCTGTGCGGGCGGCGCTCGGCGGTCGTCGTCGCCGGTCTATAAGCTGCCACCGATCCTTTTTTCCTTTTCGTTTGGTTATGTCTGTTTTGATTGTTCACCTGTGTCTTGTTTAGGTTGATTATTTGGGGTATTTATTCTCGCCCTACCCACTCTGTTTCGTGCGGGGTTGTTGGCGTTTCCCTGTCTGTTTTTGGGTGACGTTAGTTTGTTCATTTTATTTTCATTCAGGTGTTTTTCACTAGTGTTTTGTCCTAGTGGATTTAAGGACTTATTTTGTTCAGTACCTGTATGTTTTGGATGAACTTTATTAAATACGCTTTTCGACGTATTTACTCCTCTCATGCGCCTGACTTCCACACCCACCACTCGTAGAGAGTATTGACACATAAAGTGTATTTTATGCAATTTATTTAAAATACTGTATGATAAAAAAAACATGACTGTAAGGAATTAATTACAACAACAACAAATCACTTAAGAAACAAACTTTGAAATGAATGGAAACTTCTTGGAAGGGAAAAAAACCATTGAATAAATGTGGGTTTTGACACTCTTATATAGGTGTCATAACCAGCCATAAAATAACGCAACATATGTCACAATAGGTGTAAATATATGGGTCATGACAGTGTTGTGACCATATTATGAAAGGTTATGGCAAGTTATATAAAAACCAGGCTCATCAAGAAGGGACGAGTATTCTGGTGGACATTATGGAGAACTTTTCCTCTCCTCTTACTCGCACCACTTTCCTTGCCGTCCTGCTATGGGAGAACCAGTCGAAATCTGTCTGGGTACTCAGCGACTCTGGGACCGATGAGAGTTTTTTGGTCCGGGCATCCCCACTCAGCCCCTCTCCATTGCTGTGGACGTTATGGGCGCTCTATAGGCCAGGTCATTCACAATACCACTCCCATCATCCTACGAGTGTCAGGGAACGACAGCGAGGCAATCCAATTTATGCTGATTAAGTCTCCTCAGGTTCCCGTGGTATTGGGATTCTCTTGGCTCCAGCAACACAATCCCATCATAGACTGGTCTGCTGGTGCCATTATGGGCTGGAGCCTGTTCTGCCATGCCAATTGTCTGAAGTCAGCGCAGCCTGCCCTGGGACGTTTTCCTGTGGGCTCAGAAGATGCCCCAAACCACTCTGCCATTCCCGCGAAGTACCAGGACCTCTGGGATGTGTTCAGTAAGGCACAGCCCACTTCGCTTCTGCCTCAACGACCCTATGGTTGCGGGATTGACCTTCTCCCAGGCAGCACTCCGACCCAGGGATGACGGTACTGTCTGTCAGTTCTGGAGACCAAGGCTATGGAGACCTATATTGAGGGCTCCTTAACTGAAGGGTTCATCCGTCCTTCTGCCTCCCCCGCTGGTGCATGGTTCTTCTTTGTGGATAAGAAGGACAAAACCCTGCGCCCGTGCATCAACTACCGGGGCCTCAATGACCGCTACCCGCTACCACTCATATTTTCGGCCTTCGAGCCGCTCCAGAGGGCCACTGTGTTCTACGAGCTTTACCTATAGAACGCCTACCACCTGGTGCAGATATGGGAAGGGGACAAGTAGATGCCTTCAATATTGGCCAAAGTTCACAACGAGTATCTGGTCATGCCATTTGGCCTTACCAATGCCCCAGCTGTGTTCCAGGCTCTGGTTAATAATGTTCTCCACTACATGTTGAACCGGTTCGTCTTCGACAACCTTGACGACATCCTCGTCTTCTCCCGCACCGCCCAAGAATACGTGCTCCCCGTCCGACAGGTTCTCCAACGCCTCCTGGAGAACCAGCTTTTTGTGAAAGCGGAAAAGTGTGAATTCCATCGCGCCACCATTCGCTTCCTGGCTTACATAATTGCTGCAGGGAGTGTACAGATGGATCCCGGGAAGGTAAGAGCGGTGGTGGATTGGACCCAGCCTATGTCCAGGGTGCAGCGACAACGTTTCCTGGGATTTGACAACTTTTATCACTGCTTTAACCCAGGTTTACCACCCCCGGCTTCCCTCCTGTCTGCACTCACCTCTCTCAAGGTTCCATTCACGTGGTCCCCAGCTGCTGACCGGGCGTTCTGGGATCTCAAACACCATTTCACCACAGCTCCCATCTTGGTTCATCCTGACCCGTCCCGTCAGTTCGTAGTGGAGGCCGATGCTTCGGATGTCGGAGTGGGGGCTGTCCTGTCCCAGCATTCTGCCCTGGACCTCAATTTACATCCCTGCGCCTTCTTCTCCCATCACCTCAACGACACGGAGAGGAACTACGATGTCGGGAATCGTGAACTTCTTGCAGTGAAAATTGCGTTGGAGGAGTGGAGGCACTGGCTGGAGGGGGCGAAGCATTCCTTCATTGTTTGGACCGACCACAAGAACCTGGAATATCTCCGCACCACCAAGCGTCTCAATTCTAGGTAAGCTAGGTGGTCCCTGCTCTTCACTCGGTTCAACTTCTCCCACCCCTACCGACCAAGATCCAAGAACATCATGCCGGATGCGCTGTCACACCGCTATAGCCCCGTGGCTACACCCTCGGACCCCGAGACCGTCCATTCCCACCTCGTGTCTGGTGATGGCACTCAGCTGGGGAATAGGGAAGCAGGTCTGTTGAGGCACAGTGTTCCCAGCCGAACCCCAGTGGGGCCCAGATAACCCGACGTTTGTTCCTGACACTGTCTGCTCCTCGGTCCTGGAGTGGACCCACTTCTCCAGGCTTGCCTGCCACCTGGGCTCCCGGTGGACCCTGGCCTTTTTGCGACATTGCTTTTGGTGGCCGACTATGGTCCTGGACATCTTCGCGTTCGTCGCTGCCTGCACGATCTGTGCGCAGAACAAGACTCCTTGGCAAGCTCCGGATATTTTTCTTCAACCACTGCCTGTCCCTCATCGTCCCTGGTCTCACATATCCCTGGACTTCATCACAGGTCTTCTCCCATCTGATGGCAACACCGCCATCCTGACTGTAGTGGACCAGTTTTCCAAAGCTGCCCACTTCATTCCTCTCCCCAAGCTACCCTCTGCCAAAGAGACAGCCCAGGTCATGGTGCAGCATGTCTTCCAGATCCATGGACTCCCGGTGGACATGGTCTCCGACCAGCGTCCTGAGATCTCGTCCCAGTTCTGGAAGGCATTCTGCATGCTCATTGGGTAGTCGGCCAGCCTGTCCTCCGTGTTCCACCACAAGTCCAACGGCCATTCGGAGCAAGCCAACCAAGACTTGGAAATGACTCTTCGCTGCCTGGTCTCTGCCAACCCCACCACCTGGAGCCAGCAACTAGTGTGGGTTGAATATGCCCGCAACCCCCTTCCTTGCTCTGCCATGGGTCTCTCGCCCTTTGCGTGTTCCCTGGGCTATCAGCCCCCACTCTTCCCTGAGAAAAAGAAAGAGGTCAGCATACCATTCGGCCCAGATGTTTGTCCGCCGCTGTCATCGTACCTGGAAGAGAGTCCGGTCGGCCCTTCTCAAGACCACCTCCAGGTATCGACGACAAGCGGACCACCACCGGACCCCGGCTCCCCGGACAGTTTCGAAGTAACAAAAGTTTATTACAAAAACAGGGGGGCAGGCAAACGACAGGTCACGGGCAGGCAAAGGTCAGTAGTCCAGAGCAGAGTCCGAAAGGTACAGAACGGCAGGCAGGCTCAGGGTCAGGACAGGCAGAGGCCAGTGATTCAGGGTGGTATGGCAAGGTACAGAACGACAGGCAGGCTCAGGGTCAAGCTAGGCAGAATTATCAAAACTGGGAAAGCTAAAAAAATAGGAATTAGAGACAGACAGAAGCACAGGGGGAAAAAAGTTGGTAGGTTTGACGAAACAAAACGAACAGAGAACACAGGTATAAGTACACTGTGGATAATGGGGAAGATGGGCGACACCTGAAGGGGGGTGGAGACAAGCACAAAGACAGGTGAAACAGATCAGGGTGTGACAGTAAAGTAACAAAATGTGGAAAAGTCAAGGGATCTGAATACCTTCCTTAGGTACAATATAATGTATATACAGGAAGTTTACAGATGGAGATAGAGAGAGGGAGAGAGAGAGAGAGATGGAGAGAGAGCGAGAGAAAAAAATTAAATACAGGGACCCCCTCTCATATCATTACCAAGCCCTGCAATGCCAAGAGCTGAACAAAGAAAAGAGTCCCCTCATCCAGCTGGTCCTGGGGCTGAGTTCACAAACCTGTTCTACTAACACACTGAAGCCTCAGGACCAGAACATCCAATCAATCAGAATAAACCAAATTACAACACAGTCAAAACAAAACTACATTGCTTATTGGGAAACACAAGCACAAACACAAAGAAAAATGCTGTGCTATCGGGCCCTAAATCGACAGTACACCGTGGCTAAATATTTGACCATGGTTACTGATCAAACCTTAGAAAAACCTCAGTGAGCACAGCCTTGCCATTGAGAAGGGTAGACACAGGAAAATCTGGCTCCCTGTAGAGGAAAGGCTGTGCAACCACTGCACAACAGCAGAACCTGAGACGGAGCTGCATTTCCTGACAAAATGTAAAAAATATAAAACAATTAGAGAGTGTCATTTTCCCAAATTTGAAACCCTTATTCAAGGTTTCAAAGACCTCTCTGATGAGGATAGGCTACCCGTCCTGTTGGGGGAGGACGCAGAGAGCTGTGGGTTGGCAGCGCGCTACATTGCTGCCTGCCATAAGTTGAGGGACAGTGTCTGACAGACCAATCAACCTGCACATGTACTCTACTGTATGCTTATTGTTATTGTTGAATGTATGGTTATTTTGACCGTTGGTTATTGTTGTTACTGTTGTCCCGTTGACAATTTTGATTCTCATTTTATTTATTTTTTATATTGTAAATATCCAAAATAAGCTTTGGCAATATGTATACATTGTTACGTCATGCCAATAAAGCGAATTGAAGTGAATTGAGAGAGAGAGAGAGAGAGAGAGAGAGAGAGAGAGAGAGAGAGAGAGAGAGAGAGAGAGAGAGAGAGAGAGAGAGAGAGAGAGAGAGAGAGAGAGAGAGAGAGAGAGAGAGAGGAGAGAGAGAGAGGAGAGGGAGAGAGAGAGAGAGAGAGAGAGAGAGAGAGAGAGAGAGAGAGAGAGAGTGAGAGGGGGGGTGTATATATATATGGAGGGAGAAAGGTGATATATTCAAGGCAACATAACAGAGTAAAAAAAATCCACCCAATTATTCATGGTTTTTTTTGGTCTCCAGATCCACAAATACAATTCTATGTGGACTCCAAAATAGTTACTAAACGAACACAGACCCATGACACATTGGTGAGATGAGAAATGCAACTTCAGGAATCAATATTCCCAACTGTGCATGCCATGTAGCCGAGATTGATATCCTGCTGATGTACTGTACATGAAATATGCATGCCTTTTCTAAATCTAATATTTCTGTGAAACCCATGCATCGTTCATTCCCAGCGCTACCTAATTTCGAGATTTGATTTTAGTAGCTAGGAATATACATGCCTTCAGCTAGGCTAAAATCTCAATTTCTAGCAGAGATCAGTATCCTCGGCTAGAAACAAGCAAATATGAAAAGTGTAATGCATATCATTTCATCAAATCACCCTATGTCTTTCAGAAGCTTTCAAAGAGGAACACATCCATTCCCAACTTTTCATGCAACATTTGTTGAGGAATATATGTTGTGATTAAATGTTTAGTATATTCCTGGATTTAAAGGGCTGGTTTTAAAAGTATAATCAAAAGATACATTTAAATAGAAGCCTGTTCATGTTTTTCCCAGGGGAGCCTATCCAAATATAGATGAAAAGATTGTGCATAACCCTCGTGCTATCTGTTTGTGTAACGGAGATAATGATGAGTGCTGTATAGAGTACAAATCCAGTCAGTCCAATTAACAGCATTGACACAGATGCACTACAAAACATTACATAACAGGACTATCCATTCACTGTATACACTCAAGACATTCACTACGTGTATATTATGTGTCTCTCTCTCTCTCTCTACACACACGCACACACACGCACACACACGCGCACACACACACACACGCGCACACACACACACACACACACACACACACACACACACACACACACACACACACACACACACACACACACACACACACACACACACACACACACACACACACACATGTAACAGTTGAAACGCTATTAGCGCGCACCACCGCTAACTAACTAGCCATTTCACATCGGTTACACACACACACACACACACACACACACACACACACACACACTACACGACCAGAAGTATGTGGACACCTGATCGTCGAACATCTCATTCCAAAATCATGGGCATTAATATGGAGTTGGTCCCCCGCTTTGCTGCTTTAATAGCCTCCACTCTTCTGGGAAAGCTTTCCACTAGATGTTGGAACATTGCTGAGGGGACCTGCTTCTATTCAGCCATGAGCATTAGTGAGGTTGGGCACTGATGTTGGGCGGTCAGGCCTGGCTCGCAGTCGGCGTTCCAATTCATCATAAAGGTGTTCGATGGGGATGAGGTAAGATCTCTGTGCAGGCCAGTCAAGTTCTTCTACACCGATCTCGACAAACCATTTCTGTATGGACCTCGCTTTGTACACGGGGGCATTATCATGCTGAAACAGAAAAGGGCCTTCCCCAAACTGTTACCACAAATTTGGAAGCTATGCACTGGGGCAGGTAGCGTTCTTATGGCATCCGCCAAACCCAGATTCGTCCGTCGGACTGCCAGATGGTGAAGCGTGATTCATCACTCCAGAGAATGCATTTCCATTGCTCCAGAGTCCAATGGCATCGAGCTTTACACCACTCCAGACGATGCTTGACATTGCACATGGTGATCTTAGGCTTGTGTGCGGCTCCTCCACCATGGAAACCCATTTCATGAACCTTCTGATGAACAGTTATTGTGCTGACGTTGCTTCAGAGGCAGTTTGGAACTTGGTAGTGAGTGTTGCGACCTGAGGGCAGACGATTTTTACGCATTATGCGCTTCAGCACTCAGTGGTCCCATTCTGTGAGCTTTTGAGGCCTACCATTTTGCGTCTGAGCCGTTGTTGCTCCTAAACATTTCCTCTTCACAATAACAGCACTTACAGTTGACCGGGGCAGCTCTAGCAGGGCAGAAATTTGACAATCTGACTTGTTGGAAAGGTGGCATCCTATGACAGTGCCACGTTGAAAGTCACTGACCTCTTCAGTAAGGCCATTCTACTGTCAATGTTTCTCTATGGAGATTGCATGGCTGTGTGCTCGATTTTATACACCTGTCAGCAACGGGTGTGGCTGAAATAGCCGAATCCACTCATTTGAAGGGGTGTCCACATACTTTGGTATATATTGCATAGTGTATCACTTTACCTGCAGGCTGCATTACAGGATGCACTTTCCTTGCAGCCTGTTAGGCTTCCACTGTTGTCAAGTTGTTCTCTTCTAATGAAGATGAATAAACCCTAAAGCACAGCGATAAAAAGTGAGTGAGATTGAGGGAGAGAGAGTGTGACAGAGAGAGAGAGAGAGAGAGAGAGAGAGAGAGAGAGATACAGAGAGAGCTTATTGAGACTGCAGCTCCTGCTACAAGATATCACGACACTATCACAGCCATGTGTAAATATGTCCTCCCTACAGTCTCTCACTTTTCCTTTACAAAGAATGTTATGCAGTCCTAACAACAACCATCTAAATAATTGAAATAATTACAACTGATTCACTCTCAAGTTGAACTCAACTGTTGGTAGAGCGTCAGCAGATGTACATACACTCTTTAAATAAAAGGTGCAAGTTGGAACCGAATAGGTTCTTGAGAGCGATGCCACATGGGAAACTATTTTAGGGCCTCTGAAGAACCATATATGTGATGGTTCTTTGAAGAACCAGACAAACATTGTAAACCAGAAATGTTTTGGCCATCCAGGAACGGAATTGTATATACCTGCTGTAGGGTTTTAAACCTTATTTGCGTATTTCCCAGGATGCCTTTGAAATGAATTTTAGAGTTACCAGTACCACCCATGATTGTGTTTGCTAATGACAGAGACATTGTTGCAGCATTCATTTATTTTCCATCCTGTGGCCTTCAGCAAGTGAGATTCCAAGTGAGTGTGTTGTCATTCAATTCGTTAAAACAATGCATATTTCATAAGGCCTTTTCTTGAGGGCCTAATTTTACCCTATGCGCATAGTTTACATGCCACATCAGGCCTGCGGGAAGAAGGTCTGTTGAGACAAAGCACGTTCCTTTGGTGAATTTGGAGAGGGAGGCCTGCATCTTCTCCCTTGATTTATGACAAGATGTGAGTTGTTAATCCCCACTAGTTCTTTCCTTCCCCCTCTACTGGTGAAAGGGGGTCTGATTGAAGTTATCCATTTCATATCTGATCTAACCTATTTGGATTCTCGTGGACAGTCATGACAATGGCTACCACAGAATTCTGCAGCCATACGCCATCCAATCTGGTTTGCACTCAGCGGGACTATAATTTGTTTTTCAACAGGACAATGACACAACACACCTCCAGGCAGTGTAAGGGCTATATGACCAAGAAGGAGAGTGATGGAGTGCTGCATCAGATGACCTCACCCGACCTCAACCAAATTGAGATGGTTTAGGATAATTTGGACCGCTGAGTGAAGGAAAAGCAGCCAACAAGTGCTCAGCATATGTGGGAACTCCTTGAAGACCGTTGAGATAATGCAAAGAGTGTGCAAAGCTGTCATTAAGGCAAAAGGTGGTTACTTTGAAAAATCTAACATATAAAATATATATATTTGTTTAAAAAATTTTGGTTACCACATGATTTCATATGTGTTATTTCATAGTATTGATGTCTTCACTATTATTCTACAATGTAGAAAATAGTATAAATAAATAAAAACCCTTGAAAGAGTAGGTGTGTCCAAACGTTTGACTGGTATTGTATATATACTGCTCAAAAAAATAAAGGGAACATTTAAACAACACATCCTAGATCTGAATGAAATAAATAATCTTATTAAATACTTTCTTCTTTACATAGTTGAATGTGCTGACAACAAAATCACACAAAAATAATAAATGGAAATCCAATTTATCAACCCATGGAGGTCTGGATTTGGAGTCACACTCAAAATTAAAGTGGAAAACCACACTACAGGCTGATCCAACTTTGATGTAATGTCCTTAAAACAAGTCAAAATGAGGCTCAGTAGTGTGTGTGTGGCCTCCACGTGCCTGTATGACCTCCCTACAACGCCTGGGCATGCTCCTGATGAGGTGGCGGATGGTCTCCTGAGGGATCTCCTCCCAGACCTGGACTAAAGCATCCGCCAACTCCTGGACAGTCTGTGGTGCAACGTGGCGTTGGTGGATGGAGCGAGACATGAAGTCCCAGATGTGCTCAATTGGATTCAGGTCTGGGGAACGGGCGGGCCAGTCCATAGCATCAATGCCTTCCTCTTGCAGGAACTACTGACACACTCCAGCCACATGAGGTCTAGCATTGTCTTGCATTAGGAGGAACCCAGGGCCAACCGCACCAGCATATGGTCTCACAAGGGGTCTGAGGATCTCATCTCGGTACCTAATGGCAGTCAGGCTACCTCTGGCGAGCACATGGAGGGCTGTGCGGCCCCCCAAAGAAATGCCACCCCACACCATGACTGACCCACCGCCAAACCGGTCATGCTGGAGGATGTTGCAGGCAGCAGAACGTTCTCCATGGCGTCTCCAGACTCTGTCACGTCTGTCACATGTGCTCAGTGTGAACCTGCTTTCATCTGTGAAGAGCACAGGGCGCTAGTGGCGAATTTTCCAATCTTGGTGTTCTCTGGCAAATGTCAAACGTCCTGCACGGTGTTGGGCTGTAAGCACAACCCCCACCTGTGGACGTCGGGCCCTCATACCACCCTCATGGAGTCTGTTTCTGACTGTTTGAGCAGACACATGCACATTTGTGGCCTGCTGGAGGTCATTTTGCAGGGCTCTGGCAGTGCTCCTCCTGCTCCTCCTTGCACAAAGGCGGAGGTAGCGGTCCTGCTGCTGGGTTGTTGCCCTCCTACGGCCTCCTCCACGTCTCCTGATGTACTGGCCTGTCTCCTGGTAGCGCCTCCATGCTCTGGACACTACGCTGACAAACACAGCAAACCTTCTTGCCACAGCTTGCATTGATGTGCCATCCTGGATGAGCTGCACTACCTGAGCCACTAGAGTGAAAGCACCGCCAGCATTCAAAAGTGACCAAAACATCAGCCAGGAAGCATAGGAACTGAGAAGTGGTCTGTGGTCCCCACCTGCAGAACCACTCCTTTATTGGGGGTGTCTTGCTAATTGCCTATAATTTCCACCTGTTGTCTATTCCATTTGCACAACAGCATGTGAAATTTATTGTCAATCAGTGTTGCTTCCTAAGTGGACAGTTTGATTTCACAGAAGTGTGATTGACTTGGAGTTACATTGTGTTGTTTAAGTGTTCCCTTTATTTTTTTGAGCAGTGTATATATATATATACACAGTTGAAGTCGGAAGTTTACATACACCTTAGCCAAATACATTTAAACTCAGTTTTTCACAATTGCTGACATTTAATCCTAGTAAAAAGTCCCTGTCTTAGGTCAGTTAGGATCACCACTTTATTTTAGTGTGAAATGTCAGAATAATAGTAAAGAGAATGATTTATTTTAGCTTTTATTTCTTTCATCACATTCCCAGTGGGTCAGAAGTTTACATACACTCAATTAGTATTTGGTAGCATTGCTTTTAAACTGTTTAACTTGGGTCAAACGTTTCGGGTAGCTTTCCACAAGCTTCCCACAACAAGTTGGGTGAATTATGGCCCATACCTCCTGACAGAGCTGGTGTAACTGAGTCAGGTTTGCAGGCCTCCTTGCTCGCACATGCTTTTTCAGTTCTGCCCACAGATTTTCTATAGGATTGAGGTCAGGGCATCGTGATGGCCTCTCCGCTACCTTGACTTTGTTGTCCTTAAGCCATTTTGCCACAACTTTGGAAGTATGCTTGGGGTCATTGTCCATTTGGAAGACCCATTTGCAACCAAGCTTTAACTTCCAGACTGATGTCTTGAGATGTTGCTTCAATATATCCACGTAATTTTCCATTCTTATGATGCCATCTATTTTGTGAAGTGCACCAGTCCCTCCTGCAGCAAAGCACCCCATAACACAATGCTGCCACCCCCATGCTTCACAGTTGGGATGGTGTTCTTTGGCTTGCAATTCTCCCCCTTTTTCCTCCAAACATAACGATGGTCATTATGGCCAAACAGTTATATTTTTGTTTCAGCAGACCAGAGGACATTTCTCCAAAAAGTACGATCTTTGTCCACATGTGCAGTTGCAAACTGTAGTCTGTCTTTTTTATGGCGGTTTTGGAGCAGTGGCTTCTTCCTTGCTGCGCGGCCTTTCAGGTTATGTCGATATTGGACTTGTTTTACTGTGGATATAGATACTTTCATACCTGTTTCCTCCAGCATCTTCACAAGGTCCTTTGCTGTTGTTCTGGGATTGATTTTCACTTTTCACACCAAAGTACGTTCATCTCTAGGAGACAGAACGTGTCTCCTTCCTGAGTGGTATGACGGCTGCGTGGTCCCATGGTGTTTATACTTGCATATTATTGTTTGCAGAGATGAATGTGGTACCTTCAGGCGTTTGAAAATTGCTCCCAAGGATGAACCAGATTTGTGGAGGTCTACAGTTTTTTTCTGAGGTCTTAGCTGATTTCTTTTGATTTTCCCATGATGTCAAGCAAAGAGACACTAAGTTTGAAGGTAGGCCTTGAAATACATCCACAGGTACACCTCCAATTGACTCAAATTATGTCAATTAGCCTATCAGAAGCTTCTAAAGCCATGACATCATTTTCTGGAATTTTCCAAGCTGTTTAAAAGCACAGTCAACTTAGTGAACGTAAACTTCTGACCCACTGGAATTGTGATACAGTGAATTATAAGTGAAATAATCTGTCTGTAAACAATTGTTGGAAAATGACTTGTGTCATGCACAAAGTAGATGTCCTAACCGACTTGCCAAAACTATAGTTTGTTAACAAGACATTTTTGGAGTGGTTGAAAAACAAGTTTGAATGACTCCAAGTGTATGTAAACTTCCGACTTCAACAGTAGAAAAGAACCGCTCTCATTGTGCCCCAGATCCTAATGAGTTTATTGTTACATGATTAATTTAATCAGGTAACAATTAAACATACTTAGTTAATTCAGATTAACGTTTAAGCCCAGTCACGACACCATGCCAGTTAAGTGTGCCTTGATTTCTAAATAAATCACTGATAGTGTGACCAGCAAAGCACCTCCACACCATCACACCTCTTCCTCCATGCTTCACGGTGGGAACCACATATGCGGAGATCATCCGTTCACCTACTCTGCGTCTCACAAAGACATGGCGGTTGGAACCAAAAAGCGCAAATTTGGAGTCATCAGACCAAAGGACATATTTCTACTGGTCTAACCTCCATTGCTTGTGTTTCTTGGCCTAAGTAAGTCTCTTCTTCTTATTGATGTCCTTTAGTAGTGGTTTCTTTGCAGCAATTCAACCATGAGGGCATGATTCACGTAGTCTCCTCTGAACAGCTGATGTTGAGATGTGTCTGGTACTTGAACTCTGTGAAGCATTTATTTGGGCTGCAGTCTGAGTCTAGTAACTCTAATGAACTTGTCCTCTGCAGCAGATGTAACTATGGGTCTTCCTTTCCTGTTTGCAGTCCTCATGAGAACCAGTTTCATCATAGCATTTGAGGGTTTTTGCGATTGCACTTTCAAAGTTCTTGAAATTTTTCAGATTGACTGACCTTCATGTCTTAAAGTAATGATGGACTGTCGTTTCTCTTTGCTTATATGAGATGTTCTTGCCATAATATGTGACTCACCACCTGGATTCGGTCTTATGTAGCACCATTTTAAATTCTGTTTTTTACATTGGATAAAAGTAGAGATTCAGATCTACAAAATGATATATCATACACTGCATTTGAGGAGACAATGGGAAAGTAATTCTGCTTTGAAAGTTGATCAACTTGGAAACTCACTTTTGAGAAAACCGTCTTTCAATGTGTTGGTACTACTATTGGAGAGCTCTTCTTTGTCTACACCCATTCAGCCTTGTTCACACCCTCTTAAGCCGAAGCCTCACCCATCTCTTTAAGGGTTGATCCGTGTATTCTGTACTAACTTGCCAGATACTTCCAGACATCTAAGAGAGAGAGAACATCTCACTGAACATTACTCGCACTAGCAGAGCTGGTTAGCTAGCTAACAGTACACTTGAAATGAAACCACTTTCTGTCAAAATTATAAACGTGTAATATCTGAAAATGTAGCTAGCTAGACTATCTTACCAGTATACATCATGGTTGGACGCGTCTCCTGTCTGATTCCATGCATGATGTAATCCAGACTTGTGTTTTCTCCATCTCCTTAGCTATCATACTCGAATTCCATTGATTTGAAAACTCAGTCCTTCAGAAAGTGGAGAGCAAACACATAACGTTAGCTAGCGAGCCAGCCAGCTAACATTAGCTAGCTAACAGTACACTTTAACTTGACATTAGGTTTATGCAGTTTTACTACACGATACATTTTTTACAAAGCTGCATTTGACACAATTACCTAGACATACTGACTCATACATCCAATAGACAGATGCATCCTATATGGCAGACCAATCCAAACTCATCTCTTGGCATGTCTCATTATCTCAGCCAATCATGGCTAGCAGGAAGTTTGCTCACTTTTTCTGTGGCTAAACAAACTAGGCTCATAATTGAACAATTTTATTCATATTTACAGATGGCATACAAGTTTGATATTAAGGCACATGAAAGTTCACATGTTCGAGAAGGCATTTTGATTAAAAAAATATTTTAGTGACTTGCGACATACGCCTAGTTTCCTGAATCGGGTCACATATGGACTTGGTCTTTTACCAAATAGGGCTATCTTCTGTATACCACCCCTACCTTGTCACAACACATCTGATTTCCAGAAAGGTACTTTTAACAAGGCACATCTGTTAATTGAAATGCATTCCAGGTGACTACCTCATGAAGCTGGTTGAGAGAATGCCAAGATTGTGCAAAGCTGTCATCAGGGCAAAGGGTGGCTACTTTGAAGAATCTCAAATATAAAATACATTTGTTTAACACTATTTTGGTTACTACACGATTCCATATGTGTTATTTCATATTTTTGATGTCTTCACTATTATTCTACAATGTAGAACATTTTTTAAATAAAGAAAAACCCTGGAATGAGTAGGTGTGTCCAAACTTTTGACTGGTACTGTATATACAGTATGTCCTTGAAATCGAGTGCCCTGAGTATATCATTCTCAAGAGCCATTAGAGTCAAATGGTTCAGTCTTTCCTGTCCCATTGTTGATCTCAGTCTGTGTTTGACAAGAGCCAGCTTTGAAAAGGACCGTTTCCCTGATGCATTGGTAACAGTTAAGTCAAGAATATTTACAAGGCAATATCAACATTAGGAAACACTGCTTGTAGATTCCTGTCTCAACATGTGAATCAATGCCCTGGCAGATGTGTTTTTCACACTTCTTTAAACTCAACGATTTGTATGACTCATACCTTCTTTTCAACTTGGCAAAAAGCCAATCACAACAGTGAACATACCGATGGCAGATTTCTGCTGACCTTCCAATGATATACGACAGTCAGGCTCTGCCTCTGACGACTCAACGCTTGGTGACATGCCCTTTGCTTTTGTCTCATAGCTATCAAACTGAACCCGGAGCCCAGCCATAAAATCTTTCAAGGAGGCCACCAAACAAACAGCGTTAGACAGGTCCAGTTGGACTGCCTGAAGTGCTTCCATTCTGAAAAAGTATTGTGTTCCAGAAGTTACAGAGAAAAGCAATCTCAAGTTTATCCATTTGGGTATAGAGTGTTGGAGCCTCATTACGATTGGCCAGAGTTTGATTTTCATCCTCAGATATGTCCTTGAGCGTGAAAATAGAAGAGACTGACTAACATTGGCATAACTGAGGCATAATGCTCAGAGATTTGAGGGTTTCAATTCATTTGTTTTCATTTGGTTGTAAACCCGATGATCTGCCATCACCATGTGTATTTGGATCAAAAGTTAAATGCTGACTGCACAAACGTGAAAAACTAATTTGTCCTGAGGCGACAGTTCACAGTTTTTACCCCAACCAAATTCAGAATATACGCAGCACAAGGCACCCACTCTACCAATGGGTTGATCTCTCGTATGCGCGATAGCAGGCCTTTAGTTGTCCTTGTACTTTGTATCTTTGTGTTGCGCATAAAAATAACCAGTCAGTTTGGGTAAATAACCTGTCAGTTATTTTTCATTTAAATTCTTGCTCCTGCTGTTGTTTTATTTTCAGTAATTTTATTTTCTGGGCCCCACTCAGGACACTTTCACTTTTTCCCACCATTTTCAGTAGGCAGGCTGGCCAGCAATATTTCTGTAACCATGTTACACCCCGTACATGTTATATGCCATATTTGGTGACAGCTTTCTGATTGGATTATAAATGACACATGACTCACACAATTGACCAGTGGCATTTATTTATTGTGCAGTTTATTTAAATTGTTGTATTAATCGGTTATCCAATCAAGGCAGGGGCCCCCAGTTACCAACGTGGTCCCCCTATCTCCTCTCCTCCCCCCATCTGATGATTAGCAGAGTGGCAACAGCAGGCTGTCTACGCTCATTGAGTTCGAGCTCCTAAGCCTTCCAGTGGTTGTCTCCTGGGCCCCCTTTTGCCCTCAGAACAGCCTCAATTCGTCGGGGCATGGACTCTACAAGGTGTCAAAAGTGTTCCACAGGGATGCTTGCCCATGTTGACTCCAGTGCTTCCCACAGATCTGTCAAGTTGTCTGGATGTCCTTTGGTTGGCGGACCATTCTTTATACACACGGGAAACTGTTGAACGTGAAAAACCCAGCAGCATAGCCGTTCTTGACACACTAACCAGTGCACCCGGCACCTACTACTACTATACCCTGTTCAAAGGCACTTAAATATTTTTTCTTGCCCATTCACCCTCTGAATGGCACACATACACAATCCATGTCTCAATTGTCTGAAGGCTTAAACCTGTCTCCCCTTCTACACTGATTTACGTGGATTTAAGTGTAATCAATAAGGGATCATGGCATTCACCTGGATTCAACTGGTCAATCTATGTAATGGAAATAGCAGGTAATTCTAATGTTTTGTTTTGTATACTGTATATATTTCCTTTTTCTTTTTTTGCTGTCTCTTGGGCCTCCCACGGGCCTGGGCCCAGGGGCTTCAGCCCCGGTAAGCCCCTGCATTAATCAGGCCCTGCCTGCAAGTCACATTATGCTGGCTTGCAAAGTGATATGTAATTCGTTTTGGAATCCAGCCAGAGTGGGGATATCCAACATTTGGAGAGGAAATATCACCTGCAACCTGCATTTCAAATGACTGCCAGGGTTGGGAAGACAAATATATGAGAGTACCTGAAACATCTAAACATCAACCTGCTATAGAGTGTGCTGGGAAATATGATAATGATGGGAGTGGTTTTGGTTCAACACTGGTTATTAACACCAACACTGGGGTTCTTTAACACCACTGATTGTTAATTTATTTCTTTACAGAGTTAATTTAACTCCTGAATCAATACTAGAAATGTTACACTGGAAAATCAACACTAGTTAACACTGGCCAATTTGCTGTGTGCTATGAAAGGTACACATCACATCACAAGCATCCATATATTACAAGAACCTTTTAGAACCTCTTGACGGTCTCCGTCCCGTATGCGGGATCAACATCCAGCGAAAAATCCTATCGCCATATTCTTAACAAAATGTAAAAAAAAAAATTTTCAAATATAGGACTATTTTATATCGTTTTATAGATACACCTCTCCTGAATCGAACCACGTCGTCCGATTTCAAAAAGGCTTTACAGCAAAAGCAAAACATTAGATTATGTTAGAGGAGTATATCGTAAAAGTAGCCACATAGCCATTGTCCGACCAACCACATGCATCACAAATAACCAAAAAACAGCTAAATGCAGCACTAACCTTTGGCAATCTTCATCAGATGACACTCCTAGGACATCATGTTACACAATACATGCATTCTTTTGTTCGATAAAGTTCATATTTATATATAAAAACAGCATTTTACATCGGCGCGTGACGTTGACTTAGTATTTTCCCTCAAATGCATCCGGTGAAACAACGCTACAATTTACTAAATTACTAAAATGTAATATTGTCATTCTAAGATAAAAGGGGATGCGATACTCAGAAAAATAGGCTACCGTTACAGGTCAGCACCATCTTGGAACAATCGTATATCAAATCTACTCTTGTATACTATTGTCAATAATCCCTTACCTTTGGAGAGATTGAAAATGTCTGTAAACACACCAGCCAGCTGGTCTGCGCATGCTCTGAGGACGCGGCTGGGGATGCCGTCTGGGCCAGCAGCCTTGCGACTCAAGTCGGCCATGGAGAAGGAGAGCCCACAGTCCTTGGAAGTTGGTCGCGTCTGTGGCACTATGTTATCCTCAAAGCGGGCAAAAAAACGTGTTTAACTTGTCCGGAAGAAAGACGTCGGTGGTTAGGGTAGGTTTTAATAGTCACAGTGTGTACAACATCTTCCTGGTCGTAATGCTGGTTATGCTGGTGAGTTACCGTCGCTCTGATATCCAACAGTTCTTCCCGGCTGTACGTAATTACACATATCATTTTCTGGGCTAACAATGTAAGAAATAATACATTAAAAAAAACAAAATACTGCAAAGTTTCCAAAGAACTAGAAGCGAGGCAGCCCTCTCTGTTGAACCATCTTTGGCGAGCAGAGAAAGGTCACTGTATATCCCTTGTTTAGATGGAGAAGAAGAGTCTATGGCGAGCAGAGAAAGGTTACTGTAAATCCCTTGTTTAGATAGACTCCTCTTCTTCTCTATCGCAAGCAAAGTAAGGTTACTGTATATCCCTTGTTTAGATGGAGAAGAAGAGGAGTCTATCGCAAGCAAAGTAAGGTTACTGTATATCCCTTGTTTAGATGGAGAAGAAGAGGAGTCTATCGCAAGCAAAGTAAGGTTACTGTAAATCCCTTGTTTAGATGGAGAAGAAGAGGAGTCTATCTCAAGCAAAGTAAGGTTACTGTATATCCCTTGTTTAGATGGAGAAGAAGAGGAGTCTATCGCAAGCAAAGTAAGGTTACTGTATATCCCTTGTTTAGATGGAGAAGAAGAAGAGTCTATGGCGAGCAGAGAAAGGTTAGTGTATATCTAGCTTGTCATTCTACCCCATACTGTACTATCTTTATCTTTTGTTGTGGTCTTAATGCTAAAACCTGTGTTTAGTGAAGAGGAGTCTATGTGCTCTCCTACCTTCACTTCCTCGTTGTGATCACGCCCCTGTTACATGCATCTTGATTGAACGTTTGTTCTCATAAGTGTCAGCTTCTCAGTAGCAGGATAGGGTCGTTTAAATGAGGCAGGCAGCTATAAATATTCAGCCTCTCTACCTCTGCAGTGGCCTCGTCCTCTCTACGTGCATGGCTGCAAATGGGGGACTGGGGAACTGACTATAGTTCCACAGGACCTTCAGGCATCTAATAGTATTACGCTGTACAGTGGTACAGTGTACTTCATTAGTTTCCTCAGTTTTGGAGAACACCTTATCTAATGATTTCATGCTACCTTTTTCTCTCTGTCTCCCTCTGTGTCTCTCTCTGTGTCTCTCTCTGTCTGTCTGTCTCTCTCGCTCTCTCTCTCTCACACGCACCCATGCACAAACAAACAAACACGCACACACGCACTTGTGAGTGCTGCATGAGGAATTTGTTATAGATATAAACATTTCTAATCCTGATAAATAGAATGGAAAATAAACAATAATTTGAATGTTTAATGTTCTTGTGGAAAGGTCTGGTGCATTTGCATCAGATTAATATTTGACCAAGAAGTTTTGATCTCAATCTATCCCGCTTCCTTTAGAATATAATTACATCTGTGTATGGTGATTAAAACATCACTTGATTTACAAAACCTACAGTAATTAGAGACTGGATACATTTGAAAAATAGACAGCTCTCTACAATCTAACATAACACCAACAATGGTAACTCAACCCAGGGTTTTAAATGTGTCTAAGTTCTATGGTTGAAAATGATCTTTACTCTAAATAATTTCTCTTCCAATTCTACGGTCACATTTTATCCTCATAGGCCTGATCCATGTATGCGTCCCAAATGGCAGCCTTTTCCCAATGAAGTGCACTACTTTTGGCCAGATCCTCATATGGGCCCTAGTCAAAAGCAGTGCACTATCAAGGGAATAGGACACCATTTGAGAGGCAACCAATGTCTACAGAGTTGATTGGTGTGTATCGGCTGACGGTCATAGTTAGAAAACATTGTTAGCGCTTTCACAATGCATCTCCCGTCCCTGTATGCTGCTTTGCCCTATCTCCCTTTTCATCTGCCTGAACTCTTAAAATGCACTTTCTGTCTGTCTGTCTCCCTGTCTGTCTCGAGAACCCCACCAGTGTGTGTGTACATGGTTGTATGTGGCGAGTGAGACCCGCCAATGTGTGTGTGTGTGTGTGTGTGTGTGTGTCATGGCGAATGAGTCCCACCAGTGTGTGTGAGTGGGTGTGTGTGCCCACCATTAAAACACCGCAGTCAGGGCTGAATGTGTCCCGAAGAAGAAAAGGTCAACTCCTTGGAGTGTTTAGCCCCAGGCAGCCCTCATGCTCTCTCACATTTTTTAATCATTGATCACATCTTGATCATGAAAAGGAAAAGCTGCAGTGATGTGTCTCAGGCAGCATGCCAAACGGCCCCTTATTCGCTATATAGTGCACTACTTTTGACCAGCGACCAAAGGGCTCTTGCCATGACAAAGGGAATTCATGTTTTTTTCTTAATGATTATTTACCATGAGTGGATGGGGATGGTGAAAGACCACTTCCAATCTTGTCACTGTAAGCCTGTACGCTACACTTCTAACTACACATAAATAAGATATATATTTCCTGTTGCAGATTGATTCGTTTCAGAGACATCAAATACCTAACAGAATAACAAAAATAGCACCTTGTGATACTATCTTGGAGGAAGAACTGTCTGCGTTGGAACATAATAGAAGATAGTCATTAAACATACAATATCCTTATCCTTCTCCATATCCTTAATAAGTGAGTCGTAGGCCAACCCTACCGATACTCTTTCTACCAACAGCCCATTACAACAAGATTTTTTTCCTAAGTTACTGTAACTACAGGAATTTAATAACAAACATCATGGGATTCTATTGGACTCTGGAGCTTAATCAATGATTTTGTATCAACAGCTTTGCCAATGCCGCATCAGGCTCCTGTATATCAAATCTCCAGTATTGTCACACACCCTCTCCCCCCCCTCCCCCCCCCCCCCCCTCTCCCCCCCCTCTCTCCCCCCCCCCCTCTCTCTCTCTCTCTCACCTCCTCTCCCCATGCTGATTTTCATTTCCTTTAGATTGGTCTGGCCTATAGGGAGGAAGTGTGAACCACCATGATATAAAACAGCTCTGCAGCTCTAATGAAGGAATGGACAGTTAAAAGGCTCTGTCTTTGAGATGGCTGGCGGTTCGGTTGATTGTCTTTCCACCTCCTCTTTCCAACCAAAAGTAATTTCTCTGAGTCATTACCCCTTCCTCTCCCTTATGTCTTTGGGGACTGGTAGACTTGATGTCTGGGGCTGCATCCCACACATGGAGCCCTATCTCCTTCACAGTGCACTACCTACATTTGGGACTCTGCCTGGGCCTGGCAGTGTAGTGTAGTGTAGTGTAGTGTGGAGCTTAATCTGCTGGATGTGAGACATTAACTCACGCAGCGTCCCTCAGGACTAGAGCTCCTCTCCCCTGACCGACGAAGAGAACACAGTGGCACTGCCCGCTGCCCACCAACCAAAGCTACACGCATGCTCCATCAGCCACCCCAGGGCAATGTTTGTGTGTGTGTTTGGGCAAACCTGAATATGTGTGTGTGTGTGGGTTTGTTTAAGTGTACCTCCATATATGTGTGTGTGTATGTGTGCATGTGTGTGTTTGTGTGTACCTGCATAATGTATGTGTGTGTGAATATGTGTTTGCATGTACCTGCATACGTGTGTGGGTTAAAATTCTCTCATAACACTGTGTATGTTTGGATGGGAGGTAGGTAGGGAGGTTGGCAGGGAGGGATTCCTCTGTTAAACCATGGACACATACTTCCCGTCACGGAGGGCGATTGCATCCGACAGCTGCCTACAGCTATGTGTTAACAGAGTGAAGGAAGAAGAAGGAGAGAAAAATGGACTTTGGAGTTTTGCACTAAGAGATGGCATGGCCTTGGGTTGAGAACTTGAGAACTCCAAGTCAGACCATGAAAGAAGTAACAATAGATTAACTTCATTCCATTGATTCTTCTGTATCCGATTGGCAGAACTGGAGAACACCTTATCTAGGTGTCTCTCAGAACTGGAGAACACCTTATCACCTCTCTCTCGCTCTCTCTCAGGTAAATATTTGATCAGTCATCAGCTTGTGGTTGGGGATGTTATGCTGTTCCACCTCTTCTGCAGGGAAGCCTTCAAGTGGAAAAAATAAGCGTTCACATGGAATTCAAATGGCAGCATATTTCCTCCATAGTGCAGTGCATTACATTTGACCAAGACTCATAGAGCTCTGGTCAAAAGTATTGCACTTTATAGTGAAAAGGGTGCCATTTGGGATGTACAAAGAGTCTGCTACACCTTTCGTCCACAGACAGACAAATGAATGATAGCATGGACTTTAGAGGTACCCAGACTAACCTTGACTGACTGATTTGAGTTCCTTTCTGATGGTTTATTAGCTCTATTTCATTGAAGATATAAACAACCAATTTATTTGCAGTTAATTTCTCGTTTTGTTATCACTCCTCTCTATTTGCCTGTGGCCCGGATTGACTGTCAGAATGTAAATGAACAGAGGCACTGAGCTGAACTGTCCGTGGTGCTGAAAAGAGGAAGTGGGTTTGGTTTGTAGTGAACGCAGCTGCTAAACATGGCAACACTTTGGGTTGAGTCCCAAATAACACCATATTCACTATATAGAGCACTACTTTTGACCAGGGCTCTGGTCATAAGTAGTGCACTATGTAGGGAATAGGGTGCTATTTGGGACACAGACTGAGTGATGAATGTTGAACTCCTACTGAAGGCAAAACCGGGTAGGTGTATTGGTGGGTTTGACCTTCGGGTCGAAGCGTTGCTTTCAATAAAACTGCGGGAGCATTCAACAGTGTGCTGGTAATGTGTCCATCTTTCTTTCATAGGTTGTAATATCCCTCATGCATACAGTGGTGTTTTTGGACATTTCGAGCGTAAACAAAAAAAACTGCTTTATATGTTTAGAGAATATCAGAATTGCTCTCATACTTTAGTCTTCTTTAAACTCTGCTGGCTTTCAGGGCAGGGGGGGATTTTTGACACAGCCCAACAAAACATGGAATAATGTTCAAGATATCAGTTTCCCTTGGCGGCAAAATAAATCTAAATGTCATGAGAGGCTTTGGATGCATGTAGTCCTTCATTCCAGGCAGCTGTATTCAGACCACCCTGCTTATGCCCCCACTGCTTCCCATGATGACAGCATGATGTGGCAATAACATCCAATGGCCTTTCACATTTTATTTGCGCCTTCCCCCCACCAACACACCACC
This sequence comes from Salmo salar, assembly GCF_965601325.2. Taxonomy (NCBI): domain Eukaryota; kingdom Metazoa; phylum Chordata; class Actinopteri; order Salmoniformes; family Salmonidae; genus Salmo; species Salmo salar. Next base: position 67,768,255 of record NC_138306.1, read on the forward strand.
TCACTACCCCATATCACTGTTCTGCACAGTAAAAAAAAGAACTCTATGCTTCATAGATCATGTATAGGCTACTAATCACAATGGTAATGTAAAGTTGGATGTTTTATTCACTGGCTGTGAGTGTAAGCCCTGTATTAATGAACCTGATTCATGCAAACCAATTATTTTCAATGTCCCAAATGGTGCCCTATTCCCTATATAGTGCACAAACTTTGACCACGGCTCGTATGGCTCCTTAGGGAATATGGTGCCATTTGGGAAGCATCTTACATAAATAAAGGTTCTTACATAGTCCTGTGGGTTCCTTAAGGTTCCTTGGAGAACTCATGCCTGATAAAGAACCTTTGAGTTAAGTGTATGGTTCTTGATGTGGCATCTACGGTTCTCTTGAAGTTCGCCTAAGATAGGGGGCGCTACAGCGCTTTTTGAAAAAGATTCGTGCCCATTATCCATTCTGTCATCATGAAGTGCTTTGAGAGGCTAGTCAAGGATCATATCGACTCCACCTTACCTGTCACCCTAGACCCAATTCAATTTGCTTACCGCCCCAATAGGTCCACAGACGATGCAATCACCATCATACTGCACACTGCCCTATCCCAACTGGACAAGAGGAATACCTCTGTAAGAATGCTGTTCATTGACTATAGCTCAGCATTCAACACCATAGTACCCTCCAAGCTCATCATTAAGCCCGAGGCCCTGGGTCTGAACACTGCCCTGTGCAATTGGGTCCTGGACTTCCTGACGGGCCACCCCAAGGTGGTGAAAGTAGGAAACAACATCTCCACTTCGCTGATCCTCAAAACTGGGGCCCCACAAGGGTGCGTGCTCAGCCCCCTCCTGTACTCCCTGTTCACCCATGACAACATGGCCATGCACGCCAACTCAATCATCAAGTTTGCAGACGACACAATAGTAGTAGGCTTGATTACCAACAATGACGAGACAGCCTACAGGGAGGAGGTGAGGGCTCTGGAAGTGTGGTGTCAGGAAAATAACCTCTCACTCAATGTCAACAAAACAAAGGAGATGATTGTGGACTTCAGGAAACAGCAGATGGAGCAGCCCCTATCCACATCAACGGGACCACAGTGGAGAAGGTGGAACGTTTTAAGTTCCTCGGTGTACATATCACTGACAAACTGAAATGGTCCACCCACACAGACAGTGTGGTGAAGAAGGCGCAACAGCGCCTCTTCAACCTCAGGAGACTGGAGAAATTTGACTTGTCACCTAAAACACTCACAAACTTTTACAGATGCACAATTGAGAGCATCCTAACAACGCATCACCGGGGCAAACTACCTGCCCTCCAGGACACCTACAGCACCCGATGTCACAGGATGGCCAAAAAGATCATCAAGGACAACAACCACCCGAGCCACTGTCTGTTCACCCCGCTATCATCCAGAAGGCAAGGTCAGTACAGGTGCATCAAAGCTGGGACAGAGAGACTGAAAAACAGCTTCTATCTCAAAGCCATCAGACTGTTAAACAGCCATTACTAACATAGAGAGGCTGCTGCCTACATACAGACTTGAAATTATTGGCCACTAATAAATGGAACACTATTCACTTTAATAATGTCAGATTAATAATATTTACATATCTTGCATTACTCATTTCATATATATATACTGCTCAAAAAAATAAAGGGAACACTTAAACAACACATCCTAGATCTGAATGAAAGAAATAATCTTATTAAATACTTTCTTCTTTACATAGTTGAATGTGCTGACAACAAAATCACACAAAAATAATCAATGGAAATCCAATTTATCAACCCATGGAGGTCTGGATTTGGAGTCACACTCAAAATGAAAGTGGAACACCACACTACAGGCTGATCCAACTTCGATGTAATGTCCTTAAAACAAGTCAAAATGAAGCTCAGTAGTGTGTGTGGCCTCCACGTGCCTGTATGACCTCCCTACAACGCCTGGGCATGCTCCTGATGAGGTGGCGGATGGTCTCCTGAGGGATCTCCTCCCAGACCTGGACTAAAGCATCCGCCAACTCCTGGACAGTCTGTGGTGCAACGTGGCGTTGGTGGATGGAGCGAGACATGATGTCCCAGATGTGCTCAATTGGATTCAGGTCTGGGGAACGGGCGGGCCAGTCAATAGCATCAATGCCTTCCTCTTGCAGGAACTGCTGACACACTCCAGCCACATGAGGTCTAGCATTGTCTTGCATTAGGAGGAACCCAGGGCCAACCGCACCAGCATATGGTCTCACAACGGGTCTGAGGATCTCATCTCGGTACCTAATGGCAGTCAGGCTACCTCTGGCGAGCACATGGAGGGCTGTGCGGCCCCCCAAAGAAATGTCACCCCACACCATGACTGACCCACCGCCAAACCGGTCATGCTGGAGGATGTTGCAGGCAGCAGAACGTTCTCCACGGCGTCTCCAGACTCTGTCACGTCTGTCACATGCTCAGTGTGAACCTGCTTTCATCTGTGAAGAGCACAGGGTGCCAGTGGCGAACTTGTCAATCTTGGTGTTCTCTGGCAAATGCCAAACGTCCTGCACGGTGTTGGGCTGTAAGCACAACCCCCACCTGTGGACGTCGGGCCCTCATACCACCCTCATGGAGTCTGTTTCTGACCGTTTGAGCAGACACATGCACATTTGTGGCCTGCTGGAGGTCATTTTGCAGGGCTCTGGCAGTGCTTCTCCTGCTCCTCCTTGCACAAAGGCGGAGGTAGCAGTCCTGCTGCTGGGTTGATGCCCTCCTACGACCTCCTCCACGTCTCCTGATGTACTGGCCTGTCTCCTGGTAGCTTCTCTATGCTCTGGACACTACGCTGACAGACACAGCAAACCTTCTTGCCATAGCTCGCAGTGATGTGCCATCCTGGATGAGCTGCACTACCTTAGCCACTTGTGTGGGTTGTAGACTCCGTCTCATGCTACCACTAGAGTGAAAGCACCGCCAGCATTCAAAAGTGACCAAAACATCAGCCAGGAAGCATAGGAACTGAGAAGTGGTCTGTGGTCCCCACCTGCAGAACCTTGCTAATTGCCTATCATTTCCACCTGTTGTCTATTCCATTTGCACAACAGCATGTGAAATTTATTGTCAATCAGTGTTGCTTCCTAAATGGACAGTTTGATTTCACAGAAGTGTGATTGACTTGGAGTTACATTGTGTTGTTTAAGTGTTCCCTTTATTTTTTTGAGCAGTGTATATATATATATATATATATATATATATATATATATATATATATATATATATATATATATATATACTGTATTCTATACTATCTACTGGATCTTTGTTTATGCTGCTCTGACATTGCTCATCCATATATTTATATATTCTTAATTCCATTCCTTTACTTAGATTTGTGAAATTGTTAGATATTACTTGTTAGATATTGCTGCACTGTCGGAACTAGAAGCACAAGCATTTCACTACACCCGAAATAACATCTGCTATACACGTGTATGTGACCAATAAAATAAAATTTGATTTGATTTAGACTCTTCTCCATCTAAACAAGGGATACACATTAGAGTTCACATTGGCTGGGATTTGGGTTCATAGACCACAACAGGAGAAAGATACAGTGTGTAAGATATTGTAGAACCAAATTCTGATACAGTAAACCTCTCTCTCTCTCCCTCCCAAACACACACATCCACCCTTGTAGCATGAAGTTTGCCTTTCGCTAAACCACTTAACTCCAATTGACCAGTGGCATATTACAATCGCTCTCTGTCCGGTGGAGAACGGGACAACTCCTCTGCGCTGTGCATTAGCATAGATAAAATCCCATGACACTTTGGCTGTGTCCCAAATGACACACTATCCTCTATATAGTGCACTTATGTATGGCCCTGGTCAAAAGTAGTGCATTATATAGGGAATAAGGTGCCATTTGGGACGTAAACTTTGTCACTGGCAATTCGCTGGGAAAAACAAATTACGCTGAAACTTTAACACTGAAATGATCGGTCACAGAGGTGGCTTCCTCATAACTGACAATATTAGATAGTATCAGTCAAGGTCTAAAACCTGGTGACTTTACGAACCATTTCCCCTTTTATAAAACACTAGCAAGATATTATGTCATGGAGAGATAGATCAATAACTGAGATTTGCGAATGTTTTACGCTCACTGCAAAATCACCCTAAGAGCTGAGATGGATATCTGTAGCATCTCTCACGTAAGTGATTATATTACACCAGTTGAAGGGAGCAAAGCACATCTATTTCAGAGCAGTCCAAGGTCCTTTGGGTTATATATTGTAGGGGAGCTGCATATTAAAAAATGCACCAATGCCAAAGCACACACACAGTATTGCGGACAGAGCTACTGCTCCCCCACATGTTAGAGATGGGTACTGACTCTGTCCACACTTCCATCTCAGCAGCCTCTTTGGAATCAACTGGAGGATATATCACAGGAAGCACACACACACACACACACACACACACACACACACACACACACACACACACACACACACACACACACACACACACACACACACACACACACACAGATGTGAGAACACACACACACACGTACACACATTGCACACACAGAAGCCAAACACACACTCACACGCATACAAACACTTCTTTGCAGAGAGGAGGTAAGAGCTCCATTTGACAAAATGCCTCTTTTTAGAATTTCTGCTGTAGTAGACTCATGGTCAGAGAAAATCTTCAAAAGCCAAATGGTATTCCTTAAAAAAGACTGTTACACAGACCAATTAAACATGGCCATGACTTAATAACACATTTTACCAATAGTCAAGTGGCTGACTGTTGTGCTTTTACGTTAGAATGGGTTGGTAGAGAGGCAGCATCCCAAATGGCACCCTATTCCCTATATAGTGCACTACTTTTGACCCGGACCCATAGGGTTACCAGCTCAATTGCCATTTGGGACACATACAGTGATTTCCCTCTGCTCTGTTGACGAGTCTCGGATAAAAGCCTTATTAACATGCTGCTTAAAAATGACCTTGAGTTGAAGACAAGTGTAAATGCTGCTGCCCCAACCTTTCAACGCCATTAATGCCTCACTGCCAGAAATCTTTCAATAAAATATGCTCTCTGCCTAAGCTGTTTTATACTAATAACAGAGTTCAATCCCATTGGCAGAGCCATAATTTTTTTTTAACAAATAATCTAATTAAGAACGCTTTGCCTTTGTCATAAGATTGTCAACACAGTCAAAATGCAAAACTCCTGACCCTCAATCAGTTTCCATTATTTCAGACAATGCAAAGCAGGAAAAGTTCTAAACTGGATATGAACTTTAAATGATAATGCTATTTCAGATGAGGCATCGCCAGAGGATGTAGCCAGAGGGATGTAGCCGGAGGGATGTAGCTACAGCACAATGGGATATCTGATTAGTGCCGCTCTTCTGTTTATGACTTGATTCTAAAATACTGTTCTCTGAAGACAACCTAAACTGAAGGACAAAGATCTTTAGCGGTGAAATACTTATATACGTTTCACCAAAGGTGCTTCTTGTTCACCTTCGTGTCGTGTTCTTGCCTTCTTTTAAACAGATGAAATGGATGAATATGGTCACTTGATCAGATTCAGATCTAAGGAAGTCATCTTAAACCTATTTTGGGAGCATGTCCCCATTCAGAGACTTATCCTGTATTGCAGAAATAGGAAAAGTGAGCAGAAGCTAAGACACACACATACCAATTGGATTACAAGCTATTCTACAGCGAGGACCCAAGGAGGATAAGCCTGTCTCTAATGTGCCGGTGCATAAAGGTATAAATAGAAAGACATCAAAAGACAAAAAAATGAGGCAGCTGTGTAATTGACAGAATAATAAAGCAGTTGATCATTTTTAAATGGTAAATATGCCTAAGCACTTTAAATCAAACCTCTTAGTGTGTCCTTTGTTGAACCACCCTGTATGCAGTCAGTGTAAGTTAGGTCCAAAGTGCTAGAAGTCTAAACCGGTGTCGTCCTCTTGTGTACTAGGATATAACTAGGGTTCCGATTGTATTTCCTAGTGAGGTCACATGGTCAGGGAAAACACATGGTCCTATGTCATATCAGAATGAGGAATGAATGTAGCTACTGACTTCACTTAAGATGGAGCACAATATTTCAATTATGCGTATCCGTGTAATGTTGTTGAGCCTAAGCTACTAAGATATTTAGACAACAAACTGTTCCAACATATTTTTGTCCCAGGACTTGAGATGCCAAACTTTATATCTTCTGAATTTTGTAATGGATCGTGTTTTATTTTTGGAACAAAATATTAATATTTGATTAGGCCAAATACCACAGTGAGGACAGATACTTGCAAAAAGACTTGCGGTTTAAGTTATGCATAATTTAGTGGCATTTCTATTTGATGTTCATGAGTTCATCTTCAAAAGGCTAAGCCTGAAAAACACATTCTGAAAAACCTGTTAAATCAATCATAGGCTAAATTATGTATTTAAAGTATTGCTTTTCATTTTGTTTATAATATGAGTGAAAGGGGTTTATAGACAGACCAGAATGGGCATCTAATGATTGAAGTAAAAATCTGAGTTACTGAACTGCCTAATGAAAATTTTTGCTGGTTGTAAGTACTCCTCAATATCACGTCAGATACTGAAAGCCTTTCATTGAGCAATGTGTTTTGTATAGAAACGGTCGACCTACAAAGATAAGGTCAAAATGTGGGTGAATTGCACATGATTCGACTGTGAACGGCAGTATACTTTAACAGCCAGTGTGTGACAGAAAAGCAAAATAAAAAATCAATCACAAAACACTAAGTTGACCACAGGTTAACGCCAACATGGTGCAGCTACAGCATTAGGAACAAAATAAAGTGTGTGTCTGTCTGTGTGTGTGTGAGCGTGTATGTGTGCGTGAAAAACTGAACCTTATGATAGTGTTCAGTACTGTATGTTTATGAACATGTTTATCAATTTCAGTCTACTGAATGTATCTGTGTTTTTGATGGAATGTCAAAGCACAACACTAATTAGAGCACAAGAAATGAAAAAGTATTTATCTTTTTTACAATGTCACATATTTCATATTTGTTCACAGGTCTGCACAAAAATGACGACAGTACACTTGATTCAGCACACAAATGTTTTATCCCCTTTTCTCCTTCCTTTCTTTCTTTGAAACTTATCCCGTTCCAGAGAGTGATTGAGTTTCAACTTGGCCCCGGCTTAAATGTGATATGGAACACTTTCTCCCAGACCGAGCATCCGTTCTCAGAATCACAACTACTGTTATTTCCCCCTCTCCTTTCTGAGGGATATCCAAATTTTTTCTCCTTTAAATAGTTTGTCATAATTTTATCTTGGTAAGGAACACAGTGAGTAGTCAGAAATTGTCTGAGATTTGTAACTGTTAGGCCTCTGTATCTTTCTTATTGTTGTCAATAGGGCTGTACTGTTGAAGTCTGAAGTTTACATACACTTAGGTTGGAGTCATTAAAACTCGTTTTTCAATCACTCCATACATTTCTTGTTAACAAACTATAGTTTTGGCAAGTCGGGTAAGACATCCACTTTGTGCATGACACAAGTAATTTTCCAACAGTTGTTTACAGACAGATTATTTCACTTATAATTCACTGTATCACAATTCCAGTGGGTCAGAAGTTTACATACACTAAGTTGACTGTGCCTAAAATCATGTCATGGCTTTAGAAGCTTCTGATAGGCTAATTGACATCATTTGAGTCAATTAGAGTTGTACCTGTGGATGTATTTCAAGGCCGACCTTCAAACTCAGTGCCTCTTTGCTTGACATCATGGGAAAATCAAAAGAAATCAGCCAAGACCTCGGAAAAAAACTGTAGACCTCCACAAGTCTGGTTCATCCTTGGGAGCAATATCCAAACACCTGAAGGTACCACGTTCATCTGTACAAACAATAGTACGCAAGTATAAACACCATGGGACCACGCAGCTGTCATACCACTCAGGAAGGAGACGTGTTCTGTCTCCTAGAGATGAACGTACTTTGGTGCGAAAAGTGCAAATCAATCCCAGAACAACAGCAAAGGACCTTGTGAAGATGCTGGAGGAAACAGGAACAAATGTATCTATATCCACAGTAAACCAAGTCCAATATCGACATAACCTGAAAGGCTGCACATGCGGACAATGGGGACAAATATTGTACTTTTTGTCCTCTGGTCTGATGAAACAAAAATAGAACTGTTTGGCCATAATGACCATCATTATGTTTGGAGGAAAAAGGGGGAGGCTTTCAAGCCAAAGAACACCATCCCAACCGTGAAACACCGGGGAGGCAGCATCATGTTGTGGGGGTGCTTTGCTGCAGGAGGGACTGGTGCACTTCACAAAATAGATGGCATCATGAGGATGGAAAATTACGTGGATATATTGAAGCAACATCTCAAGACATCAGTCAGGAAGTTAAAGCTTGGTCGCAAATGGGTCTTCCAAATGGACAATGACCCCAAGCATACTTCCAAAGTTGTGGAAAAATGGCTTAAGGACAACAAAGTCAAGGTATTGGAGTGGCCATCACAAAGCCCTGACCTCAATCCCATAGAAAATTTGTGGGCAGAACTGAAAAAGTGTGTCCGAGCAAGGAGGCCTACAAACCTGATCTAATTACACCAGCTCTGTCAGGAGGAATGGGCCAAAATTCACCTAATTTATTGTGGGAAGCTTGTGGAAGGCTACTCGAAATGTTTGACCTAAGTTAAATAATTTAAAGGCAATGCTACCAAATACTAATTGAGTGTATGTAAACTTCTGACTCACTGGGAATGTGATGAAAGAAATTAAAGCTGAAATAAATCTTTCTCTCTACTATTATTCTGACATTTCACAATCTTAAAATAAAGTGGTGATCCTAACTGACCTAAGATAGGGAATTTTTACTAGGATTAAATGTCAGGAATTGAGAAAAACTGATTTTAAATGTATTTTGCTAAGGTGTATGTAAACTTCCGACTTCAACTGTATATAATGGCATATCTAAACACAACAAGCTCTCACAGTCTCACGTCAGAATTAGACATTCATCCATGTTTCTCAAATGTCAAATTTCGAAGTTGTTCCAAATGTCAAATTTCAAAGTGTTTGAGGTTAAGTTCAGGTAATAACTCAGACTTTTGAAGGTTAGGGTTAAGTTTAGCCATTAACTCTGAAATCTTAGGCTTGGGTATTAAGTCTGAATGGTTAAGGTAAGGGTTAAGGTTTGGGATAGGCTTCAAACAAAAATCTTAAAAACAACTTTATATTTCTGGATTTGGATATGCAACCTTTTGCACTAGAAGCAGATGCTTACACACATTTACCACTGCCAAAGCCCTAGCAAAATTCAAACCTTCTTGAAGGTAACAGCACTCACTGCTGCCCCTAGTGGCTAATACTGACTTGTATCACAGGTGACCTGTCTGTCTAAACAATATTGAGACAGGCCCTCTCTGTGCTATGTCTAATATAAGCCTAGCTTTCTGATGTCATGATGCCATTCACAGTTCCACCTTTCCGCTTTGTTCTTACCTTCAGTCTTGGTTGATTTAAAGGCTATATTTGTCAGCTATTTTTACCCACACGCAGCTCTAATTGGGTCTGATGACGTTTACATTTGTGCTGTGGGTTGTGAGCAAAGGCAAATGCCCGTTCTCTGCAAGTTAATGAAAATATTAAGTATTGTTATTGTTCTTCTACAGTGTACAGTATTGTCGTTCATCTGATATATCGTTCAGTTCTACATGCTGAACAATCAAATCACTTCCATGTAAAATGAAATACATAAATAAGTGATGCAGCAGTCTTATTATGACAAAGCGATTTTAGCAAGTTGAATACCCACTCGCATCCTCTCTTCCTCCATGTGCAGACAGAGTTCTATTGATAGTTATATCATTAAAATATTCATATACTTTTTATACAGTGCAGATAGCTAATAACGGCCTGTCTGAAAGGCACATCACCTTTACCCCTTCATCTGTCTCATCTAATGGTCTTTTCTATAGGTCTGTCTGTTGTCCTTCCATCCCTCTATCCATCCCTGCACCCTGCCCTCCACTCCTCGTCCAATCCCCCTCTTTGATTTCTCTTTCCATCCCCCCAGCTCATGAATTGCATTTCCCCTTCAATCTACAGGAAGTATTTGATCTTTTAGCAGATTTATTTTATCAACATGACCTTGCTCTGTCTTTGCAGTGGCAGTTACACTCATGAGCAGCGGCCGGACGGGGAGAGAGAAATAATGCCCCCTCCCTACTGCCTCCCTCTCTCCCTCCCTCTTTCCCTCCATCTATCCCTCCCTACTGCCTCCCTCTCTCCCTCCCTCTTTCCCTCCATCTATCGCTCCCTACTGCCTCCCTCTCTCCCTCCCTCTTTCCCTCCATCTATCCCTCCCTACTGCCTCCCTCTCTCCCTCCCTCTTTCCCGCCATCTATCCCTCCCAACTGCCTCCCTCTCTCCCTCCCTCTTTCCCTCCATCTATCCCTCCCTACTGCCTCCCTCTCTCCCTCCCTCTTTCCCTCCATCTATCCCTCCCTACTGCCTCCCTCTCTCCCTCCCTCTTTCCCGCCATATATCCCTCCCAACTGCCTCCCTCTCTCCCTCCCTCTTTCCCTCCATCTATCCCTCCCTAATGCCTCCTTCTCTCCCTCCCTCTTTCCCTCCATCTATCACTCCCTACTGCCTCCCTCTCTCCCTCGCTCTTTCCCTCCATCTATCCCTCCCTACTGCCTCCCTCTCTCCCTCCCTCCCTCCCTCCATCTATCCCTCTCTACTGCTTCCCTCTCTCCCTCCCTCTTTCCCTCCATCTATCCCTCCCTACTGCCTCCCTCTCTCCCTCCCTCTTTCCCTCCATCTATCGCTCCCTACTGCCTCCCTCTCTCCCTCCCTCTTTCCCTCCATCTATCCCTCCCTACTGCCTCCCTCTCTCCCTCCCTCTTTCCCGCCATCTATCCCTCCCAACTGCCTCCCTCTCTCCCTCCCTCTTTCCCTCCATCTATCCCTCCCTACTGCCTCCCTCTCTCCCTCCCTCTTTCCCGCCATCTATCCCTCCCAACTGCCTCCCTCTCTCCCTCCCTCTTTCCCTCCATCTATCCCTCCCTAATGCCTCCTTCTCTCCCTCCCTCTTTCCCTCCATCTATCCCTCCCTACTGCCTCCCTCTCTCCCTCGCTCTTTCCCTCCATCTATCCCTCCCTACTGCCTCCCTCTCTCCCTCCCTCCCTCCCGCCCTCCATCTATCCCTCTCTACTGCTTCCCTCTCTCCCTCCCTCTTTCCCTCCATCTATCCCTCCCTACTGCCTCCCTCACACCAAACAAAAAGCTCCTGGCTTTATCGGTAAGCACTAGCCCTGAGAACTCGAATTACCTCTGGATTGCGTCCTAATGGCAACCTATCCCCTATGTAGTACACAACTTTTGAACAGAGCCCTATTGGGCTTGGTCAAAAGCAGGGCGCCATCTAGACAATAGGGTGCCATTTGGGACAAAGTCCTGGTTTCAGTCTCAGCACCATTCAGCCATCATTCCATTTCACAGGACAGAGGAAGAGGATGCTCTTACAGCTTTTCTTTCCTCCACATAATTCTTTTGTCGAGTAGTTTCTTGTCTTAATTATAATTATGTCCTCGTTCCATAAGCTTTATATCTGAAATTGGACTACTTAATTTCGCTCGTTTTGTCCTTGAGAAAGATATTGCAATAATTTTACTGTAGGGGGTGATGAGACATGGGAGGAAAAATGAATACCACAATTGCACCATCTCAAATCAAATCACATTTTATTGGTCACATACACATATTTAGTAGATGTTATTGCGGGTGTAGCGAAATGCTTGTGTTCCTAGCTCCAACAGTACAATGGTATCTAACAATTCACAACAATACACACAAATCTAAAAGTAAAAGAATGTAATTAAGAAATATATAAATATTAGGACGAGCAATGTCGGAGTGGCATTGACTAAAATACTGTGATGACCTTGAGATAGAAGCTGTTTTTCAGTCTCTCAGTCGCAGCTTTGATGCACCTGTACCGACCTTGTGCTCTGGATGATAGCGGGATGAACAGGCCGTGGCTCGGGCGGTTAATGTCCTTGATGATCTTTTTGGCCTCCTTGTGACATCAGGTGCTGTAGGTGTACTGGAGGGCAGGCAGTGTGCCCCCGGTGATGCATTGGGCAGACCGCACCACCCTCTGGAGAGCCATGCGGTTGCGGGGCGGTGCAGTTGCCGTACCAGGCGGTGATACAGCAAGACAGGATGCCCTCAATTTTGTGAGGGTCTTAGGGGCCAAGTCAAATTTCTTCAGTCTCCTGAGGTTAAAGAGGCGCTGTTGCGCCTTCTTCACCACACTGTCTGTGTGGGTGGACCACTTCAGATTATCAGTGATGGGTACACCGAGGAACTTGAGGTTTTTTCACTTTCTTACTCTTACATTAGAACTTCTTATGATGTGTTGTAAGTGGGTACACAGAGGCTATAATGCTTGAGGGGTTCATATGATTCAGATTTGATGCAATTTACACTCATAGCTATATTGGTCTCATTGAATCTCCATGTAATCAAGAGTTATCATATTGTACATTGCCATGGGCAGTTATTGGTACCAGGCTGCTAACATCTACCTTAAGATCATACAGTGGGCCGTATGGAATAAGGGTCTTTTTTTAAAGTTGCATGTAGTCTCATAAGGAGAGTGTGTCTTGGAGTATTGATTTAATGAGACTCAACAACATTGGTTGGGCTTTCAAAGACATGGTGGTGCTATTGAGTCAGTCAGACCTGATTCTGTCTCTTCTGTGTTTAAGCCATGAAGAGAAATGTTTACCCGCCTCACTCGTGTTATTACCGACATCTCCACATTTCACCCACCACTAATACATTATCTCCACTTCATTATTTAAACAGTCCATCACACACACACACACACACACACACACACACACACACACACACACACACACACACACACACACACACACACACACACACACACACACACACACACACACACACACACACACACACACACACACACACACACACACACACACACACACACCTACTTCTGAACGACACGATAGAGCCAATGTTTTTCTCTAGAGAGCGTAACCCACCTAATGCACATTATATATAACCATAAGCAAGACTAAAGGAGCAGGGAATTTGTGCTGACAAGCCAGTAAGGAGGAGTATGTGTGAGACTAGGGAGAATTCCTATTGTTCTGGTATTCTGGGGCCTTGGGAAATAAGTGCTGACTGTTTGAAGTGGTTGCAAAGGAAGAATTGAACTCTGGGGACCGTGCTTAAAGCGTAGAGAGATACAGACAGAGGCTATCTAGCTCAAGCTAATAATATAAGCGTATATACACAACAAGTTTATTATTAAAGTCACAACATGATAAGGTTATGTGCGTGGATGGACCCTTAGGGGGGATAAACTGGGCTCTCTATTAGAATTCATTAACTGGTTGAAAATACTGCTGTAAATTAGGATGTAGACATTATTAAAATAACTAATTGAAATAATTTTCTGCTTCAGACAGAAAATATGCAATTAATCTGAAATAATTAAAACATACATTTTTGTAATTTCAGAGGACAATAGTCTTCATGTGGTCCCCTGTGCTGTTTTAACTCAGTCCCAACAGAGTCCTCCATCCTACTACCTTACCTTGCAGGAGGCTCCACACATGGGAATCATTGGCAGGGCAGCAGACAAGACAGACGATTAATCGGTCCAATGTGTTCTCCTTCTCCAGGATCCTGTCTGGCACGTTTAGGATGTTGAGCCATCAAACTGCAATCTAGTCAGGCCACAACAATTAAACCACACATGCCCCATTCATCTAAATGGGGGACACTGGCTTCATTCTTTATAAATCAAAATGACTTGTCACAGCAGAGAGAAGAGCCATGGCTGAAGAAGAATAATAACACAGGTGTTCATCTCTAAGGGTTTGGAGGCTTATCATTACAATTAGTGAGAGTGTGTATAATATACAGTATACTGAACAAAAATATAAATGCAACATGTAAAGTGTTGGTTACACTTTATTATTTCTCTCAAATGTTGTGCACAACTTTGTTTACATCCCTGTTTACATCCCCACCCATGGCTGCCCACCCAGGCCCACCCATGGCTGCACTCCTGCCCAGTCATGTGAAATCCATAGATTAGGGCCTACTGAATTTATTTCAATTAACTGATTTCTATATATGAACTGTAACTCAGTAAAATCTTAGAAATTGTTGCATGTTGCATTTATATTTGTTTTCGGTATAGTTGGGTCAGTCAGTCCAATAATACAAAGAGGACTAGGTCTCCCTCAGCCTGTCTGCCCCCCTCACTCTCAGCGACTGACACACATGACCCGAACCCACATCCAGCAAAGAGAGTTCCTCCAGTCAGTGGCGGACTTACCATTAGACATATATATATTATTAATAATTTTTTTAAATGTGGGAACTCAGTTGGGGTCTCAACTTACTGTTGCGATTTAGAATATTAGAATACACAATGTTGCAATTTCGGGGGAAAAATGTATACTGCATCAGAAGTTTTCCTCTTATTATGTCAGTCACTGACAGTCACTCAATTGGCCAATTTCAGCTACCATTTTATAGATTGGTAGGTAAATTAGTTTGGTAGGTAAACCAGCTTTCTAAACCTTGTAGTAATCATTGCTGAATTACTGACCGGGCACGAAGGGCACCTCCAGGGGACCCCCCTAAACATTTTGGGGGGGCCCTGACCTCCAGGAGGCCACCATTGATTTTGTTAGTCAACCAGATACCATATGAACATACTGTACATTAAAAACGCAGTATCATATGATGCAAAATGCATCCTACAGGAATGATTTATGTATTTTGAAAGTTACATATCTTGAAAATGTGACTGCTGACAAGCAAAACATTTTGGGACTATGTCAACAATGGGCTAATGAAACAAATACCAAAATATAAACTCAGCAAAAAAAGAAACGTCCTCTCACTGTCAACTGCGTTTATTTTCATCAAACTTAACATGTGTAAACATTTGTATGAACATGACAAGATTCAACAACTGAGACATGAACTGAACAAGTTCCACAGACATGTGACTAACAGAAAGGGAATAATGTGTCTCTGAACAAAGGGGGGGTCAAAATCAAAAGTAACAGTCAGTATCTGGTGTGGTCACCAGCTGCATTAAGTACTGCAGTGCATCTCCTCCACATGGACTGCACCAGATTTGCCAGTTCTTGTTGTGAGGTTATCTCACTCTTCCACCAAGGCACCTGCAAGTTCCCGGACATTTCTGGGGGGGATTCACCCTCCGACAGGTCCCAGGTCCTCCGACAGGTCCCAGACGTGCTCAATGGGATTGAGATCCGGACTCTTCGCTGGCCATGGCAGAACACTGACATTCCTGTCTTTCAGAAAATCCTGCACAGAACGAGGAGTATGGCTGGTGGCATTGTCATGCTGGAGGGTCATGTCAGGATGAGCCTGCAGGAAGGGTACCACATGAGGGAGGAGGATTGACTGTAATGACAACAAGCTTGGTCCAATGATGCTGTGACACCGCCCCAGACATGACGGGCCCTCCACCTCCAAATCGATCCCGCTCCAGAGTACAGGCCTCGGTGTAACGCTCATTCCTTCGACGATAAACGTGAATCCAACCATCAGCCCTGGTGAGACAAAACCGTAACTCGTCAGTGAAGAGCACTTTTTGCCAGTCCTGTCTGGTCCAGCGACGGTGGGTTTGTGCCCATAGGCGACGTTGTCGCCGGTGATGTCTGGTGAGGACCTGCCTTACAACAGGCCTACAAGCCCTCAGTCCAGCCTCTCTCAGCCTATTGGGAACAGTCTGAGCACTGATGGAGGGATTGTGCATTCCTGGTGTAACTCGGGCAGTTGTTGTTGCCATCTTGTACCTGTTCCCCAGTTGTGATGTTCGGATGTACCGATCCTGTGCAGGTGTTGTTACACGTGGTCTGCCACTGCGAGGACGATCAGCTGTCCGTCCTGTCTCCCTGTAGCGCTGTCTTAAGCATCTCACAGTACGGAAATTGCAATTTATTGCCCTGGCCACATCTGCAGTCCTCTTGCCTCCTTGCAGCATGCCTAAGGCACGTTCATGCAGATGACCAGGGACCCTGGGCATATTTCTTTTGGTGTTTTTCAGAGTCAGTAGAAAGACTTCTTTAGTGTCCTAAGTTTTCATAACTGTGACCTTAATTGCCTACCGTCTGTAAGCTATAAGTGTCTTAACAACCGTTCCACAGGTGCATGTTCATTAATTGTTCATGGTTCATTGAACAAGCATGGGAAACAGTGTTTAAATCCTTTACAATGAAGATCTGTGAAGTTATTTGGATTATTATGAATTATCTTTGAAAGACAGGGTCCTGAAAAAAGGGGCGTTTCTTTTTTTGCTGAGTTTAGTTTTGGGGTGGAGTTAATCCTTTAAGTTTTATTGTGTATGGCTCAACCTGTGGAAATGCTGTGATTCACAGACACACGATGACCACAATTTGAATGCTGCAACTGAGACAGAATGATGTCGAAGGATTCTCTGAGATCCCGAGTATAACTGGACAGGTAGGAAAAAAATTGCCTAGTTTTCATGGCACATTGTAAATATCTGACTGCTACTAGGATAGTATTCTGTACAAGACACAAGACCAAATGTGTCACATGAGGTTGGTGCAACTTTAATTTGGGAGGAAGGGCTCGTGGTAATGGCTGGAGCATAATTAGTGGAATGGTATCAAATACATCAAACACATGGTCTGCCACTGCCCATTCCATTTGCTCCGTTCCGGCCATTATTATGAGCCGTCCTCCCCTCAGCAGCCTCCACTGAAATGCATGTGCCGGATGTGCAGGAGCTTGGAGGGATTTGTAGTCTTGCATGTCTACTTTGATGCTAATAGCATTTTCGAGTCTGAGAGTAAATTGAGCCGAATATATTGATAAAAGTCACCTTATCAGAGAGAGTTTTACAGAGTTATCAAAATGTCACGTCAGGGAAATCCTACATGAACACATACCTTGTTTGAAGTGTTTCTAAAATCCCCTATGGGAAAAATCTGTTTTTTCTCGGTTTTATGGGTATTATGACTTGTCCACTGTAGGGCTAGAGTTTTAAGAGTGTTTCACTTTTTAAAGCCATAAAGTGTAAATGCGTGGCTCGCAACGGGCCCAAGACCGCAGCGTGTTTGACTGAAGCCGGAACACATGCGCTGGAAGATACTGGGACATCTTCGAAAAATATGCATTATTATAGCTCAGCTGCTGCTATAGATGTCAAAGTATAATTTGTTCAGTAGACATTTCACGTATTATTTCACGAACACAAACCAGACCATGTATCCCAATGTTTTCTTACAGGTTTAGTCAATATCACCGTATTTCAAAGGATAGTTTTGTAAATCGTTGTAGTCTTTTATTTTGAAACACCGCGGAAACCCCGGAAGTAAAGCACCGATCCAGCACTTATTTACATTGTCATCAATATTTGCAAAGCAGTGCAGAACAAGCAGTTTTAGTTTACTACAATTGTTTCTAAAACCGCAATGCCACCATATACGGTAAGGAAGCTTTTTTTATGTGTGTGTAGATAAACCTTGAACGCTACATTTGTTATTAACGAGCAGGGACTTGTTGTAGTTTAAAGTATTAGTTCGACTGCCTCTGTAATGAGTGAATAAGCCTACTAGGTATGTTGTTTAGCCTAGCCTACATCAGATTTACTAGTGCTGACTGCCACATGCAGTTATCAAGCTACAAAATTCCACTGTGCTAATGTGGATTTGATTAGGCTTTTACACGATATTTCACTGGTGAAGTTACAGTAACTATGTTGGTCAATTAACCTCATAGTTTATTCAATGAATAATGCTATCTATGTTCTCTTTATAGAGATGACAGTGCCAGTGGTGAACCTTTCTTTTGCTGCGTGTGGATTCCTGGGTATCTACCAACTGGGCGCATGTGGAGCCATCCTGAGACATGGAGGCAAGCTGGTGAGCTCTCTCAGGGCATGTGCCGGGGCATCTGCTGGAGCTCTGGTGGCTGCAGTGATGGTCACTGCTCCAGACAAACTAGAGGTAAGATAGTAAGGTCTTCATCATCATCATCATCATCATCATGCTATTCTTCTTTCTTCTATTCCTTGTACATTTTTGTTGTGTTTAGGCCTACTGCTGGTTTGATACATTTGGTCTTTTTCCAATAGAGTGTCAAAGAATTTACCTTCAGATTTGCGAAAGATGTCAGAAGCCAGAGGCTTGGAGCTGTGACTCCTGGATATAACTTCATGCTTACACTCAGGTAGTCACTTACTAACTCTGAGAGAGCTATACACTGAATATACCAAGATTAGGAACACCATAATATTGAGTTGCACCCCCCTCTACAAGTTGTCGAAAGCATAGCCCATGTTGACTACGTAGTGCTTCTCACAGTTGTGTCAAGTTGGCTTGATGTCCTTTAGGTGAAAAAAATCCATCTTTATCCGGTCTCCTCCCCTTCATCTACACTGATTGAAGTGGATTTAATAAGTGACATCAATAAGGGATCATAGCTTTCACCTGGGTTCACCTGGTCAGTCTTATGTCATGGAAAGAGCAGGTGTTCTTAATGTGTTGTATACTCAGTGTATAGAACAGTCATATTCAGATGCATATGCGCACATAGTTAGACAGGCAGAAACACAGAGAGCCAGTTGGTTGGGTTGAATGGGAATAAGTGCTCTTTATGTTTTGTACACTGTGTATTTCTATGCGTTAAAGCCACGTCTAGATAACTGGGTATGTCAATCTTTTTTCATTTGTAACACCTTTATAATAAATGGAGCTATTCATGTGTGGGAGTAAATTCAATCTAAGGCTATAGAACTGAACAATGGTTGCATTTGTATCTTCATTAAGGGCACGCATTACACAGCCAACAGATCGTGTAATAAGTGCATGTTTTATTATAGAGCCGTACAGTGTTGTTAAATTCATTATTAAAAACATGACAAAAAAGCATCTGTCCCTTTGTTCTCCCCAGGGAGGGCATCGAAGAGTTTCTGCCTGGCGATGCCCACAGTAAAGCAGGCAATCGCCTTCACATCTCTATAACACATTCAAAAAGTGGCAAGAACACCATCGTGTCCAGCTTTGCCTCCAGGGAGGACCTCATAAAGGTAGCCTGCCACAAGCCTGAGCAGATTATATTACTGTACCTTGGCTTTAACACATAATGTTGTCGTAAATGTTTGAGGAGCATGGCCATTGTTTTCCCCCTGATACACTGCATTGTTGGGTCAGTTCTGTGTTTTAGCCAGTCAAGTGACAGAGCAATGCATATCTAACAATATGTGTGGGTCAAGGAACATTTACAAATTTCTTTCACTACACATTTTAGGATTAGGTCTGAGCTAATTCTTTTGCCTCTTTTAATTTAAGGCACTCTTGGCCAGTAGTTTTGTGCCTGTCTATGCTGGAATCAAACCGGTGGAATGGCAAGGACAGGTAATAACTTTAACTGCATCTCAAACTCAACCAATGGATGTTATCCATTAAGAGCTTATTGTTACTTTTTGTTTGTTTATAACTGCAAATCTATAAACTAACTGTAACACATATCCTTCAGAAATGGATTGATGGGGGATTCACGGATAGTCTCCCCATCCTGCCAGAGGGACGTACTATCACAGTCTCCCCCTTCGCAGGTCCCCAAGACATCTGCCCAAAACACAGAGGGCTCATGAACCTCCACCTCAAACTGGCCAACATGGACGTAATGGTGAGTATAATCACTGTTTGATTACATGTTCACAGGGATACAGACAGTACACATCTTCAACAAGTGTGTATTGCATTCATTGTATGGTTTTGCACATCATTTTGCCTGGACAGTTCTTTTGCAGTATTTAAATTGGTTCGATTTTGTAGATGTTGATGTTTTGTGCTGTTTTTATCCCTCAGTTTTCCAAGGAGAACATCATCAGGTTAAACCAGTCCTTATTCCCTCCATTAGAGGAAAGGATGAACCAGTATTGTAAAGAGGGTCATGACGATGCAGTGAGGTTTCTGAAGAATGAAAACTGGATCCAGTAGTGTTGTATTTCAATTGAGTATTTTTATTTTTATTATAGTGTTTTTACTTTTAAATATGGTGGAATCACATTATTTATTTTCGATTTTAAAGTGTGTAAAATAAAGAAAATACAATCATTTAAGTAAAATGTATAATTTGCTCTTTGAAAATCCACTGTAGCCCATAAAATCAACAGTAATAGCTACTCTATAATCTGAGGAGACGTTGGAATATCAGCCAACTGCATGTAACTATATCTCTCATGTGAGGTAACTAGGTGAAAATCAGTCTTTGAACACGCCTCACCATCAATTTCCAGCAGCGATCCATTACCCCTGAGCCAGTAGTGGCAGGCGGTGGGGAAATCAGTAGAGCACTTCACGGAAGTACATAATATAACGGGCAGTGGCGTCACGCTAACCTAGCGGAGGTCCTTCAGCTCCTCCAGGACAAGAATGGAGTACCCCTTTGATGTTACCATAGAAATGGTTGTTTGAACTCAGCACGTTCTTCTCTCCACCTGAGGAACCATTTAACTTCCTCCGGTCCTCGGGTATTGACGTGCACTGTGTTCAAGAGATCATTTTTTTTCCCGGTGGTTGAACTCACACACACTCACTACACACACCTCCCTCCGGATCTTCTGAGGATACTTCTTCTTCATGCCTGGATAGAAACCAAGGCAAAATGTGCTCTGTTTAAATGACTCACGGTCTTCAAATCCAGTAGCAATTGCTGAAATAGTCTAACCCCAAAACATCAAAGTACCATATCTGCATCTATTAACACGACGAGGCTGAATTATCATAACTACTTAGCAAATGTAACTGATAAAAGCATAATTGTCCAAAAAGACTTGGATGAATTGAAATAAATAACGTTTAGCACTGTACACTCATCAGCATGAGGGCAAAGAGCTGATCTGTACACTAAAGCTGAGATTTAGCTTGATCAGAAACCACATAATGACTATGTAAACATTTTTGTGCAATCATAAAAATATCTGTTATGTCACAATCAGTGTTTCAATGAATTGTACATCACCAACTAGGCCATACAGTCCTGTAAGTAAACAGGATTTACCATCCACACACTAAAGTGAAGTAACCATGGTGTTTTCCTACCGCTATCCAGCCTCCCTGCTGTTGCTAATAATGAGCCGAATTTTTGTCCACGGTTGTAATTAACACCTGGGGACATAGATTCCCTGGCATATGGTTTAATATTGTTTAGGTTTTCTCCTCTCTCTGAGGAAAACTCTGCTGCGCTCCACTTCTCTGGCGTCCGGGTGCAGAGAGGCTGGACTGGATGTGACGGACCAGTGGCCAAGCCGACACACGGGGCTGCGTCCCAAATGGCACTCTAAATAGTGCACCACTTTTGACCAGAGCCCTGGCCACTGGTCAAAAGTGGTGCACAATGTAGGGAATAGGGTGCCATTTGGGACGCAGGCCCAAGTCAAAGACGAGATAAACAGCTGGCTTCTATCACTGCCAAACTCTGTTGTGGATGGATCCAATAATGATCAGCCACTGTGATTACAGGGCCATGGATGGAGGAAAATAATTAGATTTATACACAATGTCAGAATATCAGTCAAGTAGAATATCAATCACAGTTCTAGTGATAGTGGCAGTCGTTCTGTAATTGGTGCTGGTAGTTATTGGTAGCATCAGTAGTGCTGTTGTAGCTGGTACCCCACCCAAATTAGACCATTAATCATTTACATTTAGAAAAATGTGTTGAAACAAATGAACACATGGTAATAACATGTGTGGGTGTGTGGGAATGCGCAAAAATAAATCAGAATTCAGCATCCATCATATAAATGACTAAACGGGAGAGAGCACTCCTTAATATGCAGAGATTTGCTAATGGTAGTTGGTGACAAATAGAATGCTGGATATAGAGTTAAACGGAGACTGAGACACATGAACTAAACGTCACTGAAATCTGAGATCAAATGAAGAGCTAAGCTTAAAGCCAGTCTGGGTGATGAAGATTTGCTGCTGGCTGTGACCACAAGGGGATGAGCCGTGTGTGACTCAGGGACTCTGGCTGACTCTGTACTGACTGCTGGCATTAGACAGGGCAGCTCTACTGAACATCTTAATACAGCTCTATTTGTTAATACAGCCATGTCTTTCCCAGTGGCGGTTCTAGACCATTTCAACGAGGGGGGGGGGGGGGGGGGGCAAGCTGGGGCCAGATGTAGTGTTAGAGGGGCCAGTTACATTAGACGTTATTGTCGTCATATCGTTTTCTTCACTGCATTGCAGGCATTAGCAGGCAAAAGACCATGTTCATAATCATCATCGTTGCCACTGTCTAATAACGGATGTAAAAAAAGAACGATAGCAAAAATTAGTTATGTAAAAATTATTTCATACTCCTAATTTAGGGGGGGCTGCAAGGGGGTCCAAAATTGTTGTCACGGGGCACCCCCCCCCCCCCCCCCCCCAGAACCACCCCTGGTGTTTTCATGTCGGATGTCCACTCAGTTTGATTGTTTCTTGGATGTGCAGATGCCTTTTACAGAGACCCTGTAGTGTCTAAATGATGAACAGTGATTAAATGATCATCGGTAACCTACAAGGGTAACACAGGGTTATTGTAGCACCCCGGAGAATAAAACTAGAAATTCTCCAACTTGAGTTGGACCTTGCGCTAATCAGTGCACTGAGTTGCTGGCCTCAACAATCACATTTGATTCATATTGCGCTTTTTTCTTTCTTTCTTTTTTTTTTTTTACAAATACATTTGTCACAAAGTGCTTTAAAATGGCATTTTAGTCCAAATAGCAGCATCTGCATAAACCCCTCAGGGAGCAAGCGTAGGTGACACAATTTACGGTATATTTTACTGGAGGTGTTCCTGAGAGGACAAATACTAAAAAGTCTGTTATTACGGATCACCCAGTGAGGTCACACACACACGTAAAGTAGATCCAGGTTAGTTCTACCAACAAGTCCAGTTAAAATTGGGGTATTTCACCTGCCATTTGTCTCTCAGATTTTGTTTACATACATACTAAAAGATTGGTTCTGGGTTCCTACGTTACCCTCCCCGCAGTGTTAAGCAATGTGCTGGTCCTGTGGAGAGTCTGCCGCTGCAGTGCTCCGGTGGCCGTCTCTCCCACCATCTCTCTCATACCTGCAGAGCTGGGAAAGGGAGGAGCAGCAGGGCTGCAGCCAGGGCTTCCGTAGGAGGTGTCCCGGGGCGAGCTGGTCCTGAACGGGGGTGATGGACTCCTTATGGAGGGACACTGCAGCCCGGATCACCTCCACGACCGAGTGGAAGGCGGGTTCCGTGTCTGGGGTAAGGAGCGTGGTCTCCGAGGGGGCCGCGGGAGAGGTCAAAGCACAAAGGGGGGTCATGGGAGGTCACGTAGGATGCGATGCAGAAACAGGCATGGGTATGCATGCAGGCTGTCCCGTTCTCGGGGTAGAAGTCCGGAGTGAAAAAGAACACCTTCCATTTTGAATAACCTTAAAGATTTACAATGAATTACAACCACCATAGTAGTTTACGTTTCACGTTAACTTGCTTACAAAAAACATTGGAATTCTTAATCATAATTAGCAGCACTATTACAGTAATTCAATTGCATTCTTAAAACTATTACATTGGAAATGTGGACTTACTGTTGGGAGGCTGCCACCTGACAGCGTTGAGGTAGGCGTTACAGTAATGGAAGAGAAACTCGAGCTTTGATCTCTCAACTTTCCCCTGCAGCAGGGGCATGAGGTCATGACCGTCTATCACTCTAGGAAGAGAAGACACAAACACACACACACACACACACACAATAAATTATCTCTGAGACACAGAAGTGGAGCACGCTGTAGGAATGATCCTTTGCGTAGGCAGAGAGACCTCAAAGGCCCTTGAAAACCTTTGATCAAAGGTTTAGATCAGCCTGATCCGTTTTTTCATTAGCTGAGATTTTTTTCTAGTAGGTCCCTTTTGACACCTATTGTGAATATAATGTCTCTGGTTAGGGGGTGATTCAGTGCACTGAGAGTGCATATCATTTCTATGGTGACCTAGATTCCAAACGCTGTAGTTTTGACTGATAGACGAGGCTACTAGAAAACCCTTCTAGTGCTTTGGACTTAACCATAGGAACAGAAGTACTTGAACAAACAATGCCCCTCAGACCTCAGCAATTTCACAGCACTCACCTGTCCCCCGGTGCCGTCCCTCCAGCTAACTTCACCGCAGTAGGGAAGATGTCCATGTTGCTGGTGGGTTCATCAATGTCTTTCCATGTAGGTAACATCCCAGTCCAACGGAGCAGTCCTGGAACTCGGATCACCCTTCCTAGTTGGTGGATTTCCCTACTGCTCAGAGACAGATTGAAGCACTTTCCGAGGACTGAGAATATGGGAAGTCTTTTATCACTCGACTGAAATATAAGGCTTACCAGAACTTTTCACGGAAACGTCTCGTCTCTTATGCATGAGGACATTTAGATAATCTGAGCAATTTATCTAGTAATCTATTATTCTATTCTATACATTGACTGGTTCTGACTTCCCATTAACATTCCTATACTCTACTAAACCACCGCAGATGCAAACTAAAGCCTCTCTGCACCTGCACTTCTAGGTTGAGTATTTTTACTCCTATAAAAAAAAAAGTTACCTATAAACAAAGAAAATTGTTTTAACCGAAAATTTGACATCTGGCTGTTCGGCCTCTGTTGACCTGTTCTTCTGAAGCTGTTACAGACTGTAGCTTTCTATATGCCATTCCATCCTCTGTGCACGTCCCCCCGGACTGAGATATCCTCAAGGTGCGCCCCCTGGTCTGAGGTCAGGTAAACCAGTGTGTTCTCCCTCAGGTTCAACCGGTTCAGAGTCTGCATGAGGTGACCTACAAACAGATGTTATGAAACAGGACATAATAGGTAAAATCCAATCAAATCTTCCAACCTTTCAAATATAATTAGTGTGGACATTTCAAATCTTCCAACCTTATAACTTATTGGACATAAAAAAATAAAGCCATACAGCAATATAGAGTAAATATCAAGTCTAACCTACACTCCAGTCTACTTCCTGGACGGCGTTTCCATAGATACCGTGCTGACTGGTCCCCTGGAAGGCTGGCGATGCAAACATGGCCGTGTGCACTTGGATGAAGGAGAAGAACAACAGGAAGGGTAGTGCAGAATTCCTGTCAAAATAGTCAACACACACACAGTGTAAATGGAAGAAAATAATTGTATGACAACAACGGAAACTACCGTGTACAGTATGCTTTCATTTTACAGACACAGTCACCTAGGTCACCAACCCTTTACACACACTTTCCTTACATGCCCGTTAGAGTTTCTTCCCACACACAAGACACAAATAAACAATAATCAAACACACTCACGCACGCACACACAAACACTTGATTTGGCTTCTATTCTGTCTCAATCTATCATGTAGTAGGGGAAATATAAATTAAAAAAACTCAACACACACCTTTCTCAAAAGTCCACTGCTTCATCTGTCATTCTCTGGGTCAGGTTCTCTTGAGACATATGGCTGCTCCACCACCTCCCGGCTCCTCATCAGAAAGCAGCTGAAGTCGGGGGACGTGGCAACGAACGTACCAAAGATGGCCGCCGCGGCGCCCACCAACGCCACCACACTCAGCACCAGCTTCCTCCGCGCTGTGACCACGCCCCGCGCATGCAGGAGGGTCACAGTAGCCACACCCACTCCCAGGGTCTTGTAGGGTAGAGTTGAGAATCTTTACTATCCTATATCCCTGAGGGACAATTTTCTTTATTAGCTAAAAGGTCAAACAAACTACATACAACAAACAACATTAAAACTAGTCTGATTACCAGTCTGTTTATGCCATCATGCCAACTCCTTATCACTTTGTTTGGCTTGACAATGAAAGCAATGGAGTTGGCAAGAGCATAAACAGATCCGGGACCGCATGCTACACCAGGATACATAAATAAAAGTAAAAATACTCAACGCAACACTGTAGTAAAAAGCATGAGTTGAAGCACACCCCAAAATGGCTGTAGAGGTGCTGACTAATGGAGAGTAAACTGTAGACAAATCTAATGTATTCAGAAAGCCCTTTTAACATCAGCAGATGTCACAAAGTGCTATTACAGAAACCCGGCTTATAACCCCAAACAGCAAGCAATGCAGATGGAGAAGACACTCTATACACGCTCCCAACAATTTAAAAGGTTAAACCAAAATAGTGTGCATTATCAACATGTATTGTATAGTGTACATCACCTTGAAGTGTATGTGTGCTTGGACATTGGCAAAGATGGCGCCGTGGCCGGGCTGACAGTCACGTAGGTTGGTCAGGGTTATACCGCAGAAGTGGTCGAAGCCGTGAGCACTGGGGTGGTGACAGTAGTCGTCGTTCCTCTCACAGTTAAGGCATCTTCAAAGAACAACGACCTTGAAAGACAACACATAAAGTGTTTTCAACAGTGGAGAAAAAAGGCAGATGATGAAAATTATTACAATTAATAATATGTCAACATGGCTTACTGAAAAGCCTGTGAGGCATGTTGCATATCAAAGAACAAGACCTTGAATGTCAACTCACATGTAAATGTACTTTGTCTGTTCAACCATAGAGAAGCCGATAATGAGTATGAAAAGCTATTATACAGTTTAAGTCAATCAATCATCATATACAGTCAGAATTGAAAAAACCCTTCAAACAACAAAACGGACACATCGCTGCAACCAATCAAATTAACTGTCACTGCTTCTGCGTGTTCCCTATTCCCAAAGTGTATTGATACTCACGACGATAATAAATGGGTTATACGTAGAGTTTTTCATGGACCTAAAGACGTTTTACATAGTAACAAAGGAGAGGACTTTGGCTCACCTATGAGAGCAGTCTCGTAGCCCTGTCGTTTGGTGACCTTGGCAAAGGTGACTTCTTCTTTGGGAAGACTGCCAGATGCAGCAGAGATGATATACACCCCCTAACTGTCCAAGACAAAAATAGGATCAAAAACTGATATGAAATCACAAAGTGGGGAGGGTAACAAAGTATAAAATTATACAGTGGAATGATGATGTACTATTCATCCTGCTGCATTGTGGTCATCATGCTATTTATTCTGTTCTATGAACTGTTCTCTCCACATAGCCTAACTAATGCATCCCTAACACCACATAATACTAGCTAGTGATCTGTTCAGTGATAAAATAATAGTACTAGGCAAAGCTTTGTGTCAAACCCCAGGAGGATAGGCTACACACTGAGCTCTTGTTGTTGTTGTTGTTGTGTAGTATATTTTATTGCTATTGTGTTACTATTTTTAACTATTTCACAGTAAAGTCTACGCCCGTTCGGCGCATGTGATTTATAACATTTGATTTTATGTTTATGACTCGCCTCACCAGATCGTATCGGATATCGGCCCATCAGGAAGGCTGCCCTGCTGGGCGTACAGAGGGGGGGGGCGGCAGCGATGTGGGGGTCCTGCAGACACAACACAACACATTACCACCCAGCTGGGCTCATCATCTGGAAGGATACGTTTTAGTTGTGTTTTAAAAGGTGAGCACAGAGCACAGCAAGAATTAGAAGTCAGAATAAAAAGAATAGAATAGAATGTTGTCTTCCGAGGATGTACATTTTTGTTTGGAATCACAACTACAAATGAGAAGTATATGTCATGCAGGAAAGCCATGCTTAGAAACATGGGAAAGAACATAAAAAAAGCCTGTTACAGTTTATATCACTGTAACTTACCGCAAGGTTGTGTTCCCATTGTCTCCAATCGCCAAGTCATCGACCATAATCAGGACAAAATGCGGCCTTTTGTCATCATTCAAGGCATAGCGCACGTCAAACAACAACAGTAGACCTAGACAGCATGGGATCCATGGTGACTTCATTTTTCAAGGTAACACTGGAGAAGCAAAGACAGAGGCAATACGAGATGATTGGATAGGGTCAAATGCTTCAAGTTCCTCGGCATGTACATCACTGAGGACCTGAAATGGTCTCGGCACACCGACATCGTGGTGGCTGAAGAAATTTGGCATGGCCCCTAAGACCCTGACAAACTTCTACAGATGCACGATTGAGAGCATTCTGTTGGGCTGCATCACCACCTGGTAGGGTAACTGCTCTGCCCTCAACTGCATTATGGCTCTCAAGAAGGTAGTGCGTGCAGTCCAATGCATTACCAGGGACACACTGCTTGCCCTCCAGGACATCTAAGGCACCCGGTGTCAAAGTAAAGGCCAATAAGATCATTAAGGACCTTAGCCACCCGAGCGATGGACTGTTCACTCGGCTACCGTCCGACAGACATGACAGACAGAGGTATCAAAGCTAAGACAGAGACTCTAAAAAACTGCTTCTATTACCAGCCATCACTAGCCGTCTACCAGGTGATGCGCACACACACACACACACACACACACACACACACACACACACACACACACACAGGACCACTGGTCACTTCCCATTTCACACTGTCTATTTAAATACTTTATCACCGACGTAGCACATCATAATATTAATTTCTCCTACTGTACATTGTATTTCAGTTGCACTGTTTATAAGCAGCGCATATTTATTTATACACTGGATTCTTGACAGAGCTTACTCATATATACTGCTCAAAAAAATAAAGGGAACACTTAAACAACACATCCTAGATCTGAATGAAAGAAATAATCTTATTAAATACTTTTTTCTTTACATAGTTGAATGTGCTGACAACAAAATCACACAAAAATAATCAATGGAAATCCAATTTATCAACCCATGGAGGTCTGGATTTGGAGTCACACTCAAAATTAAAGTGGAAAACCACACTACAGGCTGATCCAACTTCGATGTAATGTCCTTAAAACAAGTCAAAATGAGGCTCAGTAGTGTGTGTGGCCTCCACGTGCCTGTATGACCTCCCTACAACGCCTGGGCATGCTCCTGATGAGGTGGCGGATGGTCTCCTGAGGGATCTCCTCCCAGACCTGGACTAAAGCATCCGCCAACTCCAAGACAGTCTGTGGTGCAACGTGGCGGATGCTCCATTGGTGGATGGAGCGAGACATGATGTCCCAGATGTGCTCAATTGGATTCAGGTCTGGGGAACGGGCGGGCCAGTCCATAGCATCAATGCCTTCCTCTTGCAGGAACTGCTGACACACTCCAGCCACATGAGGTCTAGCATTGTCTTGCATTAGGAGGAACCCAGGGCCAACCGCACCAGCATATGGTCTCATAAGGGGTCTGAGGATCTCATCTCGGTACCTAATGGCAGTCAGGCTACCTCTGGCGAGCACATGGAGGCCCCCCAAATAAATGCCACCCCACACCATGACTGACACACCGCCAAACTGGTCATGCTGGAGGATGTTGCAGGCAGCAGAACGTTCTCCACGGCATCTCCAGACTCTGTCACGTCTGTCACGTGCTCAGTGTGAACCTGCTTTCATCTGTGAAGAGCACAGGGCACCAGTGGCGAATTTGCCAATCTTGGTGTTCTCTGGCAAATGCCAAACGTCCTGCACGGTGTTGGGCTGTAAGCACAACCCCCACCTGTGGACGTCGGGCCCTCATACCACCCTCATGGAGTCTGTTTCTGACCGTTTGAGCAGACACATGCACATTTGTGGCCTGCTGGAGGTCATTTTGCAGGGCTCTGGCAGTGCTTCTCCTGCTCCTCCTTGCACAAAGGCGGAGGTAGCGGTCCTGCTGCTGGGTTGTTGCCCTCCTACGGCCTCCTCCACGTCTCCTGATGTACTGGCCTGTCTCCTGGTAGCGCCTCCATGCTCTGGACACTACGCTGACAGACACAGCAAACCTTCTTGCCACAGCTCGCATTGATGTGCCATCCTGGATGAGCTGCACTACCTGAGCCACTTGTGTGGGTTGTAGACTCCGTCTCATGCTACCACTAGAGTGAAAGCACCGCCAGCATTCAAGTGACCAAAACATCAGCCAGGAAGCATAGGAACTGAGAAGTGGTCTGTGGTCCCCACCTGCAGAACCACTCCTTTGTTTGAGGGTGTCTTGATAATTGCCTATAATTTCCACCTGTTGTCTATTCCATTTGCACAACAGCATATGAAATGTATTGTCAATCGGTGTTGCTTCCTAAGTGGACAGTTTGATTTCACAGAAGTGTGATTGACTTGGAGTTACATTGTGTTGTTTAAGTGTTCCCTTTATTTTTTTGAGCAGTGTATATACATTGCAATCGGAAAGTATTCAGACTGCTTATTCTAAAATTGGTTAAATATTTTTTTTCCTGATCAATCTACACACAATACCCCATAATGCACATACGTTTTAATTTTTTTTAGTTTTTTTTTACAAATGAATAAAAAATTAAATACAAAAATATTACATAATTATTCAGACCCTTTACTCAGTACTTTGTTGAAGCACCTTTGTCAGCGATTACAGCCCCGAGTCTTCTTGGGTATGATGCTACAAGCTTGGCACACCTGTATTTAGGGAGTTTCTCCCATTCTTCTCTGCAGATCCTCTCAACCTCTGTCAAGTTGGATGGGGAGCGTCCCTGCTCAGCTATTTTCAGGTCTCTCCAGAGATGTTCGATCAGGTTCAAGTCCGGGCTCTGGCTGGGCCACTCAAGGACATTCAAGACTTGTCCTGAAGCCACTCCTGCATTGTCTTGGCTATGCTCTTAGGGTCGCTGTCCTTTCGGAAGGTGAGTAGGTTTTCATCAAGGATCTCTCTGTACTTTGCTCCGTTAAGCTTTCCCTCAATCCTGACTAGACTCTCAGTCCCTGCTGCTGAAAAACATCCCCACAGCATGATGCTGTCACCACCATGCTTCACCATAGGGATGGTGCCAGGTTTCCTTGTTTCTTGTTTCTCATGTTCTGATAGTCTTTAGGTGCCTTTTGGCAAACTCCAAGCTGGCTGTCATGTGCCTTTTACTGAGGAGTAGCTTCCACCTGGCCACTCTACCATAAAGGCCTGATTGGTGGAGTGCTGCAGAAATGGTTGTCCTTCTGGAAGATTCTCCCATCTCCACAGAGGAACTCCGGAGCTCTGTTAGTGACAATCAGGTTCTTGGTCAACTCCTTGAACAAGGCCCTTCTCCCCCGATTGCTCAGTTTGGTCGGGCGGCCAGCTTTAGGAAGAGTCTTGGTGGTTCCAAACTTCTTCCGTTTAAGAATGATGGAGGCCACTGTGTTCTTGGGGACCTTCAATACTGCAGACATTTTTTGGTACCTTTCCCCAGAATTGTGCCTCGACACAATCCTGTCTTGGAGCTCTACGGACAATTACTTCGACCTCATGGCTTGTTTTTTTCTCTGACATGCACTGTCAACTGTGGGACCTTACAGTTGTGTGCCTTTCCAAATCATGTCCAATCAATTGAATTTTCCAAAGGTGGATTCCAATCAAGTTGTAGAAACATCTCAAGGAAGATCAGTGGAAACAGGATGCACCTGAGCTACATTTCGAGTCTCATAGCAAAGGGTCTGAATACTTATGTAAATAAGGAATCTGTTTTTTATTTTTAACAAATTTGCTAAAATTTCGAAAAACCTGTTTTCGCTTTGTCATTATGGGGTATTGTGTGTAGATTGACAAGGAAAACAATTCATTTAGTCAAGTCAAGGGGTCTGAATACTTTCGAATGCACTTTATAAGGAAAGGGGTATACCTAGTCAGTGGTACAACTGAATGCCTTCAACTGAAATGTGTCTTCCGCATTTAACCCCACCCCTCTGAATCAGAGGTGCGGGGGGCTGCAAATACTGCTATACATATCAGTTGACCTGTAAATCAGGTGTACATACGTATAGATATCATTTGATTACTGCTACAGGACTATTTGGCTTGCTAATCAGATTTGCCCCGCCGTTCTTGTCTTTTTTTGTCTCCTTACATTTTACTTGTTTGAACATTTTAATGCATTTTTAAGAGCTAGCAACATAAGCATTTCGCTGCATCCGCTAATCTGTGTACGCGACCAATAAAATGTGCTTTGAAGAGAGCTAGAGCAAATGTTACTAAGGTTTCAGACCCAAATGGCACCCTATACCCTATATAGTGTACTACTTTTGAACAGGACAAATAGCCATTTTAGAGCCCTACTGGAGTGTGTAGAGCGTCTGCGAAACCATAGATCGCTAACGTTACAGTTTAGGCCAGGGTTCTCCAACTGGCGGAACGCGGGTGATGTTATTTGGACATAAAATATATATATATTTTTTTACATTTTAATTTAGGAAATCTGCTCCGAAGTACAGTATTCCCACCCATAATAGAGATATTTATGTGATTGTATACAATTGTAAGCCAGGTTTGAAAGTATTATGTTTTAGACAAATGTTATATCTGTTTGGGCTTCTTGCTGTCAATGTACAGTATACAAATGATCAACTACCAAGCAAGTCGCAGCAATGAAGAACGCGAAGGGGGAGGGAATTCTGACAGGGGGGGAGATTTTCGGCACAACACCGGCAACCTGACCATCCACTCAAGAAAAAAAAATCGTCCCGCTGCTGAATCTAGTTTATGATCCCTGGTGAAGGCTATATTGTTGCCAAGTCGTTCAAATCCTACTTTTGTGGATATGCATGTCTCGAAATGTTTTCGCTAGAAACAAGAAGTACGTTTTTTGTCAACTGTCATGTGACTAAGAATGACGCAGTCTCATTGGATTATGGTTTATCCAAATATTTTAGGTAACCTGTGTGCTGCCTAAATGTAGTGCAATCAAGACTAAAATACTGTAGACTTCAACTCTCTATAGTGCAATCCTACAATCCAATGTGCAGCCTTAATCCCTGCCAATATTTATTTAACATGTTTAGATACCCCTTGTGTCAGGAACATAAGGAACCCCACACTAGTGGATCATATTAATAAGGTAAGACAATATTCTTCAAAAAATCTATAATTCTATTTCACTAGTTAAAATTACAAATTCACAGGCTGGCTAAACACCTTTACAATTATTATTTTTTGTAAATGTAATTTACTCTGGCATAGGCCTACAGTAGAACACTGCCAACAAGAGGTTCCATCATATCTCTATTAGTAGGCCTACAATTTGTGTATTTAACTAGGCAAGTCAGTTAAGATAAAATTCTTATTTACAATGACATCCTACCCCAGCTGACACTGGGCCAATTGTGCACCACCCTATGGGACTCGCAATCACAGCCAGATGTGATACAGCCTAGATTTGAACCAGGGATTGTGACACCACTTGCACAGAGATACACTGCCTTAGACCACTGCACCACCCAGGAGCCCTACAATCGCAATATTCACTTTTCACTTTCTGACCAATGCTATTGTCTCTGCCTTGAACGCAAAGTTCCCAGCCATATGTTCTTGATGCTCTTGACTTGACCCTCTCTACCCCTCTAAGCAGAATAGGACATGACTGTTTCATACATCAATAGGAGGCACAGAGTAGGAATGCCCTAGATGTGCTGTAGAACCAGATGATGTTATCCTTGTCTGTGGTTGGATGAACTGAACTGGTCTACAGGCATTGATCAGTTATCTTTTAGATACTGTCGGAAAAAGGAAACGGTGATGGTACAGCAGGTCAAGTCTGGTTCACACACTGGTCAGAGGATTGACCATAGAATTAGAAGGACTTCTAAATTCTATTACTTCTAGAATGACTTTCCATTCTAGTTATACGTGGTCAACTCTCAGAACAGACTCTTTGATCACACTGTGATATGAGTCATGATGAATATTCACACTTGTGCTGTTTTTGTCTGTCAAATATGAATTTTTCACACTGTAAATCCCTCAGAAAAGTGGTTAACTAGTATGTATGGTTGCAGATGAGTGTCCCTGAAGTTGAAATACTCATGACAAAATGTAGAGCTTTCGGGTGAGATTTTTGTGTTGATGCTGGCAAGCTGATTAGTCTTTTGATGTCGAGCTGCATTCCACAGGAGAAGCACACGACTGACCTTACAAAACACATCAATTGCTTTCCATGGAAATATTCCAACCATGTGAAATTGGCAATTGAGGAAATGGTAATACAATATTTCCATTGAATATATACCATTGTAAAAAGCTAGCTGAGATTTAGATGATGGGGGGGGTTGTTACATGGCTTTTCATTTCTTACAGCCGTTTGTAATACAAATCTGTTAAGGGATTTTCCATTTATCCCTTCATTTTCTCTGTATTTCTGCAACCTATTCCTAGGAGAGATCTGTCTCTGTTTCGCCTCTCTCCCAGGTCTGGTCTCATATGGATAAACACTGTCATCTGTTGTCTAAGCCATATATTGCAGAACAGGGGGCCGAGTTGGGTTTATATGCGTGATGGGCATGTTTACACTAGGTGAAGTTTGAAACTATTACCTGATAATTTAGTAGGCCTGTCCTACCCACTGCCCAGTAAAACCCTACATTTTCCTGCCCACTTAGCTATTGAACAGCAACCAGGGGTGGAAATCCCGGGGGGGACGGGGGGGACACGACCCCCCCATCCTGGGAAAAATATGATTTGTCCCCCCAATATATCACGGAAACATAACTATGTAATTTAAATAATATTAATAATACGCAATGAAAGCAATTGTGCTGATTATAGACACTTAATAGCGCATTTTTAAGTTTCAAAAGATTGCGACCCCCCCACCCTTTGCCTCACAATGGTTTGATGCACTACCAGTTCCTTAGCTTGCTAGGTAACAGAGAGGTCGTATCTACTGTCTGAAAGGCACTCAATGCACGTAACTGACGTGAGGTTAATCCAGTCAATCGCGCACACACACTAGCTGAATATGCAGAGCTAGCGCGCAAATATTAACTATTAAGCTAGCTAGTACCTATTCCATTTATGTGGCGTCGTCAAAGATGGAATCAGCATGCAGATGATGTAAGTTAGTGCTTCAAAGTCCCTGTGATAAGGTTAGCGATAAACTGAAATCCAAACTGAACAGAACTACACTCTCTTCTACCATTGTCTTAAATATATTTAATGGTCTCGTTGCAAAAGCTAAATTGTCACAAGTGAACTTTTATTTATTTATTTTATTTCACCTTTATTTAACCCGGGTAGCAAAGATTATAGCAAACACCACTGAAACTGAATTGGTTCTCGCTAGCTTTGCAAATTCAGCTATTGTTGGAAGCCAGCCAATATGAAACAAACTATTAAAATTACAAAAGGTTGCAGCATATGTTGTGTAAATGGTGAACTCATACAGCTGTCAACTCTTGTCATTTTAATCCGTTTCACATTTGCTAGCTACCTTTTAGATCGAAGCCCAAATATAATGATTGAATATGATAGAAGCCCATCTCCTACTGTAAATAACCTACACACTGTGTGTGTAGCCAGCCAGCCAGGTAGAAAAATGGCAGAAAAATAAAAGACGGACATCAGAGTATGTTTCAATACACCAAAACGCATAGTAAGAACCCTAGTAGCCTAATATCTCAAAGACTAGTTGATAAAATGTTCATAAGAAAGAAATGAAATTCTAATGGAAATGTTTCACAATGATGTCATTAGGCAGAGCAGGGAACAGATGGCACACAGACAGCAGAGTTGGGGACAGATATGCAGGGACAGACTGGCAGAGACAGGGAGTCTCAGGTAAGTTTGTTGAGTCTTTGTTTGGCAACATTATGAAAGGTTCTCAATTTTTTTGACTTGTAAAATAGGAACATAATTGGAAAATGCCATGGATACCCCCACTCTCAACTTAAACCGGTGACTGAACTAAGATTTGTTAAAGGCAATGGTATTGCTGTTGTGATTAGTTGTGTAGTTTTGGGTACCGGTAGTTAGGAGTACGGCAAACACCTTATTTCTTTGGTTCCTCAATATACATTTACCATATTACAATGTCAGCTATGTGTTACAGCACTACTTTTGGTGTCCCCCTCAGGAATTGCTCTTGAGAAAATGTCATGTAATTGTCCCCTCCAAAGTTGATATCAGATTTTCGCCAATGACAGCAACAGACATGTTCTTTAGTCCATGAGGTCAAACTTCTGTGAAGGTTGTTGGATTCTCATCTTTCAACTACTTTTTTCAACTCATCTTTCTCATCTTTCAACTACTTTTCCTATAAATATTCAAGTGCAACGCATTTCCACCAATGTTAGATGTATAAATTACAAGGCGTGTGTGGCGTGTCATAAATCACTCTGTATGCCATGCATATGTGAACTAGGCCCTGACAGGTTTGAGAGAGAGAGAGAGAGAGAGAGAGAGAGAGAGAGAGAGAGAGAGAGAGAGAGAGAGAGTAAGTCTCTTCTGAATGTGCGTCCATTGTACGTTGTTCACAGAATGTGCATCCCATAGAGATGAAACCAGTTCTATCTATGGTGTATCCATTGTACTGTAATTCACAGAATCACAGGCCTGATGGTGACAAGACAGCACCACGGGGAATCGAGTTCCAGCCCAAATAAAAGTGTCTGTAATTAGGCTGATTATACACTAGCTGTCTGACAACACAGTAAATCAGGAGAGTGATGAACCTGAACAGTCATTCCACGTTCACTACAACATCACTTTGATGCTGTGCTAATTAGTGATTGGAGCATTTGTATTGGTTCTTATTGAGTTTGTGTAAACAACAGTAATATTGATGATATTATTTTTTTTTTTAAATGGTGGTTATTAAAAAATGCACATTGTGCGCTTTGCACTGTAGTCTTTTATTTTGATATTCAACGTGGTATGGATATGTCTCCAGCAGGGAGCAGCATTGCACAGCAGATCTTCCAGTTTAAGACATCTTACAATGAGAGCTGTGTGAAAACAACATCACCACAGTATGCAGTGATTTATTTAGTGTTTGCCGTTGAGTCAGCTTATGTCTTCTAATGGAGCTCTGTCGGCTTCACCAGCCTCTTTCAAAGACAAATTCTCCTCTACATGCTTCTACACCTGCATTGCTTGCTGTTTGGGGTTTTAGGCTGCGTTTCAGTATAGCACTTTGTGACATCTGCTGAAAAGTGACATCTGGTGAAAAAGGGCTTTATAAATAAATGTGATTGATTGATACTCAAAGACAAACTCTTCATAATGTGGCTTGTAGACATTCCCCCCCCCCCCCCCCCCCCCAAGATCCCCCCAATATGCAGCTCAATTTCTTTGGGTCTGGGACACATTCACTCATCACCCTGTGAGGTCCAGGGCTTCCCCAGGCCTCCCCTATCAGCCTGAACCAGCTTTCGTTTGATATGTGATATGTGAATGGTTCATGACTGGTTCTCAGTGACAACAGATGACCTGTAAGAGTGTCCATAGCCCCTGAGGGCCTCTCCTCCTGGCTCTGGGGTCCTTCCTGCCCACCCAGAGGGATAACAGACTAAGGGTATGGTTAGGGTCATGCATCACTCTCTTGTTCTCGTTTTTTTATCTCACTCTATCTCTCTCTCTCTCTCCTCTCTCTCTCTCTGTGTGTGTGTGTGTGTGTCTCTCTCTCTATGTAGTCTCTCTCTATGTAGTCTCTCTGTGTGTGTATCTCTCTCTATGTAGTCTCTCTCTCTCTCTCTACCACCATCGAGAACTTATCATACTGGTCATTGACAGCACACCTGAATAGGGACAGCGCAGGCATCCCTCACTCATGGTGGTGACAGACCGAGAGGTGAGGTAGAGTGTTTGTGGTCATCTCTTACGGTACACCTCCATGACTCAGAAACATTTGCAGGAATCCTCATTGTTGGCATCCTCACATGTTGCCATATTGACAACATACGATCTTGTCATGCGTGCTCTCTCTTTGATCACAAATAGAGAAAGCAGGAGCAATATGCAGAGATCTCTTTCAAATTGTCCCTCGCGTCAGGAGAGGAAAAATAACTAATAGGGTGGAGTAATTTATAAAAACTAAATTCAATGATTTATATCTGATTCTATTTCTATAATGATCCTTCATTTATGTCGCCTGCAATTCCACTGACTATACTGTTCCACTGACAGTAATTTCCATACTTCTGTGGCATACTGGGGCATTCATACTGGAGCTATCAAAATAAATTGGGTATCCGATGCTCTTAAGTTTCTCTGCCTTTGGTTGACCCTGAAGCAATAACAAGACTATAATGTTTTTGAGGGTTTATCATACATTTTCCAAAATGGATTGCAACTGAAAACAATTGTCTTTCTGTTTACATGTACATGACTATAAGAATAAAAGTCAGAGACAAACTGTTCAAGTGGTTTAACAGTGCAGTCAAAAGGGTCTGTTTCACTTGATGTTCAAGCCAGAGAAAAGCTTTTGACTTGATGCATTCATTTGTCTGCAGCCCTCCGGTCATGCCGCAACCACAACAGATGGTTAGAGTGTTTGATTTTGTTCACAGTTTTGCCGTATTTGAACTGGAATCAGACAGCCTCTATAAAATCTAATTGGAATTATGAGTACTTACATCACTATAAAGAACAAAAGCATAAAAAAATAAAAAAGCATGATTGGGTGCGGGCAGATAAAAAATGCCAGATATGTGGACAGCAAACAACTATCGATGTGCCATTTGAAGCCATTTATTTTGGAGAGTTGTTTTTTGTGCTGTCCAGTCAAATATCTGAGGGTGTTTTGTGCTTTTCCCAGTGGGGTGGCTAAACCTCATCGCTCACAAGCAGGGTTTAGGTCGAAGCCGGGAAAGACACACAAGGCCTTAAGCTGTTTGTCAGAGCTGTGTGTGTGTGTGATAGACTGTCAACAAAATTAGCACTGAAGCACAGACCAGGCTTGTGCATGAGGATCACAGCAGTACTTCATACAATCTCACACACACACACACACACGCAATGCATGCACAACTGTTAAATATTGAACATTGTAACAGTTTGGTGGTTTAACATTAAGTACCTCAACAACAAAGTTAACAAAATACTCCCTTGATTGGCAGCAGTTAGAACGTTGGACCGTTGGACCAGTAAACAAAAGGTTTCGATTTTGAATCTCCGAAATGACAAGTTGTAAAAAATCGGTCGATCTATCCTTAAGCAAGGCACTTAGCCCGAGGATCACGGTCAATAATGGCTGATCCCTGGCAATGACCCCACTCTCCGAGGGTGTCTCAGGGGAAGTTGGGATATGCAAAAATAGACATTTCCATTTCACACCTCACACTCGTACAGGTTACCCACTTGCACATGCAGTGAAGCAGGACAAATATAAGCACACCCTATTTGACCTTTGGCACACAGAGCCTGAACTAACCACTGAACGCGAGGACTGATTTCCCAGTCTTACTTCCATTTGAAAACAAGTAGTTTGATTTCCATCTCCAAAACCTCAACAGCCTGCACACTGTAAAAAAAAATGTTTTAATTCCCACAAATCTAATTGTTTCAACTAAGTATTATTAAGTAACTGGTTCCACAGCCTTTTTTTGGTTTACTCAAATTCTTCAGTCCAAGTGTTACCTGAAGGAAAAAAAAGGTCGGCCCAAACTTATAGTGCCTTCAGAAAGTATTCACACCCCTTTTTCCACATTTTGTTGTTTTACAAAGTGGGATTAAAATGGATTTAATTGTCATTTTTTGGTCAACGATCTACATAAAATACTCTGTAATGTCAAAGTGGAAGAAAAAATCTCATGTCTGTTGGAAAGCAGAATGAACCAGGTTTTCCTCTAGGACTTTGCCTGTGCTTAGCTCTATTTCATGTATTTTTATCCTAAAAAAACTCCCTAGTTATTTCCAATGACAAGCCTACCCATAACATGATGCAGCCACCACCACGCTTGAAAATATGAAGAGTATGATACTCAGTGATGTGTTGTCTTGGATTTTCTCCAAACATAATGCTTTGTATTGAGGATTTCTTTGCCAAATGTTTTGCAGTTTCACTTTAGTGCCTTGTTGCAATCAGGATGGATGTTTTGGAGTATTTTTGTTATTTTGTACAGGTTTCCTTCTTGTCATTTAGGTTAGTATTGTGGAGTAACTACAAAGTTGTTGATCCATCCTCAGTTTTCTCCTATCACAGCCATTTAACTCTGTAACTGGTTTAAAATCACCATTGGCCTCATGCTGTAATCCCTGAGCGGTTTCCTTCCTCTCTTTCAACTGAGTTAGGAAGGACGCCTGTATCTTTGTAGTGACTGGGTGTATTGATACCCCATCCAAAGTGTAATTAATTAATAACTTCACCATGCTCTAAGGGATATTCAATGTATGCTTTAAAAATGTTTTAACCGTCTACCAATAGATGCCCTTATTTGCGAGGCGTTGGAAAACCTCCCTGGTCTTTGTTGTTGAATCTATACTTGAAATTCACTGCTTGACTGAGGGACCTTACAGATAATTGCATGTGTGGTGTACAGAGATGGGGTAGTCATTTAAAAATCATGTTAAACACCATTATTGCACACAGAGTGAGTCCATGCAACTTATTATCTGGCTTGTTAAACAAATCTTTACTCCTGAAGTTATTTAGGCTTGCCATAACAACAGGGTTGAATACTTATTGACTAAAGACATTAAGGAGGCAACTTCATCAACACCCAGTTGTTGTTGAAGGTTAACAACCTTTCTCAAGGACATAATAGCAGGTTTTTCCAACTTAGCAGCTCAGGGATTTGAACCAGCAATCTTTTGGTTACTGGCCCAATGTTCCTAACCACTAGGCTACCTGCTACCCGTAAATGGGCTATTGTGTGCAGATCACTGACACAAAATCTAAATGTTGTAACACAACAAAACATGGAAATAGCCAAGAGGTATGAATACTTTTTGAAAGCACTGTAGCTCTCCTTAATCACTATGATGAATAAAATAGTTTTTCTTGAGTGTACTTTTAACAAAACTGATATTTACTTTGAAGTGCAAAGTGTAGCAATACAGGTGAAATCAGTTATTGACACAGACATGGTGGCATAGCAGGAAGCTTGATGTGCTGTGAAACAAGAGGGTGTGAGTTCAAATCCCAGCTGAGGTCATGTTAAATATAAATTACTCTAAATAAACATGCCCCAGGTAATCATGTGTGTAAAATATTTAAGTTGGAAAACATTGTTATTACCACTGTTGTGTGTAACTAATTCCACAGCCTTTTTTCTGGTAAGATGCCCAAATATTAATTTCTAGTTGAATTAACATATGAGACAATTTGAGCAAACACATAGTTTTAAGTTTTTGCCTATAATTTTCTCATGTTGGAGCTAAGTTTGCGCCAACTAAAAATGTTACGTTTGGGTAACACTTTGACTGAAAAGTTGCGTACACAAAAAAAGGCTGTGGAACCAAGTTACTTAATAATATTTCGTTGAAACAACTAGATTATTTTTACAGTGTGGTCTGCAGTCCCAGTACTTAAATCTCACACAAATGCAGGACTTTACTAAAACAGCAGGCAGACACATTTCTGATCTTCCTCTCCATCTAGAACAATCTGTTTGACACATCTAGTCACACTGTGGAATCCTGAAACAGTGTTCTCATGTTATAGTATATTCTCAAAATGCACCACCTTTGTCTGAAAGACCCTGTGGGCTGCCCACTTTCAGAGATTAACCAATATAAATGTTTATTAGACCACTGCATACTGAACTAAAACTAACAGCAGCACTCTACTGTTAGTAGGTTAATAATTAATTATAACTGTGACTAACTATGACTTTGTGATCCATTCGTCATTTACTGAGCTGGCCAGGCTTCAGATGCCTGACAGCACATCATGTAGAAATCAATGAACACACACGCCTCTGGTGCTGACGTATAGTCAGTGGTGCTTGACATATCTATCAATAACTCATAATTAACTGTATTTAGGGCCGTCTAACAACTGTGATATTATTACTGTAAAACAAAGCTTTTGAGCAGTGACAAAGTGAACAATTAGAAAAATAGACAAAAAATAAGTACATCTGTCAAATCTAGCTAACATGTAGTTCTCGGCATGTATGTAGTTCTCGGCATATATGTACTGTAGGATACATTTTATTTTTGGCAGTGAAACGAGGCTACTCAGGCAAGGGAAAAAACAGTTGGAAAATATAAATTGACTGTTTGGGAAAAAAAATAAAATAATGTAAAACACATTTTTTAAATGTGAATCACATTTTTATTTGGCGTACCCCCGACGGCATTGGTATGCATACCCCAGTTTGGGAATACCTGATCTAGAGTAAGTACAGTGGCTTGCAAAAGTATTCACCCCCCTTGGCTTTTTTCCTATTTTATTGCCTTACAACCTGGAATTAAAATATATTTTGGGGGGGTTTGTATCATTTGATTTATAGAACATACCTACCACTTTGAAGATCCAAAATATTTTTTATTGTGAAATAAGACAAAAAAAATGATAACTTCAGCGTGCGCAACTATTCATCCCCCCCTTCCCAAAGTAAATACTTTGTAGAGCCACCTTTTGCAGCAATAACAGCTGCAAGTCTCTTGTGGTATGTCTCAATAAGCTTGGTACATCTAGCCACTGGGATTTTTGCCCATTCTTCAAGGCAAAACTTCTCCAGCTCCTTCAAGTTTTATGGGTTCCACTGGTGTACAGCAATCTTTAAGTCATACCACAGATTCTCAATTGGATTGAGGTCTGGGCTTTGACTAGGCCATTCCAAGACATTTAAATGTTCCCCTTAAACCACTCAATTGTTGCTTTAGCAGTATGCTTAGGGTCATTGTCCTGCTGGAAGGTGAACCTCTGTCCCAGTCTCAAACCTCTGTAAGACTGAAACAAGTTTCCCTCAAGAATTTCCCTGTATTTAGCGCCATCCATCATTCCTTCAATTCTGACCATTTTCCCAGTCCCTACCGATGAAAAACATCCCCACAGCATGATGCTGCCACCACCATGCTTCTCAGGGTGATGAGAGGTGTTGGGTTTGTGCCAGACATAGCGTTTTCCTTGATGGCCAAAAAGCTCAATTTTAGTCTCATCTGACCAGAGTACTTTTTCCATATGTTTGGGGAGTCTCCCACATGCCTTTTGGCAAACACCAAACGTGTTTTCTTATTTTTTTCTTTAGGCAATGGCTCTTTCTGTCCACTCTTCCGTAAAGCCCAGCTCTGTGGAGTGTACGGCTTAAAGTGGTCCTATGGACAGATACTCCAATCTCCGCTGTGGAGCTTTGCAGCTCATTCAGGGTTATCTTTGGTCTCTGTTGCCTCTCTGATTAATGCCCTCTTTGCCTGGTCCGTGACTTTTGGTGGGCGGCCCTCTCTTGGCAGGTTTGTTGTGGTGCCATATTCTTTCCATTTTTTTATAATGGATTTAATGGTGCTCCATGTTCAAAGTTTCAGATATTTTTTTATAACTCAACCCTGATCTGTACTTCTCCACAACTTTGTCCCTGACCTGTTTGGAGAGCTCCTTGGTCTTCATGATGCCGCTTACTTAGTGGTGCCCCTTGCTTCATGGTGTTGCAGACTCTGGGGCCTTTCAGAACAGGTGTGTATATACTGAGATCATGTGACAGATCATGTGACACTTAGGTTTCACACAGGTGGACTTTATTTAACTAATTATGTGACTTCTGAAGGTAATTTGTTGCACCAGATCTTATTTAGGGGCGTCATAGCAAAGCGGGTGAATACATATGCACACACCACTTTTCAGTTTGTTTAAAAAAAAAATTGAAACATATAATTTTTTTCATTTCACTTCACCAATTTGGACTATTTTGTGTATGTCCATTACATGAAATCCAAATAAAAATCAATTTAAATGACAGGTTGTAATGCAACAAAATAGGAAAAAGGGCAACGGGGATGAATACTTTTGCAAGGCACTGTAGCCAAGTGTTTAATGAGGTAACTGGCAGTGGATCACAAGCCTTGTACAAATCTGATGTGTATGACCACATCATTAGCATTATAGGAAGGAGAGGGGGAGAAACAAGGCACCCAGCTCTTTCATCATTCATCTCTACTGAGGACAGCTCTGACTCTATTCCACTACGCTTGCAAAGAACTCCATTTGTTTCCTTATTGATGTGAATGCTGGTTGTGGCACGTAAACAACGACCATTGAGGCCATGGCAGAGACTCAAGTTTGTCATTATATTGTCAATACCGTAACAGGTCCTGGTTTGTTTGTATGAACTAATGAATGATTCTCTGAAGATGCCATCAGATAGGAGGCAGAGGGAGTTGGATTCATAATTCATAACAATCAGCAACTAATTCAGGGATTATTACACATGTAAAGTGTCTCTGCCAATTTTGTTTCAATACCTACCGTATTATAAGCACCTAAACATTGATAGGTGTAATGGAAATGCAGAGGAGAGGCCAGAGATCATGCAATACTATGCGATATTAAAGTCTATCAATATCTGTGGGTCAGGCTGCACTCTCTTCGGGAAACCTACTCTTCTGAGGCTCCATCCCAAATGGCACCCTATTCCCTATTAGAGTGCAGTACTTTTAACCAGGAGTGCATTTTGGGAGCCATCTTGAATCTATCAGCGTTATAAGCAGCTCTTCCAATGGGAATATCCTCTGCTAGGCCTCTTCCTTACTGTTGGAAGCGTCCAAGTTATAGATCCCTGAAGAT
The DNA here is from genome assembly GCF_965601325.2 of Salmo salar. Lineage (NCBI taxonomy): Eukaryota > Metazoa > Chordata > Actinopteri > Salmoniformes > Salmonidae > Salmo > Salmo salar. Next base: position 67,812,783 of record NC_138306.1, read on the forward strand.
CACATGCAGTCGATCTGCCATGAAGCACAAATCAGAATTATGAAACCGCCAAATTCTCTTTTCAAAGAGACTGTGGATATTCTGAGGGGAATTGTCGCACGCAATCGTGTATGTGTGTGAGGGGGTGAGGGTTAGAGTGTGTGTGTGTGTGTGTGTGAGGGGGTGAGAGCCTGTATGCGTGCAAGTGTGTCTGAACTTTGATATCACTTCAACACTCAAGCTGATGTTTTCTCAGTCCTACTGCTATAGCACTTTTAATAGTTCACTAATGAGGAAGGTGGAAAATACGGTATAGAATGTCATGCTCTTTGATTCATCTCCTCCTTGGTTAGGGTAGAGTAACAGAGTCTGTGTTGATGGAAACCCTAAGTCAGGTCATACTTTCATTCTCAAGTATTAATTTTCCACATCAAATAATCTGTCATCTCCTCAGAAATGCAGTCACAGGCTCACAGCCACAGAATTATTCAAATTTCTATGGTCTATTCTCTAATTCTACAGTCACAGTGAGTACGCTTTAAACATACTGTGCTGACACTTTACTCAAAGACATGTTCATCTCCATAAACGTGACAATTGGAGCTCAGATACCCCTTACGTGCAACAGACCCTATCAATCAATATCCATGTTTATTTAATGAGTTGGTGAGTTAGAACATTGATGTGCAGCGTTGTTGGCTTGTTACTAAGTGAATAGAAATGCGGATCAATGCGGCCAAGGTTGTGTGGTTGGACCCCAGCACTGCAGACTTCTGTTGTGGTGACCTAGCTCTAACTATCACCATCACAAGGACATTCATGACTGGCTTAATACACATAGCAGACCAAAGAGAATGAGGAAATTTGGTTTAAGCTAGTCTCACAATGCCATCCTTCCAAGTCTCGTTGATGAAGCCTGGGAATCAAGGCTAGGTTGAATCGTGCAGAGGATACATACTTCTACAAACATATTGTATTATTTAGTTGTTTGGCATCTTGCATTGTAAGATGAACCATCCCTATGTGATATTGATTTATTGTTCCAATTTACTTTTCTCTATTTTTGCATGCATTTTTCCCTCTCTTACACACCTGTGTTAAACCCTGCTTTTGGCATAACAGCTTGGAAGAACGTCCATTTGTAATGTATTACCTTGATTCCTCAGCACTTCTAACTGCTGCTGCCAGCCCCTCTGGTTTCGATTAAGTGTCAATGTGTGTTTTATCAACCTATCAGAGCTGCCATCACCCCCCCTCTTGCTCTCTCTCTCTCTCTCTCTCTCTCTCTCTCTCTCTCTCTCTCTCTCTCTCTCTCGCTCTCCCTCTCTGTCTCTTTCTCTCGCTTTCTATCTCTCTCTCTCAAGCCATCTTTCTCTATTCCTCTCTCTTTCTCTCTCTCTTTCTCTCTCTCTTTCCCTCTATCACTATCTCCATCTTCTCTCTCTCTCTCTCTCTTTCTCTCTCTCTTTCTGAGGTAATGAATCTCTCTAATTCTCTCTCTTTTGGCTGATCGCAGTGCCCATTGTTCGAAAAGAAGAAAACCCTGTCAGGATGGAAGATACAGCACAAGTGAGTTGAGTGAGTTGATGACCTTCAACACAGCGTTTCAAAACAATGGGAGACAGAGAATGCCTCGAGGTGAAGTCTGCTGTTTCATTGTCTTGTAGGTCCAATGAAGAATGAAGGTGAATTATTTTACTCCCAGCCCACTTAATCAACCCAACCAGGGTTTACAGAAAGCACAGCATCTCCAACACCAACAACTGTTATACAGGGTGTTGCCATTGCCCTGTAGTTCCTAACTGCATACATATTCCATAACAACACAGTACATAAACTTCTTCAAGCTACTATTCATTCTACAGGTAATAAATGCAGTTACCATGCTGAGCTTGTAAAAATGTGATCATAGAAAATGGTTTAAACCCTATACGTTATGCATGAGTGCACACCAGTACTTTAAAAAAGTGTTTCTCCTACATGTACATTAAATCTTTGTTGCCCTATTGCTGAGTTTAAAAACAATTAGCTATAAACCATGCCATAAATTACACACAATGCATTTCTCATCCATAACCACCTCCCTGACATAACCCACAGTATCATCTCTGCTTTTATTAGAGGGATATTCTGTCTGGACCTTGGACTGTCCCCCTTACTGACAGGCTGTGTCTCTGGATTAGAATTTCCAGCCTCTCAATATTGTGCACACATCACAACAGATCATGCATGTCCCCTAAGAGAGAGGGAGAGAGCAAGAAAGAGGAGAGCGAGAGAGAAGGGGGGTGAAGAGAGAGGGGGGAGAGAAACAGAGCGAGAAAGGGAGAGACAGAGAGAGAGGTCCCCCTTTACAATCCAGAGCACATCATATTAGGTTACATTGGAAATCACACTTCCATTTCAAGGACTTTTTATTCATTAGAATAAACAGGACATTCCTAATTAAATCTGCTAGTCCTGCTTGACCTTGTACATTTTGCTGCTCACTACTCAACAAGCAAGGCAATCACTCACTCACTCACTCACTCACAAACCACTTGGATAGCATACTTGCTGTCTATATGTGTTGTGCGATCAATATTGCACACTATATGACTTGTAGTTACATGAAAGGTTCTAGTGTATAGTGTATTGGATAAAATATAACCAATATACACACTACAGCAAGTATACAAACAAAAACAGGAAGTACCAGTGACTCGCTCAATACAGAAGTGGTCAGATGATGCAGATGTTAAGCTACAGGACTGTTTTTCTATCACAGACTGGAATATGTTCAGCGATTCTTCCGATGGCATTGAGGCGTACACCACATCAGTCACTGGCTTCATCAATAAGTGCATCGATGACGTTGTCCCCACAGTGACCTTACGTACATACCCCAACCAGAAGCCACTTTCATTTCAAAGAGCAGGACTCTTATATTTTTCTTTAACCTTTATTTAACTAGGCAAGTCAGTTAAGAACAAATTCTTATTTACAATGACGGCCTACCCCGGCCAGCCCTAACCAGGACAACGCTGGGCCAATTGTGCACCACCCTATGGGACTCACAATCATGGCCGTTTGTGATACAGCCTGGAATTGACCCAGGGTCTGTAGTGACGCCTCTAGCACTGAGATGCAGTGCCTTAAATCGCTGCACCACTCACTCTAATCCGGATGCTTATAAGAAATCCCGCTGTGCCCTCCGACGAACCATCAAACAGGCAAAGCGTCAATACAGGACTAAGATTGAATCCTTCTGCACCAGCTCCGATGCTCGTCGGATGTGGCAGGGCTTGTAAACTATTACGGACTATAAAGGGAAGCACAGTTGCAAGCTGTCCAGTGGCACAAGCATACCAGACGAGCTAAATAACTTCTATGCACGCTTTGAAGCAAGCAACAATGAAGCATGCATGAGAGCATCAGCTGTTCCCGGATGACCGTGTGATCACGAGTAAGATCTAAGGTGAACATTCACAAGGCCGCAGGGCCAGACGGATTACCAGGACGTGTACTCCGAGCATACGCTGACCAATTGGCAAGTGTCTTCACTGACCTTTTCAACCTGTCCCTGACCAAGTCTGTAATACCAACGTTTCAAGCAGACCACCATAGTCCCTGTGCACAAAAACACCAAGGTAACCTGCCTAAATGACTACCGACCCATCTGTAGCCATGAAGTGCTTTGAAATGCTGGTCATGGCTCACATCCACACCATTATCCCAGAAACCCTAGACCCACTCCAATTTGCATACCGCCTCAACAGATCCACAGATGGCACAATCTTTATTGCACTCCACACTGCCCTTACCACCTGGACAAAAGGAACACCTACGTGAGAATGTTATTCATTGACTACAGCTCAGCGTTCAACACCATAAGCTAAGCTAAGGACCCTGGGACTAAACACCTCCCACCTCCCAATTTAGCTGTTTAAACAAGTTTTGTTTAGCTAAAAAAAAATTGAAACATTCATTCTAACTATTTTTTGGTACCTTGTTAACATTACAACACGAAATCCATGTGTAAACGTGTAATCTGCTTGACACATTAAAGTTACTTACCTTACAGATCACGAAGTCAGCTAATTTCCACTCCATTCATGTGCAAATCCGTTTGAGTCATACACTGGCTTGTCTGGCTGTCATGTTTTCATTGTATCCCTTATCTACACTGAAATAATATCATTTCAGTTGTCCTCTATTATGATTATTCTTTTCTATCTGGCATAGCTCATTGGTACACCTTTGTGGTTGAATATATATGTATCTATTGTAGGTCCTATGATACGACAATGAATAATGTGGAACAAATACATACCATCAAAGGAAACCTTACAACTTACAGTAATGAACACCTTATGAAACAGCTGTGAAAACCATCCTGGAAAAATGTAAGATTTTAATACATAAACTTTGATCGTTTTTTGGTACAGTTGTGTCATTTAATTTATTTTCACAGGTCATTTTTTTGTACACTCACATTGCAATCAGACTGAAATACTTAATTCTGGTGTGTGGAATAAAGAGGTGGGTGCTGTGTGGTTGGGAGGTTCTGCCTGTCACTTGTTCTCAACAGGCAGTCTTGGAAGGGGGACTGCTGCTCTCTTTGTTCTGAGTGTTTGCAGTGCTGGTGGTTTTCAGTTCATCTGTGTATCTCACATATTATATGCCCAGTATGATATGGCTAGCAAACTTTATTAGCAGATAATGACAACATGACAATAACAGTAGCTTTAGACGATGTAATGAGATGGAGGAGGGGATGGGATGAGTGGGCAGATTGTTGGGCAATCAGACGTCACTAGATACAGAATTCCGTCTGGAGGAAGAGGAGAGAAAGAGTTAAAGGATGAGGAGAGAGGAAAGAGGCAGAATCAAGAGATGCTCGATCAGGTGCTGTGGCTAGTTCTTCCTGTCACTTGTTCTCAACAGGCAGCCAGTCTCAGGGGTTCAGGGGTTCAATAACATGGGCCTGGTTTAGTTGGAAGCCCTCTCACAACATCAAGGTACAGGCCAAGAGAAGGATTTTGTTTTTAATTAAGACATTTAACCCCCTACTCTATCTTTGTAGTATTTCACCTGATGGGGCTTGGATAGGTGTAGCAATATGGTGATGACTCAACCCTGCTGTGTAATGGACTCCGGGACACTTCTGCCATATTACATACACAAATCTAGAACCTCCGGATATGCAAACACTAACTAGAAACCAATGTCCAATTCCATGCAAACCCTGGCCTAAAACTTGATTTGGAATTGGACACAAAAGATGAATAGTTAGGGAGAAGGGGTTAAGGACCAGTAAGGAACTAGGCAACTGAGCTGTCAATTGTGAGAGAAACTCTGGGGTGGTGTTATGACCACTGGAGTCATACACCTTAACAGTACCTACCTGGCAGCGAAGGTTACTTACCGTGACCCGGTAGTTAGCCTTGAGATTGACTATCTGGACAAACCCCTGGGCCAGTGTTGATACTGCTGACAGCATGGCGATGCCACCCACCGCGAGGAGGACTCCTACTTCTGGATGCTGCACCTGCAGAAGAGCTTGAGCACGATCAATTGTAAAATTGTGGCGGAATAGTTGGAAGTGTCCAATTGCTCCAACTGGAGAAGATTGTTGGCTTCCACCGAGGTAACCATTTATGAAGACATAAAGAGAACAATGGCAGCGTTAGGAAAATTAAAACTAGCTTCAGGTTATTTTGTGTGCAAATTCAAATAGTTATTATCTGAGATTTTTTTCTATTTACCTAACCCTAACGGATGATGACCCCAGCTAGGAGCGAAAGAGGAGCGAGGTTTCCCAGGTCTCGCCTTGCTTTCCTTTCATAGTAACCGCAAAACACCAGTCTCAACATCAACAGTGATAAGGTGACTTCTAGGCAGAGTTGCAAAGAAAAAGCCATATCTCAGACTGGCCAATGAAAAGAAAAGATTAAGATGGGCAAAAGAATACAGACACAGGACAGAGGAACTCTGTCTAGAAGGCCAGCATCTTGGAGTCGCCTCTTCGCTGTTGACGTTGAGACTGATGTTTTGCGGGTGCTATTTAATGAAACTGCCAGTTGAGGACTTGTGAGGCATCTGTTTCTCAAACTAGACACTAATGTACTTGTCCTCTTGCTCAGTTGTGCACCGGGGCCTCCCACTCCTCTTTCTATTCTGGTTAGAGACAGTTTGCGCTGTTCTGTGAAGGGAGTTTTACACAGCGTTGTACCAGATCTTCATTTCTCAGAACAAGAATAGACTGACGAGTTTCAGAAGAAAGGTTTTTGTTTCTGGCCATTTTGAGCCTGTAATCGAACCCACAAATGCTGATGCTCCAGATACTCAACTAGTCTAAAAAAAAAAAGCCAGTTTTATTGCTTCTTTAATCAGGACAACAGTTTTCAGCTGTGCTAACATAATTGATCAATTAGCCTTTTAAAATTATAAACTTGGAATAGCTAACACAACGTGCCATTGGAACACAGGAGTGATGGTTGCTGATAATGGGCCTCTGTACGCCTATGTAGATATTCCATAAAAAAATAATCAGTTTCCAGCAACAATCGTCATTTACAACATTAACAATGTCTACACTGTATTTTTGATCAATTTGATGTTATTTTAATGGACAGAAATTGTGCTTTTCTTTAAAAAACAAGGACATTTCTAAGTGACCCCAAACTTTTGAACGGTAGCGTACATATTATCTCAATTACCTCAACTAACCTGTGCCCCCGCACATTGACTTTGTACCGGTAGCCCCTGTATATACTGTAGCCTCGTTACTGTTATTTTATTGTCGCTCTTTAATTAGTAGTTATTTTTCTATTTTCTTATTTTTTCTTTTTTACATCAGTTTATTTAGGCTTGTAAGTAAGCATTTCACTGTAAGGTCTACACCTCTTGTATTCGGCACGTATGACAAATTAAATTTGATTCCATTTTTTTTTATACTGTTGTCAACTGTATTGTGCCACAATCAATCTGCCACAATGAATTCATTTGTAAACCCTTATGTTATGCTATGTTGTGTTATGTTATGTTACCCCATAATATAATGTTATCCAAGCCAGCCAACATATCCAATGGTAGAGGACCATGCTGATGCCCTGAACAAGGGAGGAGAGAGGCAGCATCTGTCCTCCTCCTCTCCTCTCACACTTCAGGCCTAGTGAGTCCCTAACAGATGTTGCGTTCTCTCAAAAGAGCAATTTTTTATAATGAAAGGAATGAATGACTCTCTCTGTAACAAACATAACGGGAACATAAAGCATTCCTCTCCGGGCACCATGCTGCTTTCAGCCAACGCTAATCCCACAGCTCAGTATGGTGTCAGATCATTAATTTATACATACATTTCACATGGGCCATTTAAAAAAAGACATACAAGAGCTGCTTTGAAGGTGGCTCTGAGGAGTTGGTTTGAATAAATTCCGCTAAACCACACAAGATTTTGTGTTTGGGAAAACAGCCTCCGTTAACACGTTAATATACATGTAACTGCCAAAATAAAGGAAACACCTCCATAAAGCGTCTTAAAGGGCATTGGGCCACCACAAGCCAGTATAGCTTCCCTGCACCTTGGTATAGATTCTACAATTGTCTGGAACTCTATGAGGGATGCAACACCATTCTTCCACGCAAAATTCCATCATTTGGTATTTTCTTGATGGGTTGTAAAACGCTGTCTAAGGCGCCGCTCCAGAATCTCCCATAAGTGTTCAATTGGGTTGAGATCTGGTGACTTAGACAGCCATGGCATTTGGTTTACATTGCTTACATGCTCATCAAACCATTTAGTGACCATTCATGCCCTGTGGATGGGGGCATTGCCAACCTATGTGGGCATAGCCATGGTACCCAAAATAATTGCAAAAATAATGGCCTGCCCAGCATTTTTGTACACGACCCTAAGGATGATGGCATGTTAATTGCTTAATTAACTCAAGAACTACACCTGTGTGGAAGCACCTGCTTTCAATAGGCGTTGTATCCCTCGTTTACTCACGTTTCCATTATTTTGGCAGTTACCAGTATAACATTGATATACACAGTAACATAAGCTTGACATATCAACATTGGATATTTCCTCAGTCACAAAGATGACCTTGTAGAATGATTTAGAATTATTTTTTCCCCAATGAGGATACAGGTTTGTGTCATGGTGGTAAAAACAGAGGACAAAGGTGGAGGTATCAGGTGAAGGATAAGGCCAATGTTAAAAATATATATTTTGAAGTTAGTTGCTCGGTTATCATTTTGAAGTTAGTTGCTAGGTGCTAAAATAGTTAAAGACATATGTGAAATATCTTTTAATATTTTAACCATGCCGTCTAAACTTTCATATACAGTTGAAGTCGTAAGTTTACATACACTTAGGTTGGAGTCTTTAAAACTCATTTTTCAACCACTCCACAAATTTCTTGTTTACAAACTATAGTTTTGGCAAGTTAGTTAGGACATCTACTTTGTGCATGACACAAGTAATTTTTCCAACAATTGTTTACAGACAGATTACATCACTTATAATTCACTGTATCACAATTCCAGTGGGTCAGAAGTAGACTGTGCTGTACACTAAGTTGACTGAGCCTTTAAACAGCTTGGAAAATTCCAGACAATTATGTCATGGCTTTAGAAGCTTCTGATAGGCTAATTGATATAATTTGAGTCAATTGGAGGTGTACCTGTGGATGTATTTCAAGGCCTACTGTCACGTCCTGACCATAGAAAGCTGTTATTTTCTATGGTAGAGTAGGTCAGGGCGTGACAGGGGGTTTCTAGTTTAGTTTTTCTATGTTGTTATGTTCTAGTTTTGTATTTCTATGTTTGGTTTTGTTTGGGATGATCTCCAATTAGAGGCAGCTGGTCCTCCTTGTCTCTAATTGGAGATCATACTTAAGTAGGTGTTTTTTCCACCTGAGTTTGTGGGAGATTGTCTTTGAGTTAGTGTATGTTTCACCTCTGCATCACGGTTTGTTGTTTTGTTATTCAGTTTATTTATATGTATTGCATAGTTTCACAGTTCAATAAAAATGTGGAACGATAATCTTTGGTCTTTGGTCCGCTCCTTCCTACGAAAACCGTGACACCTACCTTCAAACTCAGTGCCTCTTTGCTGGACATCATGGGAAAATCAAAAGAAAAATTGTAGACCTCCACACGTCTGGTTTATCCTTGGGAGCAATTTTCAAACGCCTGAAGGTACCACGTTCATCTGTACAAACAATAGTACGCAAGTATAAACACCATGGGGCCGTCATACCGCTCAGGAAGGAGACGCGTTCTGTCTCGTGGAGATGAACGTACTTTGGTGCAAAAGTGCATATCAATCCCAGAACAACAGCAAATGACTTTGTGATGATCTTGGAGGAAACAGGTACAAAAGTATCTATATCCACAGTAAAACGAGTCCTATATCGACATAACCTGAAAGGCCGCTCAGCAAGGAAGAAGCCTCTGCCCCAAAACCACCATAAAAAAGCCAGACTACGGTTTGCAACTGCACATGGGGACAAAGATCGTACTTTTTGGACAAATGTCCTCTGGTCTGATGAAACAAAAATAGAATTGTTTGGCCATAATGACCATCGTTATGTTTGGAGGAAAAAGGGGGACGCTTGCAAGCCGAAGAACACCATCCCAACCGTGAAGCACGGGGGTGGCAGCATCATGTTGTGGGGGTGCTTTGCTGCAGGAGGGGCTGGTGCACTTCACAAAATGGATGGCATCATGAGGATGGAAAATTATGTTGATATATTGAAGCAACATCTCAAGACATCAGTCAGGAAGTTAAAGTTTGGTCGGAAATGGGTCTTCCAAATGGACAATGACCCCAAGCATACTTCCAAAGTTGTGGAAAAATGGCTTAAGTATAACAAAGTGAAGGTATTGGAGTGGCCATCACAAAGCTCTGACCTCAATCCTATGGAAAATTTGTGGGCAGAACTGAAAAAGCATGTGCGAGCAAGGAGGCCTACAAACCTGACTCAGTTACACCAGCTCTGTTAGGAGGAATGGGCCAAGTGGGAAGCTTGTGGAATTTTTACTAGGATTAAATGTCAGGAATTGTGAAAAACTGATTTTAAATGTATTTGGCTAAGGTGTATGTAAACATCCGACTTCAATTGTACATCCCATGTTTTCCCTTTTTCTTTCTTTCTTTCTTTCTTTCTTTCTTTCTTTCTTTCTTTCTTTCTTTCTTTCTTTCTTTCTTTCTTTCTTTCTTTCCTTCCTTCCTTCCTTCCTTCCTTCCTTCCTTCCTTCCTTCCTTCCTTCCTCCTCTCGTTTGCCATCTCTCCCTCTATGTTTCTGCCTTATCTCTCTTGCTCTCACTCTGTCTCTCTAGGGAAGGTCATAAATGTGTTTAGGGCATAGAGGGACCACGGTCTTAAAACACAGTCATTAATTCTGAGCCAGGATGGAGCTGGATAGAGTTGGTTATGTTCACAGCAAGGCCATTCATTCCTTATACTAAATAGACTCCCAGTACAGTGTTTACCAGAGCATTCAGCTGTTTACTGTTCATACAAGTGTTTTACACCGTTACATGCCATAGACAGAAAATTATATCGCATTAGCATAAAGAGCTGCAAGGATGGCTTTCTTCAATGTGTGAACCAACAACTCCCTCATAGGATAAAAATAAAAAGGTAAAGGACCCCAAAGACGTAAAATAGAGAGGGATAGAGCGAAAGAGACCATAGCAGAGTCATATTCAGATGCATGTGCACACATTCTGTATTTAGACAGGCAGAAACACAGAGACCAGTTGGCTGGGTTGAATGGGAATAAGTGTGACGCCATGCACCATGGGTATAGAACGCTGACAGACTGCGTTGCCGGGTGGTGTGTGTGTTTGTATTTCCACACGTCCCCACGAGACCAATGTTTCACTAGCTAACCCTTTGTTTGCACACCAAACAAGCTATCATGTCAATAGAAACACAATGGTCGTTCATTTTCTCTGGTTTATAACTATGGACTTTTGAACCATACAGTGTAAGATACATTATGCACAGACAGGACGCTTTTTGACATGGAATTTATTTTTACTCAAAACATCTCTATACAGAGTATGTCAGTTTTCTAAAGGGTGAATTGAAACGAACAAACACAGCAATACATGCAAATAAACCACTGTAGACATAAATTGTTGACAAAATGTATGTACAGCATTTACAGTACATGGGAGTTGGGACACAATATCTTCAGCCTATTAAAACGTAAAGTAATATCACTTTTTTATTGAAATGTTTTATTAATTAACACTTACAAGTCATTGTCTATTTGTCGGAGAAAGGGAGATAGTAATACAAATAATTTCATGCCAGAAACACTAGGATTTTACATGCAAAGCCAAGGTCTCTAAGGAATCTTAATCTGCTGTTTAATGACTCACATCCACATGCAAAATTCAGAAGCATTCCCTCATTGAAGGGTTGAGTGAACTGTTTATCGGTGGGCTACTTGTTAGCAATTTCTTTGATTGGTAGAGTGTGGATACAGCAGTAGAGGCATGACTGAGTAGTGTCTGAAAGAGGACCCTTCTCTCTTCTGTTGGTGGCTGTTCTCCAGTGTCCTGAGTCTGGGAGGTTAGTTCTGTACAGTCTGGTCAGCTCTGGTCAGTGCCTCTCCATGTTGGGCTGGTGCTGGTGATGGGTCCGGAGTCTAGGTCCTGAATGGTCACATTGAGATAGGCCAAACAAGTCAACAGTAAGGTCAGGGTTAGTATTGCAAACCTACTAGTAATTTACCAAAATTACGGCATCTTAGGTAATAATGGTAATTACCAGGTAATCTATGGCAATGTGTGGTAACTTTGGTCATTTATACTTAAAAAAAAATATTCATATATAAAGTATATATTTTTTTATATTTGTATCCATATTGTCAATGAATTTCTAGTAGATAGATCAAATAGTTCCAAGCGAAAATAGCCTAATTAATGAAAAAAGGATCTAATCAACAATGGTATTATTTTCAATTAACTCTGTTACTCTTCCAACTAATGACTTTTTCACTACAGCCACCAGTTTGGTGGCAAAACATTTACAATATAGACATATTGACATATTCAAATAAATTAAAGTGTGTAAAAAAAAAATATATATATATATATATAAAGGATATTTCATGCTGAAACCTTCATTTTAAACCCCACTCAGTGGCGATTGGTGCCATTTAAGATGAGGGAGGAACTAGATACTTTTTCTAACCTCTCTGGATTAAATCCAAAAAATGTGTACTATATTAAGTATTTAATCACAAAAAAATACAACTTTTACATTACAATGTAGTTTACCAATAAAATGGTCTGACGGGTGGACATACTGTGGACATACTCGGTATACATATCCCAAAAGAAAGAAATGATCTTGCTACTATGGAAAGGAAAATACCTGTCTATTTGTGGAAAAATCATTCTGAATAACTCCTTAGTTATATTCCAGTTTACCTATCTGCTTATGGTCTTGCCTACACCTAGCGAACTGTTTTTTAAATTATATAAGCAAAAGATATTCCATTTGACTTGGAACGGCAAGCCAGACAAAATTAAAAGGGCCTATTTATATAATGAATATGAATTCAGACGGCAGAAATGATCAAATATTTAAGCATTAGACCTCTCACTAAAGGCATCAGTCAAACAAAAGTAATATTAATATCCAAACTGGTTCGCTAGCAAATTAGTAAAAATGTCTCACACCATGTTCAAGAATGGCTTTTTTCCCTTTATTCAAATTGCAACCTCTCACTTTCAGTTATTTGAAAACAAAATAATCTCCAAAATATCACTACTTTTAAAACAAGCCATAGAAAGTTGGTTGCAATTTCAGTTTAATCCACCAGAAACGACAGAACAAATAATACAATAAATACTGTGGTTAAACTCAAATATACTAATTGTAAAAAAAAAAACATAATTTTTCTATACATAAAAAAAAAAAAAAGTATACTCTTTGTAAATTTGACCATAAATAGGACTGGTGGAGTTATGTCACACATGCAGCTAACAAAAATATATGAAAATGTCTGCTCTACCCAAAATTACAACCAACTAATTGCAGCGTTACCGCAAAAATGGAAGAGGCAAGTGGAAGGGGGAAAAGTAAGGAACTTGTCTGTCAGCCCTGCATTAAAGACCAAAATTGGTTTAAATAAAAATATATACCAGTTTCATTTAAGGACCAAAAAAATGACAGCTGTGCCCTATAGATTGCAAAGTCGTTGGGATGAGATTTTCGATGTACCGATTCCATGGCACATGGTTTGTGAATTGATATGCAAAACAATGTCAGATTCAAAACTTAGAATTTCCCAATTTAAATTATTATACAAAATTCTTGCAACCAATAGAATGTTATATACAGTGCCTTCGTAAAGTATTCAGACCCATTGACTTTTTCCACATTTTGTTACATTACAGCCGTATTCTAAAATGCATTAAATGTAACAAAAAAAATCATCAGCAAACTACACACAATACCCAATAATGACAAAGCTAAAACAGTTTTTTAGAATTTTTAATTTACATAAGTAATCAGATCCTTTGCTATGAGACTCCTGTTTCCATTGATCATTTTTATGGAATAGTCTGCCTACCCATGTGAGAGACGCAGACTCAGTCTCAACCTTTATGTCTTTACTGAAGACACATCTCTTCAGTAGGTCCTATGATTAAGTGTAGTCTGGCCCAGGGGTGTGAAGGTGAACGGAAAGGCTGGAGCAACGAACCGCCCTTGCTGTCTCTGCCTGGCCGGTTTCCCCTCTTTCCACTGGGATTCTCTGCCTCTACCCCTATTACGGGGGCTGAGTCACTGGCTTACTGGTGTTCTTCCATGCCGTCCCTGGGAGGGGTGCGTCACTTGAGTGGGTTGAGTCACTGACGTGGTCTTCCTGTCTGGGTTGGCGCCCCTCCTTGGGCTGTGCCGTGGCGGAGATCTTTGTGGGCTATACTCGGCCTTGTCTTAGGACGGTAAGTTGGTGGTTGGAGACATCCCTCTAGTGGTGTGGAGGCTGTGCTTTGGCAAAATGGGTGGGGTTATATCCTTCCTGTTTGGCACTGTCCGGGGGTATCATCGGATGGGGCCACAGTGTCTCCTGACCCCTCCTGTCTCAGCCTCCAGTACTTATGCTGCAGTAGTTTATGTGTCGGGGGGCTAGGGTCAGTCTGTCACATCTGGAGTATTTCTCTTGTCTTTTCCGGTGTCCTGTGTGAATTTAAATATGCTCTCTCTAATTCTCTCTTTCTCTTTCTTTCTTTCTCTCTCTCGGAGGACCTGAGCCCTAGGACCATGCCTCAGGACTACCTGGCTTGATGACTCCTTGCTGTCCCCAGTTCACCTGGCCGTGCTGCTGCTCCAGTTCCAACTGTTCTGCCTGCAGCTATGGAACCCTGACCTGTTCACCGGACATGCTACCTGTCCCAGACCTGCTGTCCCAGACCTGCTGGAACCCTGACCTATTCACCGGACGTGCTACCTGTCCCAGACCTGCTGTTTTCAACTCTCTAGAGACAGCAGGAGCGGTAGAGATACTCTCAAAGATCGGCTATGAAAAAGCCAACTGACACTTACTCTTGTGTTACTGACTTGTTGCACCCTCGACAACTACTATGATTATTATTATTTGACCATGCTGGTCATTTATGAACATTTGAACATCTAGGCCATGTGCTGTTATAATCTCCACCCGGCACAGCCAGAAGAGGACTGGCCACCCCTCATAGCCTGGTTCCTCTCTAGGTTTCTTCCTAGGTTTTGGCCTTTCTAGGGAGTTTTTCCTAGCCACCGTGCTTCTACACCTGCATTGCTTGCTGTTTGGGGTTTTAGGCTGGGTTTCTGTACAGCACTTTGAGATATCAGCTGATGTAAGAAGGGCTATATACATACATTTGATTTGATTTTATCATCCTTGAGATGTTTCTACAACTTGATTGGAGTCCACCTGTGGTAAATTCAATTGATTGGACATGATTTGGAAAGGCACCCAGCTGTCTATATAAGGACCCACAGTTGACAGTGCATGTCAGAGAAAAAAAGCCATGAGGTCGAAGTAATTGTCTGTAGAGCTCCGAGATAGGATTGTGTCGTGGCACAGATCTAGAGAAGGGTAGCAAAAAATGTCTGCAGCATTGAAGGTCCCCAGGACACAGTGGCCTCCATCATTCTTAAATGGAAGAAGTTTGGAACCACCAAAACTCTTCCTAGAGCTGGCCGCCCGGCCAAACTGAGCAATTGGGGGAGAAGGGCCTTGCTCAGGGAGGTGACCAAGAACCCGATGGTCACTCTGACAGAGCTCTAGAGTTCCGCTGTGGAAATGGGAGAAACTTCCAGAGGGACAACCATCTCTGCAGCACTCCACCAATCAGGACTTTATGGTAGAGTGGCCAGACGGACGCCACATGACAGCTCGCTTGGAGTTTGCCAAATTACACCTAAAGACTCTCAGACCATGAGAAACAAGATTCTCTGGTCTGATGAAACTCTTTGGCCTGAGTGCCAAGCATCATCTCTGGAGGAAACCTGGCACCATCCCTACAGTGAAGCATGGTGGTGGCAGCAGCATGCTGTGGAGGTGTTTTTCAGCGGCAGGGACTGGGAGACTAGTCAGGATCAAGGCAAAGATGAACAGAGCAAAGTTCAGAGAGATCCTTGATGAAAACCTGCTCCAGAACGCTCAGGACCTCAGACTGGGGTGAAGGTTCACCTTCCAACAGGACAAGGACCCTAAGCACACAGCCAAGACAATGCAGGTGTGGCTTCGGGACAAGTCTCTGAAGGTCCTTGAGTGGCCCAGCCAGAACCCGGATTTGAACCCGATCGAACATCTCTGGAGAGACCTGAAAATAGCTGTGCAGCAACACTCCCGATCCAACCTGACAGAGCTTGAGAGGATCTGCAGAGAAGAATGGGAGAAACTCCCCAAATACAGGTGTGCCAAGCTTGTAGAGTCATACCCAAAAAGATTCAAGGCTGTAATTGCTGCCAAAGGTGATTCAACAAAATACTGAGTAAAGGGTCTGAGTACAGTTTTTGCATTGTCATTATGGGGTATTGTGTGTAGATTGATGATGGAAAAAAAAACTATGTTATCAATTTTAGAATAAGGCTGTAACCTAACAAAATGTGGGAAAAAATCAAGGGGTGTGAATACCTTCTGAAGGCACTGTATATGGGGGATACAACCTTGATCATTCAATTTGGTACTGTCCATATGTAGCTTGTTTTTGGTCACAGGTCAAGGAATGGCGGAAGAATTGCAACATTTATCTGGAGCTAATGCCGCAGATAGCAAAACTGGGTGGTTTGAAAAGTCATAGTCAATCGATCAATAATATAATAATACTTTTAGAAAAAAACCAAATATTGAATTTAATTTCTGTAGAAACTATAAGAACAAAAATGTTCAGAACTTTTGTGAAGAATCACAGCACAGTAAAATATATATATGGAAAATAGAAATCCAATATGGATAGTGCTAAGAGATAGTTGGGAGGGGTTGAGGGTAGCGGAAGGACAGGACTAAAAACAAACAAAATGTAACTATTGTAAAATAGATTGTGTCCGTAAAACGTACAGTACCAGTCAAAAGTTTGGACATATCTACTAATTCCAGGGTTTTTCTTTATTTTTACTATTTTCGACATTGTAGAATAGTAGTGAAGACATCAGAACTATGAAATAACACACATGGAATCGTGTAGTAACCAAAAAAGTGTTAAACAAATAAAAATATATTTTATTTTTGAGATTCTTCAAAGTAGCTACTCTTTCACTTGATGACAGCTTTGCACACTCTTGGCATTCTCTCAACCAGCTTTCATGAGGTAGTCACCTGGAATGCATTTCAATTAACAGGTATGCCTTGTTAAAAGTTCATTTGTCGGAATATCTTTCATTCTTAATGCGTTTGTGTCACGAGAATTTTCATCCCAATGTTGTGAACTCAACTATCACTTAAGCTTTGAATAATTCCCAGGGGTTGTAAATCCCCGGTTAATGAAGAATTAGACAAAGTCCCAGTCTGCAATAGGTCAGACATTTATTCAGAGAACGTTCTGAAAATCATACTATGCACATAACCTTTTATACCTCACATTTGGTCATACCATACCCCTTATAAATGCCCCTCCTCTTCTCTAACACTGTCAATGCTATTTACAAGAATTTTCCAACAAATACATTGCTTCGATATGTTTCATAATCTACTGCAAGCCTAACGGTTTCTCCTCTCCCTGGGTGGGGAGACCTTCTTCCTGTTATCAGTTTCACAGTTGCATGTCACAAGTTGTCTGTCTACAGTTCCTCTTCTCCTTAAATGTCTCACTTACATTGCTAAATAGTAAAGTCTTAACTTGTCCTATGCACACACATTAGAGAATTACAGTCTTATAATTCTAATTCATCATACGTTTCAGGGCAGAATACTTTAGTCATTATAAATCATATAAATTCCTATATCAGTTTGAGGCAATCAGTTGTGTTGTGACAAGGTAGGGTTGGTATACAGAAGATAATACTATTTGATAAAAAACCAAGTCCATATTATGGCAACAACAGCTCAAATAAGCAAAGAGAAACGACAGTCCATCAATACTTTAAGACATGAAGGTCAGTCAATGCGGAAAATTTCAAGAACTTTGAAAGTTTCTTCAAGTGCAGTCGCAAAAACCATCAAGCGCTATGATGAACCTGGCTCTCATGAGGACGGCCACAGGAAAGGACGTTACCTCTGCCGTAGAGGATACATTCATTAGAGTTACCAGCCTCAGAAATTGCAGCCCAAATAAATGCTTCCCAGAGTTCAAGTAACAGACACATCTCAACATCAGCTGTTCAGAGGAGACTGCGTCTATCAGGCCTTCATGGTTGAATTGCTTCAAAGAAACCCCTACCAAAGGACACCAATAAGAAGAAAAGACTTGCTTGGGCCACTAAACATGAGCAACAGACATTAGACTGGTGGAAATCTGTCCTTTGGTCTGATGAATCAAAATTTGAGATGTTTGGTTCCAACCGCCGTGTCTTTGTGAAATGCATAGTAGGTGAACGGATGATCTCCGCATGTGTGGTTCCCAACATGAAGCATGGAGGAGGAGGTGTGATGGTGTGGGGGTGCTTTGCTGGTGACACTGTCTGTGATTGATTTAGAATTCAAGGCACACTTAACCAGCATGGCTACCACAGCATTCTGCAGCAATATGCCATCCCATCTGGTTTGTGCTTAGTGGGACTATCATTTGTTTTTCAACAGGACAATGACCCAAAACACACCTCCAGGCTGTGTAAGGGCTATTTGACCAAGAAGGAGAGGGATGCATCAGATGACCTGGCATCCTCAATCACCTGACCACAACCCAATTGAGATGGTTTGGGATGAGTTGGACCGCAGAGTGAAGAGAAATCAGCCAACAAGTGCTCAGCATATGTGGGAACTCCTTCTTGACTATTAGAAATGCATTCCTCATGAAGCTGGTTGAGAGAACGCCAAGATTGTGCAAAGCTGTCATCAAGGGAAAGGTTGGCTACTTTGAAGAACATAAATATCAAAAATAAATTTTGATTTGTTTAACATGTTTTTGGTTACTACATGATTCCATATGTATTATTTCATCGTTTTGATGTCTTCCCTATTATTCTACACTGTAGAAAATAGTAAAAAAGAAAGAAAAACCCTTGAATGAGTAGGTGTGTACAAACTTTTGACTGGTACTGTATATTTTGAAGTTAATTAGTTGCTAGGATATTGACGTTTGTTGCTAGGTGCTAAAACAGTCAATTAAATATGTGAAATATATTTATATACTTGAACCATGCCTTCTAAACTGTTTTGATATATATCCCATGTATTCTCCCTTTTTCCTTCATCCTCCTTCCTCCATCTCTCCCTCTATTTGTCTACCTCCTTTCTCTCTCTCTCTCTCCTCTCTCTCTCTCTCTCTCTCTCTCTCTCTCTCTCTCTCTCTCTCTCTCTCCCCCTCTCTCCCTAGGGAAGGTCATAAACATGAGGGCCCATACTCATCAAACAGTCATAAATCCCGAACCAGGATGGAGCTGGATAGATGTGGTTATGTTCGCAGCAAGGCCTTTCAGGACTCCCAGTACAGTGTACACTAGAGCATTCAGCCATTTACTGTTCAAGTGTTTTACAGCATTACCTGCCATCAGTGGCGGTCAGTGCCGCTTACGATGACGGAGGCCTTGTTTCTATTACAGCATATTGGATGACTGTCATTCATATTCCATTCACCCAGTTCAATGTAACATCAATAGGTTTAGGCTACTACATGATACTAAAATTTTCCCAATACCCATCATGAGGTTGCTATAACCTAGCCTATGAATGAAAGCTTACAACGTAGGTGCGCAAAGGTTGAGAGAAAAGGTGACAGACAGTGACACATTGACAGACAGTGACACGTTCAATACCGCCTTGCACACTCTTGCCTGCATCTAGCTTATCAAGGGTGTAATCATCAGTCCAACAGTTGCAAACGAGAGTTTCTATTGGACAAATTCAGCTATTTTCATCGCTGTTTTGTTTGTTTCTGTTTAAGAAAGGTTTTTCAACAGAATCAGTGGAATCAATACAACCCTGATCACACGTAAACACAGTTCACTTTCATAGCAGCCACGTTGTATTCCTTCTCGCATCTATGCACTCTCTTCCTCTCACCTTTTCCCTTTGTTTGTGGACTTCAATGCAGAACACATCAGCTGTATGTGACCATGCAAAAAAAAACATTTCCAACCAAATCATATCAAAACCGCTTCACACAGCCTACATCTTTGTCCCCATATTAGCTGAAGTAACGTCCTAGTCAACATAACTAACAGAACTAATGTGTTAGTAAACCCGCTACAATCATGCAGTGTACAGTCAGTAAGCAGTTTAGCAGTTACACCAGCGGGCCCCATGGCAATAAATTAATAAAACTAAAAGCTTACCTTCACTTGGAAGAATTCCAGTGTTGTGTTGAATAGTCATAGCCAGCTAGCTAACATAGTATCCCTCTGTTTGAGCCGGTTGTTTGAGTAAGCTTAACTAGCCATGTGCATTTGCTAGCTAAGTGAAACTGAAAGTGAAAAAAATAATGATTAAATCTCTCTCCCACTCTCTCTTGCTTCTCCTTTATTGAATTTGTTGAAAACTGTTAAGCTATTGTCTTTCTCTCTCTTTGAGTCAACTACTCACCAAATGTTATGCACTGCAGTGCTAGCTAGCTGTAGCTTATGCTTTCACTACTAGATTCATCCTCTGATCCTTTGATAGGGTGGACAACATGTCAGTTCATGCTCCAAGAGCTTTGATGGGTTGGAGGACATTCCCCGGAAGTTGTCATAATTACTGTGTAAGTCTATGGAAGGGGGTGAGGACCAAGAGCCTCCTAGGTTTTGTATTGAAGTCAATGTACCAAGAGGAGGACGGAAGCTAGCTTTCCTCCGGCTACACAATGGTGCTACCCTACAGAGTGCTGTTTAGGCTACTGTAGACCTTCATTGCAAAACAGTATGTTTTAATCAATTATTTGGGGACATGAATATATTTAGTATAGTTTTATCGAAAAATTATAACTTTGTTTTTAAATTTATTTATTCACCGAGGAGGATGGTCCTCCCCTTCCTCCTCTGAGGAGCCTCCACTGCCTGCCATAAACTAGGTTTACATCCAATTGGAGACAGATTTTAATATGAATATTCTCACATCTGCATAAAGAAAATATTTTTTTTCTATTTTTTTCTCCATCATTGTTTCCATCAAACTGACTTATTGCAGATACAAAACAAACAGTGCGTGATGACAGTGCACACAAAATATACTTCTTAGCTGAAGTTTTCATGTACCGAATATAAATCTAGTGTTCAATGTGTTTCCATTGAATTTCAACTCTATGGATAGTTTTTATCACTGACATTGTAAATAGCAAATGTGCCTACTCTGGTTTTAGCACATGCAATGTAGCCAACAGCTCGCAGATAGAGTGCGAGTAGGCCCTGCAGGTAGGCTAGTCTACATGAAGAGATTATGGATAAGAGCGAGAATGTTTTTATTTGTCAAAACGGTTGTCAAGCGTCGATCATCATGTCACCAGAATAAGACCCTCGACATTTATTGGAAAGGAGCATCAAGCTCATACAATGCATTTTCACCACCCTGTGAAGTTCATCATTATTTAATCATTAGCCCAATTTAAACTGCCAGGTTTCCTGAATTGTAGTGGCAGGACCACAAGTTTACTTCCATATGATGGCTATTATATCAATAATTGCGTATTAAAGGCATTTCCGCCACCATTTGTCGTATAATACATTTGACTGAAACAAAAAGATTCCACCATGTCGAACGAATAAATGATCTGTTGGCATTTATACAATTTTACAGAAAATTTCTGCTTCCATCACAGCTGTCATGACTTCACTCGCATAAAAACTGTGGATGATAGCAAATTAAAGATAGAATTAAAATTATAGATAGCAAATTAAATCACCATTAACATAGAGCAGTAAGGATGGCTTCAATGCTTGAACCAACAACTCCCTTATAGGCTAAAACTAAAAAGTTAAAGGACCCCAAAGATGTAAAATATATATAAATAAGAGATAGATACCATAGCAGTCATATTCAGACGCATGTGCACACATACAGTAGTTAGACAGGCAGAAACACAGCGACCTGGTTGAATGGGAATAAGTGTGACGCCATGCACCATGGGTATAGAACGCTGACAGACTGCGTTGCCGGGTGGTGTGTGTGTTTGTATTTCCACACGTCCCCAATGTTTCACTAGCTAACCTTTTGTTTGCACACCAAACAAGCTATCATGTCAATAGAAACACAATGGTCGTTCATTTTCTCTGGTTTATAACTATGGCCTTTTGAACCATACAGTATAAAATATGCACAGACACGACACTTTTGACATGGAATTTACTTATACATCTCTATACAGGGTATGTCAGTTTACAAAAGGGTGAACTGGAAAGAACATACACAGTCAAATGTAACACAAAGACAACTGTGTACAGTAATACATACAAATAAACCACTGTGACATAAATAAATTATAGACAAACTATGTACAGCATTTACAGTACATGAGTTGGGGCACAAAATGACATCTTCAGCCTATTAAAACGTAAAATAATATCACTTTTATATTTTAAAAAAGTATTAATTAACAGTGACAAGTCATTGTCTATTTGTCGGAGAGAGGGAGGTAGTACAAATAATTTCATGCCAGAAACACTAGGATTTTACATGCAAAGCCAAGGTCTCTAAGGAATCTTAATCTACTGTATAACGACTCACATCCACATGCAAAATTCAGAAGCATTCCCTCATTGAAGGGTTGGGTGAACTGTTTATCGGTGGGCTACTTGTTAGCAATTTCTTTGATTGGTAGAGTGTGGATACAGCAGTAGAGGCATGACTGAGTAGTGTCTGAAAGAGGACCCTTCTCTCTTCTGTTGGTGGCTGTTCTCCAGTGTCCTGAGTCTGGGAGGTTAGTTCTGTACAGTCTGGTCAGCTCTGGTCAGTGCCTCTCCATGTTGGGCTGGTGCTGGTGATGGTTCCGGAGTCTAGGTCCTGAGATAGGCCAAACAAGTCAACGATACGGTCAGAGTTAGGGTTGCAAAGCTACCGGTAATTTACCTGATTCTTCAGTAATAATGGTAATTAACAGGTAATCTATGGCAACTTTGGTGATTTATACTTGAATAACAAACATTTTTATTCATATATAAAGTATACATTTATTATATCTGTGTCCATATTGTCCATGAGTTTCTAGTGGATAGGCCACATGGTTCAAGATAAAATAGCATCATTATTGAGAAAAAAAAGCATCTAATCAACAATGACATTATTTTCAATTAACTCAGGAACTCTTCCAACTATTGTCTTTTTTCACAACTACAACCAGTTTGTACTCAAAACATTTACAACAAAAACATATTGATATAGTCAATTAAATAAGTGTGTAAAAAATATTTCATGCTGAAATCCTCATATTAAACACATACATTTACTAAGTTGGTTTATATTTAGAATAATGTTTTATAGCTTTGTCTTTATATTTTAAAATCATCTTATTGGATTTTTTGTAATATATTTTACATGAGGCCACACAGAGGGCCAGAGATAATTACAGACACCTGTGATAGTCGGCGGCACCCAAAAAGGCAACTAGATGTCATCTTGTAAAATTCCATACGTTCCTTGAAAGTTACCAAAATTATGGTAGTTTACTGGTAGACTTTGAAAGTTTCCAGTAATATGCTCTCCCTTTGCAACCGTAGTCAGACTGCAACATCACCCATTTTTTTTACATTACATTTTCTATCACCTATCAAACTGGCCATATTTAAGAGAACAGTTATCAGTGGTTATGCATGTGCGTATTCTCATTGTAAATCTCTTAACATCTGGAAAAGAGCAAGATAATCCAATCAATGATCTTACTGTGCTGCTGGACTGGTGAGGTGGTGGGAGTGCAAAAAGTCTTGATGGTGGCAGGACCCTCTCCTCCTGCTCCAATCACCTGGATCTCCAGCCTGTAGGGGGTGGCTAGCTGCAGACCTGTCACTACCAGGACATTACGCTCCTGAGAGAAGAGGGAAGACAGCAAGACATGGGCTCATTAACTGTGAAAAGGGGGAGCTGGTTGGCTTTTTCCTATATGGATGTTGGTCACCTTACTCTACTACACATCCACCCTTTGCCGTGACGCGACTTATTTAAACCGTAACAAATCATGGGAATTTGTGAAAATGAAGATGGATTACTTTGACATTTGTTGGTTATTGCAGGGATTTTGATTTACTGAGACAAATGGTCAGATTTGTTGCATAAAGGTGGGCTAATTCATTGAGTTGATATGGGTTTCCAGTTATGGTGGCACCCCACTGGGGAGACATTGGTAGAATCGACGTTGTTTCCACGTCATTTCAATGAAATTATTATGTGGCAAAGACGCTGAATTTACATCTGTGCCCAGTGGGACAGCACTATTTGGGTTTATACTGATGGACTTACTGGTGGTAGTATCTGGGACTGTGAGATTAGGCTGTTGGGAAGGTTGTTATGGCGACTGGCTGAGGTCACTTCCGCCCATGTGACCTGGAACCCATGGAGCTGTTGGGGTGGGAGTGGCGTAGACACCTCCCATGTAAACACAGCTGTGACGTTACCCTTGTGGGCCATGAAGGAGGCGGTCAGGTTCTCTGCCTTGGACAGCACCTTGGGAGGAGGAGGAGGAGCTCCTATGGGACAAACATACAGAGTGTTTGAGGGGATCAGTTTGAGCAAAGAGACGTGCAGAATTTCAAATCTTGATCACATACTGACTAGTTATTTAGGATGCAAGGTGATATGTAGATCAGTGATTCTGCACAGTCCGACTTCAATGTAGTTGATCTCAAACATAGAGAGGTACACCAATAGACATGTGAATTGAAGGGTCAATAGGTCAACGACAAAATGATTAAAGTCCTCTTTGGGTGATCAGTGGTGTCTCACCTTCCTGGCCGGGACAGGCTATGTGTTTGGGGCTCTTGGCCCTGATGGTGGCACAGGAGGGGGTGAAGAAGAAGGTGGTTTCTGCCTGGGCACGTCCCTTAGTAGCCAGTGGCTGGAGGTTCACTCTGTACTTACAGGAGAAGAGCAGGCCGTGGAGGCTGGCAAAGCCCTCCTATAAGAGGTTAAAGACAGTGGACACAGATATGATGAGAGCAGCCTATACTGTAACTCCAATAGAGATAGATACCCTTTGTCTTACTTGAAGTTGCACCATAAATCGGTTGTATGACTGAATGAAACTGGTTACCCGTGTGATAATCTTGTCCACTCCTTTGGTCTGGTTGTGTCCACAGTACTCTGGTACCCACTGGACACGATACCGAACTACAGTGGGATCTGAGAGAGATGGAAAGTAGTGTCAATCAATAATCATTCATCAATCAATCGCATAACATTGGTGACAAAGCACACATTGGCCTTTCAAAATAAGAGTCAATAGTTCACTTCTATAAAGCTCAACTTGTTCAGACAGAACAGATTATTTGACGCAAAATGTGCGCCGTGGGGAGCCCAGTGTGTGCGCCGTGGGGAGCCCTTGGTAGCGATGCTAGCTTACTGTGCTCATGTTCCTGCATGAACAGGATTCAGGATGTACTTCTGTGCATCTTATCAGCTTGTAAGAAAACAGCCTTTTGTTTTGTGTTTAATTACCAGCAAGCAGCCTGTACATTTACGATAATCTCTGTTTACACAACGATAGGGAGGTGGTGGTTAGAGGATTATTTCCTCAGCAACACTGCTATTCTTGTCGAAGGGCAAATCAAATGTGTGTGTGTGGATGTGTGTGTGTGCACAATGGTGCGTGCATGCACACATGCGTGCCTTTGTGTGTGTGTGTGTGTGTGTGTGTGTGTGTGTGTGTGTGTGTGCAACCAGTCTTGCGTGTGTGTGTGTGTGTGTGTGTGTGCTCCTATGTGTGCGTTCATTCATGCGTGTGGCTGTGTCTGGGTTTCCCCCTGCATACCTGTGCTCCTCTGCCAGTAGACACGGACCTGCAGCTGGCCGTCCTGGTAGAAGGGGGTGCCCACATCCAACACATCAGGGATAAGGCCCTCGGGGACGGGGACCGGGTGGGTGCCAGACGTCTGCTCCTGCCCTGATTGTGGAACAATGAAAATGGGAACAAAGCGATGTTAGACCAGATGCAAACATACACTACATTTCCCTTTTTTACACAGATCGCCCTGTATACACACATCAATACACGAAAAGCAAAACACAATTACAGGAAACAAACACATTCTTCAGTAAAAAAGATCCTCAAGCAGCCTTTTCTGTCAATCCAGATAATTATAAGCAGGGACATGAACAGAGGGCAATGCACACACTATATATACAAAAGTATGTGGACACCCCTTCAAATGAGTGGATTTGGCTATTTCAGCCACACCCATTGTTGACAGATTTATACAATCGATCACATAGCCATGCAATCTCCATAGACAAACATTGGCAGTAGAATGGCCTTACTGAAGAGCTGTGACTTTCAACGTGGCACCATCATAAGATGCCACCTTTCCAACAAGTCAGTTCGTAAAATTTCCACCCTGCTAGAGCTGCCCCGGTCAACTGTAAGTGCTGTTATTGTGAAGTGGAAACGTCTAGGAGAAACAATGTCTCAGCCGCAAAGTTGTAGGCCATACAAGCTCACAGAACGGAACTGCAGAGTGCTGAAGCGTGTAAAAATTGCCTGCCCTCGGTTGCAACACTGACTACCGAGTTCCAAACTGCTTCTGGAAGCAACGTCAGCACAATAACTATTAGTCGGGAGCTTCATGAAATGGGTTTCCATGGCCGAGTAGCCGCATACAAGCCTAAGATCACCATGCACAATGCCAAGCTGGAGTGGTGTAAAGCTCACCACCATTGGACTCTGGAGCAGTGGAAATACGTTTTGTGGAGTGATGAATCACCATCTGGCAGTCCGACTGACGAATCTGGGTTTGGCCGATGCCGGGAGAATGCGACCTGCCCCAATGCATAGTGCCAACTGTAAAGTTTGGTGGACGAGGAATAATGGTCTGTGGCTATTTTTCATGGTTCAGGCTAGGCCCATTAGTTCCAGTGAAGGGAAATCTTAATGCTACAGCATACAATGACATTCTAGACAATTATGTGTGTCCAACTTTGTGGCAACAGTTTGGGGAAGACCTTTTCCTGTTTCAGCATGACAATGCCCCGTGTACAAAGCGAGGTCCATACAGAAATGGTTTGTTGGCCTCCCGAGTGGCGCAGTGGTCTAAGGCACTGCATTGCAGTGCTAGCTGTGCCACTAGAGATTCTGGATTTGAGTACAGGCTCAGCCGGCCGCGACCGGGAGACCCATGGGGCAGCACACATTTGGCCCAGCGTTGTCCAGGTTAGGGGAGGGTTTGGCCGGCAGTACACGCTGACACGGTGTTTCCTCCGACACTTTGGTGCGGCTGGTTCCGGGTTAAGTGGGCATTGTGTCAAGAAGCAGTGCGGCTTGGTTGGGTTCTGTTTCAGAGGACACACGGCTCTCGAAATTCGCCTCTCCCGAGTCTGTACGGAAGTTGCAGCGATGAGACAAGACTGTGACTACCAATTGGATACCACGAAACTGGGGAGAAAAAGGGGTAAGAAAAAAAGAAATGATTTGTCAAGATTGGTGTGGAAGAACTTGACTGGCCTGCACAGAGCCCTGACCGCAACTCCATCGAACACCTTTGGGATGAATTGGAACCCCAACTGCGAACCAGGCCTGATCGCCCAACATCAGTGCCTGACCTCACTAATGCTCTTGCGGCTGAATGGAAGCAAGTCCCCGCAGCAATGTTCCAACATCTAGTGGAAAGCCTTCCCAGAAGAGTGGAGGCTGTTATAGCAGCGAAGGGGGGACCAACTACTTATTTCTCAACTGTGGCAATCATGAAATTGTCAGCCAGTGATTGTCAAGCAAATAACTGCTGGTCTCACAGTAATTGACGAATAATTAACATAAACACATTTAGCATCTCCTGGCTTCCACAAATAGCCTACAAGCCACTGATTCAAACCTTTGGAACATTACATTTTAAAAAGTCAGCTAAATCCATGTAATATAGTCTACACCATCACAATAAAGCCATTATTTATTTTATACAGGTCTAAAGAAACTGTAGTCTATTTCAGAAGAACAGAATAGAATACTCTGAGTTGTCCTTATGTTAGGCCCTGATCTGGCTATGCCATATTTGTATTTATTACGGCTCCTCATTAGCTGCTGCCGAAGCAGCAGCTACTCTTCCTGGGGTCCTGCAAAATTAAGGAAGTTTATACAATTTAAAAACATTACAATACATTCACAGATTTCACAACGCACTGTGTGCCCTCAGGCCCCTACCACATATCTACAGTACTAAATCCATGTGTATGTATAGTGCGTGTGTGTGTGTGTGTGTGTGTGTCATATGGCTGTGGGCTACAGTACACTCGTTCATTTAGCAGACAAGATTTCCTTAGAATTCTGTGACATTATTTTATATTATTTAATAGTATGAAGAATACAATTGAACATAGCTGAATAAAATAGAAAGGATATTTTCTCCAAACGATTTGAGGGAGTGCGCACATGCGGCTATTCTGTGCTGAGCGGTTAACAACAAAACAGGTCCTCCTATGCTTCATTTAGAGTTACTTTAGTTGTGATACAGACGTTGGGCTATAACTTTTGATTTTTAATACATTCTAAGGCTGCATGACGAGACTAATGATTTATTTATTTTTTTAAGTTGTGTGAAAGGCTTGAGCTCTGCTTGTTTTTTTTGCGCAGGCTGTACACAGTCTCTGATTCAGAATTTGAAGAGCACTTGACAATGCCTCAAATTTCCCGGCGACATCCCCTTCGCGTGGCCGTAATGCTCCCTGAATAAATCCGTGCCTTTTGCGGCCATGACCGCGAATGCGATTATGCATGTAATGCTTTTACTATAAAGGTGACTTTTTATGGTGAAAATTATCTTCCGCCGAACTTGAAAGTCACACGCTGCTTATGTACAGTATGCCAGTTAGGCTCTACACCCCTTGTAAAGCAGATTAATGTGCTTCATTTTAAGAAGTTATTTGGCCACTTTAGTTGTGATACAAACTTTATCAAAACAGGCCTTTGGGCTAGGCTACATGAGGTGTGTGACTATGATTAGGAAAAGTCGCAAAAAAAGACATTGTTTCTTGTGCTGGGCATCATTGTATAATTCACAAGTGATATTGTCACCCATCAGACTATTCTTGATTTAATGATTTTGTCTTTACATATACTAAATAATATATGTGTTAAATTTGTTTTGATTTAAAAAATGGACCTGTCTCGAAAACAAGGGCAGTGGAAAAAAAATACGTCATCTATGCACTTAAATAGCGAATGGAGGACGCTTTTCCCCGTGGTTCATTTTCATGCCAGCCAGGTAGGCTATACTCCTGTTGTAAAGAGAAGCAATGTGCTTAAAATAAGTTGAGAAATAAATATAGTAGGCATAGCCTATAAAAAGCTGATGGGCGCCACCTCTTTTTAGTAGAGGCCATCACTGTTTTCTCACACAATTGCATAGCCTATTGAAATGTTGCGCAATAAGAGCTCATTGGCTCTCATGAAGTGTTTGATTAGATTTTCGATTACAATTGCATTGATGATGAGTACCAGGCAGTTAGCAAGTTTGGTAGGCTATTAATGACCATCAGCAGCATCAGAGCTTGGAGAAGCCTAATTACCGTGATAAACGGCCTTGTGGAATTTGACTGCCGCCATGACTCGTGACCGGCGGTGTTGCGGTAATACGGTCACCGTAACAGCCCTAGCAACTTTGGAATAAGATGTTCGACAAGTAGACTTTTGGTCATGTAGTGTATCACGCTTCCAACCTCAATATACTGGGTAAATATTTAATAGAGTTGCTAAATTCTGTAAATCCTCCAACTGGGATTTCTAGAAAAACCTGGGAACTGAGAATGTTCCCAGAATTTGGGAGCTGATAAGCATTGACTGTTGACGTACTGTGTCGTGTGTTGAAGTGCAGGGTGGCTTTGGGACTTTTCAGTGGGGTCTGTCCCCAATAGGACACAGCCTGTAGCTCCACACTGTAACTTCTGTTAACTCGCAGACTCTCCAGCTCCACATAGCTCTGCCCCTGGATACGCACAAAGGACAGAGGGGTTATGGGGTCAGGAAGACCGTTCTGTGTCCTCTGCATCCACACAACAAAGGTACAAAGTAGGTCCAATAACCACAGCATAACTTGTCGGAAATGTTCATTTTCCAAAACATACATGAGCTAATGCAGATTTTGGCTATTTAATAGCATCGATTTGCGATTAATTCACATTTGCCAGAGGCGACAACTATACAATTGCATGGTTTGGTGTGTAAGCACTAAGCACCATCCGATTGGAGTGTTTATGGCATCAAAGCCACACACACTGCCATTGTTTATCCTTCCATTACATTTGTTGTGGCTTGAGGAAAGAAAGAACAGGCTTCCACTGTACATTGTCCCAGGGAATGTCCCATGTTAATGAGTGCCTACATGTCAGAGTAGAAAAAGGGTTCCAAAAGGGTTCTACGGCTGTCCCCATAGGAGAACCCTTTTTGGTTCCATGTAGAACCCACTTTGGAAAGGGTTCTACCTGGAACCACAAAAGGGTTATCCTGTGGGGAAAGCCGAAGAAGCCTTTTAGTTTCTAAATAGCACCTTTTTTTCCTAAGAGTGTAGAGGCTATGACCATAGAAATAGAATGACTAGACTGCCAAGGCCCCTCAGAGCACATCATTCCATTTCTATTGGTATGACTGACCTACCCCATGGGCCCAAAATGTCAGGGTAGGGGACTTACTCTATGACTTACCCCATTGACCATCTTCCTCCTCTTGGTCTTAAGTGGTGCTGTGGCCCCAGTGCTGCCTGTGGCCCAGCTCCAGGACACCTTGTAGTGGTGTACAGGGACATCCAAGTCTGAGGGGATGGACCAGCGCAGCCGGACCGACACCGCCCTGCCACCGGGGCCAAAGGTCATGTTGGACATCCTCAGCTCAGATGGGGCAGGGGGGCTGGAGGGGTCTGGGGAAGACATCGTTAATCAATCAGGTGTCATTGGTCTGACGTAGACATCAGTAGTGTTTCCGGTGTTTCTATGTCAAAGCGTTTTGTTATATTTCAGTCTTCTGTGATGTGTATATAAAGTGTAATATTGGGATGCAAACTCAAAATGTAATACAGTTCAGCTCTATATCTGACATGGTTGATTCTTTTTTTAAGCCCATAACCATGTGTGTGAGGTGTATACTTGTGTTTCAAAGTAGGTTTGTTTAAGACTACTAAGAATCTGTGTGACCCTGATTAAGCCCACTGCAGTGAAAAGGTTAATGACATTACAGCTGCCAAATACATGAAGCTTTAGTAACTGTCTATTAAAGATATTCATATATTGACTGGAAGGTATTACAGCTCTACGGGGCTAAAGCACAATACAGCACTTCAGAAATGGCCAAAAGCCAATGTAATTAGTCTGTATTCATCTTCATTACAGTCAGTGCAATATCACCCCAGGGTGATTAAGTCAGCCTCACACACATACACACGCAAGCAGACACACACACACAACACAGACACTCTGCCTGACCTTTCTTGGTGTGGATGTGGCGACTGGGAGTGGTGAACCCTCTGGTCCCGTGGACGTTCACTGCTGCCACTCTGAACTGGTACCACCGGCCTGCCCGGATATCAGCCAGCCGCGCTTTCACCTCCGTGGTCTAGAGAGAGAGCGCAAGAGAGCGTGAGAGAGAGAGAGAAGGCATAAAACAGAGACAGAGCGTTGTTTAACTTCATGAACAATCAATACATTGCCACACTTTGAATTCTAAGTAGATTACATTCATTTGTCCCTTTATAATCAACTAAAAACAGTAGCAATAAGTAAGCATCCCCAAAAAGGCTGACTAACCTGAGCTACCACCTCCCACTGTGTAGCAGCGTCCTCACTGGGTTGGATCCCGTAGTTCCACCTCCTCTGGAGCACGTAGATGACCGGCTCGGCCGACACGTTGAATCGGGTGGACCAGCTCACCTCCATCTGACCAGACCTCAGCTCCTCAAAACTCAGCTCCTTCCTGGGCTTCAGAGGGGCTCCTGGAAGGGTGAGGTGGATCATTTCAACGTCACATGTGATCATTCGATTTTAGTCACTTAGCAGACGTTCTTATCCAGAGCAATTAGGGTTAAGTGCCTTGCTCAAGGGCACAGCGACAGATTTTTCACCTAGTTAGATTCGAACCTTACATGACATCAGTAAATTATCTATGCAAAAGTTAAAAAATGTTCTCTCATCTTTGAATTGGCCCACAAATTGGTTGCAGATAATATACTGCTCAAAAAAATAAAGGGAACACTTAAACAACACATCCTAGATCTGAATGAAAGAAATAATCTTATCAAATACTTTTCTTTACATAGTTGAATGTGCTGACAACAAAAATCACACAAAAATAATCAATGGAAATCCAATTTATCAACCCATGGAGGTCTGAATTAGGAGTCACACTCAAAATTAAAGTGGAAAACCACACTAAAGGCTGATCCAACTTTGATGTAATGTGCTTAAAACAAGTCAAAATGAGGCTCAGTAGTGTGTGTGGCCTCCACGTGCCTGTATGACCTCCCTACAACGCCTGGGCATGCTCCTGATGAGGTGGTGGATGGTCTCCTGAGGGATCTCCTCCCAGACCTGGACTAAAGCATCCGCCAACTCCTGGACAGTCTGTGGTGCAACGTGTCGTTGGTGGATGGAGCGAGACATGATGTCCCAGATGTGCTCAACTGGATTCAGGTCTGGGGAACGGGCGGACCAGTCCATAGCATCAATGCCTTCCTCTTGCAGGAACTGCTGACACACTCCAGCCACATGAGGTCTAGCATTAGGAGGAACCCAGGGCCAACCGCACCAGCATATGGTCTCACAAGGGGTCTGAGGATCTCATCTCGGTACCCAATGGCAGTCAGGCTACCTCTGGCGAGCACATGGACGGCTGTGCGGCCCCCCAAAGAAATGCCACCCCACACCATGACTGAGCCACCGCCAAACCGGTCAAGCTGGAGGATGTTGCAGGCAGCAGAACGTTCTCCACCGCGTCTCCAGACTCTGTCACGTCTGTCACGTGCTCAGTGTGAACCTGCTTTCATCTGTGAAGAGCACAGGGCGCCAGTGGCGAATTTGCCAATCTTGGTGTTCTCTGGCAAATGCCAAACATCCTGCACGGTGTTGGGCTGTAAGCACAACCCCCACCTGTGGACGTCGGGCCCTCATACCACCCTCATGGAGTCTGTTTCTGACCGTTTGAGCAGACACATGCACATTTGTGGCCTGCTGGAGGTCATTTTGCAGGGCTCTGGCAAGTGCTTCTCCTGCTCCTCCTTGCACAAAGGCGGAGGTAGCGGTCCTGCTGCTGGGTTGTTGCCCTCCTACGGCCTCCTCCACGTCTCCTGATGTACTGGCCTGTCTCCTGGTAGCGCCTCCATGCTCTGGACACTACGCTGACAGACACAGCAAACCTTCTTGCCACAGCTCGCATTGATGTGCCATCCTGGATGAGATGCACTACCTGAGCCACTTGTGTGGGTTGTAGACTCCGTCTCATGCTACCACTAGAGTGAAAGCACCGCCAGCATTCAAAAGTGACCAAAACATCAGCCAGGAAGCATAGGAACTGAGAAGTGGTCTGTGGTCCCCACCTGCAGAACCACTCCTTTATTGGCGGTGTCTTGCTAATTGCCTATAATTTCCACCTGTTGTTTATTCCATTTATTGTCAATCAGTGCTGCTTCCTAAGTGGACAGTTTGATTTCACAGAAGTGTGATTGACTTGGAGTTACATTGTGTTGTTTAAGTGTTCGCTTTATTTTTTTGAGCAGTGTATATTGGTTGTAACCAACCAACAAAAAATGTACATACTGTAGTTTCTACTGTGTGTACTGGAGGTTGCTGTACCTTTGTAAAGGTTCTTGGGAGGTTGGCAGGTGTGCCCACAGCCGTTGGAACAGCACTTCTTCTGGGCAGAGCACTCTCTGTCCTCCTCGCATCCCTCCACGCACGCCGCCGCAAATCCGCTGGCCTTTTCAGGGGCAGGGCAGTCACCCTGCTTCACTGCCACCACCGAGCGCAGGAACTCACAACTCGTCACACACTCCCAGTGCTTCTTGGGAAATGAGCGCTGGGGTGGGGGATTGAGAGAGAGAGATTAGAGTGTTAGAAAGCACAGATGCTTTACTACTAAAATAACATGACCAAAAAAAACTGAAGAAACTGTAGGAAAAAGATCAGTTTCTGATTACGTTTGACTGAGTAAGGAAATTGAGGAAGCACAGAGGTAGAAGATGTCTGTGTCTGATTACGTTTGATGAAAAAAAAATCCTATGGAGGAGAATCTGAACCGAACTCTACTAATTTAGCCTCTCAACATGAAGCCTCTCCTCAGCGCGTTCCTCCCCCCTAACTTAACGAAATGGGAGGCTGTCAAAAAGTCATCATACCTCACAAAGCTCCCGGCACTGGCTCTTCAGGTCCCAGGAGGCCTTGCAGGGTTCCAGGCACTTTGAAGGTGACAGAAACAGAGATGGAGGTAAGGGCTTGTTACACCTTCCATGCCACCACAGGGGATTTCTGAAGCAGCTTATTACAGTAAAAAAACGTGTCACCATGGTTGCCACTAACTTTAAGCAGTTTGAGGTTTATTGGGATGAATCTTTGTATGTATCTGACATCTGTGGCCTTGTCGGTGTTCCTGACTCTCTTGAGGAGAGAACAGCTAAAAGAACTTGACAGCCGGTTGCTGGGCCTACATTTAATTTGGGGAACATCATTATAAGGGAAATAAATAGGATGTTTGAAAATCAAAGAACACCACTCTTCCAAAGTGTGTTTGTTAAGTATGTGCTTCCTGTAGCGGCTTGTAGATCTGTACTGCTGTCCTTGTCCCCTGAGTGACACTCTTCCTGCATGAGTAACCCAGGCTAGACTGCCCAGGGGAATATTCACATTTCCAATTTCATGCTGCAATGAAACACAGTGGTTGGTAGCTATGGAGGAAAGGCAGTGGGGAATGTTGCATCTAGGGGTAATTTGAAAGTTACCATATTACAGTAACAATATCCATTTGATGTCACTCTTTTTCTAGGTGTAACTATGCTGAACCAAAATATAAATGCAACGATTTTACTGAGTTACAGTTCATATAAGGCAATCAGTCAATTTAAATAAATAAATTAGGCCCTAATCTATAGACTTCACATGACTGGGCAGGGGCACAGCCATGTGTGGGCCTGGCAGGGCATAGGCCCACCCACTTGGGAGCCAGGCCTAGCCAATAAGAACGAGTTTTTCCCCACAAAAAGGGCTTTATCACAGACAGAAATACTCCTCAGTTTCATCAGCTGTCCTGGTGGCTGGTCTCAGACGATCCCGCAGGTGAAGAAGCAGGATGTGGAGGTTCTGGGCTGGCGTGGTTACACGTGGTCTGCGGTTGTGAGGCCGGTTGGACGTACTGCCAAAATCTCTAAAAAGACGTTGGATGCGGCTTACGGTAGAGAAATTAACATTCAATTCTCTGACAACAGCTCTGGTGGACATTCCTGCAGTCAGCATGCCAATTGCACACTCCCGCAACTTGAGACATCTGTGGCATTGTGTTGTGTGACAAAACTGCACATTTTAGAGTGGCCTTTTATTGTCCCCAGCACAAAGTGTACTTTTGTAATTATCATGCTGTTTAATCAGCTTATTGATATGCCACGTCAGGTGGATGGATTGTCTTGGTAATCTCTGGGGTCTTTTATTTCAGCTCATGAAACATGGGACCAACACTTTGCGTTTATATTTGTGTTCAGTATATAAACTCGGTATGCTTATGGTTATTATTTTTTACTTACTTATGCCTTGACACAAGTATAACAGCATGTCCAATACACTCCTACAACCTTCTAGAGAAAACCTCAGCCATGTAATGCGTTGTTGAAAGTTTAAGGCGTGAAGATGGGAGTTATCCAGGGGCAACGTTTTGGTCGGAATGAGAGTGGGAAACACATTTATCTTCAGTTGCTGTGAAAACATGAACAAGTGTGTGTGTGTGTGTGTGAGTGTGAGTGTGTGAGGGGTGGAAAGTGTTGGTAGTTGTCGGAAACTCTGAATAATGTGAAGGAAGGAGGCGCACGTTTAAATGCAGCTGAGGTGCCCACTTTATGGAGGGGGAAATGCGGAGACCCTGCCGAGCTCGCCCCAGGCCCCACTGCTACTTCTATAGAAGGAACATCCTGAAACTGCTAAAGGCTGACGTTGTACCCTTTCCCATTCAGTAACACATGCTCATACATTCAGCTAGCTCCCTCTCACCCCTCTACTCTCCTGTAGTACCCTGTCCTTGCTTTCCTCTCTCCTACAGTCCCTCCATACTACAACGTAATGCATGTCTAAAGCTCTCCCATAGCGTCTAGATCCTCGGCTCCCTGCCATAGCCGAGTGCCATG
The DNA here is from genome assembly GCF_965601325.2 of Salmo salar. Taxonomy (NCBI): domain Eukaryota; kingdom Metazoa; phylum Chordata; class Actinopteri; order Salmoniformes; family Salmonidae; genus Salmo; species Salmo salar. The sequence continues at coordinate 67,848,830 of NC_138306.1, forward strand.
CTGTACTCTGAGAGTCCCTGTCCTGTCATCTCTTATCTCCCTTCTCTGGTCTCCAACTTGAGATTCTTCCTCTAATCCCAACTGACGCTCAGACTCCCGTCTCCTCGTTTCTTATTGTGCCTCGGCTACGCTCCATTTTCTGCCCCATTTCAAACTCAAACCAAGCATTCCTCTCCACTTGCAACCAAACGCAAATAAAGCAGAGTTCTAGGACTCTGATAGAATGTCTAGGAATTTACAGAACACCTAAGGACTCTCTTCCACTGATGGCAACAGACAACGGAGTGTTACCCCTTGATGGCATAAATTTGATATACATTTCAAAGTCAATAATGCTTACTCTTAATTTTGAACACAGGAAAACCTGCTCTGTTTTACAAAGGAACCCGGGAAAACAGGAAAAGCACCACCAGAATGCACATGGCCATTTCAGGATGTAGTAGGACAGGAGTGAACCGTTTCCTTTGTGAACGACGGTAAATAATGGCCTCAGTGACTTCTCTGCTGACCGTGCATAACGCTGCTATTCTGTTGGGGGAGACTGAGCCTGCTTCCCAAACGGTAGCCTGTTCTCTATATAGTGCACTCCTTTTGACCAGCGCCATATGGGCCCTGGTCAAAATAAATGCACTACTTAGGGAAAAGGGTGCCATTTTGGGATGCGCCCTGGCTGTACTGTAGCACACAAGTGTTTGATACAGTGCCCAGACGACACCCTCCCTGGAGGAAAGCATTTGTCTCTCCCTTCCTGTTTCTACAAATTGAACAGGCTTTGAGGGGGTTCCAGAGTCTTTCTCAAGAGGACAAGCCACCTCTCTGTAGTAGTAACACTGTGCATTATTTAACATGGTCATGTCTGTGGTGGAAGATGCATTCATGTGGTGTGCATTCAAAAGTAGTGCACTATATATGGAATAGGGTGCCATTTCAGCCTTATTTATAGTCCTTAGGGCCACATCATCCCAACTGCTAGACCAGTAAGTGTTAGTTAGTACACTAATGACTCCCAAGTGCCGCCTAAACGCCAATCTGAAGGAGCCGAGGCTTGTCGTGAGGTGATAAAAAAAATAAAAATAATAATGACTTGAACTAAGCATTCATATCTGCAGAGCTGAGAGGCTGACAGGCAGCCCGGTGTAATGGCATGGCAATTATGACCGTCCACGGCTCTCCTAAATGAGGCACTGAAGCGATCCTGTCATCCCCTGCTAAGCCTTTAAATGAAGATGTGACCGGACTCCATTTTGTCAGGCTATGGTAATCATCTATAGTAGCCCTAATTGACTGCCTGCCTCGAAGAGATAGTGACAGGCGGATTAACAGTCACCCATCGTTACCAGGGAGGTCCACAGAGACAACGTGATGCTGAGTGTGCACGGGCAAAGTACAGGATGATCGGACTATTGTGACCAAACATGATCATAGCTCTGCTGGATGTAGTCATTGAGGGCTTTAAAAAAAAAATGGCAGCACTGTTGTTGTCTTCGATAAGTTGCGGGTGGACTTTTAGTGTAGCTGTAAGCACTGCTGCAAGCAATAACCAAATGCAGACATCCGATGGCTTATGCAGCGAAAACAAATCATCTCCTGTAATCAAATACTGCAAAACATGAGGGTCTGACTTCCAAATTTGTGGTTGAGCTGGAACTACAGTACAGCTTTCATAGTAGGCAGTGACATTTCAGGAACACCTTAAATCAGACTGGAATCCTTGGGCAGCCTATCAAATCTAATGTTGAGTTCTAGTGATATACAGAACCGTTGGTGGCACATAACCGAACTGAAAGCAAAGCAAGTTTACTTTTAAAGTGAGACCCGCAGAGACATTAAGATCTCCTTAGTGAGAATAAATTGATTCTTGATCTCTACTTCAGAGCCTCTAATTTGGCAATTAGCTGCCGTGTAATAAACATTCTACAAGGAAGAGAATTCTAATTGGCTGTGTTCTTTCTTAACAAGAATAGAATATCATTATTACTTTCTTTGTGTGAATAAAATAGCATTGTCACTCTTCAAGAAAACAAGGAGAGCGCTGACATTTTATTATCTGTAGCTTGGTATCCAAACTGATATGCTCAGTTTCACCGTTAAACAGAGCATATTGGTTTCGGGTTGCAGGCTATATTACATGGACCTAGTGTGGAGGATGCTATCATGCTGCAGGGATTGACCTGGTTTAAAGTTTGAGTGAAAACTCTCTCTGGAGTTCTGGAGAAATCTGCTGAGCAGTTGGCCAAATGTTTTCACGGACCCACCAAGAGAGGTCAGAGCCTGTCTGACTACGTTTCTGCTGCAAGCCTACCCTGGGGTGTGTCTGTCTGTCCCAGAGAGAGACGCGTGTTGTTGTGCTTCTCTCCCATATGGCGACAAAACACACAACTAGCCAGAGTGTTATACTGTAGTAAACAAAGCAACAAAACAATCACAAAGGCAATTCTAAACTGATTAGGAATGTGGCTTCAGAATAAATAGCTACGAGTGTGAACGTGTTATTAAAAAAAACATTATTCAATTTATCAAAAACATATGAGATAATATTGTTCATAATGGTATTTGACTGTTGTTTTCATTATGAGATATGATAACTGTGCAACCATTCTATTTCCGTATACTACAGTATAGCCTGTGGAATAAGCACAAAAGCAACATGTCAGCTTCACTTCTGTACACTGCAGGGATTGTATACTGCAGGGCTGTTAGAGAACGTTACTGTCCTCATTACCAGAAATGAGTGGAACCTCATTACCCAAAGACAGTTGACTTCCAGAGAGGGATGTGGAGAAATGTATTTGATGAAAACACAAAGTGGAGAGACTAAGAGCTTAACAGCCAAGCATCCATCTAAAGCACCTGTCGCTATACATTGCAATCATATATTATGTAGGCTCTGTGACCGACAGATGAACAGTACATAGCTAGCTGCAGTATATTTGCTGGCACAGTGATGTATGGTATTGCATGGTAAATAGAGTACTGTGTAAGAACCACTATGACAATGATGTATCATGCTATTTGCTCAGCTGCTGACTTTCCCTGAGAGTTTTTCCTCTGAAAATAGATCATTCAGTTTGTGTGATTGTCATGTTAGGTATGGTGCGCATGTAAACATCTGTACGTTACCTTGGCACACTGTTTATGATTTTGACACCAGCCCAGGTATCCATTGTTCTGTAGGGGGAGAAGAGAGTAGAGGGCAGTCAGTAGTATAATTACTAGGGAGAGAAGAGAGTAGAGGACAGTCAGTAGTGTAATTACTAGGGAGAGAAGAGAGTAGAGGACAGTCAGTAGTGTAATTACTAGGGAGAGAAGAGAGTAGAGGGCAGTCAGTAGTGTAATTACTAGGGAGAGAAGAGAGTAGAGGACAGTCAGTAGTGTAATTACTAGGGAGAGAAGAGAGTAGAGGGCAGTCAGTAGTGTAATTACTAGGGAGAGAAGAGAGTAGAGGGCAGTCAGTAGTGTAATTACTAGGGAGAGAAGAGAGTAGAGGACAGTCAGTAGTGTAATTACTAGGGAGAGTAGAGGACAGTCAGTAGTGTAATTACTAGGGAGAGAAGAGAGTAGAGGACAGTCAGTAGTGTAATTACTAGGGAGAGAAGAGAGTAGAGGACAGTCAGTAGTATAATTACTAGGGAGAGAAGAGAGTAGAGGACAGTCAGTAGTGTAATTACTAGGGAGAGAAGAGAGTAGAGGACAGTCAGTAGTGTAATTACTAGGGAGAGAAGAGAGTAGAGGACAGTCAGTAGTGTAATTACTAGGGAGAGAAGAGAATAGAGGACAGTCAGTAGTATAATTACTAGGGAGAGAAGAGAGTAGAGGACAGTCAGTAGTATAATTACTAGGGAGAGAAGAGAGTAGAGGACAGTCAGTAGTGTAATTACTAGGGAGAGAAGAGAGTAGAGGACAGTCAGTAGTGTAATTACTAGGGAGAGACGAGAGTAGAGGACAGTCAGTAGTGTAATTACTAGGGAGAGTAGAGGACAGTCAGTAGTGTAATTACTAGGGAGAGAAGAGAGTAGAGGACAGTCAGTAGTGTAATTACTAGGGGGAGAAGAGAGTAGAGGACAGTCAGTAGTGTAATTACTAGGGAGAGAAGAGAGTAGAGGGCAGTCAGTAGTATAATTACTAGGGAGAGAAGAGAGTAGAGGACAGTCAGTAGTGTAATTACTAGGGAGAGAAGAGAGTAGAGGACAGTCAGTAGTGTAATTACTAGGGAGAGAAGAGAGTAGAGGGCAGTCAGTAGTGTAATTACTAGGGAGAGACGAGAGTAGAGGACAGTCAGTAGTGTAATTACTAGGGAGAGAAGAGAGTAGAGGACAGTCAGTAGTGTAATTACTAGGGAGAGACGAGAGTAGAGGACAGTCAGTAGTGTAATTACTAGGGAGAGAAGAGAGTAGAGGACAGTCAGTAGTGTAATTACTAGGGAGAGAAGAGAGTAGAGGACAGTCAGTAGTGTAATTACTAGGGAGAGAAGAGAGTAGAGGGCAGTCAGTAGTGTAATTACTAGGGGGAGAAGAGAGTAGAGGGCAGTCAGTAGTGTAATTACTAGGGAGAGAAGAGAGTAGAGGACAGTCAGTAGTGTAATTACTAGGGAGAGAAGAGAGTAGAGGACAGTCAGTAGTGTAATTACTAGGGAGAGAAGAGAGTAGAGGACAGTCAGTAGTGTAATTACTAGGGAGAGAAGAGAGTAGAGGACAGTCAGTAGTGTAATTACTAGGGAGAGAAGAGAGTAGAGGACAGTCAGTAGTGTAATTACTAGGGAGAGTAGAGGACAGTCAGTAGTGTAATTACTAGGGGGAGAAGAGAGTAGAGGGCAGTCAGTACTGTAAAAGTTAAAGTCTTAACTACTGTCCTAACTACCATGTAACAAAAGTCGAAAGTGTACAAACACGATTTTTACCCATTCATGTTGGCAACACAGCTTTTGAAGTGGCAAAGAAAGTGACCTAAAGTGAAAGTGACTAAGTGAGCTAATGTCTTGAGGAGACCGAGCAGGCCAGTCACAGGCACCCTGGCCTTCGTCTGTCCAGTGCAGCCACAAGGGTCTGGAAGGGGTGGTTGTGGGCAAAAACGACCGCTGTGTCCTGTGCCGGCAAGGCTAAAGACAGAGTCATCTGACTTCTCTGTCATTATCAGGTCAATGAATGCCTGCATCCCAAATGGCTGGTCAAAAGTAGTGCACTATGAAGGGAATAGGGTACCATTGGGGACTCATCCAATTCATCATACCCATGTTATGAAGGCTACTATGGCAGCCCAAGGGACATGAAAGTCAGGACAGATAAGGGCATTTTGTTATGTCACTTTGACTCAATGAATGGAGCACAATATGACCTCTGACGCAAATCAGAACTAGTCTCACAAGTCAGACAATTGTTTCCGAAATACTACATGTGAAAGACTGGAAATCAAGGGTACGGCTACATCCCAAATGGCACCCTATTCCTTATATAGTGCACTACTAATCCTGATTGATGGTGGCACTAACATGATTTGAAGTCACTGTCCGGGGTAGATTCAGTCATGTTAAAAAGTCTCCATCAAATCTCAGAAAGGGACTTTCCAATATGGAAAGTTACGATAGATTCAACGATCTGTACCAAGATGTATTTCCGTGGCTGCTTCCGGCACATTGCCAACAGAGACCTTTCAAACAATATGCTTCATTCTAGTCACGTTCATCTGTCCATTACTATGTGTCGAATTGATGAAAACGTATAGCTGAAGCGTACTGTAGCTATATACCCAAGTCTGGCAATAAGAATTAGCCATTTTATAGGCTGACATGACATAGTATCCTATCCACTCCTACAATGGGTAGATTTGATCTATGACAGGAATTCCATCACAGAGGGAATAGATGGACTGCCCTTGCAATCTAACATTGACCCTGCTACATGATCCGTGGGAAGTAGTGATTAAACAGGTTAAAGGTCATATCCTGACCCTTAGAGAGGTCGCGAGTGCTTGACAGTGTGGCTAATGATCTGATGTCAGTGCAGTTCCAGTCCTATGATAATAAACCATAGCTAATAGCCATGTCTCACTAGTCCCCCATTCCATATTCCCTATGGATCAATTCATTCAGTAATCTATATAGGCCTACTATGTGGGAGTATACTAGTGGGCATTCTCACGGGGCCATCCTTCCAAATCCTGAGGCTGAATAGCGAGTAACTGGGCATGTTCACTGCTAAGGCTAAGTTATCTCCATGTACTGTATGTTATCCAAGGAGGAGGACATGAACTTGATCATGTGACCTGGGTGGCTCAGTCAGTGTGGTAGGCTTGGGACTGGAGGGGCAGTGAAGGGCTTGGTATGGACGTAATTAGGATAACAAGCCTCTCTCTCCATCAGCCAGTAGGTTGCTCCACTTCTCAATGCAGAGTCAGATTTAAAAATGGGACATGGTAAAGACAACTTTCTAATGAGGAGTACAGTGTATAGTCAGTTTCCTGTCAGAACATGGTACTGAATTGTCTTCATATATTGTGTCTAGTTTGCTTGCAAACTTAACAAATCTGAAGCAGTTATTGTGAGGCCAAAAACTAAACTTCAGTTATCAGTGAATAGTCAACTAAATAAACAAATTAAATATAAACAATGAAAACAAACATGTTCTCGTTAATGGGGTGGTCTATTTCAAGCACATTCTTGTTTATTAATTCATTTAGCATTAAAAAAAGTTAATGGAATATTATATAATGCAGTAGAAAAATTCTGATTGCCTGCGTTTGATCCAACTTTGACTTTATTCCATGAAGACAGCGGCATGCTCGCGGGCTTGTTTTGGCCTTACCTCCACCTGAGATCGTTTGGAGAGCGTCGCTATACGAGTGCTGTGCAAGCTGAGGCACCGAGACGCACATCTCCCTCTGTAGATGTCGTTCATAGACCGGGTCTCGTCTTTCTTCCGCGTCTTCGCATTGACACTCAAGAACAAGAAAGTCCACAAACACAGACTCGCAAATACACCTCGACTTTTGAATAACGACATTGTCGGGGACTTCTCTCTTGCGTGTTTCGCCTCGTCGCGACGGGACGGGTTTATGACAGTTTGTGGATGCAGCCCGGGAAACTGATGAAACTTCCATGTCGAAGGGAGGAGCCAGGATCTGAGCTCAGCCTGCCATTGGAAGACATTTACCATAAACGGCAAATGATCTCAGGTACGATGCGTGTGATGAGTTTGGACCGATGCCATCTAATTGTTTAATTGCTGACGTATTTTAAATTATGATTGCCAAATAGCCTCCAAAATTACAATCTAAATGTAAGGGATCATTTACCTCACGTTATAAATCTAGGTCTAGTATTATCTTTAATGATAATGTCCTGCTTCAAATGAAGAATGCATTTTGATAAAGGGTAATTATACATGAACAAAATCGACAGAATCCACTCCTCAGCACTCCTGTTCACCTGTAACTCACTACACCTGTTTGTGGTCTTGCCCAATGCATTTTCTGGAGCCTCAAAAAACAAAGAACTGCAACAATCACTTCATAATCTCTTAAATGTTATCCTTGACTGTACTGAAAAACCCAAGTTCTACATATTCATTGTGTCTTATTTGGGATTCATCCCTTCATTTTCATTAATTCATTCAGTATTTCGTTAATTCATCCATTCATTCATTGAAACTTACCTAACTAACAAGTTTGTTGCCTCATGGAAACCTATCTTGGGGGCGGGAAGTTACACAGCTTCCAGGGATCCCCATCATTTTCACCGGTAGCAGAGAACAACATTTTTATGGGCAAAACTATAAAAACTAACCACTAACATATCTCACAAAATATCTCTCCACGTTTTGGCATCGTTTTCTGGCCCACGGAAAGGAGAGAATATGACGTGTAGGAAATATTGAAGAAATCCTCCCGTAGTTGGTATTTTTTGCTCATGCTCGTTGAAAAATAGTCTCTGCTTGGTGCGTTAGCCTCCTGGGGTGATAATGACTGGCCCATACCTCTTCGATGTTAGGTTTTATAGAGTGGTGCTGTGCTGAGCTGTGTGGAATCACAGCAGCTGTGCCGTCTACTAACTACAGTGTCATAATTAGTCTACAGGTGAGGAGCGTTTCTGACACTGGCTGCAGTTCAGAACCAGAGTCAGGTTCAATCTGTCCATTTACAGTAGCTTTAGTTTACACAGAGTGAGATTGCGGAGAGTGAATGGTGAAGAGTTTGGTAACTCAGTCTGTCTTCCGTCATTTGGACCGCAATTGCATGTTTAAATGCAATCATGTATTTAGTAGAAATGGCATGGGGCCCCTCTCAAATCCTTGGTCATGCAATGCTGAGTGACAGTGTGTGACTATATCTTAAAGGGGCAATCCACAGATGCTACATACATTTTTGGCCTTATAAAATAAGAAGAATATAACTTTTATAAATGCCTCATTTATAATGCCTCAGAACCAAAAATATAAGCTTGTTTTATATCATTTGTGTGCAAACATTGTACATGTAAACAAACACTATATAGCCTCAAAATAAACTTCAAACTATATTTTTTTCTGTCCTTGCATCAAGAGCTCTGTATTTTTACCAAAACAGAGGCAGGGTAGCCACTTTGTTATTGTTTCAACTACAGATTACCCTTTTAAACTCTAAGGCTATATATCAGGCAATGCCAGAGTTACTCAATAAATGACGCATGTACATTTTATTCACCTGGTGGTCCAACCACACTGCAACTTTCAAGTGGAGGAATACCCCCTGCTCCTTTAAAAAACATTTTTTAAAGAATATGTACTTATATGCATGCGTGTGTGCAGAGAGGGGATCCTTGCAAGTACGTGGTGGAAGAAGTAGCTAGTTGGTGTGGGGTCCTGCAGTCTCCTGCAGGCTGCTGAATGGTATTTTCCACAACCCTGGTGGTTTCCTTTCCTGACTGGGGGAAGCCGCTGCCAATGGGGTGTCCCCTACAATATGGGTCATAAAACCAGGGTCAGGAAACCCCTGTGTCTATGCGGGAAGGGGGGAATGGGCGTGATACGAGTTGCCTACTTCAGCCATCAACGTTTGTATGTGTGTGTGTTTGTGTGTGTGTGATTGTGTGTGTTTACGCATGCGTGTGCGTGCGTGCCTGTGTCAGTGTGTGTGTGTGTGTGTGTGTGTGTGTGTGTGTGTGTGTGTGTGTGTGTGTGTGTGTGTGTGTGTGTGTGTGTGTGTGTGTGTGTGTGTGTGTGTGTGTGTGTGTGTGTGTGTGTGTGTGTGAGTGGGGGGGATTTTCGCTGGCAACCTTAGTTTACAAATACAAATATTCCCTTGACTGTGTTAGTATTTAGAAAACAACAATCACATTTGGAGCGTGATCATACAATTCCCTAGGAGGTGTAACGATCGGTTATTGGAGTGTAATGAAATAAATCAATAACTATTGACACCGACGGAGCTTGTCTCTCAGCATGGGTGTTTGAGTCAATACACTACTACACGGAGTCTCATGACACTAGGGCTGAGTCCCAAATGGCACCATATTCTCTACATTTCACCTTATGGGCCCTGGTCAGAGTAGTGCACGAGCCCTATGGGTCCTGGTCAAAATGAATGCACTATATAGGGAAAAGGTGCCATTTGGGACACAGGCAAATAATCATTATCTGTATAGAGTTTGAATTATTAATACATTTTAGTTTTGTTAATCTCAAATGCGTGATCATAATATATTGTAGGAAACTGATAAATGTAGTTTGATTCAGCGTTTTAATAATGCATGTCTGTCACGATGGAGTGATCTTTATGCTGTGCCCAGCTGAACCATAAGTTATTTTTATTGGACTATGCTGTAATTTGGAGCTCTGTTGACATCTAGTGGAAGAATTATGTATCAGTTTATTTTCACTGTTGACAAATCGGCCCTGAACTCATGTTGTAATTATGTTGTAATATTCTCTGAGTAGAAGTGTGAAACTGCAACCTAAAAAAACATCTTTAACCTAAGACTATAACCTAAAAAAGATCCACGAACGTTGTAAACATGCAGATATTTATTCATTTTATTTTTAGGCTGTGTGTGATATAACAAATGGAAGACTAGAGAAGGCATTTTAAATGCACTCTCTTTAGTGGTTACAGAGGTCATATTTGCAGCAGTAGGTGTGGAGGAGTCCTCCCTCGATGCCCTGGAGATGTTCACACTCTGTGCTGCTGATGAATCCTCGGAAACATGACACCATTACAAGGAGAGAGAGGTGGACAATGGGACACAAAACAGATGCAATCACAACATCAACAAACGTACACAAACAATATAAAAACAAGATTTCACTGATCGTAATGTTGTAGATGATGAGATATTGGGGAAGAGGAGGAATTAGAGTGAGTGGAACCTTTATTTGTGGCTTTCTCACATTTGATCTGAAATAATTCCTTCCAATAACCAAGTGATAAATGAGACGTCTCCACACACATCTTCATTAGTGTGTCTGGGCGACACCGGTAACACTGGAGGGCCTCTCCTACATCTAGACAATACAGTACCACAAACTCAGTTAAAAATGGTTTGTTGTAAACTTTAATATTGTGTTCTTATTTGTCAGTATATTGTATATCCACTGAATCAATTAGGTTGTTAATACAGTTCACAAACACTATACAGCATGTTATTATCATGAACGCAGAGTGGAAGAGTTTCAGTGTTGTTTTGAAGTTATTTCCGGAACATTCTATTCACTGACATACCACAAATATAACTCATCAGAAGAAGGAAAGATATAGCCAAGACTCTCATCTTCACTGCTTAACCAAACACAGGATAGTCCGAGATATTTTCTTTACCAGGTATTTTAGAATGGTTATGTAAATGTCACCTACAGAATGTAATAATCTCACCTGAGTTCTTGTGCTTCACAGGTGTCTGTGAAACTCTAGTGTGAACACAGTGCTGTCCTCATATAAACTGCCTTATCACTGTTACATAAATACAACTTTATCACTGAAGTTCCTGATAAAGATGGTGTAGTGTTCTGAGAATTGTGACACGGCAGGCTGCCATGGGAAGTATTCTAGGAATGCCACCTGGATCTTTCCCACTTGGTCACTATAGTAACGGCAGAGAAGCTCAAGCCTTGGGTGGTGGCATATAGTGCTGCTCGGTGCTCATGTTTTATGCCATCAACTTACCTGACCAATCACATGCTAAAGAGTCAGATGATATCTGTATAGGCCCATCTATTTTATCCAACTGAATCATGCATTCAAGTTAAAGCTGACATCAATAAGCAAATGGAAATTGTTGGGGAATGAAGCAACTTTAATTTTGTAACTGCTTCACAACAACAGTAATAGATGGTAAATGGACTACATATGTGGTACTCTTGCGGTGCCAGACATCACACCAAATTAAAGAATCAACTATGGTAGTCAACGGTTGTCTCAGTTGCATAGGTCAGAGGGACAGCACCAGACATGAATGTTCTCACTCTCGTCTCCAAACATCTGGCATTCTGACATCTGCATGCGTCTCTTAAATGTTTAGGGAGCTGTGGAGAGAGGATTGAAAATACCAGATACCTAAAAGACATAACCTGGGCCTGTATTTATATAGCATCTCAGAGTTCTGATCCAGGAATAGGTCTTCCGTGTCCATATAATCTTATTCATTATGATCTAAAAGGATAAACTGATCCAGGATCAGCACTCCTACTCCAAAATGTGTGTGTTTTACTGATCATTTAACCTTGGTAGGTCGCACCGATGAAGCACAAGGTAAAGTGGCCAAGTGAAGGAGGGAGCTAAATACGAAGTGAGTGTTTGAACGTGATTCTCGCACAGACCTTTTTATTTTTCGCTTTGGCAGGTCTCCACTGTGTCTCGGCTGTGGTCTCCACTGTCAAGACATTTGTTGCACCTTAGGCCCTCTCCTGGACATACAGTAGACCAGCATTATCTCTGGTGTAGTTTAGTAGCTTGGTTAAACCTGACTGAATGCTTCACGTTAAACAATGGTGAAAACAATTGTTTAGTAGCTTGGTTAAACCTGACTGAACGCTCCACTTTAAACAATAGTGTAAACATTTGTTTAGTAGCTTGGTTAAACCTGACTGAACGCTCCACTTTAAACAATGGTGAAATCATTGTTTAGTAGCTTAGTTAAACCTGACTGAACGCTCCATGTTAAACAATGCTGAAAAAATTATTTCACAATGGTTCAGTCTGGTTAATAACCAAGCAAGTATTCAGTGAGACAGTTTATCATACCTAGTAAAACATAGAGTACTCTTTTTTGGGCAGACTCATCATAGCTTAAAGACAGCAGCAGGAGAAGGAGAGAAACACACACCACTTTCATCTTTCCTTCTCTTCAGGTGTCTTATGAGCTGTCATTTTAACGATAGAACATATGTCATCAAAGAGTGCTTAGTGTGACAGACGTATACAGTTGGTCCTGTCCCGGTGCATCACATGTAGGCTTGTGTATAATGATAGACATGGTGAAACCCAAGTAGCACAATTTAATTGAGACAAATATTTGTGACACTTTATAACTTTTTAAGCATTTTGGTGTTTGTGTTTGTTCTCGTGGCGATTTCTAAGCTTTGTTATAGTGCGTTGTTATGAGCAGTAAATAGTGAAGTAGTTGCAGGTAAGTTACAACTCAAACAGAATCTCTGACCTGGTTAAGTTTCCTTCCGATGTGTGTGGAGCTGTCCTTTCTTAGCACAGCATTTCCTAGATGTCCTCTTGTCTGGATCTGAATATCGGAATGGGAATTGCTGGTTTTCAGAAGAGATTACGCAAGACTAGAAAGTTTACAGCGATCAGTGCCACATAACAGTGACTGTTCCAGACCTGGCCAAAAATCATTATATTTTGTAGTTTATTTGAAAATACAAATAGTTTTAAAAAGTAGTCATTTTTGGGATCTGTATTCAAATCGTTGTAGGCACCTCCAAAGTAACTATTTGCTCCCCCGGATAAATAGTTACTTTCCACATTGCAGAGTTATCCAAGGTCTGCTCTGTTCCACATTGGGACATTCAACATCGGGACAGAGTGTGTAATGACAATTTTAATGGAGTCTATATTTTATGTTGTGTTACTGGGTAACACATCATATAGCCTATAAACTAGTCCTGTATATATCAGCTATAAACTAAACTTGCTCATCACAGGTTAATTATGTCAAACATAAATAATCATTAAATGCAAACTGTTTGGAACAGACGCAAAAGTACAACTTTATTTCTGTAACTTCTTGACAGTTTCAATCATGTGCATTGATTAGTGATATTCAGCTTAGTACAATAAATGGACTGTATAGTATACAGTATGGTAGACAGAGGGTGTGTCTCTCAGTTGCACTGGTTGGTGGTGCAGCAATAGGCATCGATGTCCTTGTTGCTTCCCAGCAACATGCATTCTGACATCTTCATGCATCTCTTGAAGTATGAGATAGCTGTGGAGAGAGAGAAGCGAGACAGGGTAAAACACCAGATATAGAAGACACAAACCAGCACATTTTCTTGATTGGATAAAGCAAATGTTTCCTTAGATGTCAATCAAAAGGATTGGTTATTTTGTGTTTTATCGATTGGTTACTGATCCTCGGGTTACACACATTGTAAAGTGCCTAGTGAAGGGATATATACAGATGAAACTCAGGGTATACTGCCTAGTAAAGGGGATAATAGATACGTACGGAGTGGGGGCTTGAATATGACCGTGCCGCATGTGTCATGGTCAATACGGCAGGTCTCCACTGTGTTTCTGCAGCCTTTGCCAACACAACGGTTGCATTTCAGGCCCTCTCCTGGAGAAAACAGAAGAACAGCATTATCTCTGTTGTATTGGAGGGAGTCTGGTTATCCATTGTGTAAACTGGGAGACTGGAGATTAAAGAATGGAGATAAGAATACGCAGGCAAGCTTTAATCTGGGTCAGATGAATCTGTTTATTTGGCATTGTCCCTGTCAAATAAAGACATGAAATAAGATGAAGACCTTGATGGGCAGACTCACCGAAGCTACATGCCAGCAGCAGGAGAAGGAGAGAAAAACATATAGCTTTCATCTTTCCTTTGTCTTTCTTCAGGAGTCTGTTGATCTGTCGTTCCAACAATAGAAAAAAGGCATCACCGAAGACTCCCTCTATGCGGTGGGATTATGCGATGTTCAACAATTGCTACATGTAGGTTCATGTAAGTCTGATTTATTTGAAATGTGCAGAAACATTCTGAAACCAACCATTTGACAACCCCAGTAGCACAATACCATGAGACAAAGTTATTAAGGAGCTGTAGATAGTAGAGTAGTTGCTCACCTGACTGTATTTCCTTTAGGTGTATTGAGCTTCCTTGACTCTCCTCTCCTTCTTCTCCTTTTATACAGCATAGTACGCTAATAAAGCTGTTATCTATGAGTCACTTGTGTGAGATATTGGGCAATGTATTTACTCAGGTTTAGCACAAGTAGTACCCTATGTCTCTCTGTAAAGGACTGGAAATTCCCGGATTTCTCAAGACAAAGGTTTGCAGTGTCGTGTTCCACACTGGGACATTCCACATTGGGACAGGGTGTTTAGAGAATTTTGAAATATCAAAGCTCAACAAAACAACTGACTGGTGTGCATAGCTTATGTAAGAGGCGGTGTTGGATGCTGAATCCTTCATATCATATGTAAACAAGTTCTTCTTATGACATTTAGACATATGTTGAAATCAGGAACAAAAGATAAAAAATACAATTTTGCAATACTGAATGTATTTCATTGCCATTTGAACTGGGCTCCAGCCACATGCATATCAATGATAAAGAAGGTGAGTATGGGTCATAGGTCTTATAGGTTGCAGTTGTCCCAGCTGCAGCAGGTGACTCTCAGATCCTTGGTTACACCAAGCTTCGAGGACTCCATCATCTTGAAGCAGGACTTGTGGAAGGTGTTCTCTGGAGAAATAGAGAGAGAAAGATAGAGAGGGGGGGGGGGAGAGATGATGATGACGATACCCACTGGGCACAGACGTCAGTTCAACATCTAGTTTTGATTTACATTTGGTTGAGTTGTCAACTAACGTGAATTCAACTTGAAATCAACAAGAAATGTCACCATGTCATTGGATTTAGGTTAAAAGCTGGGTGAAAACATTTGGAAATTCCCTTATATTGGTTAATTTTTGCAAATCCAATCAGTCATCACATAGATTTTTGGGGGGGTTAAAATGACGTGGAAACAACGTTGATTCAACCAGTTTTTGTCCAGTGGGTAATGACTGACGACTGAGTGATAATCTTGTAGGCCTACCTAGTAAATAGATTTGTGTTGTGTGTGTGTGTGTGTGTGTCTTTGATTGATTTCTGGTCGGATTAATAAGGCATTGTGGCGTCTCTGCAGTGATTGTGGCTATATGCCATGCTGACTGAATGGTGCTGGGACTCACCATAAGGGGAAGGGTAGGTCACTTTGGCACAGGCGTCCAGCTCAGGAGGACAGGTCTCCACAGTCTCCACACAATCACCACTGCCTGGTGTGGCCTGGACACAGTTATGGCACTGCAGGGCCTCACCTGAGAGAGGGGAGAGAGAAAGAGAGAGAGAAATAGAGAAACATGAAAGAAACCACGACTAAATCTTGAAAGTCACTGGCCATAGGCCATAGTCATAGTGTGTAGTCTAGTGCACACTATTGACCTACTATCAAGGTTTTTTTTAATCTGAACTTTTGAAAATAAAAACATTAGGATGGTTCAACATGAAGAGATGATATTTACCATAGATGACGGCCACCAGGAGCAGGAGACCAAAAGCAAAGACGTTCATGTTTGGATGTGGTTCTAGGAGAGAAATACACTTTTAAACAGTGTAACCTATATAGACACTACAGTTAACATATTGTTCAATGCCTGAAAGTCTTTGTGTCCTAGGCTCAGACAGACGTTTCAAACAGGTTCAAAAAGTGTGAAGTCAGTTCCCTTTTGCCCATCTTAACCTACTGGACCTCTGCAGGTTTCAGTGTAACTCTCCTTCCTCCGGCCCCTCCTTTTATACAGCAATATGAGACTGAAAGACAGTGCTGTGGGAAAAGAACCAGATAAAAAAAAACATGTTATTTTTAAAGCAAGGACACAGGTGCAAAGTCAGAGGATCATTGGGTTTAATATCCTGGACTGGCATCAGCTGTAATTGTGATGTAGCTATGTGATTGTGCGATATAGCAGTTACAGGAGCTAAACATACTTTTTCATCTTCCAACTATTTTTCTTTAAAAAAAAGGGTTGAAAAAGGAGGTGTGGAAATAAGAAAATAAGATCAACTATTTGAAATGAACCTGTAAAGCTTTGAAAATTACAATAAAAACAATGAAAAGAAAAAAGGGGGAAATATAAAGAGTTGAAATGTTAGGCCTTCCTAAAGGATGAGGAGGCTGTGCAGCCCGCGCTGTGAACCTACCTGATGCTGCAGGTCAGAGTGGGTCCCATTATGCCTGGCAACAAAAAAAAAACACTGCATTCCACAGTAAGAACCTTAAACCAACGGTCAAGCATGGTGGTTGTTGTGTGATGGTTTGGGAATGCTTTGCTGCCTCAGGACCTGGACGACTTGCCTTAATAGAAGGAACCATGAATTCTGCTCTGTATCAGAGAATTCTACAGGAGAATGTCAGGCCATCCATCTGTAAGCTGAAGCGAAGGTGGGTCATGCAGCAAGACAATGATCCAAAACACACAATGAAGTCTACATGAAAATGGCTAAAAATAAAGAAATTTGAAGTTTTGGAATGACCTAGTTAAAGTCCAGACCTAATCCCAACTGAGATGTTGTGACAGGACTTGAAAACCCCAAAATGTTGATGAGTTACAGCAGTCCTGATTGGAAAGGTGGAACAAAATTCCTCCACATTGACGTGAGAGACTGATCAACGACTACAGGAAACGTTTGGTTGGAGTCATTGCAACTAAATGTGGCACAACCAGTTATTGAGTGTAAGGGGTTATTTACTTTTTCACACAGGAGCGTTGAGTGTTGCATACCTTTGTTTATGAAATAAATAAATGAAGTATGTCATTGTTGTGTTATTTGTTCACTCAGGTTCCCTTTATCTAATATTAGGTTTTGGTTGAAGATCTGAAAACTTTCAGTATCAAAAATATGTAAAAATAGAGAAGATTAGAAAGGGGACAAATACTTTTTTACAGCACTGTACTGACAATATGCCAAATAAAATGGGAGTATACTGTACGTTTAAAACAGGTTAAAACAATAATGTTCTCACTTTATTCGCTTCCAGAAAACTAGAATATAATAAAATACATATAGAATAAAATGGATATATAACCCTAGCAAGCAAATATGAAAAATCTGATATATTCTCCAGAACTCCTTCACATTATGTTGGCCTATTGAAATAAGCATGTTAATTCTCTATGCTGCTGTTGATCTTTGTATTGTATGTCTGTCACAGGGGTCGTTGAATGGAGACCAAGGCGCAGCGTGTATAGTGCTCATTTTTAAACTTTTAATGAAAACACTTCAACAACAAAACAATAAAACGACCAACAACAGTCCCGTCAGGTACTCTAGACTAAACGGAAACAACCACCCACAAAACCCCATGAAAAAACAGGCTGCCTAAGTATGGCTTCCAATCAGAGACAACGATAAACAGCTGCCTCTGATTGGAAACCATACCTGGCCACAACATAGAAAATGACAACATAGAATGACACTCTAGACAACCCACATAGAAAACAGAAAACCCAAAACACATAGACAAAACACCCCCCTGTCAAGCCCTGACCAATCTACTAGGGAAAAATGACCTCATACCAGGGTCAGGACGTGACAATGTCGTGCTCTGCGTGATCCATTGTACTACTCTCTGAGCTAGACCATTTCCCCTATGATCACAAAGGATCGCATTATTCATTATCAACCCTCTTCACTACGAAGTACACTTAGTCACAAGCCTAAATTGGATTATCATGAAATTAACATCACTGGCTAAATGCTGCATCCTTTGAAAAGGGGCTACATAAATCTGAGAATCTAAGAAACAACAAATTGATTCATTACATAAACTAGATTTGGTTATTTCAGTGCTTAGCTTTCTGTGGGATACATTGCTTTCAGAAAGTATTCATACCCCTTGAAAATTGAAAATGGTTTAAATCTTTTTTTTTATTACCCATCTACACACAATTCCCCAACACTGTTGGCAACAATTGCAGCTGTGAGTCTTTCTGGGTAAGTCTCTAAGAGCTTTGCACACCTGGATTGTACAATATCTGCACATTATTCTTAAAAAAAATATTAAAGCATAGATTTTCAAGCTGATTTAAGTCAAAACTGTAACTAGGCCACTCAGCAACATTCAATGTTGTCTTGGTAAGCAACTGCAGTGTATATTTGGCCTTGTGTTTTAGGTTATTGTCCTGCTGAAAGGTGAATTTGTTTCCCCATGGTCTGTTGGAAAGCAGACTCAACCAGGTTTTCCTCTTGGATTTTGCCTGTGCTTAGCTCTATTCTGTTTATTTGTACACTTAAACACTCCCTAGTCCTTGCCAAAGACAAACATACCTATAACATTGTGCAGCCACCAACATGCCTACAAATAGTGGTATTCACTGATGTGTTGTGTTGGATTTACCCCAAACATAATGCTTTGTATTCAGGACATAAAGTGAACTTCTTTGCCACATTTTTTGCAGGTTTAATTTAGTGCCTTATTGCAAACAGGATGCATGTTTTGGAATATTTTTATTCTGAACAGGCTTTCATCTAGTCACTCTGTCATTTAGGTTAGTATCGTGTTAGGAAGGACACCTGTCTTTGTAGTGACATGGGCTGGATCTAGCTTTTTTGAGCCCTAAGCGAGATTTGGTTGAGGGACCCCGTCACCAAGAGGGAAAAATGTTTTATTAGATCCCCTCTTGACAGCAGAGAGAAAAATGTACATTTTAAAGTTAATTTGCAATTCTACCCATTTTGCCATGAGGCGTACAGAAAATGTTGCAGTTTCAAGGCAAGTTTTCTGCAGTTCTACACATTTTTTCATGGGGTGGAGAGAAAATGTAGCAATTTTATAACACATTTCAAACAATTCTGCTAATTTTGCCATTTGTCAGAGAGACATTTTGCATTTTTAAAGCACATTTCCTTCAATTCTACCCATTTTGCCATGGGGTGGAGAGTTTTAAAGGGAAATTAACCTTGTATTCATCCTTTTCAGTACCAAACCAGTGTCTACATGCAGTGAATTCAGAAAGTATTCAGAGCCCTTGACTTTTCCCACATTTTGTTAAGTTACAGCCTTATTCTAAAATTGATTTTAAAAAATCCTTAGCAATCTACACACAATACCCCATAATGACAAAGCAAAAACAGTTTTTTAGAAATTTTTGCAAATGTATTAAAAAGAAAAAAACAGAAATACCTTATTTAGATGTTTCTACAACTTGATTCGAGTCCACCTGTGGTAAATTCAATTGATTGGACATGATTTGGAAAGGCACACAACTGTCTGTATAAGTTCCCACAGCTGACAGTGCATGTCAGAGCAAAAACCAAGCCATGACATAGAAGGAATGTCCGAAGAGCTTTGGGACAGGATTTTGTCGAGGCACAGATCTGGGGAAGTGTACCAAAAAATGTCTGCAACATTGAAGGTCCCCAAGAACACAGTGGCCTCCATCATTCTTAAATTGAAGAAGTTTGGAACCACCAAAACTCTTCCTAGAGCTGGCCGCCTGACCAAACTGAGCAATTGGGGGAGAAGGGTCTTGGTCAGGGAGGTGACCAAGAACCTGATGGTCACTCTGATAGAGCTCTAGAGTTCCTCTGTGGAGATAGGAGAACCTCCCAGAAGGACAACTATCTCTGCAGCACTGCACCAATCAGGCCTTTATGGTGACCAGACGGAAGCCACTCCTCAGTAAAAGGAGTTTGTTGGCACATGACAGCCGACTTGGATTTTGCCAAAAGGGACCTAAAGACTCTCAGACCATGAGAAACAAGATTCTTTGGTCTGATGAAACCAAGATTGAACTCTTTGGCCTCAATGCCATTTGTCACGTCTGGAGGAAACCTGGCACCATCCCTATGGTAAAGCATGATGGTGGCAGCATCATGCTGTGGGGATGTTTTTCAGCGGCAGGGACTGGGAGACTAGTCAGGATCAAGGCAAAGATGAACAGAGCAAAGTACAAAGAGATCCTTGATGAAAACATGCTCCAGAGGGCTCAGGGCCTCAGACAGGGACGAAGGTTCACCTTCCAACAGGACAACGACCCTAAGCACACAGCGAAGACAATGCAGGTGTGGCTTCGGGACAAGTCTCTGAATGTCCTTGAGTGGCCCAGCAAGAGCCCGGATATGAACCCGATCAAACATCCCTGGAGAGACCTGAAAATAGCTATGCAGCAACGCTCCCCATCCAACCTGACAGAGGTTGAGAGGATCTGCAGAGAAGAATGGGAGAAAATCCCTAAATACAGGTGTGCCAAGCTTGTAGCATCATACCCAAGAAGAATCAAGGCTGTAATCACTGCCCAAGGAGCTTCAACAAAGTACTGAGTAAAGTGTCTGAATACCTATGTAAATATTTTTTTATTTTATTTTTAAGAAATTAGCAAAAAATTCTGAAAACCTGTTTTCGCTTTATCTTTATGTGGTATTGTGTGTAGATTAATGAGGAAAAAAACAATTTAATCCATTTTAGAATAAGGCTGTAACCTAACAAAATGTGGAAAAGTCAAGGGGTCTGAATAAAGGCACTGAATGTGAAAACAGCGCGCTTCTATGATCTGTGGTTAAAAAGATAATGTCCTAAAAAAATGCTTCTCTGTGACATCACATGGTAGGATTAGAAGTACAAAACAGTGATTTTCAAAACCTGGATGTCACGTTGGTATGAAGAGATTCGGGAGACAGGCGCAGGAATGTTTAATAGGGTTTTTTATTCATCCCAAATGACGGAGTGCCGTGTAAGGGCACGAAGACCAAATAAACACGTAACAAAAACACAGGGTTGAAACCCAAACAAAAGAGAGAGGAGTACCTCGAATAAATACACACGCGCACAATGATTAACCCACGGGACGAGACTCGTAATCGTCTGCGCAATCCACAATGGCACGAAAGCCAAAACACACAGCACAGTTACTCCAACGGACATAGTAACAATAATCGACAAGACCATGGAAACCAAAGGGCACATATATACAAATACTAATCAGTGGAAATAGGGGACAGGTGTGCGTGATTAAAGTTCTGGAGGGATCCGTGACACTGGAACGAGTTTCTAGCACAAGGTAGGGTATTTTCTTGCTCCCCACATCACCTTGAATCTCATATTGTTTGAAAATCACTGTTTTAAAAAATGTTTTACCTTTTGATGATGTCATCGGGTAGAACATTTCAACTTTATATTTAATTCTACGAAACTTAGAAATTAGCCATTTTCACATATGTTGATACTGGTATTGTGCTGGAGATAATGCAATTGAGGTTGAAAAGTTGCGGTTTAAAGCAAATTACCTGCAATTCTACTAATTTTGCCATGGGGCAGAGATTTAAAAAAATCACACATTTTATTTGCTGGAGCACCCATCCGTAGCACGCGCTCCAGCAGGTATATTTCACTGGTCACCGCCAAAGCCAATTCCTCCTTCGGTCGCCTTTCCTTCCAGTTCTCTGCTGCCAATGACTGGAACGAACTGCAAAAATCACTGAAGCTGGAGACTCATATCTCCCTCACTAGCTTTAAGCACCAGTTGTCAGAGCAGCTCACAGATCACAGCACCTGTACATAGCTCATCTGTAAATAGCCCATCCAACTACCCCATCCCCATACTGTTATTTATTTTGTTCCTTTGCACCCCAGTATCTACTTGCACACTCATCTTCTGTACACCTATCACTCCAGTGATTAATTGCTATATTGTAATCATTTCGCCACTAAGGTCTATTTATTGCCTTACCTCCCTTATCCTTCCTCATTTGCACACACTGTATATAGACTTTTTCTACTGTCTTATTCCATGTGTAACTCTGTGTGGTTGTTTGTGTCGCACTGCTTTGCTTTATCTTGGCCAGGTCGCAGTTGTAAATAAGAACTTGTTCTCAACTAGCCTACCTGGTTAAATAAAGGTGAAATAAAAAATATATATTTAAAAAAAAATATCATAGAATTGTACACATTTGCCATGGGGCACAGAGACATTTTTGCCGTTTTAAAGAAAGTTTTCTGCAGTTCTACACTTTTGCCATGCAATGGAGAGAAAATGTTGAAATTCTATAACACATTCTATGCAATTCTACTCATTTTGCCATGTGGCAGACAGAATTCTTTGCAGTTTTAAAGCTAATTTCCTGCATTTCTACAAACAGGCCCCAAGTTTGGATAACTGGCCAGACAAACTTAGCAATCTAAAAATTGTTAGCTGACATGGCTAATTGAGTGACTGTCAGTGACTGACAAAACAAGATTTTGAACTTGCACCTTGTGTATTCTACTATTCTAACTCAACAGTAAGTTCAGACCCCGACTGAGTTCCAAAAAACCCCACACATAAAATCATTTAAATCATTTGTAAACATTTCGAAAAACGTCATTCCATTTTGACATTATGGGGTCTTGTGTGTAGACCAGGGACACAAAATCTCAATTGAATCACTTTTAAAGTCAGACTGCATCACAACAAAATGTGGAAAAAGTCAAGGGTTGTGAATATTTTCTGAATGCACTGTATATTCCCAAGAGCAAAGAGCCAAATGTACAACCATGCTAAATGTTGTTCCATTCTTGCAATTACATTTATATCCACTGGAGGGTACCATCAACACACTAATATTCACTGAGAATGACAGAGATAGACAGTCTTCTGTGTCATAATTATGGTTTTATCCAGACAAACCATTTTACCCAAGATGTGTACACATATAATAGAACACAAAATGTATTAACACACATTTATTACTTTGCTTACAAATGTTTTGTTCCTTCAATTTCTTAGTTAAGCTCTGTGCTTTGTGCCTCTCTGGAGTAGCCTTCTACTAATGATAACACAGCTATAAATTACTTATATAAAATAAATAATGAAATAGTAGCAAAGCAAACTAATATTCAGATGTGAAAATAAGATTTCATCGTCTAGGCCACAACATATCCGGGGAACTCATGACGCACACACAAACACACACACCACAATAGTGTGTTTGAAGCATTTTGAGAAGTACACAAGTACATCCAGTGAGCACTGATAAGTCAAAATGGTAATGGTTCATAAATGTACATTCAAATAAGACATTTGGTGCATTCAATAAACTTCAATGCAGTTATATAACAGTCTTGTTCGGAGGTTATAAAGACATTCTCCCTGTATAAGTTATGGGGCTACACATTGGCTGCCTCCCAGGCTTTGACACAATGTCTGGAGTCCCTTTGCCAGCTGCTATGCATTTGGAATATCTCTTTCTCTCTCTGTATCTCTTTCCTCACTTTCCCTTCTTCTCTCTGTTGTCTGACAGGCCCACTGATTCCAAAACAAACAGACACATCCTCTCCCCTCCTCTCACTCCCCTCTCTACTATACTCCCCCTTGCTGGGGAAAGCTCTCTGTTTCCTCCCTCCTTCCAGTGCTTTACTCAATGGCCTCCATCTTAATGAAAACATGGACCAAGTTTTAAAGGCCTACTTCTTAGTAAAACAATGTTTAAACGTCTACCTCTTAGTAAAACAATGTTTAAAGGCCTACCTCTTAGTAAAATGTACAGTATGTCTAATTATTTACAGATTTACTTTGTGAGCACATATGTCAAGTTTCTCAGTCAAAGAGCTTCATTGGTAGATAAAAGCAGTCATGCTAAAGTGATGCCACTTTGCGGCGGCAGCGTAGCCTAGTAGTTAGAGCATTGGACTAGTAACCGCAAGGTTGCAAGTTCGCATCCCTGAGCTGACAAGGTACAAATCTGTCGTTCTGCCCCTGAACAAGGCAATTAACCCACTGTTCCTAGGCTGTCATTGAAAATAAGAATTTATTCTTAACTGACTTGCCCAGTTAAATAAAGATAAATAAAATATCTCCATGTTGTTGAGTAAGTTAGTGCACATCCCCAGAAGAGCTGTAAATTGTTGCACTGGTCCTTTTAGGGCGAGTCAGTCACATCCCATGTCTGGGCAACTCCCTACTACCTAACTCATGTGCCAGGGTAGAGGGCACAAACTGCCTCCTGGCACTCTGGGTAGAGAGTAAACACTCCTAAATTAATCATCTTCCCGCTGTCCTGTAGGGAGCAGCTGTACAAGTAAAAGCCATCATAGGACAACACAGTGCAGTCTGTGGGACACAGTGGACCTGTCGGCCCGCCACTTGGCTTTCCTCTTCTTCTTCTGGCTCCTCTCTGGAATCTGTTGCCTGGGTGAGAGAGAGAGGGAGAGAGAGAGAGAGAGAGAGAGAGAGACTCTCATAGCATTTGTATCAAACAGACAAACCTACTCTAAATAATCTGTGGCGGTAACATACCTGATTACCCTAACTAACTCGTGGAACGCCTTGTCAACATTCATGGCTGGGTCCTTAGCACTTGTTTCAATGTAAGCTATCTGTAAATTAAAAAGCTCCGAATTTAGTATGGAGATCAAACAATATCTGTCAATGATATATATGTCAAGTTCACACATTCACTCACACTGTGTTTACTAGCCATCTCCCTCCCCTGATCACTGGGTATTTTACGTAAATGCAGCAGGTCCACTTTGTTGGCCACAAGAACCATAGGAAAGGATTCCCTAAAAAATAAGAAAAATAAGAAGGAATGAATGAACGAACGAATGAATGGATGGACGGACTAATAAATGCATGAACACATGAATAACTGAATGAATGAATGACTGTTGTCCTAGCCACGGCCACCAGTGGGAAGTTAAGTAGTAAATCCCACCGGTCCTTCACCCTGAGGATGAGTTGATGGAAGCGGTCCACATGTTCAAAGCTGGCCTTGTCTGTGACAGAGAACACGATGAGGAACCCGTCCCCAGTCCTCATGTACTGTTCCCTCATAGCACTGAACTCCTCTTGGCCTGCTGTATCCAGAACTGCAGAGACAGACACATGCACGATCAGACAGGTCACACATATAACATCTACACTGAGAACAGTATTACAAATGATCCTGGTTATTCATGAATATTTGTAACTGTGTGCTGATCCCTCAGATTTCACAATGGCTGCACAATAACGTTATCCTTTTTTCTCCTTATAACAGAACATTCAATCGTGTTCTTCAGTACATTGGAAAGATTATTTCGGGGGAAACGACATAGTACTTTGGCCAGGTTAACAGGTCGTACTTTTTATTTGTAATGTATGTGCTATCTATAAATCCATTTACCGTCCAATATGGCCCACTGGGCATCAATCTCAGTGTGTTTGAGGTAGGAGTCCTCGATGGTGGGGTCGTAATCAGGGACAAAGATCTTCTGAAAGAACTGAATGGTGAGAGCACTCTTCCCCACTCCCCCATCCCCCACCACGACCAGCTTATACGTGGGGAGATTGTCGCTGGGAACAGCGCTCGTTGCCATAGTGACAGCTATGCTATACCTGGAACACAGAGGGAAGACAGAAGATGGTGTATGTCTGACTGATGCCATTTAGAATGGGCTCTTTGCCCCTCTCTTGCTCTGGACAAAAATACCTGACAAAAATCACAAATGAAATGCCACAGGTAATAGTGTGGTAATAGAATACATCTTAAATGAATATTATAAAAGCAGAGATCCTTCTATTTCACTGCAATGCATAGAAAACATGGTAATCATAATGTTTAGCTTCCATTCCTTATATAGTCGCTTACTCACTCGGCCAAAACAGTATCATTCTTATGTTGGAATACCCACACCTTTTCACTGAAAACATCAAACACTCAAACAAGGCTGAGGTCTGTACTGTAGCTGTCTATTCCTTGTCTGCTGGATCTTCACTGATGTACTTAAGTCAGGGAATCACCCACCCACACACACGCCATGAGTAAGCAAACCCAGCCTGCAGCTCCATACAATGGCACTGGTCTAACATGATGACGTCACAAAGAGAGCTCTTCCTTCCTGCGGTCAACAATGGCGGGACGTGGAGAGTTTCCTTTCTCAGTGGATACTGTAGCCTGTGTCCCTGGCCAAAGCAGGAAAGGGACCCAGATGCCTGTGGAACTTACAGGCCCTCCAGAACAATGTTGTAGCCAGAGAATGGGCCAAGGGCCGACCAACTCAAACAATTCTCAGTCAAACCTGGGGGCTGGGGAGACCCTATTCTGAGGGGTACTTCTTTGGGTTCCAAGGGGTATCACATTCTCTAGGGCAGGGTTCCCCAACTGGGGAATTTGTCCCCCAAAGTTTCAGAGAACAACAAAAACACTGGGTTTTTTTTACATAAAAGACTGTAAAAACACCAGGAAATCAGCTCCAAGTTATTTTAATTTAAGAAATCTGTTAAAGTATTCCCACGCATAATAGAGAGATACGTGATCTCATTCAAATGTTAGCAAGGTTTTAAATAATTGTTGAAGACATTATATCTATTTGGGCTTCTTGTGGACAATTTGATGTCTACAAATGATGTGTAATTATGTTCCAGCCCCCCCCCCCCCCCCCCCCCTCAAGAAAAAATCGGCCCATGGCTGAATCTAGTTGATGATCCCTGCTCTAGGGTCATTATGAAAATACTGTTGTTGTTTTTTCAGTTATATGTCATCAAAGGCTGTTCTAATCGCATATTATGTAGGCCTACCTGCAGAGCACAACCTGTTGATCAAGAGGACTACTTCATGTAGTCTGACGTGGGTGATTCCTTATTTCTCAGACACATTTCGCGCACACATTCACCTCATTTGTGATCAGTCCGATCTGTGACTCATAAATCCCCATTCATCTGTGATTCACAAATCCCATATCCCCGACTGAACACTTTAGTTTTTATTGTGCCATATTCGACCCAGTAACAAAGTTGAACAATTATTTGCTTAGGCATAACCAGATAAAGTGGGATTCCGTATTGTAAAATGCCTCGCCATTTCATATTATTACATGGTATAATTTGACTTTCACACACATTTCAGTAGGATACAGCTAGCCGTGACTTTACATCTGAAAACACCAGACATCCCAAAGCAACGCAATCTGTAGTAGCCGATTAAATAAAAAAGCTTACCCCAATATATATACTGTAAAGTCGCCTGAATGAAGTCACATTTCTTGCCTTCTCGTGTTGTAAAGCTGACTTCATTCAGATCTGTACATTTATATCCAATCAATTTCATATCACAGCTGCTGGAAAAGCCAGCATCTGCCACAAAAATGTAACAGTTACTTTGCGCTGCAACAGCTGATACGATAGGTTTGCTTCAAGCGGGAGAAGGGGGGTCAACATTTATTATTTTTGAGCAAATAAGCCATTATTTTAATGATTATAGGTCACATTTAGAGTTTGTCGGGCTTAATTTAAGTGCTTAAGTATTGACTTTCAATATGTTATGTTTTTAGCCTGCCACTTTTGGAGGGTAAGTAAAACAATATTTGAACAGGAGCCCCCTGATGTAGAAATGGAGCATTCCATGATGGCTCAAGTCCAGATGTGATCATATAAAAAATATGTAAGTCATTTTCAACCAATGTATAGCCTATTGCTTATTTACAAAGTATCTATAAACTATCTATAAAAACGAATAAAGAACCATTTATTAACAACTTCCAAACTCTCCATGAATAATTTTAAGTAGGCAATACCTTAATGTTACTTACATGTTACCTACAAGTGGGCAGTTCTAGATGCGGATGTACAATATCAGAGTTTCTGCATTTCATTTTGAAACTATATACAATATACCAGTTATTACCATTAATCTCAAATAGAAGTGGCATGAACATAGAATTGGCCACAAGATGGGAGTATAGGATATTTATTTGCAAAGGTAGATAAATGTTTAATAAGCGTTTAATATATCACACACAAACTACCTTTATGGAAAAAGATTTGAAGTTACGTACAATCTAATAATAATAATAACAGTATTAACGTTTAATATTTTTCCCATTTCTCACAATATAGGCTGCGCGCGTGCGTGTTGTGAAATCTGCGCCTCGAATGCCACGCCTACTAGTTTGACAGACATCACCCCCGTTCCAAAAAAAATATGTGTTGTGGAGTTTACGCCATATTTCGTTGCTGCCCAATGGTTTATGCTGCATATAAATGATCAACGTCTTCAAACGAGGTTGTCTTTGAATTGAACTACAGTTTGGGGACCGCGGAAAGGAAGTTCTGTTTTTTTGTGGTAATCATACCTACCTGCTCGTGCTTGCCTTGCTCGCATTACAATGGTTGCGTCCTGTATTGACGTTTGCCTGGGTCCATCATCGCTGTGGTGCTGAAGAGAAACGAACCTGTGCGGCCGAAACGAACCTGTGCGGCCGTAGCGAGTGTATGCTGCTGCGAACGATGAGGAGGTTTCTGTGGATCTGCAGCGGTTGAATTTCACCACTTCGCCCACTTATTGCTGTGTTCTTGATTTTATCCCTCAAAAACCTGGACTCTACCGGCGCAGTTTATGAAGGTAACGTTAAGCAGCCTGCATAATAATAACGTCATGCCATGGTTAGCTTGCTAGCTTGCATAGCACAGCTGTTGTAGCAAGTTAGCCAACTAGCTGTTAATCTATCCAGAGACAGTATTGCTACACCACTACGTTAGCTGATGCTAGTCCTAGTGACAGTGACAACTATTTGATGGCCTGGAGGTTGGCTTTCTAGCTAGCTAACATCAATGTGTTGTTTGTTATTTTTTCCCTGTCATATGCCAGTTGGCATGCATATAGGCTACAGTTAACTAGAATAGAACAGAACAGAATAGAGTGTGCACTTCTGGTTTTGGGAGAGGGAGGGAGTGTAGGCCAGGGGAGAAGGTAGAGGTTAAATATATGTCTGGGTCAATAGATGGATGAACCTGTTTCTTGAATCAGTACACAGAGAAACCCCACTGATTCTGATTACAGGTAGGCTAAACACTGGTTTAGCTGGTTGACATAATAAACTCCACTCAGATTTCATACAAGTCCTGTTTGCCTGTAATAATGCAGTTATGACACATATTCATGTTGTATTCATGCTGCTGGATGCAAGACCCAGTGCTCGGTTCCTATCACAAGAAATATGGAAGCTCTAGTCTAGTGCACTGACTGACTTCGTAGAAACACTAGGCTTCTAATCTACCTGCCGCTACAAAGAAAGACTGAGGGAATAGAGCTTCACAGAAATGGCTTTGTCCCTGGAATCTATAGAATCCCCAGTGATGTCATCATGACATTTCCTTCTCTGCCTCCTTTGCTGACCATAGTGGAATATAGAGCTAGAGGAGCAGCCATTTGCTATCACACAATCTCAACTGTCTCTCTCTCTCTCTCTCTGATGAAGAGCTGCAGAGTAGAAAGAAGAGGATGCTTGTATCCTCCACCTCTCCATCTCTCTCCGTCTGTCTAAAGCAGCCTCACACTTTTAGAGACTGGGTCAGTTATTGTCAAGTGCAAGGCTTTTGACAGTGCAGTGAATGAGAGTGATGGAGGACATGGGATTTGATGGGGGAGAAGGGGGGGGGTGTGCTGAAACGGATGAAACCGATCAACGTAGCGTGTGCTGCAGACAGCGGAAAAGTGTGTGGCAAATGACATAAAACACATATGTGCTCATGAAGCTCAAAAACAGGATGAGTCACTAGGGGGTCTACACTGTAGTGTCCCCACCTCCACAGTATGGGGGTGGTGAGTAAGTAACTACACTGCAGCTGGGGCTAAATATCTGAATGAATGAGATCAATAGCAACAAACACCTCTGGAGCTTTAAGAACGGGAGGGGGAGGCGGAAGGAAGGAACCAGGGAGAATGAGAATGGCCGCAAATGGGGTTTTATCAATGGCAACGTTCTCTAACCTCTAGCTCACGGCAATCGACAATGTAATTGTGTTTGTTAGGTTGTTTATCATTATGCACCATTCTGTGTGGACATAATTGATAGCCTATGTTGCACAGGAGTGCAGATGATTTTAACAAGCCTTTTCAGAGTGAATCTCTTATGTCGTGAACAATGTTGTTTAGATTTGTGCCCAGGGCTTGTTAGCTACTGTTGGCTTTAGCCTCACAAAGCTGAGAAGGCTTGCTAGACCACGCACCGGACCAAAAAACTGAGAATAGTGGAAAGAGAGAGAAAAAAAGAGCGCATACGCTCTCTAGTGTCACGCATGAGTGTGTGATCTGTGATGCATGTGTGGCGCTCCACAGTTGATCTAATGATGGCAGCCCTCCAAATGGCATCCTATTCCCTACATAGTGCACTACTTTTGACCAGAGCCCTATGGTGAATAGGGTGCCATTTGGGACGCACATGTGGTGACTGAGGTCTGCAGAGTGGAAGATCTGAGAGGAAGGGGAACTCCCTTTGTGTGTGGAACATAACCTATCTGGGTTGTGTTCAGTAGGCCACACTGTAGCAAAATGTGTTGAAACGAAAATGCGTGTTTGTTATTGGACAAGTCCAAGTAGTCCCTCCTTGTTTTAGTCCATTTTCTTCCGTTTCATGCCTAATGAACATGACCCTGGTTGTTTGTACTGTAGTCTCTTGGGGGAGAGATGTGTCTGAACTGTACACACAGCATGTTAATCCAGTGCTGGAGTGGGTGGGAGTGTTTCAGGAGCCAAGGTTTAATAAAACGATTATGTCCCTTAGCTGTCATCGCAGTTTATTGTACACAGATGCTTTGAAGAATGAATGTAGCCTTAGTACATTAAGGGATTTCTGTTTTATAACCCATAGTGATTACTGTATCAGATAGGTAATGCTGTTCTGTTGTACATGGTGTGAAAATACTAAGACAACGGCAGGCCAATATATCACCTGATGGATCTGTAAAGCAATGTGTAGCCTACTTTATTCAGGAGTGAGGTTATTAACTTCGGTCTAGGGCCTAGGAGTTGCATTAGGATTCAAGGTAGTCTATGCATTTGGAATGGTGTCCAGAGCTGTGGCTCTATTACTGAAAGGTCACTCAGCCCCATAGATGATTTGGACTCTGTTATGGTGGGGGGTGTTGTTGGCAGGCGAGCCAGGTTGGAAGCGGGTTACACTGACACTGTCACACAGTCTATCTGCTCCCATCCCTCAAGTTCATGGATATTGGATGGACCCACCCTCCACTCAAGGCTAGCTGCCATGGCTATTCACTGCCAGCTTTGTGTGGTTGTCCTGGAGGCTATAGTGACAGAAAGTGCAGTAAACGAACACAGTGACAGACAGTAAAGGTCAAAGTAGGTATTTATGGATCAGTATGTTCATTAGGATTCTACTGTGACTGTTCCATGTGTTGACATCTGCACACTGTAGGTGATGTTTTTGGACTGCAACTTTGTTCAAAGGAGGGACGACGTTGTAAATAACCTTAGTCTTAACCTGAGAGTCGTTTGGACATTTGTCTTTTTTCTGTTGGTAAGCGATAGTAACCAAAAACGGTCATTTCCTGAATAGACTTGAATAGATAATAAGGTATGGGTCAAGCCAGGACAGCCACTCCCTAGATATTGTTTAGGCCTAGTTTGACCATTTCATTCAAGAATTCAGAACATGGAAAACATAGACAAAGTGCATGTGAACTGTTAAAAACATGTTTAAATAATGGGAATGATTAACACGATAGAATAATAGCTAGTAGGTTTTGAAGTGTCTGATCCCTGATCCCCCTGCTTTAACCTCTCTCTAACTGTTGAGAAGTTGAGACCCGTGACAGGGTATTGACCCATGTGGGTGTTCTAGAGATGGGGGCCAGTGTGACAACACAGTACAGCGCCTCAGCGTGTCTTTGTGTGTTGCACTATGACATTCACAGGAACACCATTGTCACTGACAAAAGCCCTGCTGCTGGTGTGGCCTTGGTTTATTTCGGGACCTTTCTGTGTGCAGTCAATGGATGATGTCATGCAGGAAAAAGGTCAAAGGTGATATAGCCTATCCTAGTTGTTTTAAAACTTTTTCTATGTTTCTGCAGTCACTTTTCTCCCTAATATTTGATATGATTGTGAAATATGATTTGAATAATTATTTATCACCCTTCCCCCTATTATTACAACTTTATAACTCAGAATTAGGCCTAACAGCATCCATCCGAGCGTGTGTGTGTGTGTGTGTGTGTGTGTGTGTGTGTGTGTGTGTGTGGACTCTGGTAGGGACGTGAAGACTGCTATCCCTCCTGGGGAAGTCCTCTGTAGTGTGTGTAGCTGTCTTCCTCCCAGCGGTAGTGAACTGGGTCATGCCTCACTGAATCCTTTCATCGTACTGCAGCCTGACTGTGAGAGCATAGACCATAGAGGATCAAGGGCCTTGGATCTGCTAGGGATCTCTTTCTAGAAAGTACTAGAATGAAGTATGACATCCTCAGCATCAGTCACAGATTTAAGGAGGGGTGCATTGTCTTTATTATTTTTACTTGACTCAAATATGCTGTTGCCGACTGTTTAAATAAAAAGTGGTATACTGGTGTTGAAGACGAGGCTAACCATTCGCCATTGCAGAATGTTTACTTTTATTTAACTAGGCAAGTCAGTTAAGAACAAATTCCTACCCTGTCCAAACTCTCCCCTAACCCGGACGATGCTGGGCCAATTGTGCGCCGCCCTATGGGACTCCCGATCACGGCCGGGTTGTGATACAGCCCAGGATCGAACCAGGGGCTGTAGTGATATGCTGTGCTTTAGACCGCTGCACCACTCTGGAGCAATGTAATGTATTTAAATGCAGTATAATAAAAAGGTCCCTCACCCTGCTGTTTTCTTTCTCTGTGTTGCAGACCCAGTGTGGACAGTAATGACCTCACCCTCCCAGTTGCCAGCTGGCAGTAACTACAATGACCGAGCATCAGAGCTGGCACAAGACAGGCAGCACACAGAGGTGGTCTGTAATGTTCTTCTGCTGGATAACACAGTTCAAGCCTTCAAAGTTAACGTAAGTACTGTACTATACTACCCCCGGCATCTACACTGACTGTACAGCCCTACATATCACCATAGAGAATGACTAGGTCAGGGCCTTCTCTCTCTTCTCTCAAGACCAGTTGTCTATCAATAGGCAACACAGTAACCAAGTAGGCCTATAAAGATAAATTAGACTTTGTTTAAAGGGTAATTCTGCCGCTTTTCAACCTCATGTTCATTACCTCCAGCACCATACCAGTGTCTACGTATGTGAAAACGGCACGATTCCACGATCTGTGGTTAAAAATATTTTTTTTAAATGCTTCTCCGTGACATCTCAGGGTAGGATTAAAACGAAGACAAATTAGAGGGAGGGTATTTTCTTGCTCCCCACAAATCTTATAGTGCTTAAAAATGTCATAGGGTAGACATTTTTAACTTTATATTTTTCTACAAAATGTAGAAAAGCACAATTTTCACACAGTGCATTCAGAAAGTATTCAGACCACTTTGACTTTTTCCACATTTTGTTACGTTACAGCCTTATTCTAAAATGGATTAAATCGTTTTTTTCCTGTAATCAATCTACACACAATACCCAATAATGACAAAGAAAAAACAGGTCTTTAGTATTTTTGCATATAAAAAATAATGAAATATTGCATTTGCATAACTATTCTGACACTTTACTCAGTACTTTGTTGAAGCACCTTTGGCAGAGATTACAGCCTCAATTCTTCTTCGGTATGACGCTACAAGCTTGGCACACCTGTATTTGGGGAGTTTCTCCCATTCTTCTCTGCAGAACTTCTCAAGCTCTGTCAGGTTGGATGGGGAGCGTTGCCGCACAGCTATTTTCAGGTCTCTCCAGAGATGTTCGATCGGGTTCAAGTCCGGGCTCTGGCTGGGCCACTCAAGAACATTCAGAGACTTGTCCCAAAGCCACTCCTGCGTTGTCTTGGCTGTGTGCTTAGGGTCATTGTCCTGTTGGAAGGTGAACCTTTGCCTCAGTCTGAGATTATGAGCGCTCTGGAGCAGGTTTTCATCAAGGATCTCTCTGTACCTTGGTGGTTCCAAACAACTTCCATTTAAGAATGATGGAGGACACTGTGCTCTTTGGTACCATTTCCCAAATCTGTGCCTTGTCACAATCCTGTCTCGGAGCTCTACGGACAATTCCTTTGACCTCATGGCTTGGATTTTGCTCTGACATTCACTGTCAACTGTGGGACCTTATATAGACAGGTGTGTGCCTTTCCAAATCCTGTCCAATCAATTGAATTTACCAAAGGTTGACTCCAATCAAGTTGTAGAAACAGGATGTACCTGAGCTCAATTTCGAGTCTCATAGCAAAGAGTCTGAATACTTATGTAAATAAGCTATTTCTGTTCTTTATTTTTATTAAATGTGACTCACCACCTGGATTTTGTCTTATGTAGCAACATTTGAATTTCATTTTTTTTTTTTTACATTGGATAAAAATAGAGACTCAGAGCTACAAAATGCTATATCATACACAGCATTTTTGAGGAACAATGGGAAAGTAATTCTACTTTGAAAGTTTATACACTTGTAAACTCACTTTTGAAAAAAGGGCCTTTGAATGTTTTGGTACCTACTAGAGAGCTCTCCTTTGTCTACACCCATTCAGCATTATTCACACCCTCTTAAGCCCCACCCATCTCTTTAAGGATTCACGTGAGGTCATGTGCTAAAGACTAAAAGTGGTAGTATCCTACAACAAGGAAACATTTCAGGTTAACAGAAAGTGTCCAGATAAAAATATTTTCTAAATATTAGATGACGCTTACCCAGATACACTTGTCTAAATTGATAGGTCATGTGAAAGAAATGTTATAACCCCCAGCCACATCCAGTGGTGGAAAAAGTACTACATTGTCATACTTGCGTAAAAGTGTAAATCATTTCAAATTCCATATATTAAACCAGACGGCACAAATGTATTAAAAAAAAATTATAATTTGACGGATAGTCAGGGGCACAATGTACTTAAGTATCAAACGTAAAAGTAAAAATATTTCATTTCAACTTCCTTATGTTAAGAAAACCAGACAGCACAATTGTATTATTTTTTGATGGATAGCCAGGGGGCACACTTCAACACTCAGACATAATTTACAAATGAAGCATTTGTGTTTAGTGAGTCTGCCAGATCAGAGGCAGTATGATGACCAGGGATGTTCTCTTGATGAGTGTGTGAATTGGACAATTTTCCTGTCCAAATGTAACGAGTACTTTTGGGTGTCAAGGAAAATGTATGGTGTAAAAAGTACATTATTTTCTTTACGAATGTAGTGAAGTAAAAGTTGCCAAAAATATTAATAGTAAAGTCATGTAAAGTAAACTACTTAAGTAGTACTTTAATGTATTTTTACTTAAGGACTTTACATCACTGCCCAAATGCCTTCACACCAGTACATTAGCATACTTTATATACTGTTACACATGCACTTATCACATAGTATTCCATACATAAGTTAAGGCCATGCAACCTGAGTTAAAACCTGAGTGAGGTGCACATGTCCAGTACATAAACAGATGCATGCGCCATATATTTAAGTGGTGGACACTTAATACAGTCACATGATATTGTTGTGGTATGTCACAAAATCATGTTACGACCACACATATCAACAATATCAGCCACGTATGGCGTGTGTGTTAGGAGAGAGTCATGTGAATAGAGGCACTGCAGAGAGTGCTGATGAACAGGTCTGTCCGAACCACGCATTAACAAGGGAATCTATAGTCGGAGAGCCTGTTTCTGTCCTGCCCTTGACTTTGGTGCAGGGCATGTGATGTCCATAGCCTCTTTGTCGCAAAACTCCCTGATCTTGTCAAAAAGATAGTTTGTCTAGCTGTGTCCGGTCCAGGTGGTGCTTTTATAGGCAGACCATCTATGGGAGGAAGGATGTCAGCGTTGCGCTTCAGCTGAAACCTGGTCACGACAGTCCGAACGCCCCTTGGCGACAACACCAGGCTCCAGAGCATCGAAGGTGTAAAACAGCGAATAACAAAAAAATCTGAATACATTACAACCCTGCACAACATCAATTCACCTCCCAAGTTTAGATAAGAATAACCTCATACAAAGAAAATACTTTTTTACCTGAAGTGCTGATCTGTGGCACTGAAGTATGGAGTCAGGTGTTGTTGCCAGCCATAGCTTTCCACAAGCACCGTACCATCCTCCAGGCCAACCAGCTGTGGGATGTTTACCCCTGTCACTGTGCTGTCCTTCACAACACCAGCAATCTCAGACAAAGTGTTCACTCTGGTCTTTCTGAAGCGCTGCTTGATGAGGCCGAAGCACAAGTCAGGGGCAAACTTGGTGTGGCCTGTGATCAGGAAGTGAAGGTCCAAATTGTCGTGGAGCTTGTGCATGGTCCACCAGGTACAATACCAGAGCACAAACTTGTTCTTGTTTTGGCCACTGCAGTTATCACAATTCAGGTCCACACGTGTTTTCCCAACTCTATATATAGTTGGTGAAGAAATGGTGCATGTAGTTGATGACTGCGCTGCTGCCTTAGCTTGCTTGGGCCAGCTCTCTTTTTGATGACTGTATGACTGGTGTGTTCTACTGATTAATGCTGAAAGACAAATTCCAGATACAAATATTGTAGCATTATTATACAATAGATGCGAAATGGCATTCTGCGATATCACTACACACAGTTCATACAGGTAATGTTAGCTACTGTAGCTAACCAGCCATCTAACGTCAGCTGGCTAGCTAACAGCAAGCTTTAACTAGCAATACAGACTGATTGTCATAGCTAGCTAAAGTTAAACAATAAGTTCAATGTTAGCTAGCTGACATTAGGCTATAACTAGCAACGTGAAATGGCATTCTGAGAAAACATCACTAATGTTACACACACTTCATACACGTACAGTTGAATTCGTAAGTTTACATACAACTTAGCCAAGTACATTTAAACTCAGTTTTTCACAATTCCTAACATTTAATCCTAGTAAAAAATTAGGTCAGTTAGGATCACCAATTTATTTTAAGAATGTGAAATGTCAGAATAATAGTAGAGAGAATGATTTATTTCAGCTTATATTTCTTTCATCATATTCCCAGTGGGTCAGAAGTTTACATACACTCAATTAGTATTTGGTAGCATTTCCTTTAAATTGTTTAACTTGGGTCAAACCTTTCGGGTAGCCTTCCACAAGCTTCCCACAATAAGTTGGGTGAATTTTGTCCCATTCCTCCTGACAGAGCTGGTGTAACTGAGTCAGGCTTGTAGGCCTCCTTGCTCACACACGCTTTTTCAGTTCTGCCCACAAATTTTCTATGGGATTGAGGTCAGGGCTTTGTGATGGCCACTCCAATACCTTGACTTTGTTGTCCTTAAGCCATTTTGCCACACCTTTGGAAGTATGCTTGGGGTCATTGTCCATTTGGAAGACCCATTTGTGACCAAGCTTTAACTTCCTGACTGATGTCTTGAGATGTTGCTTCAATATATCCACATCATTTTCCTACCTCATGATGCCATCTATTTTGTGAAATGCACCAGTCCCTCCTGCAGCAAAGCACCCCCACAACATGATGCTGCCACCCCCGTGCTTCACGGTTGGGATGGTGTGGTTTTGGAGCAGTGGCTTCTTCCTTGATGAGCGGCCTTTCAGGTTATGTCGATATAGGACTCGTTTTCCTGTGGATATAGATACTTTTGTACCTGTTTCCTCCAGCATCTTCACAAGGTCCTTTGCTGTTGTTCTTGGATTGATTTGCACTTTTCACACCAAAGTACGTTCATCTCTAGGAGACAGAATGCGTCTCCTTCCTGAGTGGTATGACGGCTGCGTGGTCCCATGGTGTTTATGCTTGCGTACTATTGTTTGTACAGATGAACGTGGTACCATCAGGCATTTGGAAATTGCTCCCAAGGATGAACCAGACTTGTGGAGGTCTACAATTTTTTTTCTGAGGTCTTGGCTGATTTCCCCATGATATCAAGCAAAGAGACACAGAGTTTGAAGGTAGGCCTTGAAATACATCCACAGGTACACCTCCATTTGACTCAAATGATGTCAATTAGCCTATCAGAAGCTTCTAAAGCCATGACATAATTTTCTGGAATTTTCCAAGCTGTTTAAAGGCACAGTCAACTTAATGTATGTAAACTTCTAACCCACTGGAATTGTGATACAGTGAATTATAAGTGAAATAATCTGTCTGTAAACAATTGTTGGAAAAATTACTTTTGACATGCACCAAGTAGATGTCCTAACCGACTTGCCAAAACTATAGTTTGTTAACAAGAAATTTGTGGAGTGGTTGAAAAACTAGTTTTAATGACTCCAACCTAAGTGTGTGTAAACGCCCGACTTCAACTCTAAGTTAATGTTAGCTAGCAAGCCAGCCACCTAACCTCAGCTAATGTTAGCTAGGTAACAGCAAGCTGTAACTTGGGATCTTTTGTTTAGACATGTCACATTAACGTTAGCTAGCTAAAAAATGTACTATTTTCCCAATCCATAGAGTAACGTTACTAGCAATACAAACCGATTGTCATAGCAAGCTAAAGTTAACCAAATTACATTAGATTCATTGTTAGTTAGCAAGCCAGCCATCAAACTCCAGCTGGCTAGCTAACAGCAAGCTTTAGCTTGCAATGAAACAACTTTTGGACAAAATTAGAAACTTATAATATCTGAATCTGTAGCTAGATTCTTACCTGTATACATGGATGAAAGCTTAGTTTGCACAGCTTGTTTGGCCCGTTGTGTTTCACTGATTTCAAAACGTGTTATGAAATGAGAGAGTCAGCATTGCGTGGCACGATCGTCGTCCAGAAAGTAGTCCATCACAACTTTTTCCCACTGACCTTTGTTGATAGCGCCTGATAAATCCAGGGCAGCAATGTTATTGAGAGCAGTAGCAACATAATATGTTTACAAAAAAACTGCAGTAGAAACTATTATTTACGCATTACGAGCAGCAGGCAACACCGACCAATACAAACTCATCTCTCGGCATGTCCAGCCCACTCATTATCTCAGCCAATCAAGGCTAGCGGGAAGGTTGCTCACTTTTTCTGTGGCTAAACCAACTAGGCTCATAATTTAACAATTCTATTCATATTTACAGATGACATACCCGTTTGATATTAAGGCACATGAAAGTTCACATATTCGAGAAGGCATATCTGCCAAAAAACACATTTTGATTAAAAAAAATAATGTTTTATTACGTTTAAAAGGCTCTCCTGGGAAGTCGTGACTTGCGACATACGCCTAGTTTCCTGAATCGGGTCACAAATGTGCAAACATTTCTAAAAACCTGTTTTCACTTTGTCATTATCGGGTATTGTGTTTAGATTGATGAGGAAAAACATTTAATTTAATACATTTTAGAATAAGGCTGTAACGTGACAAAATATGGAAAAAGTCAAGGGGTCTGAATACTTTCCGAATGCACCGTATATAGACACTGGTATTGTGCTGGAGATAATAAAAATGTGGCTGAAAAGTGATGGAATTGCACTTTAAAATACAGATGCATTGTAGTAGTAAGGACCAAAGGAGCCTGGGTCATTTTAGATATCTGTCATTAATAGCAGCATAGCAGCGACATCGCAGAATGTCTGGCATTCTGGTTTAAAAAGACACTCCAGGGGTTACTAGCCAATGGCGTAAACACTTACACCAGGACTGAACTGCACACATCACAATAGCTTTTCCGAGCCAAGCGTGGGGGATATCTGGCCCGTGTGGTGCACTGTGGGGAACGGGGGCAGAGAGGCACAATGTTAATGCATTCCCCTCTGTGAGGTACTCTAATTACAACACACACACATAGCACCTCAGTCTAACCCCCGACCATCTCTGTTGCCCCGACACTCTTTGTTCTGTTCTGGGTCAAATAAATCTGCTCAGCCGCTGACCACTAATCCCCTGGTCATGAATTAAGATGAGTTCATTTCAGGGACTACAGAGCTGTCATTATGGAGTCCTTTGTCTTTACTAGTGCCATGCTGGGCTGAACCAGGTCAAGGCTTCACTGCCAGTCAGGATTAGGTGAATACAGGCCCTCATGTTTGTGTGCGTATGTGTTTCATATACTTTGTTGGCGTTGATGTGGTTTGTATCCTCTGGGAACCATCCAGTGTGCACAGACACACATCATGTTTACACAGGTGAAGTCAGTACTGAATGACAACTGACAGCTCCATTATCATGTCCTCTGGCATTCTACCGCCATGCGTGCGCCACCTCCAATACTTGCACTGCACAGGGAATCTACAAGAAGGCTTCTAACAGGCATCTGTTTAACTTCTAGAGCTGGAGAGCTTCAGTGTTTCAGTAAAGCCCCTTGTTAGCTGGTAGTTTGGTTCCCAACATGGCTGCTGTGCATTAGCCTAGTGGCTGGACAGAGTATGACCTGATAGCTGCTGAACGCTATGGGTAGAGATCATCTCCACGTTGACGCACAGCACTCTGATTTCACTCGTTGGCGCCACATAGACTTGTGTGGGGTGTTTAGGGCTGTTGCGGTTACCATGTAACCGCCACACAGGCAGTCATGAGTCACGACCGTAGTAAAATTCCACGTGACTCGTAATCTCCTCTCTGGGGCAGCAGCGTAGCCTAGTGGTTAGAGCGTTGGACTAGTAACCGAAAGGTTGCAAGTTCAAATCCCCGAGCTGACAAGGTACAAATCTGTCGTTCTGCCCCTGAACAAGGCAGTTAACCCACTGTTCCTAGGCCGTTATTGAAAATAAGAATTTGTTCTTAACTGACTTGCCTAGTAAAATAAAAATTATGCACTCTGGACATGCTGTGGTAGTACCTAACTTGCTAACGGTCAGGGTGCTAATGGCCTAGTACTCAGGGCTCTGTTGTCCCTCTTAACCACTATGACAGCAATGCAAATGCAGTTGTGTGTGATTTTAAAACTCGCCTCACTGCGATGATCAATTTGAAGAAAGGAGTTCAGCATCAGGATGAAACAAACTACATGGTCGTTGTGGATG
This sequence comes from Salmo salar, assembly GCF_965601325.2. Classification (NCBI taxonomy): domain Eukaryota; kingdom Metazoa; phylum Chordata; class Actinopteri; order Salmoniformes; family Salmonidae; genus Salmo; species Salmo salar. The sequence goes on from NC_138306.1 coordinate 67,889,785, forward strand.
TTGTTTCAAAGCCTAACACAATGAAATGGACAGCACTTTCTAAGGCGATGATTCATTCAAAACACCCATGTGCATATTAGAGCTTATGAATCAAAATGATAATTGTGCCGTTATACAATATAGCCTTCCGCATATTACGCATGGCGAAAAAAATACGAAACAGATTGAGGATGTCTTTGGTCCATAATCAGTCTAGCCTAAACTCCAAAATTAAACACATTCCAGTCATCGCCTTTGAGTGTATCATTATGCATACTGGGTGGTCTGGTTACCTTAACCTCTCTAGGGTCGGCGGGACGAAATCGTCCCACCTACGTAACAGCCAGTGGAATCCTGTGCCGCGTTATTCAAATACCTTAGAAATGCTATTACTTCAATTTCTCAAACATATGACTATTTTACACCATTTTAAAGACAAGACTCTCGTTAATCTAACCACACTGTCCGATTTCAAAAAGGCTTTACAACGAAAGCAAAACATTAGATTATGTCAGCAGAGTACCCAGCCAGAAATAATCAGACACCCATTTTTCAAGCTAGCATATAATGTCACAAAAACCCAGAAGACAGCTAAATGCAGCACTAACCTTTGATGATCTTCATCAGATGACACACCTAGGACATTATGTTATACAATACATGCATGTTTTGTTCGATCAAGTTCATATTTATATCAAAAAACAGCTTTTTACATTAGCATGTGACGTTCAGAACTAGCATACCCCCCGCAAACTTCCGGTGAATTTACTAAAAATGTACTAAATTACTCACGATAAACGTTCACAAAAAGCATAACAATTATTTTAAGAATTATAGATACAGAACTCCTCTATGCACTCGATATGTCCGATTTTAAAATAGCTTTTCGGTGAAAGCACATTTTGCAATATTCTAAGTAGATAGCCCGGCATCACAGGGCTAGCTATTTAGACACCCAGCAAGTTTAGCACTCACCAAAGTCAGATTTACTATAAGAAAAATGTTATTACCTTTGGTGTTCTTCGTCAGAATGCACTCCCAGGACTTCTACTTCAATAACAAATGTTGGTTTGGACCCAAATAATCCATAGTTATATCCAAACAGCGGCGTTTTGTTCGTGCGTTCAAGACACCATCCGAAAGGGTAAAGAAGGGTGACGAGCACGACGCATTTCGTGACAAGAAATTTCTAAATATTCCATTACCGTACTTCGAAGCATGTCAACCGATGTTTAAAATCAATTTTTATGCCATTTTTCTCGTAAAAAAGCGATAATATTCCGACCGGGAATCTGCGTTTAGGTAAAAAGACGAAAGAAAATAAAGCATGGGGTCGACTCGTGCACGCGCCTAAGTCCATTGTCTTCTGATCGGCCACTTGTCAAAAGCGCAAATGTGTTTCAGCCTGGGGCTGCCTCGATATCATTCAGCTTTTTCCCGGGCTCTGAGAGCCTATGGGAGCCGTAGGAAGTGTCACGTTACAGCAAAGATCCTCAGTCTTCAATAAACAGAGACAAGAAGAACAAGATCTTGTCAGAGAGGGCACTTCCTGTAAGGAATCTTCTCAGGTTTTTGCCTGCCATATGAGTTCTGTTATACTCACAGACACCATTCAAACAGTTTTAGAAACTTTAGGGTGTTTTCTATCCAAAGCCAATAATTATATGCATATTCTAGTTACTGGGCAGGAGTAGTAACCAGATTAAATCAGGTACATTTTTTTATCCGGCCGTGTCAATACTGCCCCCTACCCCCAACAGGTTATGCTACGCTCCAAAATGTCTATCCACGAGTCTGGGAGAGAACTTATAGCCCTAGGCGATGCTGTTGGTTCATTGATTGTGCTAACAGTTAGCCTACAATTGTAGTGAATTTTCATTTTGAATGGCCTAGTAATAGGGCTTTTTAAAATGTATTATTGATTGGGTGACAAATGACCTTTTAGCTCTAGAATATCTCACCACCGTGCGTTTCCATCTCCTCCTCTCTCTCCTTTATTGCTTTCTGCAGCGTGCAGAGGGGCTGTCAACAGTTTAGTGACATATGTTTCATATTGATGTTCCTGAACAGATTTCACTTAGTGTAAATGAGAACTTGTTCTCAACTAGCCTACCTGGTTAATTGTTTTTATTTTTAGTATTTTTTTTTAATACCTTTATTTAACAAATTCTTATTTTCAATGACAGCTTAGGAACAGTGGGTTAACTGCCTTGTTCAGGGGCAGAACAACAGATTTTTACCTTGTCAGCTCGGGGATTCGATCTTGAAACCTTTCGGTTACAAGTCCAACGCTCTAACCACTAGGCTACCTGCCGCCCCAATAAATAAATAAATAAAGGTGAAATAAAAAAATTACAAAAATAGTAGCCTGGTGGGTAGCCTATATGACATGGGCCAATCAAATCAGGCAAAGAGAAGTCACTGTGTGTAGTATAATTTGTGTTCCTTCCTTCTCCCAGCTCTCTGTAAATAATACATGGTCTGGTTCTGTGTTCCGGAAGACTGTGGCTGCACATTGCCCTGACACTTCTAGAAAGCAGGCTGTGAGGCCTTGTTGTGAAACGCTTACAATGCTCAACCTCCAGTTAGAAACCCAGTAGGGTAAGCATTACACATACTTGTGTGATAGATTTGCAATAACCCTCTATCAATTAAGTATTTTTAGGCTACACTGTATTGGAGGTTTCAATCGCTTTATGGCCAACACACTTCCCAGTCCTATGTCGCTTCAGTCGTCTGTATCATGAGATAGTCATGTATCTGTACCACAGACTTTTGACGGTCTTGTCTGGTTTCTCTCCCTGCAGAAGCACGATCAAGGACAGGTCCTGCTGGATGTAGTGTTTAAACACCTGGAGCTGACGGAGAGAGACTACTTCGGCCTCCAGCTGGCCGACGACTCCTCAGACAGTCAGGTGAGGCCTCTTATCGGAACCCAGAACCAAATCTTGCGTAAGCTAGGTAACTAGCTAGCTGCTCGATTGGCTCGTTTATTTCGACAGGCTGTCGCAAGAGATTAGGTGAGGCCGTGAGGTTGTGCGCGTTAGACCACATTGCAGTCGGACGGCGCAGAATCATTGATCTGCAAATCAACTGGCTTCCGAAATGACTAATTATTATGTGATCAGGATTAGCGGATCTACGCAGGGCCCTGCTCTGGCTGATCCCCTCAAATACTCTGATTGGCAGCATAGCAGCATCTCATGAATAGGCTTTCTCCAGCCCTGTCAGCAAACTGTGGCGTTTCTGCAGCAAACCGATTGAGATACTAAGAAGATTATGGGTCATGACCTGCAAACAATGGAGTTGAAACAGTCGCTAGAATACTGTGAAGGGGCTACAGATTGTGTTTCTGAAAGTTCACAAAATAACAATGCAAATATTCATTTGTGACAGCAGAAATTCAGACTTTTGTACATATGTATATTTTTGATGATGCTGTCTCACAGAACAGTTCGATTTCTATACGGAACATGCTCTAATGTTTTGAGTAAAAATGTATCTTAATTTCTTTATGGCCTATTTTCCCTCTTGTCCCGTACTGTGTCTGAGGTTGTCTTCATCCATATTTTACAGAGGTGGCTGGATCCGACCAAACCCATCAGAAAGCAATTAAAAGGTATGTTTGATACATTTGGAATATTCTCTAGTATTTTCATTATTATATTTATTGCTAGTTTTAGTTCCATTAATCTGCTTGTTTGTTTTTCTTCAGGGGGGTCTCCACACAGTTTAAATTTTAGGGTTAAATTCTTTGTAACCGACCCCAATAAACTTCAGGAGGAGTATACAAGGTAAGTGCTTAATGGGTGGCACTGTGACAGAAATAGGAAGTACACTATAGGTCTTCCTCACTGCTATTCTCTAGACAGTTTGATTATAAGGGGACTTAAAAGCTCTGTATTGATCTTGCTGTTTTGGGTCCCCTTTAGGTACCAGTACTTTTTGCAGATTAAACAGGACATACTTAGTGGAAGGTGAGTGTGGATTTGATAAACACGCAGCTCTGTATGTGGTTGGTTTATTCAAACATTTTTAATAATCTTCATGTGGTGAATTTGAGTTATAACTGAATCCTCGGCTCGCAGACTGCCGTGTCCATACATCACAGCCGCTCTTCTTGCTTCATACGCTGTTCAATGTAAGTACTTCAATTATTCCTCTTAGCTATTCAACTAGAACTATACTACTGACTTATGGTCGCATAAATTCTGCCTGAAACCTTGTAACTAACTGGACTAATGATAGAAAATGTTAAATAGTGTATTATCTCTATCACCCTCTTAATATCCACCATGTGATTTCAAGCATTGAGAGTATGGGGGGGGGATCAGACTATTACAGTAGCTTGGAAAGCCCAGACCGAAACACAACTGTAATACTACTTCATACTGTACTTGGCTTGTAATGATGCAGCTTCCTTGTAGCCTGGCTGCTGCGGGTCTTTGTTTACACATTGACCCCAATACGCCGCTGAGGGGGGAGGAGTAACAGCACAATCACCACAACCAGGCTGGCAGCAGGGCAGAAGAACACTGCTCATTGGTTGTTAGCTTAATAGGCTGGCTGACTGCCTGGCTTGCTGGCTGACTGGCTGACTGGATGGCTGGGATAACTGGCTGACTGGCTGACTCCCTCGTGGGGTTGTAGTAAACGTATCATGCTATGTGGGAGGTATAGAGGTCACAGGAGGAAATGGAAAGTTGCCATGGTGGTCTCACCGCATTTACTGTAATAACAACAATAGAATGGAGGACATTTCACAAGTGCCAGTCTGTCTGTCAGTCACAATTCTGACCAGGATAGTTAGTGTATACTGGGCTATTACTGTTCATTTTTCCCACTGTTTTGGCATACTGATGTAGTTTCTATTAAAATGAAAGAGCGGGGCTCTTTATTAATTGATTCACATTATTGTGCTACATACTTTTCTTAAAGTGCTTCGGAAATAGAGGCACTTAACCCCCAACTTTCTCATGTCTGCTCCCTTTTCATTATGGAAGATGGCATGTGTCCCAAATGGCACCCTGTTCCGTATATAGTGCACTATTTTTGACCAGAACCCTATGAGCCCTGGTCAAAAGTAGTGCACTGTATAGGGGATAGGGTGCGATTTGGGACGAAGGCAGACTGTTTATACAGTATGGAAACACTGAGGCACTCAGCAGGAGGACTCGTCTCTGTCTCTCTTTTCTAAACATTGACAAAAAAGTGTTTGGCTCCTCTCAAGCTGCAAAAGTCCTGCTTCTTTCCGTTTGCACACAAAGGACAAGTTTGACCAGAAAATTAGTGAATGAATGGGAGCTGTGCAGGAGGGAGAGAAGGAGAGGATTAAAGGCCTCATTGTGCTCTATGTCACACACACACACACACACACACGCACACTTGCACTTACACACTCACACACTGTGTGCTTTGTGTTGTGTTGCAGCTGAGCTAGGGGACTACAGTCAGGACGAGAACTTGCCCGGCTACCTCTCCGAATACTCTTTCATCCCCAACGCACCACAAGACTTTGAGAAAGAGATTGCCAAACAGCATCAGCAACACAAGTAAGAAGCAATCTCTCAACTGACATTGTGTGAGTGTGCGGATACATTGGTGTAAAACGGGAAATGCACAGAAAATATCAAATAACTTGTAGATTAAACAGGGATGGACTCTGCTCATTCGCTGAAGCTGAGGCTGAGGCGGCTCAGACTTTGTGCCCAGGTCAGAACAAGGGCTGTCATTGTTCATCCTCTCAAGTAGATGGTAGGGTGGCCTACTCTCCGCTCTCTGAATGGCCTGTGTGGAGCCAACTAAAGTGTCTCTCTCTCGCTCTCTCTCCCTATCTCGCACTCTCACTCTTTTTCCTTTCAGGGGACTGCCTCCTGCCCAGTCAGAGTTCAATTATCTAAACACAGCACGGACGCTAGAGCTCTATGGAGTCGAATTGCACTATGCAAGGGTAAGGGTTCAGGTGTGAAATGGAGTGATGGGTGCATACTATGCTCCCCAATCAACCTCTGTTAAGTAGAATCCATACATAGGAAGTCAAAAAGCTGGGCACCTTACAATCCTCCCTGTCCTTTTTCCCCTCCTCCGTTACAGGATCAAAGCAACACTGAGATTTTAATCGGAGTGATGTCAACTGGGATTGTCACCTATAAGAACAGGGTACGAATCAACTGCTTTCCATGGTGAGTCAAATCAGTTGAGTATGTTTCCACATTCAGCCACATTCTCCATATAGGGGAGCCATTGGATGGGACGCTCAGAACCTAAAGAGTATTATAAATTGGGTGGTTCGAGCCCTGAATGCTGATTGGCTGACAGCTGTGGTATATCAGACCGTATACCATGGGTATGACAAAACATTTATTTTTACTGCTCTAATTACATTGGTAACCAGTTTCTAATAGCCATAAGACACCTCGGGGTTTGTGGTATATGGCCAATATACCACGGCGAAGGGCTGTTTTCAAGCACCCCGCGTTGCATCGTGACTAAGAACAGCCCTTAGCCGTGGTATATTGGCCATATACCACACCTCTTCGGGCCTTATTGCTTAAGTAACAAACAGCAGTAGCAAACATTGGATGGATAGCATTTATGATGCTGTACTTCTTTGGCCCAGATTTAGCCATAACTTACTCCAGCTCTACTGTAAAGTGACAACATGAGCCCTCTCCCCACTGTTTGATCTTGCCCTACTCCCTTTGATGGTACAGTACAGTGAGAGTTTATCTTCATGAAAAGAGACTTCTGCAGAAATGAGTAATAGTGTAATTGTGTCAGGTTGCGACAGTGCGGTCTATATTTAGATTCTCCCTCTGAGTCATGCTTTAAGGAACCAGGGAAATAGGCCAGCAGGCACAATGGAACTTTCGAACACCTGAAAATGATTTGTTTCTGATTGAAGAAACAGAGGGGATTCTTATGGATGATAACATGGGTGGCAAACGGGACTATGTATTCTATAAGCTTATCCAGTGGCTTCAGAATACTGGATAAGATCTCTGTTATGTAGGAAATAAAGGAGAGATTCCTTCCTATTGGTGGTAAAAGCTTATTTTTCTTTCTTTCAGGCTACAGATTGTAAAGATCTCGTTTAAATGTAGACAGTTTTTTATTCAACTCCGAAGAGAATTGGTAAGTATGTCCTGGTTTCAACTGTGATTGCATCCCTACTATTCTGCCCTACCAAGAAAAAAGGCAGTAACTGCTCATTTGGTTGAAAATGAGTTAATGTCATTTTTGCTATATTAAATACATGCTTAATCATGTGGACAAGTATCCTGCCTCTATTGTACTGTGTTTTGGAGAAAATGGGGGTCATGTTAGCAGTAACTGCATAACGTTACTGTGAAATCAAGGTAAATATAAAAGCCATTTTTCTCAGTTCCACGCGATGAGCAGCTACTGCCTTTTTGCTTGGTAGGGCAGTATTGTGCGAGCTCAAATTCTCTCTCATCATTATTCATATTGGAGAATGCATAATGCACGGTGTGTGTGTGCTAGGCTGGTCAAATGAAACTAAATCTAAAAGGATTTGATCCCAACAAGGGCGTCTAGTAGTGGAAGACACACAAAAACACCTGGTTGAATAATGCAAGCCAAGGAGACCTTTGAAAGCAGTTGTACAGTACTTGATATCTAGATGAAATGATGTCATGCGCTATAATTCATGTATCCGAGTAGAGATGTACTACAGAGCACACCATAGTGTCTGGCCTAGAAGAAGCTATCTCATGGCCAGCTATGCAAGTCGAAGGGTGATTTTGTCCTCTGCATCCATGTTCTTTTAGCTAGATCTGTGTGACATCAGTTGATCATGTGTGATAATCACACACACCTACTGTACTGTACGCCTAAGTGTGCTGAGCCCACCACTGACCTCTCGCTCTCTCATCCTCTCTTTCTCTCTCTCTCGCCCTCTCTCTCTTGCCCCCTCGCTCGCTCGCTCGCTCGCTCTCTCGCCCTCCCCCTCTCTTTCTCTCTCTCGCCCTCCCCCTCTCTTTCTCTCTCTCGCCCTCCCCCTCTCTTTCTCTCTCTCGCCCTCCCCCTCTCTTTCTCTCTCTCGCCCTCCCTCTCTCTCGCTCTCCCTCCCTCCCTCTCCAGAATGAGAGCCGTGAGGCGCTGTTAGCCTTTCACATGGTGAACTACCGAGCCTGTAAGAACCTATGGAAGGCCTGTGTAGAGCACCACACCTTCTTCAGACTGGACCGACCCTTACCACCACAGAAGAACTTCTTTGCACATGTCTTCCAACTGGGCTCCAAGTACCGCTACTGGTGAGTGGGCCTGGGGAATGTGTCGCTGTGTCCCAAAATGGCACCCTATTCCTTATAAAGTGCACTACTTTAGACCAGGCCCTGGTCAAACGGAGTGTACTATGTAGGGAATATGGTGCCATTTTGAAGTGCATAGTCTCTGGTGACGTTAGCCTTTAGCCGATTTGGTCCATGGCGCTGAGGTTGCATATTAAAATGTGTTTTGAAAGAGAGTCAGTGATCAAGTTGGGATCCCAGCAGGCAGAACTGGCTGTAATGATGGCGTTTCAACCAGCTTTTCCCGCTAAGATTGTGTTTGTTTGTCAATGTTTACATGAGTCTTGTGAACGATAGTGTGTGTAACTGTATAGCTGCTGTCTGAAGGTGTCTAACCCTCACCAGAGAAAACAGTACACTCTTAGAAAAAGGGTTCTGCGGTTGTCCACATTGAAAAACCCTTTTTGGTTCCAGGTAGAATGCTTTTTGGTTCCATGTAGAACCCTCTGTGGAAAGGGTTCTACATGAAACCCCCAAAAGGTTCTACCTGGAACCAAAAAGGGTTCTTCAAAGGGTTCTCCTATGGGGAAAGGTAGCACCTTCTTTTTCTGAGTGTAGGCTACACATGACCTAATCCTTTCAATTTCCCTTGACTCACTCAGTTCAGATCCAGTCCTCCCTAATTTGTGTTGCCCTCAGGATAACACCATCGTAATTTTGCTGACGCATATTTACATTTTTGTACCAATCACGACGGTGCCATTTGACCCATTGTGCCGCGTATCACAGAAATCGTGTGGGCTGGTTTGCATAACACAGGAATATGTTTACTGTGCCTCCTACAACTGCCAGTAGAGACCCAAAGCTCCAGTCCTCTCAGCTTTCCCAATGCCATGTCACGACGTATGAGTGACTGACAAATAATGTGACAGAGTAAAGAGAGCTGTGGTTTCACACACTGGGGCGTGTCCCTCTCAATACGTCCTGCTGGCTCACCACACACATTTATAAAATGTCTAAAAAGTAGATAGTGCAACACTGGTTTGGTCCTATCTTATTCCAGGAAATGAAAGTGTGAGGGCAGAGGTTGCTGGTGAGTGTTTTCCGTTAAATGTTAAAGAGATCATGTTTCTGTGTTATATGCAGTGGTAGGACAGAGGTGCAGTCTGTCCAGTACGGCAAGGAGAAGGGCATCAAGGACAGGGTGTTCGCCAGGTAAGACCCATCCTGAAGCCCAAATGAAGTGACACTATTGCTTACTGATACTAAGAGAATGACGTCAGAAATGTGAGAACATGAAGAGACGGGGATGGAGGAATCGTACACTGAATAAGGAGCAAAAGTCTAATGAGTCGTAAACCGTTCTCATCCTGCTAAATTGAAATCTGATGAACATGTTACCTGCTGCAATCCAATCTATCAATAACAATGACCTCCATATCATCAACCCATCAGGTCTCCCAGTAAGCCCTTGGTGAGGAGGCCGATGGGTGGAAGGATGGACTGGGAGTCAGTCAGCCGGAACTCCAGAGCCTCTCTGTCTGACGACCGCCTGGAGACCCAGAGCCTGCCCACACGCTCCCCACCAGGCACCCCCAACCAGTGAGTAGCCCTAACCCGTAGTGTAAGCAAACAGTACATTCCTTAGTTTCAAATCCATGAGCGGGACTGAACAAGTGCACACTTCGGGGAGACGGAGGGTAAAGGAAATTGGGCTATAGATGTAACCTACTGTTGAGGAGGAGGAGCAATGCCAAGTAACTCTAAATAACCTTGGATGACTACACTCGGGTACCTTACATGGCCCTCCCTCCTCCTCTCTCCTCTTGTCTCAGCAGGAACTCCAAGTTTGCACAAGAGCGCCTGCGGCCGTCCTCCGTGGGACACCTGCTGGACCATGTGATCTACCACGACCATGCCTCGCCCTGCCCGACCTTCGCTAATCACAAGTCAGCCTCCTCAACCCAGGCCAACTCCATCAGCCTAGATTCTACCCCGTAAGTCTGTCTGCCACACACGCCCACGCACACACAGCCCTGAGTCATTTCAAACCAAAACATCAGACAAAAGAAGAAACATGGACACCGCTCTTGATAGTATCACTGCTCTTTAATAACCTTCAGGTATCGGCCTCAAGGCCTCCGTCAGAGCGTTGAGGCCGATGCCTAAAGCTTATTAAAGAGCAGTGATACTATCAAGAGCGGTGTCCATGTTTCTTCTTTTGTCTCATCTTATTCAACTGTTACCATGCACCTACAAAAAAAATCAGCTCAGATGTGCCTTTTGAATTTTCAAACCAAAAGACCAGGCCATGAGCGTCTCTTTCATCGAGACTTGATCGGGTTGAATGTCCTCATACCGTAAACACACACATACACACACACACACACACACACACACACACACACACACACACACACACACACACACACACACACACACACACACACACACACACACACACACACACACACACCGCCCTCTGATTTCTATGTCTTTACAAACCATTTGTTTTTATTATGTAAATACCCCGGGGCTGTAGCACCAAGCTCCGGCTGCCTGTCGACTACAAAATAGGCCTCTTTCATGGCTGTCATTTAAGCGTCCATAATGAGGTTGGTGCTTGGCAGGCAGGCCGAAGCCAAAGAGCTGCAGCAGTAGGTTGGGGCTGCAGGCACATCACAATGGCGAATGCTTGTTATGTTAATAACACAGACAGAGTGGGCTGAACCATTGCAAATCTTCTCATAACATCAAGGAAATATGCCATTACCCCGTTTCTCTTTCACTCTTGTGAAGGATGGTGACACACAGACAGTATTCTCTGAAAGAGCAGATTTCTTTGAAGTGGTTTGGCGTGTTTGTTTCGACTTGGATCGTTTTTTCTCTCTCTCTCTCTTCTCTCTCTCTTCTCTCTCTTGCTCACTCGCTGTTTCCCTCTTTCTTTGGATAGGCACTTCCTCAGTGTACCTGTGCATGTCGTTTTTTGACCTTATCGCTCTCTGTGATCCTCTGTGTATCTCTGTGTAAACTCCTTTTGAGGAGCCCATAGCGCTAGACGATGTTTGTTTTGGTGAGTGCTGTCCCAACCGGTTAACCTCCACCAGGGTCTGCTCAGGGCTGCTCCGAGGCAGACAGCAGGCTAGACAACGTGGAGGCTCTCTGACTGGGGGAAGTACATGAACACATCAAGCTGAGGGTAATATGCTGGTTGGACACACAGCGCCTTTCCAAGGGGCTAGTAAGCCGTTCTCGTCCACAGGTTGAGGCTATAGCACTGAGCAATGTTAGGAAATAGGGGGAAGAGTTCCTATGAACTGAGAAACCCCTCTGCTCTGACTGAGCCCTGTAATGATTCAGTGTACACAGAAGATGATCATTACCTTCTGAGAAATGGGGTCAGGTGAAAGGTCCATATTCCATTGAGAGGTTAAGCTCTGGAACATCACAGTTTCCACTGTGTAGTTAATGTTGAGTCAGAGAGCTCTCGACTAAGTGTGTGCGTTTCCAGGTTCATATATAAACACGCAATAACACGCTTAATTTATGCATTTATTGACTTGTTCTCAATAAAGCCAGCACTGGGTTGAGGTTTGGATATATATACTGTATTCTGATTTTGCCGCGAGGACTCATTTGGATTTGTCTGTGTCCAGGTCACCAGACTCGACCGTCGACGGCCAGCCGCCAGCTCTTCCCCCTAAGCAGGCCAGGAGGCCTCTGTGCAGTCAGTCCCAGTCCCACTCTCAGCAGGAGTTGGACAACCACATCAATGAGCTGTACGACACGCCTCTGTCAGAAGACAAGACTATGGTAGGAGAGAGACCTACGCGCGCACGGACGCACACTCACACGTTGTGATTTCGTTTGACTAAAACGTTGTTTTGTGCGTTGTGTTTCTTCTTCTCACTCTCCCAGCCCAATGGAGTGCTTCCTCATGACAATCTGGTGTTCATTAAAATGTGCCCCGACGAACAAGGACGATTTGGATTCAATGTGAAGGGTGGGCTGGACCAGAAGATGCCTGTGATCGTGTCCCGAGTGGCCCCGGGAACAGCGGTACGTGTCCTACTACCTGGGCTACCGTCACTGCCAAACCCCTGAACTTCTCAAATGACCTTCACAGGTAATGAATTATGAAAAACCACACTGTTCTCTTCTATTCTGTTTTAATGCCCTCCCCAGGCTGACCTGTGTGTTCCCCGGCTGAACGAGGGAGACCAGGTGGTTCTGATTAACGGTCAGGACATCTCAGAGCACACCCACGACCAGGTGGTCATGTTCATCAAGGCCAGCTGTGAGGAGAGCGACTCAGGAGAGCTGAACCTGCTGGTCAGACCCAACGGTGAGGAGAGAACAGAACAGCCCTCTAACAGGCCTTGTGGTCCTTTACGGTCATTTATGATCCTTTGCGGTCCTCTGTAGCTCAGTTGATAGAGCATGGCAACGACAGGATAGTGGGTTTAATTCCCAGGACGACCCATACATTAAAAACAAATGTCACTTTGAATAAAATCATCTGCTAAATGGCATGTATTATTATTCAATTTTTTTACAGCAGGGTTTGTAAAACCATAGCTTGCCTGTCCCTGAAACAAGAGCGAGTGAGTAAGGGACCATAGCTTGCCTGTCCCTGAAACAAGAGTGAGTGAGGGACCATAGCTTGCCTGTCCCTGAAACAAGAGGGAGGGAGTAAGGAACCATAGCTTGCCTGTCCCTGAAACAAGAGGGAGTGAGGGACCATAGCTTGCCTGTCCCTGAAACAAGAGGGAGTGAGGGACCATAGCTTGCCTGTCCCTGAAACAAGAGTGAGTGAGTAAGGGACCATAGCTTGCCTGTCCCTGAAACAAGAGGGAGTGAGGGACCATAGCTTGCCTGTCCCTGAAACAAGAGCGAGTGAGTAAGGGACCATAGCTTGCCTGTCCTGTATTGGGTCAATACAAATCCACTATACTATGATTAAAGCTGGAATCCTTTGCGGTGAAACGGCCACGTCCGTGTGGGATATTACAACAACAAAGACATTGCTTCAAACAACAAGCCCTGTTTCATTCCCTCAGACATGGTTGCACGCGCGATAGAGCAGCAGTGTGTTCTGCGATTTATTTTTATTACGTTTCTCGATGCTCATCTCCTTTTCAAAACCAAAACAACAACAAATGCGCCTGGGGCAGCCAGTGGCGCTGTCTCGCCTAATGCGGATCTCTGCTTTAAGGCAGAGCATCAGTCTGACAGTGTAATGACTTAGGAGGGACGTTTTTCATTTGGCTGCTACCTTTTTGTCGTTCCCTTTTCTCTGTTTTGCTGTCGTTGTTGCTTAGTTTGTCTGAGTGCCTGTCACCTGCAATGGATGTGCAATGTTCAATCACGCTGTCATCCTTCCTGTCGTTCCTTCAGCCATGTATGACCTGGTGGAGGAGGAGAAGCTGGAGGATGGAGATACGGAGTCTAACTACCAGTACTCCCCAGAGAGGGCTCCCCAGGACCAGCCCCAGGACCAGCCCCAGTCCCAGCCAGACCACCACCCATCCTGCTGGAGAGACTCCATACTACAGCTGAAAGAAGGCTTGAGCACTGGGGCCGTACAGCAACAGTTTGATGTTAGTCCACATATACTACAAAATATAGTTTATGTTTAGCTGAAGGAGGGTTTGAGTATTTGGAAGGTTGATGTTTATTGGGATGAATCTTGTCCTGGAGGCAGAGCTGAGCGATTTCTGCTAGATGGGCCAGTTGCAGTCAGAATTGGCTATATTGTAAAGAAAATATTCAAAAATTGGTCTTAATGTAAGGTTAGGGTTAGGCATAAGGTTAGCAGTGTGGCATTATTAGATATATTTTTGTGGTTAACGTTAGGGTTAGGTTTAAAATCAGATTTTATGACTTTGTCGGTGACTTCCCCGCATACTTGCCTCCAATACATGAGTCATTCCAATAAGAGATTTAATTAATGAGGGTTGCAGGTAGCCTAGTGGTTAGAGCGACAAAGTGAAAAATCTGTCGATGTGCCAATGAGCAAGGCACTTAACCCTAATTGCTCCAGGGTCGCCGTTGACAATGACAGACCTGGGTCGTGACCTCACTCTCCGAGGGGTGTCTCAGAGGGAGCTGGGATTTGCAAGAAAACACATCAAATAGGACAAATATAAGCACCCACCAAATTATATTATAATTAAATGCCAACCTGCGAGTACTGGGTCCATACAGGCACAGTTTGATCAAAGATTTTTATAACTAACCCAAGATACAGCACAGCCTGTTTCCATTGGGAGCAAATTAAGCATAGTAGGTAGAACAAGCAAGGAGGTAGGCAAAGCCAAGCACGAGCTAGTGAGATCCTATTGGTGCATTTTAGCATGTATTTGCATAATTCCATTGGGTAACGCCTACTCTGTGAAGTGCTCATGTGCAATAACTAAATTCGCCTTTGCACTCCTAAACAATGCAATTTTTGGAAATGTTGGGAAAGGGTAAAGTTCACAAACTTAGTCCAGTCTTTCCGTAAACAGATTCTTGTTTTGGGAACAGAAAACTGTATGGAGATCAAATGCTTCTTCGATGACAAAATCTACAGAATGGTGGGGAGTGGAAATTTCAACTGGATGCTTCAGATTTATACATCCAGTGTAACAACTGGCTCCTTGCTCTATCTGTGGTGTGATGTTAGTCCACTCATACTAACTATAGTAATATGCTTGTTGTTCACATGGGCCAAATAACTAGCGCTACCTCTGTGGCCCCTGTGACTCTAAACTGCTCCAAGTCCACTTTGATATTATTAAATGCAGTTGGTTATTCAAAGTTTCCACTGGTTCTAGAAAGTATTTCACATTGCACATGGCTAAGACTGATCAGATAGCATCTAAGTAATTCACCGGAAAGAGAGAGATGGAAGAGAGTAAAATAGAGAGATGAAAGGAAATATTGAAAGTCTATTGCTTCCTGTTATTGTTCCACACTGTCTTAAACGTTTCCTGTTCGTGTTCCACTGATGGGTTATCAGTGAGAATGTGGTTTAGTGTAACGTAGAAACCAAGCCCATGTCACGGCCTGGTCTGAACTTCAGTTAACTTATGACAAATGTTAACCATTGTTTTTTGTTGCGATGTTTCTCAGCAACTCTACCGGAAAAGGCCTGGATTGACAATGTCATGTGCCAAATTACCTCAGAACATTTCCAAAAATCGATATCGAGACATTTCACCATGTGAGTATACTGAACCATCAGAACTGACATCTTCTGTCGCATATGCTGTACTTCCTCATACAATGATGTAAGTAATGCCGTCTGTCTCACCTGCCACCCCTTTCTCTCTCATGCTCTCTCTTCCTGTATCTGCTGTCTCACAGATGATGCAACCAGGGTTATTCTGAAGGGCGAGGATGGGGACTATATCAATGCAAATTACATCAATGTGAGGGCCTTCTCCCTTCTTCTTTTCTTGATACTCAACACTCTTTGATATATACGCCACAATCTTTGATTTTATTACCAAGACCGGACACCTTCCTTCGACCTAGGTAATGAATATCTCACACAGCCAAAAACACCACCCGGAAAGAGACAGACTGACTTTGCTTGATAGATACTCACTTCTTAAAAGTGTGTGTACATAGACTGAAACATGGATTATGCTTACATATATGAATTTGCCACTATGCAGCTATACATATGTGTATATTTGCCAACCCATGCCATTCTCCTGACCCATAGATGGTGATCGCAGCATCCAGTGCTGTAAACCGCTACATCGCGTGCCAGGGCCCGCTGCCCGCCACCTGCTCTGACTTCTGGAGGATGACTTGGGAACAGGGCTCCAACATGGTGGTCATGCTCACCACGCAGGTGGAGAGAGGACGGGTATGTCACGTCCCCAACCAGGGTTCGCTCTCTCCATTTCAGCCCCTTCCCAATGCTTTTGGTCTCGTTTTGGAATTTCTTGTGGGGTGAACAATGAAAGGTGAAAATGAAAGACGTTTCCAATCCCCACAAAGAAAATAGACAAGCTATTCTTCCTCTTATCTCCAATGATCTTTTTGTTTCATTCCCAGGTGAAGTGTCATCAGTATTGGCCCAACTCTGGTGCCATCGCTACCCATGGGGACTTCCAGGTGTCCTGTGTGACAGAAGAAGGGAAATCAGCATTTCTGGTCAGAGAGATAACTCTCACACACCTGGAGGTAAGGACCATTTCTTGTATCATCTCTCGTGGACAGACTACGTAATTTTTTTTAACCTTTATTTAACTAGGCAAGTCAGTTAAGAACAAATTCTTATTTTCAATGACGGCCTAGGAACAGTGGGTTAACTGCCTTGTTCAGGGGCAGAACAACAGATTTTTACCTTGTCAGCTCGGGGATTTGATCTTGCAACCTTTCGGTTACAACTCCAACGCTCTAACCACTAGGCTACCTGCCGCCCCAAAACATCGAGCATCTGACCAAAATGTCTTGAGATTTTATTTCTGGGTTAACCGAGATGACTTCTTGCACTTGGTGAAAACTGTATGAAAAAAAGTATAAAAACATAATCATACATTTGATTGATTTATTGATTGATTGATTATATTCAGAGTGGGGAGAGCAGGCCGCTGACTCAGATCCAGTACATGGCCTGGCCTGACCACGGTGTCCCAGACGACTACACTGACTTCCTGGACTTTGTCAGTCTGGTCCGCAGAAAGAGGGAGGGCAAAGAGGAGCCGGTGATAGTACACTGCAGGTAAGGTCTAGTTCTTACACAAAACACTGCATACACTAGCAAGTAAGCTCTTATCCCCTCAACTAACATCTGTAAGCCATATCGCTGTTGAAACAGCTTTGAAGTAGGTGTAAGGCCTTTTACGCAACATCTTTGAAGAATATAAGCCTTTGTACATCTGCCTCATAACCTGACTTCAAGAAAAACAGGTTCCCTTTTTCTTCGAATCAGAAGTTAAGACACTTTGCGTGTTGTTGTAGCAACAGTGATTGATTGACAGTGTAAGTCGAGGGAACGAGGATTTGAATCCTCTTCTGTCATTGCTGCCATCTTCAGCCTCATCTCACTCACCTCGTCCTCTGTGTCTCTGTGCAGCGCTGGGATTGGTCGGACTGGGGTGCTCATCACCATGGAAACAGCCATGTGTTTGATTGAGTGCAATCAGCCCGTGTATCCATTGGATATCGTGAGGACAATGAGAGACCAGAGGGCCATGATGATCCAGACCCCGGTAATCTGATCTGTGATGCATAGAAATGAGACTAAGAGAACAGCGGAGGCTCTTACCTCAATTGACGGGTTGGTTGTTTAGCAACAAAGCCGACCCGTGCGCAACTATGGGGCAAAACAGACGGGGTTGGCTTAGGCCAGGGGTCTCCAAACTTTTCTAGCATGAGAGCTACTTTTAAAAGAATTGACATGACGCGAGCTACACATTTTTTATTTTATAGCTTTCAAATCGGCACATTCTTCTCTACCATGCAACTTTTCCCTGGGTCCTTGGTGTACAAGATAAACTCAGCAAAAAAAGAAACGTCCCTTTTTCAGGACCCTGTCTTTCAAAGATAATTCGTAAAAATCCAAATAACTTCACAGATCTTCATTGTAAAGGGTTTTAACACTGTTTCCCATGCTTGTTCAATGAACCATAAACAATTAATGAACATGCACCTGTGGAACGGTCGTTAAGACACTAACAGCTTACAGACGGTAGGCAATTAAGGTCACAGTTAGGAAAACTTAGGACACTAAAGAGGCCTTTCTACTGACTCTGAAAAACACCAAAAGAAAGATGCCCATGGTCCCTGCTCATCTGTATGAACGTGCCTTAGGCATGCTGCAAGGAGGCAAGAGGACTGCAGATGTGGCCAGGGCAATACATTTCAATGTCTGTACTGTGAGACACATTAAGACAGCGCTACAGGGAGACAGGAGGGACAGCTGATTGTCCTCGCAGTGGCAGACCATGTGTAACAACACCTGCACAGGATCGGTACATTCGAACATCACACCTGCGGGACAGGTACAGGATGGCAACAACAACTACCTGAGTTACACCAGGAACGCACAATCCCTCCATCAGTGCTCAGACTGTCCGCAATAGGCTGAGAGAGGCTGGACAGAGGGCTTGTAGGCCTGTTGTAAGGCAGGTCCTCACCAGACATCACCGGCAACAACGTCGCCTATGGGCACAAACCCGTCGCTGGACCAGACAGGATTGGCAAAAAGTGCTCTTCACTGACGAGTTACGGTTTTGTCTCACCAGGGGTGATGGTCGGATTTGCGTTCATCGTCGAAGGAATGAGCGTTACACCGAGGCCTGTACTCTGGAGCGAGATCGATTTGGAGGTGGAGGGTCCGTCATGGTCTGGTGCGGTGTGTCACAGCATCATCGGACTGAGCTTGTTGTCATTGCAAGCATTCTCAACGCTGTGCGTTACAGGGAAGACATCCTCCTCCCTCATGTGGTACCCTTCCTGCAGGCTCATCCTGACATGACCCTCCAGCATGACAATGCCTCCAGCCATACTGCTTGTTTTGTGTGTGATTTCCTGCAAGACAGGAATGTCAATGTTCTGCCGTGGCCAGCGAAGAGCCCGGATCTCAATCCCATTGAGCACGTCTGGGACCTGTTGGATCGGAGGGTGAGGGCTAGGGCCATTCCCATTCCCCGCAGAAATGTCAGGGAACTTGCAGGTGCCTTGGTGGAAGAGTGGGGTAACATCTCACAGCAAGAACTGGCAAATCTGGTGCAGTCCATGAGGAAGAGATGCACTGCAGTACTTAATGCAGCTGGTGGCCACACCAGATACTGACTGTTACTTTTGATTTTGACCCCCCCCTCACATGTCTGTGGAACTTGTTCAGTTTATGTCTCAGTTGTTGAATCTTATATCATACAAATATTTACACATGTTAAGTTTGCTGTAAATAAACTCAGTTGACAGTGAGAGGACATTTCTTTTTTTGCTGAGTTAATGGATTATCTGTCAATATATCTGATAATATAATGGTTCATGAAAAATTCTACGGGATCTGAATTTCGTTTTCTCCGTGAATTCTTTTCTTCAGTTTTTAACTTTCAATATTACAATTATTCATAGACAAACAACAGAAAATGATGTTCTGAGTCCATGTCAATGCCTAAATCACATCCGAAGACAATTTTTGCGTGTCATTCTAGTGCATCTATCAAGAGAGGAATGTGTTGGCCTAAGCTATGTTTCTGCTGTTAGGCTGAATCTAGTTACACTATAACCTTGGTGTCATCAGTACTGTTCACTCTTATATAACCTCGGTCTCTTTGCTCTGTTTGCTTCCAGAGCCAGTACAGGTTTGTCTGTGAGGCGATCCTCAAGGTGTACAAGGAGGAGCTGGTCAAACCCCTGACACCCGTAGAGTCTCTGACACCCACAAAGCCCCTGACACCCGTAGAGTCTCTGACGCCCACAAAGCCCCTGACACCCGTAGAGTCTCTGACGCCCACAAAGCCCCTGACACCCGTAGAGTCTCTGACGCCCACAAAGCCCCTGACACCCGTAGAGTCTCTGACGCCCACAAAGCCCCTGACACCCGTAGAGTCTCTGACGCCCACAAAGCCCCTGACACCCGTAGAGTCTCTGACGCCCACAAAGCCCCTGACACCCGTAGAGTCTCTGACGCCTACAAAGCCCCTGACACCCGTAGAGTCTCTGACGCCTACAGAGCCCCTGACACCCGTAGAGTCTCTGACGCCCACAAAGCCCCTGACACCCGTAGAGTCTCTGACGCCCACAAAGCCCCTGACACCCGTAGAGTCTCTGACGCCCACAAAGCCAGAGGTAGAGACAGAGACAGAGTCGGCTTTAGACCTGCTGGGACGGACGGACTGACTGACTGACACAGGGCTGCATGGGCCTAAGCACCACCCTCTTCTTCCACAGCCTGTCTGTCTGTCTCCCTATGTCTCAGTTACAATAGTTTCTTCCCACATCTTGAGTCTGGCAAGAGAGACTAGTCACAACCATGGAGACGACTACCGACAACCACTCAAACTGGCCTGGGAGGGGAAACAAAGCACCGTTGCACTTTATGACGACAAAACGCGATACTTTGGAGAATTAACGGAAGAAGAAAAAAAGAAAAGAAGTTACGATGATCAACTGGAATTTGGGATGTTAGCAAGTGTCCCGGATCAAGGGACAAGTGAGAAACAGAACAGTAGCTGGGTTGGATTATATTGCTGTAGTGTCATTACTTTCAGACAAACCTTCATAATGAACAGGACAACTCAATGGAACGTGGACTGACTTTTGTTTTCAACCCATCAGTGCATCATCATCAGGTGTCACATCAGTGGTTTCTTCACAGACTAGTCTTTCTGTCTTTGATTACTCCATAGACTTAAGAGTCCGTTTTCTTTTTTAAATGGAAAACTATTCATCGCCAACTAAAGATCCGTTCAGAAGTGGGTTGACCCTCTATGTGAGGTCCTAGTAAAGCGCTCTGACTTCTACTCTATGGTACTACTCATCTTATCATCTCGTTATTTCTCTCATTGAGGCTATAGGTTGTCCGATTTGTTTCGATCAGATGGGTACTTTTTGAGCTTTTATATTTATTAGTCTGCGGATTGGAATCATCTCCAGTGCAAGTTCTTACAGCTCCAAGTCCTTTGTGAAGGTGTTCCAGACCAGGGTAAAGGCAGGGTAGGTTAGAAACAATGGAGGCTGTTGAGGGGACGACGGCTCATAATAATGGCTGGAGTGCAGTCGTTGGCATGGCATCAACCACATGGAAAACCACGTGTTTGACGCCATTGACTCTATTCCAGCCATTGTTATGAGCCGTCCTCCACTCAGCTACCTCCACTGGTTATGAGAGGCATCCCTCCCCCTTTACCATCTCATTAGCTGATTACCTGTCATTGAGCTCGGCACGTGGTGGTGGTGTTGTCGCTGTTATTTTCGAGGCAGCTATTCAACTTTGATTCGAGATGGCTCATCATGTGATGTTACATCAGTTTCTCGAAGATACTATACGACCAGGCCAAAACTGGGTAGTATTTCTATGCAGGTTTTGTTATTGCTAGTAACATAGAATGATCTTGCCGTGCAGGATTGGGTTGGTACAGTACATAGGTGGTTTATCAAGTGTCATTGCATCAGATTTTGAAATTGAATATGAGGTATTCAGAGCTCTCTGAATAAGTGTTGTTTTTTTGTTTGTTACCATGGTACTGTACATCAGGATTTTAGGCAGTTGGTGTACAGTACATACAGACGGTACATACATTACATTAAAAAGACTGAGCTTTCAGGACCAATAGGTTTTTAACCTTGTGAGTAAAAGAAAATGTTTTCAAATTAACCATGTGTTGAAAAGCTGTAAGGCTCAAGCTATAGATTTGCTTCTGATATTTTTAAAAGAAACCCTTTTTGCTTCTTGGGAATGGACAGCACTTTTCAACTGAACGTGTAGCATATTTGCTGCTATGTATGATTAGACCCCCAAAAATGATTTTGGAATTGTATATAATTTTATCCGTTTTTGTTGGATATAGACACCACTATAGGAAATTTAAGCTATATGGTGTCATCTAGATTTGTGTGATGTAACTAGTGTAAATTTACTATGTTATAAATTAAGGCATAATTAAAATAATGTGAGACAAAGTTATTTTTATAAGAACAGAAAGGTTCAAAACTTTTCCACTTGTGTAAAGTCCTGCTGGAATTAGAAATGATTGTTATGGGAAAGCATTGCAATAGATGTATGCTGTGTAAAAGTGCTCCCCATAAGTCCAGTGGCAGTGGAAAGAATTGGGACGGGCAACATGAAGCTCTGTACACTGACAAATTCCCATGATTTCTGGTTGAATCAATAGATGTGATTGTGCTTTTGAAATCAGAAAGCTGGCTTGGTTGGCTTGGTCAAACTTAATGTTGCTGATACTTCTACAGTGCAGTACCTCGCTGACAATGTTTACAATGGTTCGTGAGTTGGTTCTGTGATTTAAAAAGGACGTGTATCTACTGAAAGTCGGTGTGTTTACAAAAGCTGTTGTGCGATGGGGGAACTTTGGCCCAATCAGATCACTCGCCTCTCTGCGTCCCAAATGGCACCCTATTCCCTATGTAGCGCACTACCTTTGACCGGGCTCTGGCCAAAAGTTGTGCACTAGATAGGGAGCCATTTGGGACTTAGACAGCGTCTACCACTTCACCATGAAATAGACTGAGGCACTGGAATGTTTATTTTACCAGGTTGTCCCATTTAAGGTCAAACGCCTCTTTTTCAAGGGAAACCTGGGTGCTATGTTTTGTTTTTATTGCGCGATGCTTTTCTACCTTATCATCATCATCATCATCACTTAGTAATAGTACAACATTCTGCACAACTCTGATGTAAATATAAGCTTAATCTGTGAACTAGTGAAATATATTTAAAGATCAATCAGGATGATGTACAAATGTAATGTTTGTGGTGAAGCTGTACAGAAATTGAATGTATCCATCTCAATCTTTTAGTTGCTCAAAAACTTAAGGGATGTACAATTTCACTTTTGAGGGGAAATATTTTTCATACTACTGTACTTGTAAATGCAGGTAAATATCAGATTCTCCATTGTCTCAATGGGCTCTGCCTGGTCTGCGACATGCTCTGTGTTTTTGTTGTAAATAGGAGCCATATCATGTCAGTGAAGTGCCAATGTTCTGTAAGTAAAGTCTAATTTCTGCTGTATTCTTTTGTTGACATGGTCCTTTCTCTCTATGCCTCGACTGTGAATATGTACACAGCACCAACACTGCCTCATTTGCCTTTCCACATTCACCATTCTAGATTGAACACTGCAGCAACAACCACCATAGAATCAACAACCATTGAATTAGAATTCTGCCCATTCTATTTCTACTGTATAGTCTTTTCTATGATGTGACAATACAGTATGTATACAGTAACACAGGTTAGGGCAGTCAGCTGGAAGGAGTGGAGTCAGACTGTATAAGTCACATGCTCAGCACCTCCCTCTCTACTGGTGAGTCAGGCCTAGTTGTCCATGTTCAGCAGAAGGAAACAAAAATGATTCTTGCCTTTCTATCAAGATTCTCTGCCTCCACCTAGTGTTCAATTTCAGACTGCTGTGGCTGATGATCCTGAGACAAACAACTCAACTAGGCTACAGCAAAGATGTTGTATTATATTTCTCTCTGACCGCAGGACATGATATTGCAAAATCCTGACATCTACAGAGAGGCTACAGGTCTGATGAAGATGTGGCTTGTCTCTTATTCTGTGTTTAGTGACTGAATGACTTGAGTCAGGGCTCTCTTGCCAAGCTAGAAGGGTCTTCAGAACTAGCTGAGGTTTCTCAGGCCATAGGTGTTGTAGTGTCAGTGAGATAGGATGTACTTGGGAAGAGGTTAGCCAGCCGTCAATGGGACATGCCATCTGTGTGCTACTGGATCTAAGGCTGACCTGGATCCTATTCATTAAGCACCAAACGGAAGAAAACAGGCTAAAACAGGGAGGAACTACCCGGACTTGTCCAATAAGAGACACTAGTTTGGTTTAGTTTTATGCAGCAAAAATGGTTTGCTACAATGTGCACTAATGGATATGACCCTGTCCTGCTGCTTTGCAACAGTGTGTTAACAGACTGAAGGCCACAAGGCCTCTGTCATCCATTTAGTCAAAGTCAAGTTTAACAGCACTGGAATGGTGTTTTACAACACTCATAAACATAAAACCTTTTGGTGCTCTTCTGCCCTCAAAACACATCAAAGGCACTAGTCAAACCACACCAGCAACAAATAGTCCAGCACATGTGACAAGGCCGCAACTCCTTACCGCACTCTTTTCAAGCACATTTTGAACAGCACCTTTGACCTTGAATGACTGGCAACTGATAAGACAGACACTCAGGAGATGACAGACCCAGAAGTTGGACAGCAGGGTTGGGGTCAATTCCATTTAAATGTAGGATGTACAGGGGCTACTTTTAAATACTGAGCTGCACTGCGAATTCATTACAAAAGACAACTTTATTTGGCAACACAAAAACTGTTTGTATATAACCCATAATAAGTGTGCATACAAACAGTAATTTAGTTTAATGCTTCAGTTTGAAGTGTAGAATTAGAAAGGCAACACTGAAACGTTGACATTTGTGGAGAAAAAGTACAGTCGACAAAATGTGTTAACAAAAAAAAAAGTACCAGTCAAAAGTTGACACCTACTCATTTCAGGGTTTCTTTATTTTTACTACATTGTAGAATAATAGGGAAGACATCAAAATTATGAAATAACAGTAACCAAAAAAAAAAAAGCTGCATGGGGTAGTCACCTAGAACGCATTTCAATTAACAGGTGTGCCTTGTTTAAAGTTAATTTGTGGAATTTCCTTCCTTCTTAATGTATTTGAGCCAATCAGTTGTGTTGTGACAAGGTAGGGGTGGTATACAGAAGATAGCCCTATTTGGTAAAAGACCAAGTCCATATTATGGCAAGAACGGCTCAAATAAGCAAAGAGAAACAACAGTCCATCATTACTTTAAGACATGAAGGTCAGTCAATGTGGTAAATTAAGAACTTCGAAAGTATCTTCAAGTGTAGTCGCAAAAACAATCAAGCGCTATGATGAAACTGGCTCTCATGAGGACTGCCACAGGAAAAGAAGACTCAGTTACCTCTGCTGCAGAGGACAAGTTCATTAGAGTTACCAGACTCAGATTGCAGCCCAAATAAATAAAATAAAAGTTCAAATAACAGACATCTCAACATCAACTGTTCAGAGGAGACTGTGTGAATCAGGCCTTCATGGTCAAATTGCTGCAAAGAAACCACTACTAAAGGACACCAATAAGAAGAGATTTGCTTTGGCCAAGAAACACGAGCAATGGACATTAGACCGGTGGAAATCTGTCCTTTGAGATTTGAGGTTCCAACCGCCGTGTCTTTGTGAGACGCAGAGTAGGTGAACGGATGATCTCCACATATGTGGTTCCCACCGTGAAGCATGGAGGAAGTCGTGTGATGGTGACACTGTCTGATTTATTTAGAATTCAAGACACACTTACCCAGCATGGCTACCACAACATTCTGCTGCGATACACCATCCCATCTGGTTTGCGCTTAGTGGGACTATAATTTGTTTTTCAACAGGACAATGACCCAACACACCTCCAGGCTGTGTAATAACTATTAGACCAAGAAGGAGAGTGATGAGTGCTGCATCAGATGACCTGGCCTCCATAATCCCCCGACCTCAACTCAATTGAGATAGTTTGGGATAAGTTGGATCGCAGAGTGAAGGAAAAGCAGCCAACAAGTGCTCAGCATGTGGAAACTCCTTCAAGACTGTTGGAAAAGCATTCCAGGTGAAGATGGTTGAGAGAATGCCTAGAGTGTGCAAAGCTGTCATCAAGGCAAAGGGTGGCTACTTTGAAGAATCTAAAATATATTTGGATTTGTTTAACACTTTTTTGGTTACTACATGATTGAATGTGTCATTTCATAGTTTGTCTTCACTATTATTCTACAATGTAGAAAATAGTAAAAATAAAGATAAACCCTTGAATGAGTAGGTGTGTCCAAACTTTTGACTGGTACTACATATGATGTGGATATAGTACATGTTGGATTTTACATGTGGATAATATGTTGGATTATGAATACGGTGACTTAATTATCTGACCGATTTTCATGCAGTGGACCATAAATAAAAAAAGTTAAAAAATAGTGTAGTAGTGGAAGTAGGAATATAAAATTGATTGCAGTGCAAACAGTAAGACATCAAACAGCATAGCCAATTTCTCTTGGTGATGAGGCTACTTATTCCTACAAGTGAGTATTAAACCAAGGCCATATTTAAGTAGTGTGCGAGTGAGTGATTGTCTGCGATCATAACCTATATATTCACGATCAATGTTGAGGCACTTCATCTAAACAGTCCCCTCTGGACCCGTCCCCAACAGTGGCACAACGGATGGTTTGCATAACTAACATAGGTTAGTGATAAGGCCACCCCTCTGACTGCCACAATGTGAGAGGTATTGTATATGGATTTGATATGCGTGTGTTAAAGGCAGAAGGCTCAGTTCAGTGGGAAGGATCTGTAGATCTGGGTTGTGTTCAGTAGGCAAGAAACTGAAGAAAATGCTCCAAAAGGGAGACGTAATATATTGTCCAATAAGAAACGCAATCTTTTTTTGTTTGTTTTTTTTTCATTGCAAAAGGTTTCGAAACATTTTGCTACAGTATGTCCTAATGAACATGTCCCTGTCTAATGCCACTGTGCTGCGGAGGCTCTGGTCTGGTTTGGCTCTGTGTGTCTGACTGAAAGGTCTGGCCTAGATCAAAGCAGACAACATTTGAAAGCCTTCTTGATCTTGCCTTCTTTTCCACCCTTGTCCTTGCTCTCTGACATTTTCTTTTTTCGCACCTCCCTCATGAGATCAAAGAATACCTGAAAAGAATGGACAGTTATTATTTCAACCATATAGTTACATTGAAAGTTGTTTTACTGTTAAGGTTGTTTTTAAAATCATGCTTGCTTGTCGTTTCTGGTATCCCATGTGTTGAAACACATTCCTATAACCTAATTCCACCCCCCCCATCTAAAAATGTAGAACTCCTAAGAAAGAAATTACATGAAGGTGTATTGTTCCTAGTCCTACTGTAGCGAAGTGCACAGTATGTTTAAGTTTGGTTACATACCTTGTCAACGTTGGCTCGTGTCTTGGCTGAGGTCTCCACGTACTGCACCCCCCACTCCTCTGCCTTGGCCCTGACCTCGTCCAACGACACCTGCCTACGGTCCTCCAGATCCGACTTGTTCCCCACCACCAACAGAGGGATGGTATCGTTCTCTGCTTTCACCCGCATAATCTGCTCCCTAGGAAGACACATACAATACATTAGTCCTGATGAAGACCCAGTTGGATCTAAACACTGTCCTAAAAAAAAAAAAAAAACTTAACACTGGGGTGTAATTAGCAGGAGCAGATCAAATTAGGTGTCAAATGAAAGCTTAGGATATACTTTTTTTGATGGCATAAGTAAAGGCTTTGATTTCTGGATAAACAGATGGGGAAAGTATCAGAAATACATCAAAACACAATGTTGACGTAAAGACCCCTGCCAACTAATATGAACACATTTATTGCCTTGTGATTACGTTCCAGAAACACATGTCTTTAAGGTATTCACACCACTTAACTTACAGCCTGAATTGAACATTTATTACATTGAGATTTAATGTCACTGGCCTACACACAATACCCCCTAAATGTCAACGTGGAATTGTTTTCAGAAATTAACAAATTCATTAAAAGATGAAAAGCTGAAAAGTCTTGAATACTTATTGACTCAACCCCTTTGTTATGGCAAGTCTAAATAAGTTCAGGAGTAAACATGTGCTTAACAAGTCCCAAAATAATTTGCATGGACTCACTGTGTGCAATAGTGTTTAACAGGATTTTTGAATGACTACCTCATCTCTATACCCCACATATACAATTATCTGTAAGGTCCCTAAGTCAAGCAGTGAATTTCAAACACTGAATCAACCACAAAGGCCAGGGTGAATAGAAGGAAGCCTTTACAAAATACAAATATTCCAAAACATGCATTCTGTTTGCAACAAAGCACTAAAGTAATTCTGCAAAAAATGTGACAAAGCAATTCACTTTTTGTACTGAATACAAAGTGTCATATTTGGGGCAACTCCAATACAACACATTACTGAGTACCATTTTCAAGCATAGTGGTGGCTGCATCATGTTATGGGTATGCTTGTAACGTTAAGGGGTTTTTCAGGATAAAAAAAATATATATACATGGAATGGAGCTATGCACAGGCAAAAGCCTAGAGGAAAACCTGGTTCAGTCTGCTTTCCACCAAACACTGGGAGATGAATTCACCTTTTAGCAGGACAATAACTTAAAACACAAGGCCAAATCTACACTGGAGTTGTTATCAAGAAGACAGTGAATGTTCCTGAAGGGCTTAAAGTTTATATAAAGCACTAAATGTTTCTAACTAAATACATGTATATAGCCAGAATATTTCCAGGTTAGGTCATGTGGTCCTGGCCCTATATTGTACATGGGTAAGGCATAGCCTGTCATTGGTCAGTTGATCATGTGTTTGATGTACTATAAATCGGCCTATCAGAGTGGACGTACCGGAACTCTGAGGTGGCGGTGAACGACTCATGTTCGGTGATGGAGAAGACTAGCAGGAAGCCCTCTCCGCTCCGGAAGTAGTTGTCTCTGATGGCAGCATAGTCCTCCTGTCCAGCTGTGTCCAGGATGTCAATCTGGACCTCCTCTCCATCCAGCACCACCTTCTTCCTGTAGCTGTCTGCCTTGGTGGGCTCGTAATCCTCCACAAACTAGGAGTTAGGAAGGAGTGAGGGAATTATTTTATTTACAGAATCGTAAACTCTTTTCAATGGAAAAGCAGTATTGGAGGTTTGAGTGGTAGCTTGCCCAAGTCTTTCTTTAGCCTGGGCGTCCAGACCACATTCTACAAAGGGAGCAATGTACGGAGTCTGGTAAGGACTAGACTTATCGCTCTTACCTCGTCATACATGAACTGCAGAGTGAGGGCTGACTTCCCGACACCTCCACTTCCCACCATGATCACCTTGTGCAGCACCAGAGAGCTCTGGTTCTTACTCTTTCCGGTAGACATCTTTGGATTTGGACACTGTTTGCAGCTACTACACTAACGGAAACCGCCTCCACCAACACCAGAACTTCCTACAGTTGGACACAAACATGTAAATTAGCCTACAAAACTAAAACATTTAAGTTGCAAAAGTGTCCAGAGAAAGAAGGTAGGGTTTTGTATACATATGTACATATAATGTCAAAACAGATCCACATGGACCTAAAAGGTTGACAAAACAGCCAATCTCAAAATGGCAGCTGACTGAAACATAGGCTGACCCCTATAATTTCATTAATGAGGGCAGCAGTGGTGTGGCAGCCTTCTAGGGCAAAATTATGTAGGCCTAGCCTACTGCACTTTCAGTACACACCTTCACAGCCAATAGGTTGGGAAGCAAAGCAAACATGTGCCTAGCCAAGTACCTCCTCCACGGAGTTGAGTGCTGACAGCAGTTTTTAAATGAACCTCCGACTCGCTATGCAGTCGCTAAGTAAAAAAGTGTGTTTGTCCTCTGTTGAAGCGCGTCTTTCTTTTAACATTATTATGGAGTAGAGACATCCCAAGGACCCCAGATAGCAAGGACCATAGTCAAAATAATCTGAAGGAATGATATCAGTAGATCATGAAATGGATGTATAAATCAAGCATACCACAAGAAGCAGAAGAAAAAAAATAAGTGTGTGTGAGAACCTCCTGTGTCATCAACTGAATGAAGGCATCATGTCTAGTGTAGCTGCTGCAAAAGCTAACGAGGATCCAAATATGAATTATAAAAAAATTATATAAACAATGTATTGCTACAAAACCAGAGAAAACATTCCCACAATGTAATAGGCCTTATTGTCAGTTCCAAAACAGAAACTAAAAGCATAATAAAACATTGTTCTCAGGAACTATAAGACCATAAGTTCCCCATAGCCAAAAGTATTTTTAAAATAATGCAGCTAAACGCATGTCCCTTTTAAGTGCCCTAACTACTGCCCCAAAATCACATTCCAAAGATAAAACTGGGTGGACATGTCTCCCGTCTCCCCTAGTGAAAGTTGCACCCCTACCAAAATCCAAATAGATTTTTTTTTTTAATTGATTTGAGACTTCTGATACTTTCTTCCTGCTACTTTTCTAGACCCGCCACTTTCTCTCAAGGAGCAGCTCTCGATTGGATATATACAAATTAGAAAGCTGTGGTCAACCGAATATTGGATGAGAATCTGTCAATCAAAAGACGTTAGCGCAAACTTTGGTATGTTTGACCAATATAAGATATAAATCAAAACCCGCTTCTGATATCGATTTCCACTTGTACATACTTCTACAAAAGTGCATAGAGATAGCAAACGTCTCACCTCGTAATGAGTTGGGTGTATTTCTTGGCTGTTATCCGGTATACACCATGGGAACGCTAACGTAGAGGACAAATTTCACTTACCAGCCGCAAATGCGGATATTTTGACCACTCCCGGACGTCGTGTGAAAAAAACGTTTTATGAACAGGATGTGATGTCATTTGGAATTGTGCCATCAAAGACAGTACAATATGAACAAGATGGGCGAAGACTGCTTCTCCGATCACACTTGTAGGCGATGTCATGGCGACGTTGAATAACTGATGCCGAGGTAAAAACCAAATTATGGTGTCGGTGATCTTCACGTCGGAAAGTCGGAGCTCTAGAAAGAGGCCCGACTCCCGAGTTGGAAATCCGAGTAGGATGACTGTTCGAAAGGCATGCTGCATTTTTTTTAAAGACTGCATGTAAAAAAATATTAATATTTAGAAACTTGGCGCACACAATACATATGCATTTTTCCCTTTATAAATCAAACCGGCCCCGAAACTGTGCGCAGGTGAACTAGCATTAAAACTGCCTGAAAAACGCCCATCATTCAACTTTTATGTTGGCAATAATGCCTTTGTTTGCTGCATGCTTTTAATGTATGGAGTAGGGGAGACGGGATGGTAGTAACAATTTTCAGCTTTTCGTCAGTTTCTCAGAGATTGTTTATGGTAGTGTATTCGAAACTTGACACAAACAACCTACAGCTGTCCTTTACAAATTGGTGTGGTTATTATATATGTAAATCAAATTGCAAATGCATGGTGTTGTCTTAAATACAAGTAGTGAAGTGTTACAATTTACCCAATGGTCTAGGTTAGTAACAGTGCTTGGGATGAATTGTAACATAATAAAAAGTGCATAAATCATGACATGCGACTAATTATTAAACACCTTTACTGAGAACATGAGAGCAACATTGCCATGTTTAACATTTTGTATGGCAGAAATAATAAACTTAAATAATAAAATGTATTATTTTACCCTCTAAATGGTATTTCTCAACCATACAACAACTAGGCTAAACTAAACACCAACACCTGAATGTTTGTGGTGTGTGTCTGAGACTTTTTATGCTCTTCTTCCAGTGCCTGCTTGACGGTTGTATCCGTCAAAATCACAGTTTTTCCCCTCTTCCTACCCCTTGTAATTTTCCTGGGCCCTGCTTTTGGGAAGGGGCGTACATTGAGTTTATTGAGTTTATTTTATTTTTACAGGGACAGTGCACATTAATCAACGTTTCAGTAAAAGTGCCGGTTTTAGCCAGCCGGCTAATTTTCAACCGCAGTCCCTGGGCAGGTTATTAAAAACAATTACAATATAGACAATCATTGAACAGTGAGCACACGCAGAGTAACATAGGACAAGCAAGACATAGCATACAGACAGAGCAACATAGGACAAGCAAGATGTAGCATACAGACAGAGCAACATAGAACAAAAAGCAACAAGACAAAATCCATAAAAACAACAGTGTTTCCACACCTCACAAGCTACAGACAACAGACAACATGGAAAGCGGCAATACACAGCTAGGGATTATGTTCACAAGTCTGATTGACCTTTAGCCATGTCTTCATGCATTTTGTGAAAGTGTGATATGTGGTGCAGTTATGTGTGTCTGATGGCAGTGTGTTCCAGACATGGGAAGCTCTCACAGAGAAAGCAGTTTTACTGAAGGTGCTTTTCCTTAAGGGAACTATACAGTCACCTCTCATGGCAGACCTTGTGGATCTGCTGCCATATGTTTGGGTTTTCTGTTTAACAAAAATACTGAGTGGAGGGGGAGCTAGGCCATTTAGGATCTTGAATACAAGACATGCGTCGGTGTATTGCACAAGATTTTCCCAACTCAGGAGCTCATGCTTTCTGAGGATGTAACAGTGATGATGGCTATTGGGCTTTCTATCGAGCACTTTGAGAGCCTGTTTGTAGACAGACTGAATAGGTTTTAATGTTGTATAGCAAGCTTGGGTCCAACTAGTCAAGCAGTATGTTAAGTGGGGGAGTATCATCGATTTGAAATACAGTTTTGCTACCTCTGTGGTCAAACAATTTCGTATAAATCGGAAATTAGCTAGGTTGAATTTGGTTATTTGAATTACCTTTTTCACATGCTTTTTAAAAGAGAGGTTGGAATCAAGTATGATTCCAAGGTACTTAAAATCAGATACCACCTGGAGCTTCTCCCCTGACACATAGACATCTGGCTCAGTAGCATCTGTTGCCCTCTTTGTGAAGAACATGCAAACAGTTTTTTTCAGATTGAGATGCAAACACGAGTCACTGAGCCACTTTGTAACCTGGACCATTACAGTAGTGAGTTCTTGTGCAGCTTGTTGTTTGCTCTTTGCATGCACATATATCACTGTATCATCTGCATACATTTGAACTTCAGACCCAGTGCAGACGGAAGGCAGATCATTAATGTACAAGCTGAACAGGAGGGGCCCCAGTATTGACCCTTGGGGCACGCCCACATCATAGCTAAGAGTGGGCGACAGCTCATTGCTCACTCTGACACACTGAGTTCTGCCTTCAAGGTATGATTTCATCCATCTCACTATCAGCTTCCACGTCTGTATAGGACAAGAGATCATTCCAGTTAATTCCATTAATTGCTTTTTCAAAATAGTTTAATTCACTCTTAGGTATTCTTAGTTGATCCGGCTTTCTAACAGTAGAGAGCTTAAACCTGCTCTTAGACAACTTTCTGGCTATAAGTGTCAAATTATGATCAGATAGCCCAGTAACCATATTGAATGATTTAGTCACTCTCTCTGGTTTATTACTGAACACCAAATCAATCTGTGTTTTAGAGCAACAAGTCACCCTGGTTGGCCCTTTAACGAGCTGTGTAAGGTCAAAGGTATTAGTGATCCGTTTGAGGGTTTTCCTACAAGACTTGTCTTCATAATTAATATTAAAATCTCCCATTAAGATGACCTCCTTCCCAAAATCACATTCCCTAAGCATGTTATTAAACTGATCAAAAAACACACTTTTGGTGGAAGGTGGTCTATACATTCCAATAAGGGTAAAGGACATTTGGGGAGACAGTGTAACGTTCAGGCCAATACATTCTAGTTCATTATCACATGACCACTCAATTTGTTTACATCGGATATGTTCTTTAATGTAAATCATCAGACCCCCTCCTCTTCCTTCAATCCTGTCTCTCCTGAAAACATTGTAGCCAGGCACAATCAAAGCAGCACATGGAGAGTTTGTATGGAGCCATGTCTCTGAGAGGCAGAGGAAGTCAAGGTTGGAGTCTGTGAGTAGATGTTGAATTTGATCACTTTTTGGAATGACACTACGAATGTTCAAGTGCCCTCCTAGTAGTCCCTTGGGCTTAGCCCGTGGGTCCCAGATGACTCGAGAGTGATTGACACATTGAAAAAAGTTACATTTTCTGTGTTTTCTGACAGCTGGGTTTAGGCCGTTTTGTTTCGTTTTGATTAGGGGCAGTTCGGTAGCGGAATTAACAATCCCTCCCGCTTGCACTGGATGTGAGGAACTACTTAAAACAGCTTGCGTACCAGAAGCAAAGTCAGGGATCGCATATAGCGGCTTGGGTATGTTTGAAGAGTCCAAATCTATCCTGGAGCTGGGTGAATCGAGAGAAACCATGGGACGATAGCACTCACCCACTTCCACAGCGGCGATGATCTGTGGACGAGGCCATCCCCTGCTTTCCACTCCGGTGAGTATCGCTGGCTCGGTGATGTTAGGCCCAGGATTAAGTTGCACATCCCCGGAGAGCAGCAGGGATTCAACTGGATTGAAATCAGAAGGGTAACAAGGTGTTTCCCAGCCACAGCCTGATACATGTGGGGAGTTGCCCTGTGAGGTGACTGGAGAGGTGGCCTGGAAGGCAGTTAGAGAGGTGGCCTGGAAGACAGTTGGAGAGGTGGCCTGCAAGGCAGCTGGAGAGGTGGCCTGGAAGGCAGCTGGAGAGTTGGCCTGGAAGGCAGCTGGAGAGGTGGCCTGGAAGGCAGCTGTAGAGGTGGCCTGGATAGCTGTGGGCACTGTGGGCAAATTGGCCTGAGGGGTGTCTGAAGAGCTGACCTGGGAGGCAGCTGGCAAGACCAGTGTGTCAGCTGGAGCAGGACGATCAGTGATAAGTGTGGGTGCAAAGTCACATTCCTGAAATATATCAGGGTTGTATGGCCAAATGCCAGTGCACCTGAACCCAGCCAGTACATTGGTGGTTGTTGTGGCACCTGTTTTGACAAGGCCTGGAATGTCATATATGGTCAGTTGGAGAGCTGGCCTGGAAAGCAGTTGGAGAGATGAACTGGAAGGCAGCTGGAGAGGTGGCCTGGATAGCTGTGGGCACAGTGGGCAAATTGGCCTGAGTGGTGTCTGAAGAGCTGACCTGGGAGGCAGCTGGCAAAACCAGTGTATCAGCTGGAGCAGGACGATCAGTGACAAGTGAGGGTGCAAAGTCACATTCCTGAAATAGTCACATTCCTGAAATATATCAGGGTTGTATGGCCAAATTCCAGTGCATCTGAACCCAGCCAGTACATTGGTGGTTGTTGTGGCACCTGTTTTGACAAGGCCTGGAATGTCATATATGGTCAGTTGGAGAGCTGGCCTGGAAGACAGTTGGAGAGATGAACTGGAAGGCAGTTGGAGAGATGGCCTGGCAGTCAGCTTGAGAGGTGGCCTGGGAGGCAGCTGGAGAGATGGCCTGGGAGGCATCTGGAGAGGTGGCCTGGAAAGCAGTTGGAGAGATGAACTGGAAAGCAGTTGGAGAGATGAACTGGAAAGCAGCTGGAGAGGTGGCCTGGGAGGCAGCTGGAGAGGTGGCCTGGGAGGCAGCTGGAGAGGTGGCCTGAGAGGTCTCTGAAGAGGTGACCTGGGAGGCAGCTGGCAAGACCAACTTGTCAGCTGGAGCAGTTCGATCAGTGACAAGTGAGGGTGCAAAGTCACATTCCTGAAATATATCAGGGTTGTATGGCCAAATGCCAGTGCACCTGAACCCAGCCAGTACATTGGTGGGTGTTGTGGCACCTGTTTTGACAAGGCCTGGAATGTCATATATAGTCAGTAGGAGAGCTGGCCTGGAAAGCAGTTGGAGAGATGAACTGGAAGGCAGTTGGAGAGGTGGCCTGGCAGTCAGCTGGAGAGGTAGCCTGGGAGGAAGCTGGAGAGGTGGCCTGGCAGTCAGCTGGAGAGGTAGCCTGGGAGGAAGCTGGAGAGGTGGCCTGGCAGTCAGCTGGAGAGGTAGCCTGGGAGGAAGCTGGAGAGGTGGCCTAGAAAGCAGGTGGAGAGGTGGCCTGGGAGGCAGGTGGAGAGGTGGCCTGGGAGGCAGCTGGAGAGGTGGCCTGGGAGGCAGCTGGAGAGATGAACTGGAAGGCAGCTGGAGAGGTGGCCTGGAAGGCAGTGGGAGAGGTGGCCTGGATAGCTGTGGGCACAGGGGCAAATTGGGCTGAGTGGTGTCTGAAGAGGTCACCTGGGAGGCAGCTGGCAAAACCAGTGTGTCAGCTGGAGCAGGACGATCAGTGATAAGGGAGGGTGCAAAGTCACATTCCTGAAATAGTCACATTCCTGAAATATATCAGGGTTGTTTGGCCAAATGCCAGTGCACCTGAACCCAGCCAGTACATTGGTGGGTGTAGTGGTGGCACCTGTTTTGACAAGGCCTGGAATGTCACATATGGTCAGTTGGAGAGATGGCCTGGAAGGCAGTTCGAGAGGTGGCCTGGAAGACAGTTGGAGAAGTGGCTTTGGAGGCAGCTGGGGAGATGAACTGGAAGGCAGTTGGAGAGGTGGCCTGGGAGGCAGCTGGAGAGGTGGCCAGGGAGGCAGTTGGAGAGGTGGCCAGGAAGGCAGTTGGAGAGATGGCCTGGAAGGCAGTTGGAGAGGTGGCCTGGAAGGAAGTTGGAGAGATGGCCTGGAAGGCAGCTGGAGAGGTGGCCTGGAAGGCAGCTGAAGAAGTGGCTTTGGAGGCAGCAGTTGTGAGATGGCCTGGAAGGCAGTTGTAGGTGGCCTGGAAGGCAGTTGGAGAGAAGGCCTGGAAGTCAGCTGGAGAGGTGGCCTGGGAGGCAGCTGGAGAGCTGGCCTAGGAGGCAGCTGGAGATGTGGCCTGGAAGGCAGCTGAAGAAGTGGCTTTGGAGGCAGCAGTTGTGAGATGGCCTGGAAGGCAGTTGTAGGTGGCCTGGAAGGCAGTTGGAGAGATGGCCTGGAAGTCAGCTGGAGAGGTGGCCTGGGAGGCAGCTGGAGAGGTGGCCTAGGAGGCAGCTGGAGAGGTGGCCTGGGAGGCAGTTGGAGAGGTGGCCTGGGAGGCAGTTGGAGAGGTAGCCTGGAGGCAGTTGGAGAGGTGGCCTGGAAGGCAGCTGGAGAGGTGGCCTGGAAGGCAGTTGGAGAGGTAGCCTGGAAGGCAGTTGGAGAGGTGGCCTGGAAGGCAGTTGGAGAGGTGGCCTGGGAGGCAGTTGGAGAGGTGGCCTGGAAGGCAGCTGGAGTGGTGGTCTTGATAGCTGTGGGCACAATGGCCTGAGCGGTGTCTGTAGAGGTGACCTGGGAGGCAGCTGACAAGACCAGTGTGTCAGCTGGAGCAGGGGTCATGGTCTTTCCGGGCTTCATCCTCAAACAGTCATCACTGGCTGAGTTCACCATTTTCTTCAATGGCCCGTACACGCTCCTGTCCAGTAGCTTCCTTCTCTCTTTGTAGCATCTGTACAGAGTGACATGACATATGCCGTACAACTTTGATCTGATTGACTTCCCCTGCTCTGCTACATGATCTGCTACATCCTTTTTCAAACTGTGGAGAGGTACTCCACTGTCTGTCTTTCTTTTTCATG
The DNA here is from genome assembly GCF_965601325.2 of Salmo salar. Classification (NCBI taxonomy): domain Eukaryota; kingdom Metazoa; phylum Chordata; class Actinopteri; order Salmoniformes; family Salmonidae; genus Salmo; species Salmo salar. The sequence goes on from NC_138306.1 coordinate 67,926,804, forward strand.
ACCTTGTCATGGTGAAAGTATAAGAAAACATGTACCAAAAACATTATGTTTTACTCAGGGTTCGGTGTAAGATTTCCTCACAAGTTGTTACAACTAGGGCCTCCCAAGTGGCACCACTACAGATCCGGGTTCGAACCCGGGCTGTGTCGCAGTCGGCCACGACCGGGAGACCCATGAAGTGACGCACAATTGGCCCAGCGTTGTCCGGGTTACGGAAGGGTTTGGCTGGCCGGGATGTCCCTATCCCATCGCACTCTAGTGAATCCTGTGGCGGGCCGGGCGCATGCACGCTGACATGGTCGCCAATTGTAAGGTGTTTCCTCTGACACATTGGTGTGGCTTGGCAGGGTCGACGCATGGCTCTCAACCTTCGCCTCTCCCGAGTCTCTACGGGAGTTGCAGTGATGGGACAAGACTGTAACTACCAATTGGATATCACGAAATTGGGGAGAAAAAAAATCTAAAATAAAATCCTGACCCATGCCGACATTAGCTAGCTTCCATTGCTAACATGCATTAAATATCTCTACATAGACTGCTTATAAACCAGATATAAGTTTGGTGAATAAAACTACAAAGCAGTTGATGCCATCAGAAAAAACAAATGTGTCAAAATAATGACTTTCTTTCCTCAAAATCATATTTCTGTCGATGGAATCTAAAGAATTTATCACAGGGACTTGCTTTTTCACATGAGGGTTCAGGACTAAACTGAGCATGTACATAGGGAATCAGATGATTCTACCTTGCTCCTGATTGGAGTTTCCATTGTTACACTTTCCAGTGTTACAACCATCTCCGGTCTTCCCTACCACAGTATGAGTCATAATACCCATAACATCTAGCGGTCAAACAGGGAAATGGTTCCAATAGTTTTTCCAATGTTAATTTTTCCCATAGGGGATTTTAGATACAGTTCAAATAAGGGCTGTGTTTTGTGTAGGCTTACCCTGGCATGATATTTTGAAAACAAATCTCTCTTGGACAAGGACTTTTATCAATATTTTTGCCTGTATTTACCCACCAAAAATGAAATGTTAATTAGCTGCTAATGTGGCTATCATAAAGAACTACAAATGCCATGATGATCTGGACGAGACTACCGAATCGAGGCAAAGGTAAGAATCTCTGGATTAACAATCTAATGTAGTTAGCTAAATGTAGTAATTAATAAATTGGCTAAATCTCTTTAAATTGACAATTCTGTGAACTGTCTTGTGCAAGTTTTAAATTGACACAATACATGTTAGCAAAGGTGTCAGCTAGAGATAACGTGCAGGACCTTGCAGGGATTTGTAGTCTTGCATGTCTACGTTGATGCTAATTAGCATTTTCGAATCTGAGAGTAAATAGAGACGAATATATTGATAAAAGTCACCTTATCCGAGAGAGAGTTACATGGTTATCAAAACGTCACGCCAGGATAAGCCTACACGAAACACAGCCCTTATTTTAAATGATTCTAAAATCCCCTATGGGAAAAATGAATGGTGGAAAAACGATTGGAATAATTTCCCTCTTGACCACTAGGTTTTATGGGTATTATGACACCTCCACTGTGGGGCTCTATAAAGCTTGCCAGCTTGTAGTCCTAAAACCCAGAAATTAGTTAACTATGGGGTTTGTTCAGCCATCCCTGGGAAAAGATAAATGAGGAAAGACCCTACACCCAAACAAGGGCACTGCGTTCATCCACCTCTGGCCTGCTGGCCCCCCTACCTCTGAGGAAGCACAGTTCCCGCTCAGCCCAGTCAAAACTGTTCGCTGCTCTGGCACCCCAATGGTGGAACAAGCTCCCTCACGACACCAGGACAGCGGAGTCAATCACCACCTTCCGGAGACACCTGAAACCCCACCTCTTTAAGGAATACCTAGGATAGGATAAAGTAATCCTTCTAACCCCCCCCCCCCCCCCCCCTTAAAAGATTTAGATGCACTATTGTAAAGTGGTTGTTCCACTGGATATCATAAGGTGAATGCACCAATTTGTAAGTCGCTCTGGATAAGAGCGTCTGCTAAATGACTTAAATGTAAATGTAATGTAAATGAAAGAACAGGGTTTTGGAATAAATTATGAAAATAGGGTCTGATGTTAACCTCTATGTGATCGGTGTACCCCCCCCCCCCCCCCCCCCACAGGATGGTTGAGCTAATGTGTGCTAATGTGATTAGCATGACATTGTAAGTAACAGTGAAAGAATACCATGCTATTGTTTGAGGAGAATGCACAGTTATGTACTTGAAAATGTATCAATAAACCAATTAGGCACATTTGGGCAGACTTGATACAACATTTTGAACAGTAATGCAATGGTTCATTGGATCAGTATAAAACTTTGCACATACACTACTGCCATCTAGTGGCCAAAATCTAAATTGCCCCAAAACTGCGATAATACATTGTGGCCTTTCTCTGGCATTTCAAAATATTGTTTTAAAAACTAACAAAATAACATGTATTTTTCTTTGTGTTATCTTTTACCAAATCTAATGTGTTATATTCTCCTACAGTACTTTCACATTTCCACAAACTTCAAAGTGTTTCCTTTTAAATGGTATCAAGAATATGCGTATCCTTGCTTCAGGTCCTGAGCTACAGGCAGTTAGATTTGGGTATGTCATTTTAGGCGAAAATTGGAAAAAAGGGTCCGATCCTTAACACAAATTTAGGAGATCTTACTCGTTTTGTTCTATGATATAATAGCGGTTAACATGACCATTATGAATTATGAAGCCTTTATGTGCTTAATGTGCTTTTTTTATAACATCAATTCTTCAAAAAGTGAAGTTAGCTGATGAAGATTATTTCATAGAACAAAACGTATAAGATCTCATAAGCCTGTGTCCGCCACAGACCTTGTTTTCAGGGTTTATCCAAAAACCATACGAAGACACCATTCATTTTCCTCATAGGTTTTGTCCAACAAACCATGGCAGAGTTAGTGACTACAAAAGGACTCCATTAGGCTACTATTTCTCTCTATTGCAATCAGGCCAGGGCAGTCTGTAAAGGAAATAGCAATGGCGAACGTGATCAAATGTCTCTGGAGGTGTTGGCAGAATGTTTTAAACTTTTACAGTGACATTTGCTGTATCTGACCGCTTCTAAAAGAAAAAAAAAACAATTGCAAATTGTTGTGGACCTGTAAACAAATCGTTTGAATTCAAACAAGTTTTGCATTTACTTTTTCCCCAAACCTAAATATGCTGCACTGCCCGCAAATTCTGAAACGTTGTCTAGCAGCTCGACAAAATGTAAAACCTAGTAGCCCTATTTACAGTGGTATCCTACACTCTTCAAAACAAAAGATCAACTGTCTGTTCATCTGTTGAATTCTACTGTAGGCTATATTATAAACCACGCTCCCTTTTGAATGCATAGAGCAAAATACTTGAAATAATAGCCTACCTAATAGGCCCAATTAAATGAGAGATGCGCATGGTAATTTGTTGTAGGTTAAAACATATTCTGTAATATGAACCTATCATGGCCAGGAAAGGTGGGGAGGAATTTATTCTGCATGACAATATGTATTATGTATTATATTTATAAATTAAATGTTGTTTACTTGAGGCATTTGAAATTACAGTAGGGTATTCACATATACAGCCTAAAAACACGTAAATGGAAAAGGATTTGTTCTACCATTAAACTGCGCTTCCGAATCGGATCGCATGGAGTAAAATTGGCTACTTGAAATCTAATTACTACGATAAAGTGGGTCCACGTTGTAGGCGAAGGGGGAACGTCCCTCCCACATTCTGAAATTGCATTTTTGTCCACCCGGTTTTATCATTGGAATGTAATACCAAATGAAGATAGTGTGCTTTAGGACCATGCGGACGCCTCAGAGGGGTCGGTAGGCTGTTTGGAGTGTTAATCAGACAGCCTATGGGGTACTTTTATTTTATTTATTTCACCTTTATTTAACCAGGTAGGCAAGTTGAGAACAAGTTCTCATTTACAACTGTGACCTGGCCAAGATAAAGGAAAGCAGTTCGATACATACAACACACGGCACATGGAGTAAAACAAACATACAGTCAATAATACAGTAGAAAAATAAGTCTATATACAATGTGAGCAAATGAGGTGAGATAAGGGAGGTAAAGGCAATAAATAGGCCATGGTGCGAAGTAAATACAATATAGCAATTAAAACACTGGAATGGTAGATTTGACAGTAGATGAGTGTGCAAAGTAGAAATACTGGGGTGCAAAGGAGCAAAATAAATAAATAAATACAGTAGGGGAAGAGGTAGTTGTTTGGGCTATTTATAGATGGGCTATGTACAGGTGCAGTGATCCGTGAGCTGCTCTGACAGCTGGTGCTTAAAGCTAGTGAGGGAGATAAGTGTTTCCAGTTTCAGAGATTTTTGTAGTTCGTTCCAGTCATTGGCAGCAGAGAACATGAAGGAGAGGCGGCCAAAGGAGGAATTGGCTTTGGGGGTGACAAGTGAAATATACCTGCTGGAACGCGTGCTACAGGTGGGTGCAGCTATGGTGACCAGCGAGCAGAATACTTCGTGACTATGAAACCGTCACAGTCAGAAAAGGTGAGGCATTTATTCTGCAATCATCATACGAAATATCTATTTTTAGAATGCAAAGTTGCAGAAAAATGGATCTTCACTCTTCTCACTAACAGCAAATAACTGAATCATATATATTATATTATTTGTTTTGTTTGTTATGAAGGTAGCACGTCATCATATCCCCCATTTGCTCGAAATACTCCGCTGCTTGCTTGCTTGCAATGCAATACTTCATCCAACCACTAGAAACTGTGCGTACGCATGGTCTAACTTTGCGAAAGCTAAGAACATTCGCAGGTAAAGTTCAGTTTTTTTTTTTAAATGGCGCACGCATGTTTTTGGGTAGCCTATATATTTGGTATGTAGGTCTACGCAACGTTTATAAATGAGGCCTCATGGGTAATTGCAATTAACTACAGGTGGAAACAGAATCCAAAAGTGTTTCTGCCCTCCAGGACTGGAATTGCACAGACTTGCATTTGACAAATACATCGCTATAAGTCTGTAGGCCTGACAATTAGAAACGGTGAAAACGTTTTCATTTATCACACCTAATTATCTAAAGTAGCCTACACAGTCATTGTGCATTGTTTTCCCTCAATATTATCCAGTATATTTCATGATTTATGCTGTAAATTAATGTTTTATTGTTTAACTGTTAGATAGATATGCCTATATAGGCTATATGGCTCAGTCCTATCGGTTTATTGCCTGGCTGCAGATTGTAAAAAAATGTGTACGATTCATGCAATGTGTAGTTGCAATATTTAGAAGATGGGTGGCAGCATTTAACAACTTTCAACTTGATCTGTTTGTTATAGTATTGGGAGAGCGCACATAAACAAAAAGTGCGTTAAAATATGTTGGGCATTCACAAATTACTGTGTTGCCAATGTTAGGTAAAATGTATTGTGTGATATATGTATTAAGCTTATATTTCACTCATATTTGAGTGACGATAAAACAGAGCTCTGACTTGAATTGGTCAATGTTTTTGTATCACTTCAAATAATAAAAGTGGTGCCTTGGCAGTGTCACCTTTGGCGCTTAAATCTGTATTACCTTGGTGTTGTTTCCAATTCATCCAGTATTGTTTGGGAGATGCTTATGGTCGCCATGCTGTCATGCTTGAGCCACAAAAAGAAAGGCCTGTCAAAAATCTGTCGGTACCATTTTATTTTTTTCATTTGGAGCATCTATAGGGAACACGTTTTCTGTTTGTTTGTGCATGAAAAGGCAAAAAAACAGTACATTTGGATAGCATGTTTTATATTAAAACATGGCCTTGTCTAGGCTATTAGACCTACAGGCTTCATAAGGAGCATATCAAATGTTAATTTATTATATAATTGAAGTTTATTGATGTAATCCTCGTTCTTATTTCTAAAGTAGATCGTTTCCACTGTAAAGATAGCCTATGCTAGTGATTCTATATATTGTGCGCAAATCAATTCATTATGCACAAGCCATCAGGCAGTCTGGTAAACAATTGGTTACTTCAATTCTTAAGTAATTTTTTTTATCTCTCCTAATTCGTTTTCCATAGGCCATAAGCATTTTCTCTGGACAGGAGAGCTAAGGAGGATAGTTTACCTTAAGCCTATGCATAATCTCCTACCAAATACTAGGAGTCTGTTTAGTTGGTGGGACGTCCCACGTGGTTTCAACTCCTTGTATAAAAACGTTCAGTCTATGGAGGGCTCCTAAATCGACATAGCAAGAGAAAGGTTCGTCCGATCATTAGGCCTCTTTGTGCTCAAGTATATCAGGGCAATTTCATATCGGGAATTCAAATCCAATTAAGGTGCATTTTAATAAGGATACACAGGAACAAAAACTGAAGGAATAAGTCCAAAGCAAATGACAAACTGGATGCTACAATATGCGATAAGTTATTATTTGACCGACCCTTCAGCTTTTTCCATTTATGGAATATCCTGATTTGTGTTTATCAACCAATGGGTGATTTTCTTTTCGTTTAGTTTGTCCTCTTCTAATCGTTTCTAAATGATGATTATTGCGGATTGCAGTTCAATTAAACCATGGCATGATACGTCAGGCATTGAACTGAAACTCAATTGACGGATAATGGTAGCCTACTGGTTTTTAAATTGTGTTATCTTGAAAGGGTGAAGCAAAGTCATTGAGACAAGCAGAACGGACTTGACTCCCAATGTGCCCCTGAAGTGAAGTCAACTGAGTGACAGACATCGGGAATGAAAACAGACACGAAATAAGGGGAATATTTCAAGTTACGGTGAATGGAATAGTTAATTCCATCAAAATGCGTCTGAATTGAGTGAATATTTATTATTGCATGGACTCCTTGCAAATGTATACGGACTAACGTGATTCTGCAACTTTATCTTTCTTTTCATTCGAAATCGTTTTTTTTTTTAAAACGCCAAGTGAATAGTCTACATTTGACAGAAATATTCTGCATACCTTTTTATAGTAGAAAACGAATTATTGCACTTCAAATATCACGACTTTTCTTCTTCATAAAGAAAATGATTAACTGTATAATCAAAGTGGCATTATTTGTGGCTTGCGTGTTGTCTGTCCGCTGCAAAGAAGCGGCGCCGGGATCCTTGAACACTTTGCCGGGAATAGAGACGCAAACCGTAGCTCAGGAAACTTGCTCTTCGTGTGGCATCGGTCAGCCCGAAGAATCGGGACAGGTGGACATTGACTTTCTGGAGGCGGTGAAAAGGCATATCTTGAGCAGGTTACAGATGAGGGTAAGACCCAACATCACCCATCCTATCCCGAAGGCGGCGATGGTGACTGCGCTTCGGAAACTCCACGCGGGTAAAGTGCGCGAGGATGGGAGAGTAGAAATCCCGAATCTGGATGGACACGCGACCAGCAATGCCAACGAGGTGCTGGAGGAAAGCTCGGAGATAATCAGTTTCGCAGAGACAGGTGTGTAATTATTGTATATTACAGGCAAGCTACCGTTTACTCTATTGTATTAGGAAAAAAACGAACAAATAAAACCACTTTTACGCAGACCAAGCTGGGTATGGTGCGTAAAGTTTGGACTAAACATTTGATCAAGGTGATGTTGCGCATCATCCCCGGCCGCGCTAAGTGCAGAAAGGGTCTGTGATTTGAAAACAATACATTCACAAATTCCTTACAGTAGGCACAGTAGTAGCCTACTTTCTAAACATTAGGTAGGGAGCATGAAACCAGAAATCAACTGATGCGGGTTCCATGCATACAGGAAAACTCAGTCAAATAGCTTGAAATATAAAACTAAACAAAATCAAATGTTGCTTCTGTTTATAATTTATAGGTGTTTTAAATTATTATTTTCCCCAAGCTATTCTGCAAACACTTTGGGTTATTTGGTAACCCAGCGCTGGTTAACTAGTGGACATAACACATGTTTGGTTATTTTGACCCAGCCAGTTGGGTTGGGTGAATAACCCAACATGTTGGTTTGTTGGGATTACCCACACATGGGTTAATTTTATCATCAGTTGGGTATTTTTTTACTCTCATGCTGGGTGGAACAAGCAGCTTGGCCTTTTTGAATGTAATCCTTAGGTTATTTCCAGGAGGCGTGTCTTATTAGGGGCGTGGCTTTCAGCTATATCTTATTGGCCACCCATGAGTTTAGTTTATTAGCGTCCCCATTAGCTATGGTCATGGCTAGAAGGATCCAGGTTTTGTCAAATTAACAGTTGACATTTTTTGGAAACCACGTGTTTGTTGTATTTGATACTATCCCACCTATGCCGCTCCAGCCATTACCACGAGCCCATCCTCCCCGATTATGGTGCCACCAACCTCCTGTGGTCCACATAGAAACCTACAAATACATGACAAAGTACAGAACAGTAATAGACAAGAACAACATAAATATTACATTAAATTCTAAATAAAAATAGTTTTAAATATAGGAAAGACACCAAGATTCAACAAAAACACTTAACACACTATTCAGATATACATATCAATATTCTTATACAGTACAGTTAAATTAGATCTTTAGAAATAGGAGAAGCGTGGTGATACAATATGTTTTTTAAATCAGTTTTTAAAGTTAGACTTGCTGTTTGCCTGAGTAACCTCTGGTGGAAGAACATTCCATGATGACATGGCTCTATACATACTGTAACTGAGCGACGCATTCAATCTGTTTTTGGTTTGGGTACCGTAAGAGACCAATAGTTGCATGTCTGGTGCGGAACAGTTGAAGTCGGAAGTTTACATACACCTTAGCCAAATACAGTTAAACTCAGTGTTTCACAATTCCTGACATTTAATCCTAGTAAAAATTCCCTGTCTTAAGGTCAGTTAGGATCACCATTTTATTTTAAGAATGTGAAATGTCAGAATAATAGTAGAGAGAATGATTTATTTCAGCTTAACATTTTTTCATCACATTCCCAGTGGGTCAGAAGTTTACATACACTCAATTAGTATTTGGTAGCATTGCCTTTAAATTGTTTAACTTAGGTCAAACTTTTTGGGTAGCCTTCTACAAGCTTAAGTTGGGTGAATTTTGGCCCATTCCTCCTGACAGAGCTGGTGTAACTGAGTCAGGTTTGTAGGCCTCCTTGCTCGCACACGCTTTTTCAGTTTTGCCCACAAATTTTCTATGGGATTGAGGTCAGGGCTTTGTGATGGCCACTCCAATACTTTGACTTTGTTGTCCTTAAGCCATTTTGCCTCAAATGTGGAAGTATACTTGGGGTCATTGTCCATTTGGAAGACCCATTTGTGACCAAGCTTTAACTTCCTGAATGACGTCTTGAGATGTTGCTTCAATATATCCACATCATTTTCCATCCACGTGATGCCATCTATTTTGTGAAGTGCACCAGTCCCTCCTGCAGCAAAGCACCCCCACAACATGATGCTTCCACCCCCATGCTTCACAGTTGGGATGGTGTTCTTCGGCTTGCAACCCTCCCCCTTTTTTCTCCAAACATAACGATGGTCATTATGGCCAAACAGTTCTATTTTTGTTTCATCAGACCAGAGGACATTTCTCCAAAAAGTTCAGCTTCTTCAACTTGTTGAATGGTCAAACCCTTTATGCATAACTCCAGTTGAGGTTTAGGTCTAAGAGAATACTTTGAACCAAATAAAATGCTTTTGGTTTTAGATGTATTTAAGACCAGTTTGTTGTTTATTACCCATTATAGCACTGACTGTAACTCCTTGATAAGAGTCTCAGTGAGCTCACTGGCTGTAGGTGCTGATGTGTAGAGTGTGCAATTATCAGCATACATAGTCATTTTAGCTTCTTGTAAGACAAGTAGCAAATAATTTGTAAAAATAGAGAAGATTAACAGCCCAAGGCAACTGCCCTGAGGGATACCACACTGTACATATCTGATGTTAGAGAAGCCTCTATTGAAAAATACTCTGAGTTCTATTGAATAAGTAACTCTCCAACCACTTAATGGCAAGTTATGTAAAGCCATAACAAGTGAGTTTTTTCATAACAAATTATGATCAATAACATCAACGGCTGCACAGAAATCTAATAATACAGCTCCAACTATCATATTATTATCCATTTATTTTATTAAATCATCAGTCATCTGAGTCAGTCCAGCACAAGTTGAGTGCCCTACCATATATGCATTTTGAATGTCAGTAGTTAACTTGTTCATAAAAAAATAGCATTGTATTTGTTCAAACACAATTCTCTCCATCATTTTACTAAGAACAGGCAGCAAACTGATTGGGCGGCTGTTAGAACCAGCAAATGGTGCTTTACTATTTTTAGGTAGTGGAATTACTTTAGCTTCCTTCCACGCATGTGGACACACTCCTTTAGGCTTGGGTTAGACATAGCAAATAGGGGCGGCAATACAGTCTACTACCATTCTCAATAGTTTCCTATCTAGGTTGTCTGTACTTGGTGGCTTATCATTATTGATGGATAACAACCGCTTTTCAACCTCTTCCACGCAAACTTGACCAAATTTAACGTTGCAATCCTTCTCTTTCATTATTAGATCTTCAATACACAAATATGATGGTTCACTGTTCAATGTTGTCATTTCACTTCTCAATTTGTCTACTAATAGCCATTGAAATCAATGGCTGTATCAAAAGGTTTTGTTAAAAATGACCCATCAACTTCAATGTAAAGTTTGGTCACAAAATGTCTCAATTTACAGTATGTCAACCAATCAGCTGAGCAGCCTGACTAGTTTGCCACTTTTTGCATAATTGCTTTGAACCATAAAATTCATCATTGATCCAGGGGGCTCTAACAGTTCTCACAGTTAGTTTCTTAATAAGGGGTGTACGTTTGTCAACAATTGGCAAGAATAATACTCCACGTGCTGCATCTGCATTCTCCTCCTTTATTAGGGACCAACCATGCATTTTTTAATTCTTCAACAAAAGACTCCTCAGAAAACATTTTGTAGGATCTCTCGGTAGTTTGGCTTTCCTTGTTATTGCCACAATGTTATGGTCACTACAGCCAATGGGGACGTATATTGCTTTGGAGCAAAGCTCTGCGGCATTAGTGAATATATGATCAATACAAGTGGATGTCACAGATCCAACACTATTGGGAAACACTAGTTGGTTGAGTGATAACCTGAGTCATGCTACAGGCATATACAGGCAGTACGATGCTTCATCTTGAGAGGACAACTGTTAGTATCAGAGACCTTATCTAACATCATAAATGTCATTCCTGTTCATCATCCTGAATTTAAAAAAATGAATTATTACATATTATAATAAGGTATACCACCTTATTGTATCCCAACAATGGGATGTACAGAGACTTTTAGGGAACTCATACACTTCTATAAGCATCATTAAAGCTACAAAGAAGTCCATGGTTAACCATAGCATGTGATGGCTATTCAACAGAACAGATGAACAGGAATGACATTTGCTCAGGTGGCTAAAAATAACTATCTGAATGCCACGCCCCCTACGAAACTATGCCTCCAGTCTTCTGATCCTCTGGGTCGTATCTCAATAACCCAGCGTCAATTACCCAGCAGTTCTTAAAGAAAACAAAACCAACTAAGTGACCCAACACCTGCAGCCCAGCAGTTAGGTCAACCAAACTACCAAGCATTTGTTAGTGTGAGCACAGAAAAAAATGTGTCCTCAGGCTGAGGTTCACGCCCCCAGAGACTCATAAAAAATCTCACTAACAGCCTCATAGCACTCATCTTCAAAACAACAGAATAGATTAAGGGTAGGTATAATATCACATTCAAAGGAAAGGAATGATCTGGACAATCCCAAAAAGATTTGAAAAGCCCCATAATGTTTTCACATTATTCACAAAAGCTCTGTAACTTTGTACTGTACATTTGTGTAGATTCAGCTGGGTTGCCTTCCTTGTGCCTCTTTGCCCTCCTTGCCAGTTGGCAGTATTACACAGGGTGGTAGCTGCTGCCAGCTGGTCGTGGCACTGAGAAGAGCTCACAGAACAATTTGCTTAGAGATGATGAAGGGGGACTGGAAATGATCAATGATGCCACCTGCTTGAGCCCACGTGTATTCAAATCAAACGTCTTATTACCTCTTATTCTTATAGCAGTTTAAGTCACCCAAGATTTTCTCGAACCGGATGCACATCTCTCCAACACAATGAGTGTCAGTGATTTGGTTAGCTGATCAGAGATATGTTCATAACCAACCCTGTTTGGTGCTTCTCAAATACACGTAGAAAAAAATGGTGCTATCTAGAACCTAAAAGGGTTATTCGGCTGTCCCCATAGGAGAACCGTTTTTGGTTCCAGGTAGAACCCCTTTGGGTTCCAGGTAGAACTCTTTTCACAGAGGGTTCTATATGGAACCCAAAAGGGTTCTTCTACCTGGAACCAAAAAGGCTTGTCCTATGGGGACACCCGAATAACCCTTTTTGGAAGCCTTTTCTCTAAGAGTGTACAGTCAATCTAAGACACCTGATAAAAACCTAATGTTCACCCATGCTGAGCGTTTCATCTGAATGCCACCCATATAATATAATTCTCCTGTGATCTCCTGGTACCAGCTATAAGCTGACCTGAAAGAAGAGCTGCTTTAGATTGGCTGTACATCTACATAAGGTCAGCGCTTTGTGCCAGGACCATGCATGCTGAATGTAGAGTGAACTGGAATGGTGAACTCACTGCCACCGACTGTTCCGTATTAGAATGCATGGTGTGAGGGACCATCTCCCTTATATAGTCCTAGAGTGGGACTTGGTTCCTGCCTGCACAGTACTCATTGGCTTCATCATGCTTGTACGTTAGACCTTGTATTTGCCGTTGTGTATCGTTACTACAGCAGTCGCCTGACAAAGATGCAACAGTGTCAGCTATAGTGATAGCATCTGAAGACGCTTTCGCTGCAACTCTGTTTCTGTCCCTGAGAAGGATAAAGAAAGAATGCTGTATACTGCGTTGGCGCTCTTATAAGATCACCTGACAAATCACTTTCAGATTAGATGTGCCTTTTTGGGGAGTATTCCGTTCTTGAGTATCCTGTTCCATCTGAGATAATTTCCCTCTTTACTCACAGAGTGAAAAATGGACCCCTTAGGTTTGTTTCACAAAGCCCCCCTTTTCCCGCCTCCCCTGATGAAAGAAGAAATAACCGATACAGTAATATATCAAAGTCATCCATTGGTAAACAGAAGATAAATAGAACATCCATTTCAAATCAGGAGACACTAGATCTTAGCTTTTTGCTTATTGTTGGTCACGTCTTGACAGCTGTGCTGCCACCCATGGCCTGGTGCTAGTACAGTCAGAGTGTGGTCTATAGCTGTCTGTTGACTAAGTCTTTGAGTTGAGTAATAACAAGGAGATTACCTGTCTTGTGTTGTGTGAGGCAGTGCAGATGGAGACTGACTGGGCAGGACAGGGCAGCCTCCATTATAGCTATGCCTGATGATGGGGCCCAGGCCCGCCCAGGTCGGGTCCCCTCGCTTTGGGCGGCAAGCAAACAGGCAGGCAGCACAGCTCAGTGTTCAGGCTGGAGAGGTGACCCTTGACATGTGTGCGTTTTCCAACTTTCCTTCACCTGACAGCTTCATGTTGCTCAGTCAGTCACAGAGTATCCATGTAGCGTGTTGCTGATGGTCTCTCAGGTTAGAAGGTTTCACTCTTACTGGAGGACTGGGGAGAAACCATCTATTTCAGTTGCTGCCTTAGCTACTGAAGATGTTACTGTCTCTTGGGTTTCTTTAGGTAGTTCAAGGTTCAGGTCTTCTCTTGATCAACTGCATGGTGGTGCAGGAAGCCTGACCAGGCAAAGTCAGTGTGGAAGAGGAGGAGTTGTTTTAGTCATGTCATGTGCCAAGTGCAAGTTAGATTTGAATCTGACTTTGGACCCTGACCCTACCCTAACCCGAACCTGAACCTACCCACACATGAAAACAATATGGCACAAACCTAAAACAACTAAACATTGGCACGCACTGTACAGCCAGAAAAGGTTTCTGTGGTGATAGTTGGGTTGTTGGGAAGGCCAGCTAGTTTCATGTAAATTCGTTTTTTCCTTCATCATGAATCCACAGTGAAGCCGTGCTCCTCTTCACTCAATGTGCCTGGCTTTACCATGCCTTTACATCACATTACTGTGCATTGTGTAAGCAGTTAGGCCCAGTAAGCTCTCGTTTTTCTGCAGTATTCACAGCAAAGCCTTTGAGCCTTTGTACTTGGCTCTGATAAGCCCTCTTCTCCATACCCAGCCTGACTTCGGGCCAGGGGCAACTTCAAGTGGGCCTGATCCCAGATCTGTACTGTCATTGTCACTGTCAAGGCTCCCTATAAGCAAGGGCCAGCTGGAACTGATTCCAGACTGGCTGATGCTGTCGTTGCAGACCTCATGTAGACCTACGTGACAAGACCAGGGCCTGTATTCATAAAGCGTCTCAGAGTAGGAGTGCTGATCTAGGTACAGGTCCCCCCTATTTTTCATGATCTAAAATACAAAACTGATCCTGGATCAGCACCCTGAGACACTTTCTGAATACGGGCCCAGAGCTCAGAGCTGACACTCAGAGCTGAGTGTCTCTGTTAGAGCTGTCTCCCAGTGTACACCCATCCACCAAATCCCTTTAGTACCATTCCTAACTCTGTTTACGTCCCAGGCCAGATAAAGATGACATTAAGACAGGCTATAACCAGGGAGACCATAGTAACCGTCTATCTCAATTTAATCCCAAACTGTTGAACTGTTCCCAATGTGCCCAGTTCTTGTCCAGCTATTCATCCAACAATCCAAGCTTGGGACCACTCAGTGTGGTAGTATCTTCTTGACGCTTTGTCCAATAGCAGTAAGGTTTTTGAAAGATGTTTGTTTAGACCATATAGCCAATGAATCTGTGTGTTTGTCTCCTTTTTTAACATTGCCATACTGACCTTTAAAGGTTTAAAACGGACTTTTAACGGACCTTTTCCTATTCTGTTCCTGTCTTTCCCAGATGAGCTGGTATCATCCAAATCCAGCCTGTTCTTCCTGATCTCCAACGAGGGAAACCAGCACCTGTACGTGACCCAGGCCACCCTCTGGCTGTACTTAAGGCTGCTTCCTAACACCCTGGACAAGGGCCAGCGGAGGAAGGTCACAGTCAAGGTGTACTACCAGGAGCCTGGCCTGGGCAGCAAGTGGAACCTGGTGGAAAAGCGTGTCGAGCTGAAGAGGAGCGGCTGGCACACCTTCCCCCTGACCAACGCTATCCAGATGGTGTTCGAGAAGGGCGGCCGGCGGCAGAACCTGGACGTGCGCTGTGAGGGCTGCGAGGACCTGGCGGTCTTACCGATCCTCGTGAACCAGAACGACGAGTCCCACAGGCCGTTTCTAGTCATACAGGCCCGGCAAGCGGACAACAAGCACCGCATCAGAAAGAGGGGGCTGGAGTGTGACGGGAGCAGTAGCCTGTGCTGCAGACAGCAGTTCTACATAGACTTCCGCCTCATCGGCTGGAACGACTGGATCATTGCGCCGTCGGGGTACTTTGGGAACTACTGTGAGGGCAACTGTCCACCGTACATGGCGGGAGTGCCAGGGTCGGCGTCGTCCTTCCACACTGCAGTGGTCAATCAGTATCGGATGAGAGGCATGAGCCCTGGCTCCATGAACTCCTGTTGCATTCCCACCAAGCTCAGCACCATGTCAATGCTCTACTTCGACGATGAATACAACATCGTCAAGAGAGACGTACCCAATATGATCGTGGAGGAGTGTGGATGCGCTTGAGTTGAGACCGCATGTGCTTCAAGTGGACTTTTATGAACATTTGTAAACAAGAAAAGGATATTCCAAAATTAATTATACAAATCAAAGTGATATTTATGGACAATTATAAGGCATACACACATGCACACACAGCTTCATTCATTCACACATATCCTACACACTCATTCTCACATATGCCTGAACAAACACTTGTATATATATTTATGTTTGTTAATAATATTCTCTGGTAGAAGCCTTTTTTCTTTTGCCAACATATGAACATATGATTTAACCCCATTTTTTTGTGAACATGTGTTTGCAAATTCATGTAGGTGTCATTATCAGAGGGATTGGAACTAAATGGTACTTATCGCATGATATATTTTCCAAGATTGCCATTTCTATTCTGAAAATGGAGAGTTCTATTTCGATACTCTGACGAAGGTGGAAAAGAGCCTGAGATTATGAAGGAGGTGCACTTGCTGATAGACAATTCCAAACCACGCCTCTTTCAAGAAAGTATGACTGCAAAATGTATAGTGAAAGCCCTGACAACTCACCTCTTGTACAACTTCAGCACTTCTAACAAGAAATACATCTCGTTGATGTGTCACAAGATTCCATTTTATATAAAAACTTTTTCATTTTACGGCCAGCATCCGGAAATCAAAATGGCTTCCATGTCAGAAGAGTGAGCAGAACATAAAAATACATTCCAACACACCATGCAAATGCTGAAGCTGTCATGAAAACCTGGGAGTTTAGGCTGTGATATGAAACAGTGACAATAGGGAAGAAACATTGACCTTTCCATTACTTCCTTCTGAATCCTTTCTTCTTTCGTTCACACTTTTAACAGGAAGAGTCACATTTCTTCGACAGCTGAAGCACAACCTCTCCTTTCAGTCAGCCAATCAAAAGCGAAGAGTTGCCATATTGTTTGGTTAAAGTCCTGGTGCAGCATAGCACTTCCTAATGCACATTAAATAGCACTTGCAGATTGAAATGCCTTTAAAGAGTACAATGTGGTACACCGACCCTTGCTCACAATCCTTTTAAATATAAGTGCCACATGAGCTATGCAATGTATAGTATTGACCCACGGACACCAGACAAACTGAACTTTTAGTTATAGTTATTAACTATTACCAGTACTTGAAATGTAATCTTTCGCTTCCTCTTCAAAGTGAATGATAGTTACAATATTTGCACTGAAAAGTTGTGTGATTTAGTTAAAAAAAAAGAAAGAAACTGCCATTGGAAAAAAACATTTTTTTTATAGAAAGCAAATTGAGTTCTGTTCAAATGTATTATACCTAATCATGGAACCAAAGAGGCCAAGATTTCTTTTTTGGTAATATTTTATAAAATACTTTGTGACCAGTTAAGAGGCCTAAACACTACATCAGGGTACAATATTATGGATTCCATTTTCAGTTCAATGTCTTTTTTTCTATTTTGTATAGACAAATATTTTTTCATCGACTTAAATACTTGTAGGTTTTCTAGTTCATTTCTTGTTCCAGAATCATTTAGAAAAAACACGTCATCTCTGTACAGCTGATGTAAGATATAAATATGATTTAAAAATATTTTGTTCTTTTGTAATTGTTGAAAAATAAATGTCTTATTCTGAATTAGGTTGGAACTCTCTTGAGTCTTTCTGGGGACTACTTCAATTTTTATTTAACTAGGCAAGTCAGTTAAGAACAAATTCTTATTTTTAATGACGGCCTAGGCCTCGTTCAGGGTCAGAACGACAGATTTTTACCTTGGGGATTTGATCTTGCAACCTTTTGGTTACTAGTCCAATGCTCTAACCACTAGGCTACCTGCCACCCTAATATGTAAGATATGGCAGGAGTGGTCAACTCTAATCTAACCGTTAAACGTGTAACCACTCAAACTCGAACACACACACACACACACATAATAATTAGTGCAGAGTGAATCTGGGCAGGGCTCCAGGGCTCAAGTGGTTGGCCCTAGGTCACACTCTCAGTGATTGGTAAACAGAAGCAATCAACAGCATTAGCTGATAGCATCAGATCTGGTTACTTATAGGCTCCCGTTTGTTTTGCAGTAGTGTTTTTAAAGAAGGCAACTCAGTGTCAACCTGAGGGTGAACAAAATACCTCACACGTCAGAATCAGTGAGAGAGACAGACAGGGCAGGACTGCACACGCACAAACATGCATGCGTGCGCGCACACACACACACACACACACACCAATGCCAAGAGACCACACATGACAGCCCAGGCCTCTTGAAAACACGATGCTGTGTCTCTCACGTCCATCAGCAAGATAATCACTTTAAATGTATCTATCACTGTCTGCCAAGGGAATGAAGTGTTTTTGTCAGCTCGGTGAATTAATATGTTTCAGATAAAAACAGACCGTCTCTCAATCTGGCAGTGAAGGGATGAGTCAGTGTTATAATCTGGTGTTGTGAGGGAGAGAGAGAGGGAGAGAAAGAAGGAAGGAGGGAGGGACATAGAGAGAGAAGGAAGGAAGGAGGGAGGGACAGAGATAGAGAGCGCGAAGGAGAGCAAGAGGAGTGGGAAATAACGAAGAGAGATGTTTCCTAAATTACAGAGAGGGAGAGACAGAGAGACAGAGAGAGAAATGGAGAGCGAAACAGAAAGAGAGATGGTGAGAGAGCGACAGAGAGACCGAGAGGGGAGGACAGACAGAGAGAGAGAGAGAGAAAGAGAGACATGCAGAGAGAACAGGCAGGCTGAGAATAGGCAGGCTGAGCTAGGCAGGCTGAGAATAGGCCAGCTCTGTGTTTTGACGCTAACTGACAGCATGATCCGATTAGAATCACATGGCATGAACACAGCTAAAGCCAAGTGTATGTTGCTACAGCTATATTAATTTATGGTATGGTGATTCGCTAATCTCATTTTTAGACCATAAATTCATACGAGCATAAATCCCTATGACAGCGTATGCACCAGCTCATACCTGTCAATAAAACCTTCTCTTAAGACATTAATTGTTTAAGTCAGGTGTTCCATTTTCCAAGAACTTTTGAAGATATTTCAGTTAGAAGTTATTAGCCATAACTTATGCAATTGATCTGTGGGCTATATACAAGACTTATCACTCTGTGAGTTGGTTATAGGTTCAGCTGTGGTTGAACATGTACCTGCAGGTTTTCATTTAGCTGAACCCATCAAACCGTATACCAGTCATAACCTACAGATCGTCTTATTACATGTACGTGCCCATCAACCCTGGAAAGGTTGTCCTGAATAAAGGTGTGAACGTCTCCCTCACTGTTAGATCGAACTGTTCGGTTTATTGGTTTTTGACGGTCAAAATGCCAAATTGAAAAACATACCTACTAAAGACAAATATGTGATTTTCACACAGAAAAACCTTGCATGCCCTAAGACCCTTCTGCCCTTCAGTACTATAAACCACTCCAATATCCACAAATATGTCACACAAGGCCTCTTCTGTACAGTAGGAATGCTCTTCGGTTTCATGGAATTGACTCAGCTCCCCTCTCAAGGGGCTTTATAGCTAAAGCAAGAGACAACAAAGAAACATCTGAAGAGCCATAACACGTTGTCATCGACCCCTAGTGACCTGACCCAACTCCAACCTCATCCCTCCTCTACCCCTTCTCATTCCTCCTAACTCCGCACTCATCCTCCTCACTACCCCTTCTCATTCCTCCTAACTCCGAACTCACCCTCCTCACTACCCCTTCTCATTCCTCCTAACTCCGAACCCACCCTCCTCACTACCCCTTCTCATTCCTCCTAACTCCGAACTCACCCTCCTCACTACCCCTTCTCATTCCTCCTAACTCCGAACTCACCCTCCTCACTACCCCTTCTCATTCCTCCTAACTCCGAACCCACCCTCCTCACTACCCCTTCTCATTCCTCCTAACTCCGAACCCACCCTCCTCACTACCCCTTCTCATTCCTCCTAACTCCGAACTCACCCTCCTCACTACCCCTTCTCATTCCTCCTAACTCCGAACCCACCCTCCTCACTACCCCTTCTCATTCCTCCTAACTCCGAACTCACCCTCCTCACTACCCCTTCTCATTCCTCCTAACTCCGAACTCACCCTCCTCACTCCAACCTAACCCCTCCTCTACACCTTCTCATTCCTCCTAACTCCGAACTCACCCTCCTCACTCCAACCTAACCCCTCCTCTCCCCCTTCCTAACTCCAACCTCCCCCTCCTAACTCCAACGTCACCCCTCCTCACTGCAACCTCAATGAGATGGCTGGGTGTGGCCTTGACAGGATGAAAGGACAAGTCAATGTTGTTCTCGCCAGACAGCCAAAGTTCACAACAAGTTCTCAACAAAACACTTGATTGATCTATACACAACAGACACATTCTTGTAAACGTCAGGGAGATGCTTGCGGTATTGAAAATCCCTGAGTGTATGCTTGAATGAACCTTATACGCTCTATGAGTGCACTTCAATGGAATGCGGTAACGTAAAACATGTCTTTAACTTCTGTTTCAAAGACAGAACACAGGAACAAAAGAGGATTCTATACTATTATTATGAGAGAGATAACGTTGTCTTCGACAACTTTAAAGTGAACACAGGTACCCGTCGATTATGGACTATGATTATGGACTCTAGACTCCCTCCTTCCCTTGTAGTTCTCTTCTTTTTCTGTCTTTCTTCTTCTCGTTAAGTAGGGACTTTTCTCTGTTCTGAAAAATCATCGAAACGGTGACTGAATTACGAGGCTTGGCCTGAGAGTCCCCTTCTTGGATAGGAATGTAAGAATGAAAACACCATTCCATGTGAAATGAATTAAATTGAGATTTTTGATCACTGGCCTACACACAATACCCCATAATTATGTTTTTCAAAATGTTTATAAATGAATTAAAAATGAAAGCTGAAATGTCTTGAGTCAATAAGTATTCAACCCCTTTGTTATGGAAAGCCTAAATAAGCTCAGGAGTAAAAATTTGCTTAAAAAGTCACATAACGTTGCACACTCTGTGTGCAATAATAGAGTTGAACATGATTTTTGAATAACTACCTCGTCTCTGTACACCACACATACAATTATCTGTAAGGTCCCATTGTCGAGCAGTGAATTTCAAACACAGAATCAACCACAAAGGCCAGGGATGTTTGCAATTCTCTGCAAAGAAGGGTACCTATTTGCAGATGGTTAAAAATAAAAAAGCAGACATGAAATATCCCTTGATGGTGTATCAATACACTCAGTCGCTACAAAAACACAGGCATCCTTCCTAACTCAGTTGCCGAAGAGGAAGGAAACCGCTCAGGGATTTCACCATGAGGACAATGGTGACTTTAAAACAGTTACAGAGTTTAATGGCTGTGATAGGAGAAAACTGAGGATGGATCAACAACATTGTAGTTACTCCACAATACTAACCTAACTGACAGAGTGAAAATAAGGAAGCTTTTACAGAATAAAAATGTTCCAAATGCATCATCTTTGCAACAAGGCACTAAAGTCATACTGCAAAACATGTGGCAAAGTAATTCGCTTTTTGGCCTGAATACAAAGGGTTATGTTTGGGAAATCCAATTCAACACATTACTGAGTACCACACTCCATATTTTCAAGCATAGTGGTGCTGCATCATGTTATGGGTATGCTTGTAATCATAAAGGACTGGGGAGTTTTTCAGGATGAAAAGGAAATGGAATGAAGCATGAAAAATCCTATTGGAAAACCTGGTTCAGTGTGCTTTCCACCAGGCACTGGGAGATTAAGTCACCTTCCAGCAGAACATTACATAAAACACAACGCCAATTCTACATTGGAGTTGCTCACCAAGAAGACAGTGAATGTTCCTGAGTGGCCGAGTTACAGTTTTGACTTAAATCTACTTGAAAATCTATGGCAAGACCTAAAAATGGTTGTCTAGCAATGATCAACAACCAATTTGACAGAGCTTGAAGAATTTTGAAAAACATATTGGGCAACTGTTGCACAATCCAGGTGTGGAAAGCTCTTACAGACTTACCCAGAAAGACTCACGGCTGTAATCGCTGCCAAACGAGCTTCTGCAGTGCTGACTCAGGGGTGTGAATACTTACGCAAATGAGATATTTCTGTATTTCATTTTCAATACATGTAAACATTTCTAAAAACATGTTTTCACTTTGTCATTATGAGGTATTGTGAGTAGATGGTTGAGGAAAAAAATATTTAATCCATTTTGAATTCAGGCTGTAACAAGTCAACCAGATATGAATACTTTCTGAAGGCATAAACATAATTCCTAGTTAGGGAAAAGGATTTAACAAGATGGGACATTCATGCCAGCCCATTATCAGCTTCAAAATATAATCCTGTCACATTTTTGCTAAATATTTGGTGTTAACCAATTGATGCTTATGTCAATTGACCATGCTCCCATCAGGTTTTGCGGTGCCAATGGGAAAAGATGAGCGTCAACCAATTGATGCTTATATAGTGGCTTGCGAAAGTATTCACCCCCCTTGGCATTTTTCCTATTTTGTTGCCTTACAACCTGGAATTAAAATAGATTTTTTGGGGGTTTGGATCATTTGATTTAAACAACATGCCTACCACTTTGAAGATGCTAAATATTTTTTTATTGTGAAACAAACAAGAAATAAGACAAAACAGAAAACTTGAGAGTGCACCCCCCCAAAGTCCTATATCCATTTAAATTACAGGTTGTAGTGCAACAAAATAGGAAAAACACCAAGGGGGGTGAATACTTTTGCAAGGCACTGTATCAATACTTTGCAGTTAATGTGAAATTGGTTGACACTGTCAATTGGTTGATACGGTCTACCAATTGATGCTTACATCAATACATTCCAGTCAATGGGAAAGATGAAAAGATGACACTCACAGTCTTTTTTTCTTTCCCCGTCTCTCTCTTCTCTCTCTCTCTCTCTCTCTCCCTCCCTCCCTCCCACCTTCTCTCTCCTTCTCTTTGCCTCCTTCAGTCTCTATCTCTCTACGTCCTCTTTATCCCCCTCCACTTCTTTTACTCCCTCCACCTCTCCCCCTCTCTCTCCCCTCCATCCCCCTCCTCTCATCTCTCTCTCTCTCTCTCTCTCACCTTTGTCTGTCTGTTGACTCTCTCTCTCCGCAATGTACTGACGTAAACGTCAACCTTTTGACACTCATCTTTTGCCGTTGAATGCAATGTATTGACATAAGCGTCAATTGGTTGGCACTCATCTTTCCCCATTGACTGAAAATGTATTGACATTGGCGTCAAACCTATGACACTCATTCATTTATTGACATAAGCATGAATTTGTTGACACATCTTTTCCCATTGACATGAGCGTCAAGTGGTTGAAGCTTATCTTTTCCCATTGGCACCGCAAAGCTTGCTGGGAGCATGACCAATTGACAGAAGCTTGAATTGGTTAGCGCATAACTTTTGGCAAGAACATGACAAGATTATGTTTTCCTATGATATCATCTTGCACATGACCAAAAATACTAGCAAACTCCATTGACATACTGTATCTCAAAGAGACAGAGTGAAGCTAGCTATAGGCAGAAGTAAAGTGTCTTGTTTAAAATGACGTCACCACTTTTCTGGCTCTCGTTCTCATGACTTTATTACAGGGAATGACTGGAATGTTCCAGTTCAGTTATCAAACTAAGTACATCTCTAGATTGTTCTACCCAAGGCATCAACACACAACGATTCATAGTTCTTACATTTAAAGTATTCCCTCTTCCTTGAGTTTCATTAGGCAGATTTCTCTTTGCCTGACCTCCGTAGCCCAGTGATGTTTTCAGACAAAATGTTTAACTTGTGAACGGTCTGTTAAAGAGACTCAGACAGGCCAGTCAGGCCACACAAGATGAAGAGTCCTGTAATGACTGTGTTTTTACAGACTCATTAAAGCAACACAATAACTACAATCCATTAAAACCTGACACACACATGTTCCTCCACACACACCCACTGAATTCACACAATGGTCAAGCTCTTAGTCAAAGCTTCTTTCCTGCAGCCATCCATCCCCACGCAGCATCAGTGCCCTGCATACTTAACCTCTCCAGTCAGGCTCCAGGCATTCAGCCCAACCCAGGTCTCAAGATGAGGGATAAGTCAGATGCTCAGCCACCCCGTCCCAAACACTTGGCTGTACGTGGGATAACGTTAGGAGAAGGTTGCTAGTCGATAAGAACAGAATGATCTCAAAGAAATAGCTAATGTCTTCACCTCTGAAAATAACCTGTAGGTCTGTCAGGGCTTTTGGAAGGATCGGACCAATACGCAGCGTGATCATAGTTCCACATCTTTTATTCAGTCGTGAAACTAATGCAATAAACCATACACTTGAAATACAAAACAAACAAGAAAGCCGTGACCCAGAGCAGGCATACACTACTCACAAAATAATAACCCACAAACCACAATGAGAAAAACCCCTACTTAAATATGATCTCTAATCAGAGGCAATGAGGATCAGCTGCCTCCAATTAGAGATCAACCCCAAACAATCCCAACATAGAAAGAGACAAACTAGAACCTAAACATAGAAATAGAAAACATAGATTAACCAAAAACACCCCCTGCCCTACTCTACTATAGAAAATTACAACTTATTAGGGTCAGGACGTGACAGTACCCCCACCCAAAAGGTGCAGACTCCGAATGCAAACAAAAACCCAACAAAACAACAACCACAAAAACACAAAGGGAGGGTAGGGTGGGTGACTAATATCTAAGGCGGCGGCTCTGGTTCCGGGCGTAGTACCCCCACCACCCGCTGATCCCCCCGCTTCTGTATGTCCGGAGGAACCAGACCATGGATCATCGCCGGAGGCTTCGGACCGCCAACCACCGCTGAAGACTCCGGGCTAAAGGCCGCCGCTGAAGACACTGGGCTAAAGGCCACCGCTGGAGGCTCCGGGTTGCGGACCGCCGCTGGAGGCTCCGGGCTGAGGAGCGTCGCTGGAGGCTCCGGGCCGAGGAGCGTCGCTGGAGGCTCCGGGCTGAGGAGCGTCGCTGGAGGCGCCGTGCTGAAGAGCGTCTCTGTAGGTTCCGGACTGGGGACCTTCGCTGCAGGCTCCGTGCCATGGGTCATCACTACTGGTTCCGCGTCATGGATAATCACTGGAGGCTTTGTGCCATGGATCATCACTGGAGGCTCCGGGCCATGGGTTATCACTGGAGGCTTCGTGCCATGGATCATCCCTGCAAGCTCCGGGCCATGGATCATCACTGGAGGCTTCGTGCCTTGGATCATCCCTACGAGCTCCGGGCCATGGATCATCACTGGAGGCTTCGTGCCATGGATTAACACTACAGGCTCCGGGCCATGGATCATCACTGGAGGCTTCATGCCATGGATTATCGCTGGAGACGTCTGACCATTGACCATCATTAGAGGCTTCCTTCGGGGCGCTGGAACTGGTCTCACCGGACTGGGGAGACGTACTTTGGACCGCGTGCTCACAGCAGGAACAGGACGTACTGGGCTCTGGTGATGCACTGGAGGTCTGCTACATGGGACTGGTATAGGAGGTGCCAGGCTAGTACCACATACCTTCGGGCTAGTGCGAGGAGCAGGAACAGGGCGTACTGGGCTATGGTGGCGCACTGGAGGTAGAGTGCGCGGAGCAGGCACAGGGTACACTGGGTCTTGGAGGCGCACTGGAGGTCTGGAGCGCATGGCCTGCACAACCTGTCCTGGCTGGATGGTCACTGTAGCCCGGCACGGGTGGAGCGCTGGCACAGGGCGAACTGGGCTGTGCTGGGGAATGAGGGCTGCCGTGCGTAGAGCAGACGCAGGATAAACTGGGCCGAGGAGACACACTGACGGCCAGATGCGCTGAGCAGGCACACTCCTTCCTGGCTGAGTGCCAACTCTAGCATGGCAACGCTGCGGAGCCCGTATCGACCGCACCGGACTGTGCGTGCGGATGGGCGATACAGTGCGCATACAATGGCCATTCCCACATAGCTCGGTGCTTTCCTCGTCACCCGCTCCCCACGGTAAGCATGGGGAGTTGGCTCAGGTCTCCATCCTGACTTAGCAAACCTCCCCGTGTGCCGCCCCCCCCCAAAAAAAAATTGGGGGCTGCCTCTCGCACTTGCCTTTCGGTGCATATAACGCCTTGTAGTATCATCGCTCTGCCTTCGCTGCCTCAAGTTCCTTCTTCGGTCGGCGATACTCCCCAGCCTGACTCCAGGGTCCTTCCCCGTCCAAAATTTCCTCCCAAGTCCATCTCTCCTGCTGATCCTTTCCATGCTGCTTGGTCCTTTGGTGGTGGGTTATTCTGTCACGGCTGTTCGAAGGAGCGGACCAAGATGCAGCGTGTTCGTAGTTCCACATATTTATTAAACGTGAAACTTAATGCAATACATAAATAACTTGAAAATAGAAAAACAACAAACCGTGACGCAGAGAGGAAAACACACAACTGAAAAGATAATAACCCACAAACCACAATGAGAAAAACCCCTACTTAAATATGATCTCTAATCAGAGGCAATGAGGATCTGCTGCCTCCAATTAGAGATCAACCCCAAACAATCCCAACATAGAAATAGACAAACTAGAACCTAAACATAGAAATAGAAAACATAGATTAACCAAAAACACCCCCTGTCACGCCCTGCCCTACACTACTATAGAAAATAACATCTTACTAGGGTCAGGACGTGACAAGGTCATTACCCCTTACAATCCGAGTGGCATGTGGTCGGTAACGTGATGTGTGCACTAGTGTGTTCAGAGCACATGGGCTGTGCTGATGATGAACCAATAGATGACCTTCACCGATAACATTGTTACTGAACCACAGCCTTGACGAAGAGGGCATCTAAGAAGAGAGAAAACGCCATTACATAGGAATGAATGACAACAGGCTAACATTTACCACTATTCTGCAGGTTTGATCAATTATTCAATTAACATGGATGACGAATAGAGAAAGAACACCAAGTGATTGACCTAGACAGTGCAGATCTAGACTGTATCCTAACAGGTGATATGGCGGCTAGGACAGCTAGCCAGTCATGTAATGTTTTCTAGTAAAAGCATGGGCAGAGAAACGTGGTCCACTCTGGAGGCTTGTAGCATGTCCTTTTACTTTTGAGACCTAGCAGAGTAGCCACAACATTGTTCTGCTAAATGCTACAGATGGTGTTTTGCTTTTACTGTGGGACCACTGAGCATAATTGTCTCCCCGCAACAAACACGCGCACACACACGTGCATGAACGCACACACACACACACGTACGCACACACGGCCTGGGTGCTGTTGGAAACACGGAGCAGCATCGCAGCATCTTTCCCTCATGAATATTGATGCAAGACGTTTGTTGCTTGTTGGGAGTGAAGACAGTCCCCCCCCCTCCCCAGCCTCATTACAATATTCATATTGCTCAGAGCTCATGAGAATGACGTCTGCCTGTCCTGCTCATAAATATTAATGCGAACGGTCCTGTGAAGATTTAGATAATGCAGTACGTTACGCCGTAACACATCTCTCACAGTAGATCAGTAACCTTAAATAATGAGAGTAATTCATAAAAACACTGTGAAGTAGCGGATATTTTTCTCCCTGATGAAGGCAAAAACTCATCCTCTTTTCTAGGTCACAGAGAAGAGAGACGAGGCATACTAAGAACTTTTCTTTTTGAAAGGATTGGACTGATGACTTGCATTTAATTGGTTAGTAAAGACGAATACATTCACTTATACTTTAGTTTTACTAGAAGATCTTTAATATTTATTTTTTTATACTGTTTATACGGAGATCTAGGTCAGCGCACATAGTATGTTGAGTACATAACAGTGGGCCTTAATTGCCCTTTCCAGTATCTTCTGGTCAGGTATTGTAGGACTACCATTTTAGTAATCGACCAAAGAGGTGTCAAAAGCACCCTAAAACCTATAACTCTATCAAATTAGGTCACAGCAGACGTCTTCACCCTGACATCCATATTATTTAAGAATACATACGTACAGTATCAGTGTGGCATCTCTAGAAGCTCTAGAATCCCTCAGAACCATTTGCAGTGTTCCGTTGGCAGAATGATTTACAGTGTTCCGTTGGCAGAATGATTTACAGTGTTCCGTTGGCAGAAGGAAGAACACTGACTGGCTGAGAGGGCCTGTAGGAGAAACAGATCTGTACTGTTCTATGTATACACAGGCTTCTACCCAGGCAGGTTCCAGCACGCTCCTGGAGTCCCGGGGTAGCTAGGTGGGGCATGAGGGGTTAATATTTCCAACGAGTGAATTTCTGGGTGATTTTCTCTTTTTCTATAGGGTGTTGCCTGCCTGCCTCCAGGTCCCGTATTTTTGCTTAGCTAGCTGCATCTCTTTAGGGCACATACTTCTGGGCCACATATTCACAGTCATTAGTTCCAGAGATTTGGGGGCCCCCAGAGTGCTCCTCCTGTGTTGAGTAGTGCAGTTCCCATTGCACTACGTAGTAACGCTGGGGCCTGATTGAGTTGCTGATTGCCTCAACGTTTAGAGGGAGCAATTACTGTGTCTTGCGGAGTCTGTCTGGCTGATGTATGTAAGGGGCTATAGGGAATAGGAGCGCGCACACACACACACACACACACACACACACACACACACACACACACACACACACACACACACACACACACACACACACACACACACACACACACACACACACACACACACACACACACACACACACACACACACACACAGGGTCGTTGTTGTGTACCGGTCCGGGGCCCAGAGACCTACGAAGACCTATCAGTGTGAAAGAGTAATGGAATTTGGCTCTACCACCTGATGATTCATTAACTCCACATTCCTAATTATTGGTAATCGTATGCTTCCGTGAAAGACATAAAGACGCGTTGTGTGCATCGAGGTTGCATGGCCTCTATAGAAATCCATACACACGCTGGACAGTAAAGCAGCTCAACCAATAGGCCAATCTGATGCATGTTTATTATGGGTCAGCTGCAGACCAGCCATGCTATTTTAGGGTCACAGCCTCACAAGCAATCCACTAATCTGCTGGTATAAGTGACTTCACCAGTTAAGAACGCAGTCGCCAAAAAGATTGTACAACACACATGATTAACGGGGCTTAAAGAAACTTGTGTGGGAATACCAAAGTGCTATTATGGTCTTAGGTGGATTTCATGTTGGAATGTTTGCTTTAAAGCCACACTTTTCGTTCCTAAAGAAAGAGGACTTACTATGCCATATTTCTTTAAGCTGAGTCACTAAGTTGTTTACTACGATGACTTAAAGCTGCATTTTGGGCAGACCCGATCAAATTCATATAGAAATGCATGTTATAGATCTGTCATTCTCAAAGAAAGCAAGTCTAAGAAGCGATAGATCTGTTCTCTGTGCGCTATTTCTATGCTTCCCGTTCTTAAGTTAAGTTTTTTTGTGTTTTACTTTAGGTTTTGTACACCAGCTTCAAACAGCTGAAAATACAATATTTAGGATTATGGTAAAGATATTTCACAGTGGTTTACATGATACAATGATTCTTTACACCCCCTTCAGAACAGCCTCAATTAATGGACTCCAATGCTTCCCACAGTTGTGTCAAGTTGGCTGGATGTCCTTTGAGTGGTGGACCATTCTTGATACACACAGGAAACTGTTGAGCGTGAAAAACCCAGCAGCGTTGCAGTTCTTGACACAAACCCGTGCGCCTGGCATCTATTAGCATACCCTGTTCAAAGGCACTTAAATCTTTTGTATTGCCTATTCACCCTCTGAATGGCACACATACACATTCCATGTCTCAATAAAAAATAAAAAATCCTTCTTTAAGGTGTCTCCTCCCCTTCAGCTACACTGATTTAACAAGTGACATCAATAAGGGATCATAGCTTTCATCTGGATTCACCTGGTCTGTCATGGAAAGAGCATGTTTTATACGTTCAGTGTAAATCAGGCAGTTTAACCATATAAAGCATCAAAGATGTACAGGTATATTCTTGACTTTCAGTAGTTATTTGTACAGAAACTACAGAGAACACTTGACAGAAACAGACCATTTTGGAAATATTTTGAAAATTACTCAATGCTTGCCATTAAAACAGTAGCTGTCTTGTGATCAACAGAAATGTGTACATACTGTAGGTGACTAGATTTAAAGACAATCTACACAATGAACCACTGTGTTCTTAGCTTATATTGCTTTTGCAATAAATCTAACCCGATACTGGCACATAGCTGATTTATTCTATATCTATTTTGCATAACTCATCGCTCACAATGGTGGTTTTGACTCCCAAAACAGTTCAGCCAACATCTCATGGACTCATTAACCTTCCTTGTTTCCAGCCTGACTGACTGCTGACTGACCTGGTAAGTGCACGTGCTAACAAGTGTAGAATAAAGAGCGCTCGGCTCCACACACCATTCCCCAGGAGAGATGGCAACCGTTCAAGAAGCCTGCTATGGAGCTAGGGAGCTAGGGAATTTCTGCCTGCAACTAATCTGTTCCCATTCACAATTCATTACTGGGATTCAAACCCCGGGTCCCCCGCTCAATGAATGACATCACTCGCAGCTTGTGTTCATACAAAATTCAGCCGGGCTGAGATCTCAGTTGAGGGAACATGAACAAATATTGGCAAGGAGCCTCTAGGAACTGAGGGTGGACACGTCTCCTGTGCTCGCAAGCAGGGCTTTGCTTTCCAGCACCTACTTCTCTTAATCACACTTCTCGTTTTAGATATTGGATGGATGCCCCATTAAGATGTGATCACCATAGTCAAATCTATAGGGAATGTATGGTGAATGTATGGTGAACGCATGGCGAGTGTATGGTGAGTGTATGGTGAGTGTATGGTGAATGTAATACATGGATGGTGGTTTAATGTGGGTGTGTGTTATTCGGGAGAGAGGCCTGATAACAATCATGTGGGGCCTGTGTATGTATGTGTGTGTGAGTGTGTGTGTGTCTGTTGTGTGTATGTTGAGGAGCACAATTGAGAGATTTGTTAGGGGCTTAGAGCTCTGTAACCCCCCATGGGGCCAGAACAGAGTGTCTGCAGTCTGTGTGCTCCGAGGGCAGAACCCAATACACTGAGCCACTGTCCCCCACTATGACCCTGTCCATCATTTACTACGGTAGCGCCACAAGTGGAGTCAAACACTGTCTATCAAACTAACGCTAGTGTAGCCAAATAATGTCCATTACACTACCACCAGCCCAGCATGGAAGAAGCCCGGAGAGAAAGAACAGCGTTGAAAGTACAACTGAGAGAGGTTGGTTGGTAAGGGTACAGAGATGACTGACGAAAGACGGAAGAAAAAACACTTTAGACAGATGTCATGTTAAGAAAATAAATCACCATCAGTCTGGATCTCTCTCTCTCTCTCTCTCTCTCTCTCGCTCTCATACCTTCTAATCAAGCCAGGAGAGTACAGAAACCAGCTGGACTGCTGATATGAAAGGGATCGTTTCATGAGAAAACAGGTGAGAGGCCTCTCTCAAGTCTTTGATGATTTAGGGTGACTTCTAAACAAAATAGAAATGGTTTTAGTATTTTCCTGTCCTATGTACCTACTGCAGCCCTCATCCTCCACATACAACACCCGTTCTGCCAGTCACATTCTGTTAAAGGTCCCCAAAGCACACACATCCCTGGGTCGCTCCTCTTTTCATTTCGCTGCAGCTAGCGACTGGAACGATCTGCAACAAACACTCAAACTGTACAGTTTTATCTCAATCTCTTCAGTCAAAGACTCAATCATGGACACTCTTACTGACAGTTGTGGCTGCTTTGTGTGATGTATTGTTGTCTCTACCTTCTTGACCTTTGTGCTGTTGTCTGTGCCCAATAATGTTTGTACCATGTTTTGTGCTGCTACCATGTTGTGTTGCTACCATGTTGTTGTTATGTTGTGTTGCTACCATGCTGTGTTGTCATGTGCTGCTGCCTTGCTATGTTGTTGTCTTAGGTCTCTCTTTAAATAGTGTTGTGTTGTCTCTCTTGTTGTGATGTGTGTTTTGTCCTATATTTATATTGTATTTATTTTTTATTTTCAATCCCAGGCCCCCGTCCCCGCAGGAGGCCTTTTGCCTTTTGGTAGGCCATCATTGAAAATAAGAATTTGTTCTTAACTGACTTGCCGAGTTAAATAAAGGTTAAAACATTTTTTTGTTTTTAATGACAGTGGATCAAATATTACACAGCGCGTCCTATAATTCAAGTGTTTTAGGAGAAGTATGAATCAGTTGCTGCTGCAACACCCAAATGAGGGGACTTTCTGGTTTCGTGTTGGGGTGGAGTGGACTTGCAGTATACACAGGGACAACAGTTGAAATAATATAAGGAAATAAGTTACACAGCCATAACTCAAAATAACTAAAACAAGCTGTACTCCTCTAGTGATGATGTACATGATAGTCCAAAGGAATGGGCTGGGGAGGAGGAAGGAGGAGGAACGGCATACAACCACAGACCAAGATTGAGTTGGAAAGCTCAGTGAGAGAACCAGAGGCACTAGGCTGGATTCCTAATGCACTGACTATCCTCCTCCAGGCCGAAGTTTGGAACGGTCGGGCCTGTGCTGGGAATACCAAGCGCCTGGCTCTCTGCTCTGGGAACAATGGGAGAATGGGTGTGCTGCTGCTGCGCCAGTTCAACTTTTAAAGAGCGTGAAGCAGAGAGCAGGGAAATCACTACTGCCTATCTCTACAGCCTTCTGACTGACATCTCTAAAGTGTACACAGAAAGAGATACTGTGATGGAAATTGTTATGTTGGCACAATATTAACAGTGATTTTCCATTATTCGAAGACTATACTGGGATTTGAAGGACAATGATTTTTAGGAAGTTAGTGTTTAATGTGAATTTGTTTAAGATAAGAGAGAGATAAAGTATGTCTCCACACCAAATGATGCATTGGTTCCAATGTGGTTATTTAGGCCATCAACATGACTGGAATTAGAGGCTACAGTGCCATCCATACATGTCAAGGTCCGGAGTAACGTACGGGATCTTTTTCAGTAAATCTCAGTCATTTCTCCAATCCTTTATGAACGTCATATGACGCAATCACTTTCCCAGGGTGTAGTTATGCTTTACATACCCGTTTAAATGATGTAGAAGCATGCAGTCTGGAGCATCATATTATATACAGTACATGCTTCAATGTGATTACATATAGAATCCAATTTATGGGATCTCTCTGCATGCTTCTGCATTCTATCAAGTTGGTGACTTGAAAACCAAACTAAAACATCTGAACCTAGAAAGAGCACTGCAGCCCCCAGTGGAGGGAAGGGAAGGTGGGACCTGTCTTCTTGAAGATAGCTCATATTGACAGCTTTGAGTTTTGTGTTTCATCCTCTGGCCTCGGCCAGTCAGCCTGCCAGTCAGCCAGTCAGTCAGTCAGCCAGCCAGTCAGTCAGCTAGTCAGTCAGCCAATCAGCCAACCAGTAAGTCAGTCAGTCAGCTAGTCAGTCAACCAATCAGTCTGTCAGCCAGTCAGACAGACAGACAATCAGTCTATCCGTACGTCCGTCAGTGAGATAGTAAGTCAGTCAGTGAACAAGTCAGCCAACCAGCCAGTCAGCCAGGTGGTCAGTCAGTCAGTTACTCGGTCCGTCAATCAGCCAGCCAGTCAGTCAGTTAGTCCGTCCGTCAGTCAGTCAGTCCACGTGTCCTCTGTGATGATTCATCTGAGTAATTAGCCCTATTCAGCCACTGAAACCTGATCTCCTCACAATCACAGCAGCACCGCTCATGGGCGTCACACACCCTGAAAATCTGAGGGGGCACAAAGTACATGAGGATGGCTGGGGGATCGAAGTTGTAGAATTTTGCATTTTTCAAACACCTGAAACAGCTTTTTCCTGCTATCTAGAACCATAACCATTACGCTTGATTCTATGTAAAAAATCTGTTTATTCTTTTGCATATCCTCTTGAGCTGTCTGTATCCTCCCAACGGGTGGTTAACATAAACTCACTCACTTTTGTACATCGCCATGGTCCGTACAATTGACCTTATTTTAGCGCCCCAAAACCGTAATACTTCCAGATCAACTGTAATGTCAATACCATTGTATAGCACAATTTCTCCCCTTTCCAACAAAATAAATGACATGACCTCCACGCTGCCCGTTTCTGCATGATTCAAGAAGGCAATGAGCTCCGTCGGGTCTTTTTAAAAATGGCGGGTGGGGAAGTGAAACTAATGCGTGATAGTGAGAAGGAGAGATCTCGTGTGGGAAAACTGCTTTTTTTCACTCGATCTGTCCAATTTATCACCTTATCGCCTCTAAAATGTAAATAAAACACTATCAAGAGTTTATATAATGTGTCATTACATTGGGAACCTACCTGGACTAGCTAAAGCCAATGTCATAAAACTGCTAACCGGCTAGTAATATTACACAGAAACAACAACAAACATTTTTACATTTTATGTAATATTATATATACAGTTGAAGTTGGAAGTTTACATACACCTTAGCCAAATATATTTAAAAACTCAGTTTTTCACAATTCCTGACATTTAATCCAAGTAAAGATTCCCTGTCTTAGGTCAGTTAGGATCACCACTTTATTTTAAGAATGTGAAATGTCAGAATAATGGTACAAAGAATGATTTATTTCAGCTTTTATTTCTTTCATCACATTCCCAGTGGGTCAGAAGTTTACATACACTCAATTAGTATTTGGTAGCATTGCCTTTAAATTGTTTCACTTGGGTCAAACGTTTCGGGTAGCCTTCCACAAGCTTCCCACAATAAGTTGGGTAAATTTTGGCCCATTCCTCCTGACAGAGCTGGTGTAACTGAGTCAGGTTTGTAGGCCTCCTTGCTCACACACGCTTTTTCAGTTCTGCCCACAAATTTTCTATGGGATTGAGGTCAGGGCTTTGTGATGGCCACTTTGTTGTCCTTAAGCCATTTTACCACAACTTTGGAAGTATGCTTGGGGTCATTGTCCATTTGGAAGACCCATTTGCGAACAAGCTTTAACTTCCTGACTGATGTCATGAGATGTTGCTTCAATATATCCACATAATTTTCCTTCCTCGTGATGCCATCAATTTTGTGAAGTGCACCAGTCCCTCCTGCAGCAAAGCACCCAAACAACATGATGCTGTCACCCCCATGCTTCACAGTTGGGATGGTGTTCTTCGGCTTGCAAGCCTCCCCCTTTTTCCTCCAAACATAACGATGGTCATTATGGCCAAACAGTTATATTTTTGTTTCATCAGACCAGAGGACATTTCTCCAAAAAGTATGATCTTTGTCCCCATGTGTAGTTGCAAACCGTAGTCTGGCTATTTGTGGCAGTTTTTGAGCAGTGGCTTCTTCCTTGCTGAGCGGCCTTTCAGGTTATGTCGATATAGGACTCGTTTTACTGTGGATATAGATACTTTTGTACATGTTTCCTCCAGCATCTTCACAAGGTCCTTTGCTGTTGATCTGGGATTGATTTGCACTTTTTGTACCAAAGTACGTTCATCTCTAGGAGACAGAACGCGTCTCCTTCCTGAACGGTATGACGGTTGCGTGGTCCCGTGGTGTTTATACTTGTGTACTATTGTTTGTACAGATGAACGTGGTACATTCAGGCATTTGGAAATTGCTCCCAAGGATGAACCAGACTTGTGGAGGTCCACCATTTTTTTCTGATGTCTTGACTGATTTCATTTGATTTTCCCATGATGTCAAGCAAAGAGGCACTGAGTTTGAAGGTAGGCCTTGAAATTCATCCACAGGTACACTTCCAATTGACTCAGATGATGTCAATTAGCCTATCAGAAGCTTCTAAAGCCATGACATCATTTTCTGGAATTTTCCAAGCTGTTTAAAGGCACAGTCAACTTAGTGTATGTAAACTTCTGACCCACTGGAATTGTGATACAGTGAATTATAAGTGAAATAATCTGTCTGTAAACAATTGTGTCATACACAAAGTAGATGTCCTAACCGACTTGCCAAAACTATAGTTTATTACCAAGAAATTTGTGGAGTGGTTGAAAAATGAGTTTTAATGACTCCAACCTAAGTGTATCTAAACTTCCAACTTCAACTGGAAATATATATGTATATATACATATAAAAAGGACAAATTTGAGGGGAACGTGTTGCTTTTGCCCCCAATGGGCTGGATGCCTCTGGCACTGCTCACTTTTTTGTTTCTGCGCCCAAAGCTGAATTAGAGGGAGAATTAGCATACTAAACACAGGGCACAGTCCCTGTCTGGAATGTTGGAGATAATGTCAGTCCTTTTCATAGCCTACATCATTCAGGAATCACACAACATTCTGGAATCCTCCCTCTATGAATACATGCTGTTAGCACTTTACATTACTTAAATATGTGCTCTATCCCACAAACCCCAACCTTTTGAGGACCACAAGGACTCAACTAACCCCATTCCAGAAGTATTCAGGCAAGAAAGGGATAACTTGTTTCTAGTTATCTCAACAAGGGAGTTCTTTTGGAGGATGTTATTCCGCAAAGGTTATGTTGGGATGTGAGTTGCCAGCCTGCTGCGTAGACACCAGGAAACTTGTGGATCCTAAAATAATCATCAATTATTGAAACTTTTTCTTAAATTCAACAGTAGTTTTCTGTGTGACATTTCTGCAAGTTTGTCCCTAAATGACATTCACTTAACACAAGATGGAGCGAGAGAGAAAGAGAGAGAGAGAGAGAGAGAGAGAGAGAGAGAAAGAGACAGAGACAAAGAGAGGACAATCTAGCCCAGCCCCACATTTGAATACAAATTAATACGTAACTAAATACACTAATAATTAATCAGATATATGAATGAATACACAATTAGCATAACCACATAGATAAATCCCTTTGCCCCCAAAAGGCAGGCAATGGTTCATTTCCATGAGAAGTGCTGCTCACACCAAAAGCCATTTTACAGCCCTTTGTTTCAGCTAAGCAGCTGTCAATTGCCTAACATTATGCATTTTGCATTCTTCTATGCTAATTATTTTGAGGGACAATTTTTCTACAATAAGCACTCGGGCCACTAACAGAAAGCCTTTTTATGGCACAAACCCCAGGGAGCTATAAGCTGTTGCCAAGTCCAACAATGGCTTACTGCTCGCTCCGAGGCCGTCGGGCCCGGCTCTTAATATGGCATGACGTTCACAGCACACTATATCCCCGAGCTCCACGCACTCAGCACCTGGTCCGACGCCGCCTGGCAATTAATGAAGATATCAATCAATATTGACAAAAATATATAGGGGCGAAATCACTTAGGGAGGGAGCGTGGAATAGTTGTAACGTAGTATTCAAATGGATTTTAGATTTTCTTCCAGTTTATGAATCAATAAAGTGAATCACGTCACGTGTAAAAGGGAACCCCTAACAATTTTTTTTTCACGCAACTTTTATGAATAACATGTTTGTTCATGACATTTGAGGGGAAATTACACAATATAATTACTATACACACATCAAGCGTCTGAACATTCTCACTCGTTTGAGAATGTTTCTTTCATTTCATAAATACTAGTTGATCGGTGAAGGAATGTGTTTCAATCGGCTGTGAGCGAGGAATGAATATGTTTCTCATCACTCTGTTTTCGCTAATTGCCCTGTTTAATGCAATTAACGCAACATTTGGTCTGATAATCAGGAGTCAGCAGGGAGCTGGTTCAATTCATTTCCATTTCATCCATGTTCTCTGATTCATAGTCAACAAAGACGCTTGTCCGTAAGTGAAGAATGACTCATGCATTGCCAAGGCTCAAGTTGAATAATTCAACTGAACAGTAAAGTGTAGTTCAGATGCTCAACTACACTTTACTATTCCGTTAAATTATTCAAACTTCACAGAAAATATTCATTTAAGATAAGAGTTTTCATAATAACGAATATTATGAAACTGTATTGAGATAGACACAATTCAACGAGAGAATGTAGTTTCTAGGTAGAGCGAAGTAGAGTAGAGATATACTCCATATTGATCATCAACTACTGTAGATGTGATTGCAATGCAACCCCTAAAATAAACCGAATTAGCTCACTCAAGCATTGCACGTGAGTGTGTGCATTTGTGTGTGTGTGTGTGTGTACGTGTACATGTGCGTGTATGTGTGCGTGTGTGTGTGTGTGTGTGTGTGTGTGTGTGTGTGTGTGTGTGTGTGCATGGATGTGCGCACGCTCATGTGTGAGTGTGCGCTCTATCTTTGACTTCATTGTGTTCCTTGAATTATCCCATTCCATAACCCCAGGCCACCTTTCTCCCTGGACAAGCAAAGTCAACTCAAATTGGGTTATTGGACACCTCAGGCTGAACAGGCAGGCAGGAGGGTCACCAGGAGTCCAGAATAAAGCAGCTTCACTACTCTCTAAAATAGTTTCCTATTATAACCATCAACTCAGAATCAGGTTAAACCATGGAAACCTCTCGCTATGACTAAGTGGGTTAAATGTTAAATCTAGGCTTCTTTATTGAGCTATGCAGCTATTCTGTTCTGACCCTATAGATATGGGTACTTTTCATAGTAAAAGCCCAACTCAAACAAATAAGGCCGGACAATAATTTAAAGGTCATTGCTAAGACCCCGAGGGGGAAATCAATTCTAATTCATTGTGAATGGTACAAGGAGATTACTTTCAACTATCTGAGCTCTGTGAGGACATAGACAGGGAAAGTACCAGAAACAAATTCAACCCTTTATTACCGCGGCACAATCCGAACCATGCAGACAATGGGAGGGTCATCACATTAAGGACAAATCATAGTGTAGCCTACACTCTTACAACCAAAAAAATACTATCTAGAACCTAAAAGGGTTCTTCGGCTGTCCCCACAGGAGAACCCTTTGAAGAACCTTTTTTGGTTCCAGGTAGAACCCTTTTGGGTTCAATGTAGAACCCTTTCCACAGAGGGTTCTACATGGAACCCAAAAGGGTTCGACCTGGAACCAAAAAGGGTTCTCCTATGGGGACACCTGAAAAGCCCTTTTGGAACTCTTTTTTTCTAAGAGTGTACACTTATATCGGAACACTGTACACATTCATTGTGTAACAAGACCACAGTGAATGCTGCAGGTTTCAAACCACAGTATTATGTAAAGGGTATCCCTTTACACAGTCCCCACTGACGCAGTGGTGACGCAAATTGTAAACTTAAACACTTACCAATCAGGCATTAATGTGCTACAGTGCATGTGCCGCAGGAATAACGTTTCCTAGAGACCCCACGTTAACAAGGTGTTTCAGAAAGCACAGCATGGGCTTGTCCCAGCCGGCATCTCTCTCTTTACTGCGTCTCTGGCAGTAGGATAAGACGGACCTGCTATCGAGACAAAAGAAGGACTCTACTTAAACAAATTAAAAGATACCACCCAGCTACCCCTCTCAACTTCTTCAAAGAAAATTTGCAATTTGTTTCATTTTTGCCATTTGTTTCATTTGTACACTATAGTAAAGAGTAGACGTAAGTGTAAGATGTTTACAGGTAAAGGTAATACATCATTCTGGTGGAAAAATCAACAGAAAGAGAATTGATGCATACCAGCCAGGCCCGTGCATACACTGACAAGTAGTGAATGAGAAGACCTGCACTGCTGTCCACCTCTTGTCCCAATCTAAGCTTGAATGGGGCTTGATAAAGATTTATGACCCTTCCGCTTCCCACACTGCAGCAGTGCAAGGCAATGAAGAGCATAGAATTTGAATTAATTTGCTAAATAGTTCTAGAACATTCCTCTATAGTGGAGAGTGATGGGACACGACTAGGACCCCAGGGTGACAGAAGGATAGGGGTGGAGGGTGTGTGTGCATGTGTGCATTATCTGTGCCTGTACGTGTGTGTATGTGTGTGTGTGTGTGTGTGTGTGTGTGTGTGTGTGTGTGTGTGTGTGTGTGTGTGTGTGTGCACAGCAAGAGAGGTTTGGGCAGGGTGACAGGCAGGCCCTGAAAGATCTTTACACACATCGCCTCATGGTGCCTGTCCCTGGCTCTGCCCTCAGATTAAGGGGAGCTGCCCAGGGGCCAGTGGTGTGGCGAGCCTCGCCACGGGCTCCTGCCATGTCAAGTCAATCTGTGTCAGTCCCACTCCATCCCACTAACCACAACTGGACTGATGGGCAGAGAGGAAAAAGACTGGATGTGACTGGACACATCAGATGCATTCTACACGCCTGTTAGCTAATGCTTCCGTTCCTGAAAACGCTCATCTGCTGCGGTACCCAAACACACATACACATTCTGGGTTTGGCTAGCTGTTCATGTTAACTGCTCTACTGCCAGACGTAAGACATTCTGTCTGGCTGACACATTTCTAGCCTCGAAATGAGGGGGGAATTCACCCCCATAGAGGTTGATATTCTCTGGGATTTCTGACAGCAAAGTCTGCATTGGTACAAATCATTAGATGATGTGGTGTCAATTCCTATTCCTTGTATTGCAGATATTTAAAAAAAAACTGGTTCCATATATAATTTCTGTAATAGGTAGACAAGGTTACAAAGTCTCCTTTGGTTCCTTTAAACTGACAAACATGAGCGCTCCCCACAGTGCTGTATTTGGAAGTGGCTTTATATCCTTGTATTATCCCTGGGTGGGTTCATACAGTAGCCCCCCCTAAACCCTCCGAAATGACCCACCCCGACACACGCCCCTCCCCACTGCATCCCACTCTACCCTCCCAATGTTTTTGCCTTTCTGGTCCAGTTCCCATTTATAAGCCCTAGGGTGTTGACAAGACCATATTTGAGCATTGGGGTTCACATGCATGACATGCCCAGCACAGCTCACCTCATAGAAGGGCAGAAGAAGGGAAGGGAAGGCCCTCACACTCCACTGAATGCACCCTATTCCCTATATAGAGCACTACTTTTGCCCAGAGCCCTATGAGCCCTGGTCAAAGGTAGTGCACTATTGTAAATAGAGTGCCATTTGGGATGCAATACTTTTATTACACAGGTGACCATGCAATAATACAGGCCTTAGCTTAGTGCAGGAAGTCAAGAATGTCTTTGATCCTGTCTTTCCATTGATTTGGTACACTGCAGAGCGTAAATACCGTCTTTCAATTGGAGTTTCTTTCATTCCTCATATTTACGATTAAAAGGCTTATCTTCTCAGTGGCTGAATGAGTGGATCTTCTGACCTTATGAGGAGATGGGCAAAAGGAATATATTTTTCTAAGCTGTTCATTTACACATTTTGTGTGTGAACATCGATGTGACTTGATACAATAAAGTCAATGTGAGTTTAAAAGTGGTGGTCCCAGAAAAAAAAGGGGTTCCATCCATGCCTCAAATTAATATTTTTTTAAATGGTGAAATAAAACTCAAGTAAAGAGACCATTGTGAAACGACCTTGGGGTGGGAGCTCTTAGAGAAATGATCTTGGGTGGGAGCTCTGAGTGAAATGATCTTAGGGTGGGAGCTCTTAGTGAAATGATCTTGGGTGGGAGCTCTTAGAGAAATGATCTTGGGGTGGGAGCTCTTAGTGAAATGATCTTGGGTGGGAGCTCTTAGTGAAATGATCTTAGGGTGGGAGCTCTTAGAGAAATGATCTTGGGGTGGGAGCTCTTAGAGAAATGATCTTGGGGTGGGAGCTCTTAGAGAAATGATCTTAGGGTGGGAGCTCTTAGTGAAATGATCTTGGGTGGGAGCTCTGAGTGAAATGATCTTAGGGTGGGAGCTCTTAGTGAAATGATCTTGGGTGGGAGCTCTGAGTGAAATGATCTTAGGGTGGGAGCTCTTAGTGAAATGATCTTGGGTGGGAGCTCTGAGTGAAATGATCTTAGGGTGGGAGCTCTTAGTGAAATGATCTTGGGTGGGAGCTCTGAGTGAAATGATCTTAGGGTGGGAGCTCTTAGTGAAATGATCTTGGGTGGGAGCTCTGAGTGAAATGATCTTAGGGTGGGAGCTCTG
Source organism: Salmo salar (assembly GCF_965601325.2). Lineage (NCBI taxonomy): Eukaryota > Metazoa > Chordata > Actinopteri > Salmoniformes > Salmonidae > Salmo > Salmo salar. Next base: position 67,968,374 of record NC_138306.1, read on the forward strand.
AGTGAAATGATCTTGGGTGGGAGCTCTTAGTGAAATGTTTTACTTTTGATGGTTGGAAAAGTCAAGGTCAACAAGGTCAATAAGTTACCGTAAGTTTGCAGCCCTAATGGTGAGATTTCTTTTATCAGATTACTCAATAATGAGTCAATTTCATTAAAGTAAAATGAATCAAGAATGGCTGGGAAATAACAGTGATACTGTAGTTACTCATGATTTCTATCAAGGAATGAGTCAAATTCCACTGATTTCTGAATTCCATTTGGGGTTTCCCAAGGAAATAGAAGGCCCTCGTCATTGATGTGCCCCTTTCTATGAAATCCAATCAAAAATCATAAACTAACAGGCGATAGTTAAAACATAGCGGACTGTAATTTAAACCAGCTCTCTCCAACCCTATTCCTGGAGAGCTACCACCCTGTATGGTTTTCACTCCAACTCTAATCTAACGCACCTGATTCTAATAATTAGCCAGTTCATAAGCTGAACAGGGTAGTTACAATAGGGGTTATAGCAAAAACCTACAGGAGGGTAGCTCTCCAGGAACAGGGTTGGCGTTAAAATCTACAGGAGGGTAGCTCTCCAGGAACAGGGTTGGAGTTAAAACCTACAAGAGGGTAGCTCTCCAGGAACAGGGTTGGAGTTAAAACCTACAAGAGGGTAGCTCTCCAGGAACAAGGTTGGAGTTAAAACCTACAGGAGGGTAGCTCTCCAGGAACAGGGTTGGAGTTAAAACCTACAGGAGGGTAGCTCTCCAGGAACAGGGTTGGAGTTAAAACCTACAGGAGGGTAGCTCTCCAGGAACCGGTGTTGGAGTTAAAACCTACAGGAGGGTAGCTCTCCGGGAACAGGGTTGGAGTTAAAACCTACAGGAGGGTAGCTCTCCAGGAACAGGGTTGGAGTGAAAACCTACAGGATGGTAGCTCTCCAGGAACAGGGTTGGAGTTAAAACCTACAGGAGGGTAGCTCTCCAGGAACAGGTTGGAGTTAAAACCTACAGGAGGGTAGCTCTCCAGGAACAGGGTTGGAGTTAAAACCTACAGGAGGGTAGCTCTCCAGGAACAGGGTTGGAGTTAAAACCTACAGGAGGGTAGCTCTCCAGGAACAGGTTGGAGTTAAAACCTACAGGAGGGTAGCTCCCCAGGAACAGGGTTGGAGTTAAAACCTACAGGAGGGTAGCTCTCCAGGAACAGGGTTGGAGTTAAAACCTACAGGAGGGTAGCTCCCCAGGAACAGGGTTGGAGTTAAAACCTACATGAGGGTAGCTCCCCAGGAACAGGGTTGGAGTTAAAACCTACAGGAGGGTAGCTCCCCAGGAACAGGGTTGGAGTTAAAACCTACATGAGGGTAGCTCCCCAGGAACAGGGTTGGAGTTAAAACCTACAGGAGGGTAGCTCTCCAGGAACAGGTTGGACACCCCTGATCTAAACAGGGAAGAAATTAACCCTAAGAAAAAATTGATTCCCTGAAGTGTTAGTTTTCACACAACTTTGAGAATGTGCTTGATAAAGAAGGCAGAACTAATCTGAAATGGTGAAAATATGTAAATAATGATAATACGAAAGCTGTTAGTCATAACAAAAAACACTGCAAAGACTTTCTCTGTTTTCTTGGTAATTGAACACTGGCTTTGAAGCTTGATCTAGACTCACTCTGTAAAAAAAAAAAAAAAAAAAAAACAGTAACAACAATCCAATGAAACTAAAACCTACTGTCATAGCCCCATGCATAGCACAGCCATTAGCAGTTACAAGTAAACTAAAACCTACTGTCATAGCCCCATGCATAGCACAGCCATTAGCAGTTACAAGTAAACTAAAACCTACTGTCATAGCCCCATGCATAGCACAGCCATTAGCAGTTACAAGTAAACTAAAACCTACTGTCATAGCCCCATGCATAGCACAGCCATTAGCAGTTACAAGTAAACTAAAACCTACTGTCATAGCCCCATGCATAGCACAGCCATTAGCAGTTACAAGTAAACTAAAACCTACTGTCATAGCCCCATGCATAGCACAGCCATTAGCAGTTACAAGTAAACTAAAACCTACTGTCATAGCCCCATGCATAGCACAGCCATTAGCAGTTACAAGTAAACTAAAACCTACTGTCATAGCCCCATGCATAGCACAGCCATTAGCAGTTACAAGTAAACTAAAACCTACTGTCATAGCCCCATGCATAGCACAGCCATTAGCAGTTACAAGTAAACTAAAACCTACTGTCATAGCCCCATGCATAGCACAGCCATTAGCAGTTACAAGTAAACTAAAACCTACTGTCATAGCCCCATGCATAGCACAGCCATTAGCAGTTACAAGTAAACTAAAACCTACTGTCATAGCCCCATGCATAGCACAGCCATTAGCAGTTACAAGTAAACTAAAACCTACTGTCATAGCCCCATGCATAGCACAGCCATTAGCAGTTACAAGTAAACTAAAACCTACTGTCATAGCCCCATGCATAGCACAGCCATTAGCAGTTACAAGTAAACTAAAACCTACTGTCATAGCCCCATGCATAGCACAGCCATTAGCAGTTACAAGTAAACTAAAACCTACTGTCATAGCCCCATGCATAGCACAGCCATTAGCAGTTACAAGTAAACTAAAACCTACTGTCATAGCCCCATGCATAGCACAGCCATTAGCAGTTACAAGTAAACTAAAACCTACTGTCATAGCCCCATGCATAGCACAGCCATTAGCAGTTACAAGTAAACTAAAACCTACTGTCATAGCCCCATGCATAGCACAGCCATTAGCAGTTACAAGTAAACTTGGGTTCAATTCAGGGAAACGTGTGGAACAAAGGTGATCTCTGTCCAAGAAAGTGTCTAACCGGTCTGAAATGAAAATGATTCCCTGTAATTTTGTTATAACTACTTATAGTGTAAAATCCAAATCACTGACATTCGGTTTTAGCTAATTACCGTCAATGCAAATATTTTGATTGTTTACTTTCCTAGTGCTTTGTTCTATTGGGACAACCATCCTCTCTGTTCCATTTTTAGACCAGCCAAGTCTGTAACTGACTGTTGCCACGTTATTGTGTATTCGCTTTCACCTCCTAACAAGAACATCAATATGGGAATCAATTAACTAGTCATTTAATTAAACCTCTAGGAATTCCCTCACTCCCAAGGGAGAGGAGGCCCAGATTAGTCCATTACAACCTCATAGGTTGGTACAGGATCTGTAAGAGGTGCTATATCTACAATGGCGGCAATTCTTCCCAGAATGAGGTGAAACTTAGTGGACAGAGAGACGAGAGAGGCCCTGCTTGTAGAAGACCGCTCCCTCTCTGATTGGTAGGAGAGAAGCCCAGGAACATAAGCCCCTCGGAACTGAACAAAGATCACAACTCACAGGACACCCTTCAGCTCCTCGCCCCCTCGCCCCCTTTCAATCCCCTTTTTCGTTTTTGGTACTTACTGATCCAAAATCCTCTCTCTTTAGCGATTGTAGTGAACCACAAGATGGCCTGGTGCTTTGTTGTGTTGGGGTTGTTTGTGTAGTGGGGGGGGGGCTGAGGCCTCACCACGGTATGTGTTGGGCCCCGGGCCCTGGCATCTCCGTAGTAGTCTGGTCCTCATTAACCCATGGATCTACTGCCATATCTGTCTGGCCTGCCAAACTACCAGCCAGCAGGAACAATACAATACAACACTGATCAAGGAGAGAACAAAAATGGCCGCTTTGGCTTTATTCTCCATTACACATAAATCCAAAATGTCCATGAATATCAACACAACTATAGACAGTTTTATGTAGTGGTTGGAGGAAAACAAGTTTTATGTTCAAAGAATGATGTCAAGAATTGAGTCCATAAACAGATAAATTATCATGTAATATGCGGTACCATAAAGCCTATATGAACATTTATGTACGGTGCTCATGGTTTTCATCTAAAACCCTTAGGCGGAGTCAATAGAGATCTGGGTGCTTCGTTTCTCACAGATTCCTCTGAATGAGGGGAACAATACGTATTTAAGGCAATAGACATATTTACATAATTTATGCATTTCCAAGGCTTTTAAAATTCCTTTTGCTGTTCGAGTTAGTGACCTTACTATCCCTCTTCACAATGGGCCTAACAAACATTATTAATTAGGTCCCAGGACCTATAGAACAAACAGTCCCCTCCGTCCCAGGCCTCTGCCTTAAGACTACAGAGGAGAAAGGATCTGCAGTACAGGAGGCTTGGGAATGGACTCGGTAGATATACAGTTTCATCAATCATAGTCAAGGAGGTACTAGATCTTGGTCATGCCTCGAGTTGTATCCTGTAGAGAGATGTCTCACAGTGATGACGTAATGTCCATTATTGTTTGGGTGGTTCACATCACACTGATTATCTATGCTTCTAGATGATTGACGACCTATCGTCTTTCTAAACAACGACGATAAGGTTTTAAATCTAATCAATTCTAATCCCACCACACATTAGGGAAATGACTGTACTTCTCAAGGCAGCTTTGTGTGTACTGTGGCGCTGTTTAAAGTTGACGACGGGTTTTACAACAGAATTTCACTCTCCCTGAACTCCCTGAAAGCCTATGCAAATCACGACGTCAACAAATATACATCGTCTGAAGAAAGCCGTCAGCCTTTTGGATGAGACTTTTTGAAAATGATTCACTCAATTTAAATCCCAAAGTGGATTTTTACAGTAGCAAGTGATCCCAAACATTCTTCTTTGTGTGACAGGTGAAATATTTCTCCTAGGAGAGAGAGCAGAGGATTCAAAGGCATGCAACCTATCTTGTTTGAATCCCGACTAACACAAAGGCCATTGAAAAGCAGACAAGCTCATGCATGAAGAGCTCAGCATGGTGAGAGGGGAGGCAGTTGTATGCAATTGAAGCGGAGACAAGCGAGAATAAAAGGATGCGTATTCTTCCAACGCTACTCTACTGTAATCTCGGCTGTTAAAAGCCATCTCCAGTCAGGCTGTGTGGATTCTCTCTCACAGGGACGAAACGGAGACCATGGACAGGGAGGCTTTTGAAATAACTTCACATCTCTTCAGCCATGGTGGCTGACCTCAAGAATCTGATAGCCTCTCTCTCCTTTTACGGAAGTTTCTACACAAAAACCTTTTATCGAAGTGCTGAATGGAGCTTTTAAGAACAAGGACTGTTTCTCAAATCTATCAATTCATCTCCTACAGCCATTTACTCTTACCAAATTCAGCCTCCTTGCAAACTGCCCTTATTGTGTAATCGGTGTTACCATGCAGGTGCCAGGGTTGACCTGAGAGACTAATCGCTTGACCTGAAACCCATTTAGTGGACCGTTAAAGAACATATAAAGGATGTCTGTCCCCATTGGCTCTGGACTCCAATTGGGGACGACCTTGTGGGTAAGGGGAGAGGGTGGGAGGTACAGAATAGAGAGAGAGAGGTGGGGGTAGGTGAACAGGCCGACAAGGTCAATTTACGATGTTAAAATATCATCTAAAGCCTTTTGTTAGGCCTTAATTCTGTGTTGTGTGCGTTTGTCCCAAAGAATTGCATTCAATGGGATTGTCAATCAATTCGGAGGCGAAGGAAACATTATGTCAAGTTCAAAGTAGACAATGTTTAAGATATTTTCTTGCACGTTTGTTGAACCAGTAACTAGGGGCCTGTTGATTTGGGCATATTTGCAGATCTTTTCTGGCTCTTGGCTCACAGTTTGTTCACTATTTAAAAGGTCCAATAAAGTCCAGAAGATCCTCAGAAGATATAGGCCTGGTTAAACACAGTAAATGACTGGAGTTGGACTCTTTCAAAGTAGATTATCAGGTCAGGTCCATTTGACCTTGAATTATCCTTGACATATGTTTGGCCATTCTGTTGGCGCTCCAGAGGTAAAATGTATAAAGGGCCGCTGGTTGAGAGGTCAAACAGGGTTGCGACCCCCGACCTTTGCATTTCAAGCACTCTTCCAACCATTTGTCAAGAAATATTGACCCTAGCACTAAGACGTTAGGCCTTCAGCTTAACCCTTGGATCTTAATGGGGTCCAAAACCATTACAGACTGGAAATCTACCCATGCTCAAGAAAGCTTATACAGAACCATATCTGTGACTTGTGGCAATGGGCTCAATGTATACATGCAATCTTCCAGACACATTGGGATTTGCTCTCGTTGTTCTGCTATGTGAGGTTCACGCTTGTTACAGTATGTTTGGGACCATGCTGTCTTAGAGCGAGAATTATTTGTACTCACTTCAAAGATGATAAAAGGAGTACCACAGTAAAGGGGGTTGCAGACCGTAGGAATTCTTATTATAAAACAAAGTTCTCATCCACATCCTCAGAAATTATCTAGACTTGGGGATGATTTACAAAACATTTACCAAGTATTCTACACATCGGAGTAGCTTTGAAGTCTCCTCACTGAACACTTATAGTGCAAATACTGCTCCTCTTTCTACAGTGGAAAAGCATCCCACTGGGGACAGACGTCAATTCAACGTCTATTCCACATTGGTTCAGCGCAATCTCATTGAAATGACGTGGAAACAACAACATTGATTCAACCCGTGTGGGCCCAGTGGGATCTCACAGTCATGGTAGGGGGCAGAAGAAAGCTGAGTACTCACACTTTCATAGCTCTATCTCGTTGGAGGAGCTGGGAATAACTGCATATGAGCAATATAGTCGCCACTGACTCTCACACACGTCAATCGACAGGAGACCATTTAAAGGGCTCTTTCCCATGGGAATAAACTCACATCATATCTTCAGACCGATATACAATGCAGCACAATTTTCAGGGAAAAGGTTGTGACAGGGTTAACAAAGATATGTGACTCTAGAATTGCAGTGACGGTCCATGATCGTGACTGTTTTGTGGTATAAAATGTGTTGTTTGTGCTGCTCTGAAAAACGCTAATATTCAGAGCATGAGAAAAAGACAGATAGACAAAGCACATTTGCAGATGGACAACTGAATCTTTTGAGGTTACATACAGATATCTCTGTACTGTAGTCGCAACGTCAACCTAAAAACAACGTCATCTGTTCTCTTGTCCAAACTGGAATACGCCATGTGTGATCCCACTAAAGTGAATTGCATGAAAATCAACATTTTTTTTTAAATAGACGATTTAAATCTAAACAACCTTTGCATTTCCTGCTATAAAACAGACATGCACTATTGCATTTACGAGAGCGTTGGACAACAACACCTCCGTGTTTAAATGTAGCGCAGAAACCAATGATCTGGAAACAGAACATCAAACATGAATTGTCGGGGGTTCTGGAACTACAATGAGTCATGTTGATGACTCTGCTTCGATGTGGCCCATCAAACACCAGACACATAGAGGAGCGTTGAATAGATCATCCATCTCTCTTCTACAGGACCCTCGTCCGACAACACCTGTTCTCTGAGGCACTCAGAGGACATTTATGGGCTGGGTTGAACTTGTTTGAAATTCATCATGCTTTATACCTAACTTCTAACCGACTAATATGTAGTCTCTTATGAACGTGCCTGACATTCATGTAAATGTACTGGTTAGCTGTAGAGTTGGTTAAGGCTTGCGATACTAACTGAAAGCTTAACCTCAATATGGCCTGAGTAAGTTCCCTCCGAACACACGCAAACACACAAACAGACACGCACGACCCTAAAGATGAGCTAGAGGTTTGTTTTTGTGTTGAGGGGTGTCTATTGTGGCCTGTTGAATCCCACCCCTTATAGAGGGCCAGGGTCTACACAATGTGGCATAGGGAGGGTTAATCAGCACTATCCCACTAATTGGCAAGACTGTGCTTTTCCCACGACCTCGCTATTTAACACATTATTAGCTGTATTTTTCTGTCCATTCAGCATTACCTCATCATTATCATATACTATGGATACAGATGTAGGATCTTCATTTAAGCCAGTTTGCTACAGCAGGAAAATAATCCTGCAGCAACAGGAAATGTGAATTATTATGTGGATTACAATTAATGGACTTTTTTGTGGGGGTGATATATTTTTCGTTAGAGAAAATCAAGTCTGACATTTTAAACTGGAAATTCCAAACTTTGAAGCCTTTTTAAACCTCGAATACACTACAAGAAAATTCTCAGCAACAAAAGAGTGATCAAATTAAGATCCTACATCTGTATCTTCACACACACAGATCAAGTGTGACTTTAAATCATATAAATCTGTCGTAAATAGATGAAATGCTATGTGCAACAAACTCATTGAGCCAAAGCTCTGGCCTTGAACCTACTAGAACAAATAGCAACATACTACCTATGTAGTCAAAACCATGCATACTACAACTCTGATTTAAAAAAATCTGAGTAAAATATAGGACAAGTCTTGGACTAGGTTTATTCTGTGTCAAGGAAACCAAAACTGTGTGTCTTATCGTGACAGTGCACCGAGGTTATAGGTTGCCCCAAGAAGGACACAAGGCCTTATTGCCAACTGACCAGCTACCTATTTACTTTCTATTTCCACTGTATATTCACCCGTCCAGGTCTACAGCTCAGCCAGCTCTATATCCAAACTTCTCCTTCTCCTCTAACCCCAAAGTAAGTCACAATTGTGTTTAACAGAGCTTTTCTTGAAGGGCATCTCTCTGTCACGTTCTCTCTGGTTTTTGGGAAGCAGGCAGCTCAGAGAGAGAAGAGTAGAATTGACAAAGCTTGAAAATGTGAACAAAAAAGCATCTGTGGAGGAGCAATAAAACAAAGTGCGCATGCATGTTGTCCCTGCGTGGCACACCCCCCTTAGCCACGGCAACTGAAAAGCATGCATAGCTTACGCTTGGGATTTTGTGCAGTCTTTTGTCTGGCACACAGGCTCTGCGAGAGGCCTTGATTACAGAGTTTGGCATCATACCCAATCATTATTTTTTTTTGCTAATGGGCCGTTGTACATCACTGACATGCGTAATACGAAATGTATTCTTCAGCCTCACCGGTTAAATTCATTTGAAACACTTTACCCCCGACAAAACAATGGCCACTGGACATGCCTATTATATGCCAATTTATTACAGAAAATTGTCAGGCCTCGGCTCGGGGGTGACAGTTCTGTGAGAGTGAGAAAGAGGGAGGTTTGGCAGGAGGGTTGATCCGACCATGCCGAGAGAGAGAGAGAGAGAGAGAGAGAGAGAGAGAGAGAGAGAGAGACCAGATGTGTTTAAAGCTCCAATGGGCTCACTTCTTCTTTCAACATCATCTAAAGAGAGCAACTTTACTTTCAGATAAAAGAGAAAGGACCATCACCATGCACCTCTCACCATTCAAATACATTCTTAAGATGATGATGATAAAGAGATACGAAGCCAGCTCAACAACAACAAAAAAGCTTCATGTAAGCTACATGTTTTTTTTTTACAGAGTAAAAAAGATACTTCCAGTCAGAAAGCCATTCCTGTGACAAAGCAGTCCTACTGTCTGAGTGGCCGTGAGTAAATTCATGGATGATGTGGTGAAGTGATGCCAGAGAGGATGGGATGGGATGAAACGACCAACTGCTGTGCTTACTGAGCAGTTACTGAACACTCTGAGTCTAGAGAGCAGAGAGCAGAGAGCCCAGAATCGAGGCCATCTGAGGACACTTACCTCAAACAACCTCTCTAAGCACCTTTATCTATGATGTGGATGGAGAAGAAAAGCAACCAGGAAGAATGTGTGTACACAGACACACATTTACATGACATGCATATTGTCACGCCCTGACCAGGTGAACTCGGGTATTTTGGGTCAGGGTGTGTCATGTTGGGTATTTTTCCTTGGTTTGTTTTCTATGTTTGCGTTATAGCCTTGTGTTAGCTCTATGTGGTTTATTTCTATGTTGGGTTCTGTCGATTCCCAATCCGAGACAGCTGTCGCTAGTTGTCTCTGATTGGGATCACATTTAAGTTCCTTTTCCCCCACGCTGTTGGTGGGGTGTTGCCTCTTTGTGTTTGAGCAAGTTAACGTATCGGCCTTGTCTTGGTTTTGTGTACGTGTTTATTGCAGTGTAAAGAATAAACATGTGTTCGCTCCCAGCTGCGTTTTGGTCCGCTTCCTCATCACCCGACGACGATCGTTACAGAACACCCCACCAAACCAGGACCAAGCAGCGGGAGGATAAGGAGCGCGAGAGATGGGCTCGCGAGGGGAAGGAGTTCTGGACCTGGGAGGAGATCATGTCGGGGAAAGGACCCTGGCGAAAGGATTCCCAGGTCGAGGAGGTAATGCCAGCCGGTGGACGGAGTCGCAGGCGGCGGTCGAGGAGGCCCGGAAGACACCCCCAAGGAAATTTTTTGGGGGGGCTAATGGGGTGGTCCGGAAGGGCAGAGGAAGAGCCCAGACCACTGCTCTCGTGGGGGATGACGGCGGAGGACGAGACGGAGATGAGGCGGTTGATTGAGGACCTGCTGAGGGAAGATCTGGAGGAGGAGCCATGGGATGCGGAGTTGCGCGCTGTGTCGCCAGTGCGCCCGCACAGCCCAGTGCGTCCGGTGGACATGCCCAGCACATGCCGTGCTAGGATGGGCATCCAGCCAGGACGAATGGCTAAACCGGCTCCACGCTTCAGTTCATCAGTGTGTGTTCACAGTCCTGTCTGGCCCGTTCCTGTTCCCCGCACCAAGCCCACGGTGCGTGTCCACAGTCCTGTCCGGCCCATCCCTGTTCCCCGCACCAAGCCCACGGTGCGTGTCCACAGTCCTGTCCGGCCCGTCCCTGCTCCCCGCACCAAGCCATGGGAAGCGGAGTTGCGCGCTGTGTCGCCAGTGCGCCCGCACAGCCCGGTGCGTCCGGTGGACATGCCCAGCACATGCCGTGCTAGGATGGGCATCCAGCCAGGACGAGTGGCTAAACCGGCTCCACGCTTCAGTTCACCAGTGCGTGTTCACAGTCCTGTCCGGCCCGTCCCTGCTCCCCGCACCAAGTCAGTGGTGCGTGTCCCCAGTCCGGCCCGGCCCGTCCCTGCTCCCCGCACCAAGCCCACGGTGCGTGTCCACAGTCCTGTCCGGCCCGTCCCTGCTCCCCGCACCAAGTCAGTGGTGCGTGTCCCCAGTCCGGCCCGGCCCGTTCCTGCTCCCCCCACCAAGCCAGTGGTGCGTGTTCCCAGTCCGGCCCGGCCCGTTCCTGCTGCCCGCACCAAGCCAGTGGTGCGTGTTCCCAGTCCGGCACGGCCCGTGTCCGGTCCACCGGTGCCCAATCCTGTTCCGGTCGACGGCTCCGCTCCAGAGCCTGAGCATGCCGCTCCACAGTGGTCCAGTCCGGGCCAGAGGGGTAGGGCTAAGGTGGAGGCGGGAAGAACACGCCCGGGGCCAGAGCCTCCACCGAGGGTGAGGCGCCCACCCGGGTCCCCCCCCCTAATAGACTTAAGTTTGGTGCGCCGGGAGTACGCACCGTTGGGGGGGGGGGGGGGGGGTACTGTCACGCCCTGACCAGGTGAACTCGGGTATTTTGGGTCAGGGTGTGTCATGTTGGGTATTTTTCCTTAGTTTGTTTTCTATGTTTGCGTTATAGCCTTGTGTTAGCTCTATGTGGTTTATTTCTATGTTGGGTTCTGTCGATTCCCAATCAGAGACAGCTGTTGCTAGTTGTCTCTGATTGGGATCACATTTAAGTTCATTTTCCCCCACGCTGTTGGTGGGGTGTTGCCTCTTTGTGTTTGAGGAAGTTAACGTATCGGCCTTGTCTTGGTTTTGTGTACGTGTTTATTGCAGTGTAAAGAATAAACATGTGTTCGCTCCCAGCTGCGTTTTGGTCCGCTTCCTCATCACCCGACGACGATCGTTACACATATGTACTGTTACATGTACTGTACACACTTTTCCAAACAATCCCACTGAGCACAGACGTCATTTCAACGTCTAGTTTTGCTTTGCGTTTGGTTCAGTTGTCAACTGACGTGAAATCAACAACAAATATCAGCATCGTTGGATTACGGTTAGAAGTTGGGTGAAAAAAAAGATGAAATTCCCTTACGTTGATGACCTTTGCAAATGATTCAACGTCATCAGGTAGATTAATTTTGTTTCGAAATGACGTGGAGACAACGTTGATTCAACTCGTTTTTGCCCAGCCGCATAGCACTACAGCGATGTGTGGAGAGCTGTGTAGTGTACACACCAAGACCATCCCATTGCACCCCATACCGCACTCCACTCCACTCTGACTGAAATACTGAAGATACTGTATATAGAATGCTGTGAGAGGGAGAGCATTGCATGACCAGAGCGATATTCCTGGGAGCAGAGTGAATGCGCTGCGTAGCCTGCTGATTGTGCGTGTGCCCTTTAGGTCATCATTTTAATGCACTCCTGCAGCACTGAGGCACAGTTGCCCAACAAACACACGTCATTGGAGTGGTCCCCTGCTGGGGTCCTATTACTGTCAGCAGTGAACAACTTGACGCACTCAAGCAGCAGTAAACCCCAAATCTCATCTCCTTGACCCTTTATGGACAATAAACAGCATCTGATTACGGCACACACGCAGAGACAGGCTCTCACAGCACAGCACAACACAGCACTCCTCCCCTTCCTTTGGCCTGTAGTCAAATTCAAAATACGCGCCAAAGGTTGTGCCAAACGGTAACGTTTCTTTGACAGACTTTGCCTTTTGGTAAATTGAGAATTCAGAGAATTGTGGCACTTAGGGTCGTAGCTTAGTGTGGCGCTCCGTTCATATAAAAGGTCATGCTTAAGTCGTGCTGCTGCTGCTTCCTTCTGCGAAGGGAGGGCAAATAAAATTGCTTCTCTGCGGACGTGGCATCCTGCTGAGCGCAACATGTTGCCTCATATTCAAGCAGGGCTTTAGGAAAACTGTAACACATCCTCAGCACGCTGGCGAGATATTCACCGCCGCTTCTCCCTCCCCGACCATCTGTAGCCCCTCTCACAAGACATTGTGTAAAAATGTCAATATCGTTTGTATTCCTTTATGGCCACCTATCCCTTCCTTCCTCTGGCCCTGAAAGAGATGTGGTCAGGGCGATTGTGGGGTGCAAACAGAGAGCTGAGCTTCGGAGCCTCACAGCCACTGACAGCAGCTTTTATTAATGATGGGCTCCCCCGCCCTGCTTTCAATAGGTGGGCTGTGGTAACAATGGCTGTTGTTGGGGCATTGGGAGGACGTTGAGAAGGATAGAAGGTTCCTTTTGAAAAAGTCGGCCTGCTGACAGGTGTCGGTGAAAATAGCGGGTAGGGTGTCGCTGCCCATGTGCCCTCACAGGTGTGGGGAATTAGGGAGCTCAGAACACCTGCAGTCTTCTTCATGTCTTCTTCTTCACGCTGACGATTTCACTGTATGTATCGCTTTGGCTTTTCATATGGCCGGACGCACGCACTATATCGGTGAAAACAAGATCAGGATAGAAGATGACAACACTGGCCAGGCTTTGGCCACTCACTGTTGACAGTTAGTGTAGCTATGTTTGGCAAGCCTGTTCTCAAAGACTAGACGTAACATAGTAAACGTACTTGTTAAAACAAGATCCCATGAGGGAGATTTGATTAATTCATGTCAATGGGGGAAAATGCTGTTGTGAAAGCTTGTGATAATGAACTGCAGGTTGTGGTGGGGAAACTCACAGTCTAACATGACAAGGAAGTGATGATTAATAAACAACAATACGTCTTGCATGAGTAGCTAAAATCTATTGCTACTCACAGTGAAATCATTGGCTACTGAGGGAGGGGGGGATCCCATTGTGCGTCAGTTTATCAATGCAGAACTAACACACTGACAAAATAAAATACTAGAGTAGACGATGAGTAAATTATAGTTTTTTTGTCTCTCTCTCTTACTAAATCTTTTCAGTCACATAAATATGTATCCTGTGACCTAGAAAACCAAACAATGGCAACTTTTGCCTCTCGGAGTCTGAGTAAGAACAATGATGGCATTCATAGTGGGTCCGTTTGAGTGGCACGGCAGGGCTGATGTCGTCAGTGAACCCTGTCATTAGCAACACAACCTGGTGTGTCTCCTTAATCACAAGCCATTAAGGCTGCTCAAGGCAACAACCCCACCATTATTCTCTCTGTGAGCCCAGCGAGCCACATGCAGGCAGCACACACCACAGAGATGCCTGTCATCCTCAGTCTGATGTTGGTCCTGGGTTAGTGCTGCCTTAGTGGGCAGCAACACTAAGGTCGATCACCTTTTACACTGGCTGAACGTAAATCTGCATTTTAGAATCTTGGGTTAGGTTAAGGGTTAAGGGTTACGGTTATAGAGCTTGGGTTAGTGGATATTGAATTAAACAATGAGTTGTAGGTTGAACATCTATAAAGCATCTGTAAGAGGACTCTCCAAATAAAGTGTTACCAAATGTTGCAGCACTAGCTCATCACTTTGTCAAGAGCGGAATACAAACCATAGGACATACCGTAGGGTTGATAGAACCCCTCCTCCATATGAAGAAAACAGGAATGTCCGCTGGGAATTTGGGCATACACAGACAGGTTCCACGGAGCCAAGGCTTTTACATTATCATAATTGGAGACAAAGGGAAATGTTGGCTGGCTGGAATCTGTCCCACTGTGATATCATGGCCTCTGACTGCAGGAACAATGGCCATCATGATCGGGGTGGACCATGCTCTTTTCAGTTGTCAAGAGAACACATGGATAACTAAAAAAAATAAGACACAAACCTGTCACAAATGTCATTTTACAGTGTGAGCTTTGTTTTGGACAGTGTGGGTTTCTCATAGGGAGTTTTCACACATGCTTTTCAGAAATTAAATAATTTCATGGCATTGAGTGAGTGTAAGAGAACGTACAGTAAGATCTGACTTGATAGTTTTAAGATATTAACTTATGTTCTTCTCAGCATAATCACAATAAGTTGCATTCTTTGGTTGAGGAAGATGCTTGAAGAGATTAAAACAGCTATTACAAATCTAAGTATGATTGTTTGTATTGGTTATCGGTTATGAACAAATACATGGCAGGCAGAACCACAGTCAGAAGAAATGTGATGTGGAAAAACATATCTGAGAACACATTTTCAAGCCAGGAGGAAACCAGGGGATTTGAGGAACCATCTGTTGGCCAAAGCCTTTGGGAAGAACACTAAGATGGACTTAGGACATTATGCTCTCCTCTCCACAGGTGGGAATGGTAGGGGCTTGGTAGGGGCTTCATGGGCCCGGGACCTTCTGGGGGAGCAGTTGGGAGGAAAGGGAGGTAAACTGTTGGGCAGCTTAGGAAACCAAAGGGTTGTAAAGATGCTTAATTGCTGAGCCGCTGCATAACCTCATTTTAATTCATATCTTAAAGGCATTAGGTGGAGGGAAAAATCTATGAAAATCAAATGAGGGGACATAGGGTATGTTATGTCAGTGTTATCGTGACTAACAGCTTAGATCTGTGGAATTGATTTGTTCTTTAATTCAGCTTTCAAGTTTTGTCATCTTTTTTGAAAGATGAATAAAGCCAGCAAAGGTCAACTTTTAGTAATTTTTAGTTACGCAGGAATTTTGCTCTTCAAATGCAGGATAATTACAGAAATCGAAAATTGCTTTATTTCAAATTCCACCACTTTAGGGTGGGAGACAAAATACAGTGGGAATTGATTAGCCTACGTTGTGAGGCCAGAGTGAGAGCAGTTGGCCATTACAGTGGACATCTTGTCCTGGCTTATAAGGTTATTGCCTACAGTACTTGTTTGTTTGTTTGGCGTGTGAGACAAGCTGGAAGTTAGAGGCTTTCACTATGTATCAATGGGACTCAGAGCAAGAACACATCCGTTCTACCTAGAAAACTTCACCTGACTTCACCCAACCTGGTCATGGTCATTCTGTGTCCTCATGCACTCTGGATGCACCCTGTGACATCATCAGGACTGGACACCTGGCTAAACACAAGGTGGAGATATGATGGGCAGAAATATCCAAATCACATCAAACAGAGCCAAATATGAAACTTTCAAAACATTTGTTTTGGCTAGCCGACAGTCAGCAAGCTAGCTAGTTAACTAGCTAGATGTTTTAGCTTGCTAGCACACTCACTAACTGAACTCATTTGTAAACAAATTAGCTAGCTAACAAGATAGTTAGCAGATAATCTAGTCAAAGCTTAGCCTCCTCTTTTCAACAGTAAATCTGTCAGTATCATCATGTCAAATCTCTTTGGCGACTAAGTAGCCAGAGTCAAGGTAAATAGCTACAGTATTGCCAGAGTCAAGGTAAGTAGCTACAGTATATACTGGATCAATCATTTTACAGTAGCAAGCAAATTACTCAACATAACTATTGTAATTTGTGACACCAAATTGGTAGTGGATTCAACCAAGGCATTTCTGATGTTTTAACAAGTTGTATATTGGGGTCCATGCAATTGAATTATGAGCAAGTCACATTATCTATCATAGATTGCATACCAATAAATCAACAGGTAACTAGGCCTAACTATAATGGAAATACTTTGACTTTGATTACTACATTATTCAAAGCTCCTTGTTGATGAATGTCACAGACAAGGGGTTCTAGAACTAGGACTTTTCCAGCTCCTAATTATCCCCCTACTGGTTCAATTCATCCTCTTCCTCCCCCTCCTCCTCGCTCTAGGTAATAAGTGATTTAAGTCGAGGAAAACAAATATTTGGGGAACAGATTGCTGCATGGTAGTTGACCTGTCAAAGCATACAGAAATGTGCCGAAGGATTGAGATACTAAATCGCTATTAGAGGCTTTTGTTGGGCCTGCTTGGACTTGTCTGCACGCATGCAAACCTTTATCTCCCTCCAAAAAGAGGGGGACAGCCGAGAAGGGTGCTTTTACCCCCCTGAGCCTTCCTCCTCTCAAGCCTTTAGACAGACACACAGACACAAACTGTAACATTTGTGCTGGGAGTCGGGAAGCAAGTTCAGGGAGTGAATCATTTAAAAAAAAATGAACAAAACATAATACTAAACAAGAAACACAAAAAACGCACAGACATGAAACATAAACAATGACGCCTGGGGAAGGATCCAAAGCAAAAAAGGAAACGTCCTCTCACTGTTAACTGCATTTATTTTCAGCAAACTTAACAGGTGTAAATATTTGTATGAACATAACAAGATTCAACAACAGAAATAAACTGAACAAGTTCCACAGACATGTGACTAACAGAAATTGAATAATTTGTCCCTGAACAAAGGGGGGGGAGGGTCAAAATCAAAAGTAACAGTCAGTATCTGGTGTGGCCACCAGCTGCATTAAGTACTGCCGTGCATCTCCTCCTAATGGACTGCACCAGATTTGCCAGTTCTTGCTGTGAGATGTTACCCCACTCTTCCACCAAGGTACCTGCAATCTCCCAGACATTTCTGGGAGAATGGCCCTAGCCCTCACCTTCCGATCCAACAGGTCTCAGACGTGCTCAATGGGATTGAGATCCAGGCTCTTCGCTGGCCATGGCAGAACACTGACATTCCTGTCTTGCAGGAAATCACGCACAGAACGAGCAGTATGGCTGGTGGCATTGTCATGCTGGAGGGTCATGTCAGGATGAGCCTGCAGGAAGGGTACTACATGAGGGAGGAGGATGTCTTCCCTGTAATGCACAGTGTTGAGATTGCCTGCAATGACAACATGCTCAGTCCGATGATGCTTTGACACACCGCACCAGACCATGACGGACCCTCCACCTCCAAATCGATCCCGCTCCAGAGTACAGGCCTCGGTGTAACGCTCATTCCTTCGACAATAAATGCAAATCTGACCATCACCCCTGGTGAGACAAAACTGCGACTCATCAGTGAAGAGCACTTTTTGCCAGTCCTGTCTGGTCCAGCGACGGTGGGTTTGTGCCCATAGGCGACGTTGTTGCAGGTGATGTCTGGTGAGGACCTGCCTTACAACAGGCCTACAAGTCCTCAGTCCAGCCTCTCTAAGCCTATTGCGGACAGTCTGAGCACTGATGGAGGGATTGTGCATTCCTGGTGTAACTTGGGCACTTGTTGTTGTCATCCTGTACCTGTCCCGCAGGTGTGATGTTTGGATGTACCGATCCTGTGCAGGTGTTGTTACACGTGGTCTGCCACTGCGAGGACAATCAGCTGTTCGTCCTGTCTCCCTGTAGCGCTGTCTTATGTGTCTCACAGTACGGACATTGCAATTTATTGCCCTGGCCACATCTGCAGTTCTCATGCCTCCTTGCAGCATGCCTAAGGCATGTTCACGCAGATGGGCAGGGACCCTGGGCATCTTTCTTTTGGTGTTTTTCAGAGTCAGTAGAAAGGCCTCTTTAGTGTCCTATGTTTTCCTAACTGTGACCTTAATTGCCTACCGTCTGTAAGCTGTTAGTGTCTTAACGACCGTTCCACAGGTGCATGTTCATTAATTGATTATGGTTCATTGAACAAGCTTGGGAAACAGTGTTTAAACCCTTTACAATGAAGATCTGTGAAGTTATTTGGATTTTTATGAATTATCTTTGAAAGACAGGGTCCTGAAAAAGGGACATTTCTTTTTTTGCTGAGTTTATATAGGGCAGGTAATCAAGGAGGTGATGGAGTCCAGGTGAGTGTGATTATGCGCACATGCGCGTAACGATGGTGACAGGTGTGCGCCATAACGAGAAGCCTGGTGACATAGAGGCCGGAGAGGGAGCACACGTGACAGTACCCTCTGCCCGACACGCGGCTCCAGCCGCAGGACACTGACCAAAATGACGATCCCGGAGTTCAGGAGCGAACCGGTCACCTTTGCTAAGGCACGGGCACCTGTCCATCCGGCTGAGGCGCGGAAGCATGGCAACCTAGAGCGCCGGAGAGAGAGCATACGTGACAGTACCCCCCCTCCCCGGCGCGTGGCTCCAGCCGCAGGAACCCAACCACAGGGATAATCCCGGGGATCAGGAGCAGACCAGTCGCTTCCACTGAGGCATGGCAGCTTGTCGAGCCAGCTGAGGCATGGGAGCCTATCGATCCCACTGAGGTGTGGAAACTCGTTGAGCCAGCTGAGGCAGGGTAACCTGTCGAGGCATGGGAATCCGACAAATGGCTGAAGCCTCCCAGGTAGCTCCGGTTCTGACACCCAGACCCGACATAACCTCCAACACAAAAAATATATAAAAAACACTACCTGATGCTTCCCTTTGGTGAGGCGTCATTCTGTAACATGTGCTCTGGGAGTCGGGAAGCAAGTTCAGGGAGTGAATCATTTAATAAATAAATGAAAACCATACAATCCATGAACCAGAAACAATGACACCTGGGAAGGAACCAAAGGGAGTGACATATACAGGACAGGTAATCAAGGAGGTGATGGAGTCCAGGTGAGTGTCATTATGCGCAGATATGCGTAACGATGGTGATAGGTGCGCGCCATAACGAGCAGCCTGATGACCTTGAGGCCGGCTTGGGCCAGTGGCCGATAGGTCGCTGGTTTGGGTCCCTGACATGACTTGGTGGGAGATCTGTCAACATGCCTTTGGGTGGGGCACTTGACCCTGGTTGCTCCTTCGAGTCGCTCTGGATGGGAGTCTGCTAGATGATTGATGTAATGTAAATGCTGAGTGGCTTCACTGCAGGTGAAAAAAATCTATAAAAAATGTAAACTAAATAAAAAATACATACAGTTGAAGTCAGATTTTTACATACACCTTAGCCAAATACATTTCAACTCAGTTTTTCACAATTCCTGACATTTAATCCTAGTAAAAATTCCCTGTCTTGGGTCAATTAGGATCACCATTTTATTTTAAGAATGTGAAATGTCAGAATAATAGTACACATTCCCAGTGGGCCAGAAGTTTACATACACTCAATTAGTATTTGGTAGCATTGCCTTTAAATTGTTTAACTCGGGTCAAATGTTTCAGGTAGCCTTCCACAAGCTTCCCACAACAAGTTGGGTGAATTTTGACCCATTCCTCCTGACAGAGCTGGTGTAACTGAGTCAGGTTTGTAGGCCTCCTTGCTCGCACATGCTTTTTCAGTTCTGCCCACAAATTTTCTATAGGATTGAGGTAAGAGCTTTGTGATGGCCACTCCAATACCTTGACTTTGTTGTCCTTAAGCCATTTTGACACAACTTTGGAAGCATGCTTGGGGTCAGTGTCCATTTAGAAGACCCATGTGCGACCAAGCTTTAACTTTCTGACTGATGTCTTGAGATGTTGCTTCAATATATCAACATAATTTTTCTTCCTCATGATGCCATCTATTTTGTGAAGTGCACCAGTCCCTCCTGCAGCAAAGCATCCCCACAACATGAGTTTTAATGACTCCAACCTAAGTGTATGTAAACTTCCGATTTCAACTTTATATAAAAGTAGTAGTCAATGTCAATATCTATTCAATGTTAGGATCTACACATGGTGCTATGACTATATCTCAAAATACTGATATAACATCATCTAACCAAATCCAAATAAAATATTAAATTGAACTTGAATTTTTGTCAATATCTATATTTTCAGTAATTACCTTAACCGTTTGATATTATTACATAATTGCCTTGATTTTATGTATGAGCCCTAAAACCTAGTTATCCATTCCTTGAGAAACTGTAGCATGTGGTTCTGTTACATGTGGTTTTGTAGCTAGTGTCTGTCTGTTTGTTTGTCTTAAGAATGATCCAATGGGATCATCGTTTAAACTAGACTCTCCCCTTTAATCCCTGACAGTAACGCCGTAGTTGACCTGTCCTTCATTCTATTTCTCATATCGCTCCTTTCGCCTCTCTCAGAGGTACATTACAGTACATATGAAGAATTGTTATTATGAGTCATTGTTTTTCTAATTGAAAGGCAGCATGTTTGACTAGCCTGTAGAACAAACACACTGAGGGATTAATTAAATAGATTCGGTCCCCAGCAGTGCAGCGGTCCCGCTGGTCAAATCAGCACAAAGACTCAGCAGCTTCTTAGAAGATTAATTGCTGGCAACATTAAGCCATTAAAATCTTATCTCAGAGTAATCATCTATCAAAGTCTCAGAATTCATTTATGTCCCATAAAGACTCAAGCGTAATCCTGATTAGCAGTCTTTGCCTCCGACCGTCAGATAAGGGTCCATTGTGGAAGAGAGGCTCTTAACCATTGTCAAAAACAATAACTGAATGTCATTGTCAATTGAAAAGATGATGTTGTCATACCAGCTGTGTGGCAGATCATTCATAGCGAACCTAAAAGCTAAATATAACTGGAGAACCACTACCTGATTTGCTTCATCAAGAAAAAGCAACAAGACCTCAATGTCGGGCATCACGCCCACCTACAGCCCAGAATAAACATCACATGTTGCTCTTCCCCTTACAACACACGTGTATCATCTTACTTTGCAAGTCATTGTCTCTGACAAAGGGATAAAAAGCCCTTATCTGTTTCATCTGCACATTTGGTTGTGTCACTCTCTGACGAACGAATGAGACGTGCTGTTATATCTACTGGTCTACTTCTCTAAGGTAAACGGATTCTTACATAGCCTTGCGCTCACAAAGCGTCTTTGTCATTTGAGCGTGCACATTAAAACCTTGTTATGTTACATCACTGTGGGAAGGGGGAGGGGGGAGTGGGGGGGGGGGGGGGGGGGGGGTTTGTAGGGACGAGAAGCACACCTTAACAGTCCTACTGTACGGTCGCTGATGTAGCATTGTGTTACCTCTATCTTGGCTTCCCTTTGATGCCAGATTGCTTTCACAGGCCATGGAGCGCATAATAAAAATATTCCACTGTACACCTATACAACATGTACAGTTCAACTGTAGAGAGCTTTGTTCACTGTCGAAGAAAGCCACAACGGGACACAATTGAACACTTTGTGAAGGAATGATGGGTACAAAGTCATTTGATCTTCATGGGCTATCATGATGGTTTTAACTTCCTTTAAAGAGGTGGCTCAAGTTCGAACAATAAACAATGAGGAGCTCTGTAGACGCAGATTGACGTTGCCCTGGAGGCAGAACTCGGCGATTTCCCGCTAAATGGGCCAGCTGCAAAGTCAAAATTGTCTATGGCGTAAAAATTCACGAAAACTAAAATGTGCTTTGAATTTAAGGCTAGGGTTAGGCATTAGGATTAGCAGTGTGGTTAAGATTAGGGTTAGATTGTATGACTTTGTGGCTGTGCTAGCTAGCGAGTACTCTGCAGAGCTGCCTCCAAGTCAAGATTCATGACAATAAATGCCAACCTGCTCTGTAGAGCCCAGAGGTTGGATTCCACCTGAGACGTCCGGGTATCAGATCCTTATTGCCCTAACACTGTGGTTAGTGACTAACGTGAGGACAATGTTGCTTTCCTAGAGTCATTTGTAAATGTGAGGAGAAACAGTATGAAAAATGGAAACTATATTCTCCATGATCACTATATGAAGTCAATGTTTTAATTGAATTTAATTTAATTGCTTGTATGTCCTTAAATGGCACTGTTGGTTGCCAAAAGTAACGCACTTACAAAGATTTAGATAATTTACCATTTGTGAGGTTTTTGGACAGCGAATTCTTCCATTTTCTCTCCCATCTTCCCTTACTCCTAATCTTTTACAATAACTATTATCATAGGCTCAGTCAGCCAGGAATTCCTATATCCAGATATCTGATAGGTCAACATAGATAGACCCTAAAAGAGAAACATCCAGTGAATGTTTGTTTTCACAGTATTGTCTGTGGTACTCTGGGGGGGCTCCTTTGACACTTGAGAAAAAGAGGAACCAACCAAGCAGTAAATATTGAACAGCTTGAGCTGCTTGGGCTCTCCCGTCTTGTCAGTGTGTTCTGAGGCGTTCCCTAGACTCCTCCAGTCGAGGCTTTGCACCTTCCAGACAGCATGTTACCTCAGCGTCACTGTGCACCTCTATCTAGACCTCTGTCGCTAGACTCAAGGCTTGTTTTATGCAACCAGGCACAGGGATCTAATCATTGCAGATAGTGGATTTTCTGCACTGTACTTTCAGACAACTTTGCTGAAAGTGAGCTATTTAGTCTATGTCTCTTAACTATACTCTTCCTTTTAACGTTGTGTGTGTTAGTGTCTGAGGAAGTGTGGCACACACACACACTCACACACACGCGCGCACACACACACACACACACACACACACACACACACACACACTGATAGCATACATGGTGTCTGTATCAGGTTAATGGGCCTGCGGTCCAATAGCTAATCGGCTTTATTAGTGCCACTAAAACCAATCTGTGCTGATCAGACACACCAGCTGTCTACAGCCTCATTGTCACAGGATCTCATCTCATCTCAATCACCAAACGGCGGGAATGATCATTCAATTGATCCGTTAACCTGTGTATCTGTGACAGTGACTGAGTTTAGCCAGCTGGTTAGAGTTATTATATTACTGTACTCACGCTGCAGTAGGTAGGCTACACTGCCCTCTCTGGAGGGGTATTGTGTTCACTCTGACCAATAACAGATATTCTGATACCGTTAATGTACGATTGAATGACAGTGGCTTGATAAACTGATAATGGCTTAAATGATTCATTCGCTGATTAAATAAATGATATAAGTAGACAAATAACGAATGCTTGGAACTGCAAAAGGAATGTTGATTTTGCTTCGATGGACATTGCATGACCTAAGAAGGCTCTTCCTGAAACATTTAATAATGAGTTGTCATTTGTTAGCTAGGCCTAATCTCAGTGGGATTGTGGCAGACATGACAGCGTAGAGAACTGAACATGATACACTCTACCCATCTCTTTCAAAGCAAGATACACGACCCAGAGATATCCCAACTCACTTCTGCCAAATTACATAAACATGTCACCTCACATCCCATGCCTACGCACCGCTGGAACATCCGGGAGTTCAAGTGGGGTTCAAACCAACAACAACTAACCACATGTTTAACTATGATGACAAGCATGGTTCCCTCATCAAAACGCATCAACAGTCACCATATATCAAAACCAATGTGGCTTAGAACTAACTTGTGATCCCCCATTGGAGAAAAAAATTCCTTGATCCGCATCTTCAAAGCTGCGGTCAATTTCCTGTGAACACTAGTATGTGGTGGGCACACACAGGGGAGACCCCTACCAGAGCATGCACACACACACACACACACACACACACACACACACACACACACACACACACACACACACACACACACACACACACACACACACACACACACACACACACACACACACACACACACACACACACACACACACAGAGAGAGAGAGTACAAACAGTGATGGATGGGGTAAACCCAGATCCAAGTTGTCTTGAGAACAGCTGTCCGGTTCTACAACTCTTAGAACAGGACAGACTTGTGAGCATCACAGCTGGATAGAGTTAGCTGTGCTCTCAAATGGCATTGTGGTTTCCAAAACAAAGGCAAAACCGTCACAAGTTGTTTTTTGCACTTTCATGGGGAATAAAATGGTGTTTTGTTCTGTCATAAACACTTTTTAATTCACAATTCATGTGACACACACACCCAGTGACTGAAGATTTCAGAGAAGGGGTCAACATTGATAGGGTTCGACTTACCATGATGACATAAGATGTTCCTCAAGAAATGAAGCCTGTTTTGCCCCTGGCTCTGCAAAATCCACAGCAATGATCCATCCACGCAAATTGCACATTCATCTGCAGGACATGAAGCTTAGGGACGTCAGATGGACACTCATGGCATTCCTGGTCAGGGACTGCACCACACCACCGTCATGAACTGACTACCATCTACTATCCCAACATTACAGCAGACAACAGTTGGCTGCCGTGTTCATCTTAGTTTATCTTGAAACTGTGCGACTTCATCAAATCCCCATACAGTCTGGACTCTGATGACCTATAGAGCCAGTAGTGGGTAGACCCACTGTTTCAACACATTACCCTTCTGAACTTAGAATGGATTAACACTTAAAGTAACACATCATTTAACACTTGAACTAACACGCAAAATAGCCAAATACCACAAAGTGTGTACTACGCAAAAAAAAAATGCCGTGGGGCTAATCTCAGAAACTTTTGGGGGAATGTTGAAGTGATTTTGAAGTGAACAGACAACGCTCTACTCTATGTTACCGAAACATTGATCTTAGGTAAATATATATTTGCTATACAGATCCGATATCTGTAGGTAAAAGATATCCAGTTCTATGTGTGTTCTGACAGGCCGATGGACAGATATTTCCAATCAGAAGAGACAACAGAACCCCCCCCCGACACACACACACACAGTATTAACCCCTTCTGCATCGTCGCATAAGGTCAGTTCGATAAGCCCTGTGGATTTCCACACACGCCATGGTTCTCGTGAACTTGACCTCTGTCTCTGTCAAATTCATTACCAAAATACCTTCTGCTGGGGGGGGGGGACGGGGTTGAAGGAGGGTGAGTGGCATGCGAACAAAATAAGCCCCTCACGCCCGCTTCTACTCCCTCCCTGTCGATTAGCCTAATGTACCCCATATGTCCAGTCCAGTTGAAAACTGATGGATGAGGAGTGGACTGAGGAGAGGAGGGGGTTCATGTTAATGCCAGGCGTTTTATTAGGCATGCTGTATTGTGTCCACATCCAGTACGCCAACCTTGGCCAGGCCTCTCCGTGCATTTTTGGCCCTGGCTAAGACTGGACAAGGGACTGGAGAGGGAAGAAGGTCCCCTTTTAATCAGAATACGGCCTTAGCTGGGACTCCCCTCTCGACTCCCCTCCTGGCCGGTAGTCAGCAGATGCTACTGACCACTAATCCTATGCGAGGAACTTAATTGTATCTGCTTTAAATAACAGTTTGTCCCTCCGTCCGGGCGAATAAAACTCTGACGGCCACAGACGGTAGAGCTGTGATTAAGGACTGATTGCTGTTAATGGGGAAACCGCTTCATTCACTGGCCTAATAAAAGCTGGATAAGTATCCGTCGCCTATTGACTCACTGACTTGGCTCTCATCCGATGGAATTCCTTGATGCTACACAAGTGCTTTTTTGGGGGTGTTTGATTGAGATAAGTATGAAGCTTTGCCTCTTGCCTGGGTGACTGGAAAAGTCTCAAAGGCCATTTTTCTCTTAATCACCCTCTGTGTGTTTGGTTGTATGACAGGAGGGATGATATTCAATGCACATACTGTATCATGTGAATGTGCACTTCTTGGTGACCCACATAAAGTACCCAGAGTGTACAAAACATTAGGAACACCTGCTCTTTCCACGACATAGACTGACCAGATGAATCCAGGGGAAAGCTATGATCCCATATTGATGTCACCTGTTAAATCCACTTCAATCAATGTAGATGAAGGGGTGTAGACAGGTTAAAAGAAGGATTTTTAAGCATTGAAACAATTGAGACATGGATTGTGTATGTGTGTGATTCAGAGAGTGAATGGGCAAGACAAAATATTTAAGTGTCTTTGAACAGGGTATGGTAGTAGGTGCCAGGCGCACCGGTTTGAGTGTGTCAAGAACTGCAACGCTGCAGGGTTTTTCACGCCAAACAGTTTCCCGTGTGTATCAAGAATTGTCCACCACCCAAAGGACATCCAGCCAACTTGACACAACTGTGGGAAGCATTGGAGTCAACAAGGGCCAGCATCCCTGTCGAATGCTTTCGACACCTTGTAGAGTCGAATTGAGACTGTTCTGAGGGCAGGGTGCAACTCAATATTAGAAAGGTGTCGCTAATGTTTTGTTCTCTCGGTGTAGGACTATGTTGTGTACATTTCTGAAGACTACACTATTTATATCTCAATAAATAATCCTCTCATAACAAACAGACGTTGAGGATGAGTGCCTTACACATTCTGTATTCCACATTCTGTTGTTAAGAGTAAAGCCTGAATTCAAAATTGATTAAATTGATTTTTTTTCTCTCTCACAATCTAAACACAAGGCCCCATAATGAAAAAGTGAAAACATGTTTTTAGACATTTTTGCTAATGTATTTCAAGGAATATTACACAGAAATATCTCATTTACATAAGTATTCACACCCCTAAGTCAGAATCACCTTTGGCAGCGATTAATGCCGTGAGTCTTTCTGGCTAAGTCTCTAAGAGCTTTGCACACCTGGATTGTATAATATTTGCATATTATTATTTTAAAATTCTTCAAGCTCTGTCAAATTCGTTGTTTTATCATTGCTAGACAGCCATTTTCAAGTCTTGACGTAGACTTTCAAGACAATTTATGTCTAAACTGTAACTAGGCCACTCAATTCTATCTTGGTAAGCAACTCCAGTGTATATTTGACCTTGTGTTTTAGGTTATTGTCCTGCTGAAAGTTGAATTTGTCTCCCAGTGTCTGTACAGATAGCAGACTGAGCCAGGTTTTCCTCTAGGATTTTGCCTTTGCTTAGCTCTATTCCATTTTTTTTCATTTTTTAAAAAAAAATCTCTAGTCCTTACCGATGCCAGGCATACCCATAAAATGATGCAGCTACCACCATGCTTGAAAATATGAGGAGTGTTACTCAAAGCTTTGTATTCAGGACATAAAGTTAATTTCTTTGCCATTTTCTTGTTTTTGCAGTTTTACGTAATGCCTTGTTGCAAACAGGATACATGTGCGGGAATATTTTTATTATGTGAATACTTCCTTCTTTGCACTCTGTAATTAAGATTAGTATTTTGGAGTAAGTACAATGTTGTTGATCCATCCTCATTTTTCTCCTATCACAGACATTAAACTGTGTAACTGTTTAAAAGTCATCATTGGCCTCATGGTGAAATCCCTGAGCAGTTTCCTTCTTTCCAGGCAACTAAGTTAGGAAGGATGCCTGTATCTTTGTAGTGATTGGGTGTATTGATATACCATCCCAAAGGGTAATTAATAACTTCACCATGCTCAAAGGGATATTCAATGTAGCTTTTTTTTACCCATCTACCAATAGGTGCCCTTCTTTGCGAGGCATTGGAAAACCTCCCTGATCTTTGTGGTTGAATCTGTGTTTGAAATTCACTGCTCGACTGAGGGACCTTACAGATAATTTTATGTGTGGGGTGCAGAGATGAGGTAGTCATTCAAAAATCCTGTTAAACACTTATTGCACACTGAGTCCATGCAACTTATTATGTGACTTGTTGAGCACATTTTTACTCCTGAACTTATTTAGGCTTGCCATAACAAAGGGGTTTAATACTTATTGACTCAAGACATTGCAGCTTTTCATTTTTGATTAATTAGTCAACATTTCTAAAAACATAATTCCACTGATATTATGGGGTATTGTGTGTAGGCCTGTGACCAAAAATCTCAATTTAATATATACTGAAGAAAAATATAAACACAACATGCAACAATTTCGAAGATATTACAGAGTTACAGTTCATATAAGGAAATAAGTCATTTGAAATAAATAAATTAGGCCCTAATCTATGGATTTCACATGACTGGGAATACAGATATGCATCTGTTGGTCAGCGATACCTTTAAAAAAGGTAGGGGCGTGGATCAGAAAACCAGTTAGTATCTGGTGTGACAACCATTTGTCTCATGTAGCGCGACACATCTCCTTCGCATAGAGTTGATCAGGCTGATGATTGCGCCTGTGGAATGTTGTCCTACTCGTCTTCAATGGCTGTGCGAAGTTGCTGGATATCGGCGGGAACATGAACATGTCTGGTGAGTATGCAGGAACTGGGACATTTTCAGCTTCCAGGAATTGTGTACAGATACTTGCGATATGGGGCAGTGCATTATCATGCTGAAACATGAGGTGATGGCGGAGGATGAATGGCACGACAATGGGCCTCAGGATCCCGTCATGGTATCTCTGTGCATTCATATTGCCATTGATAAAATGCCATTTCTCTTCGTTGTCCGTAGCTCATGCCTGCCCATACCATAACAAAACACGACGCCATACACATGCTCTGCAATTTCTTTCAAATTATGTTGGAGGCAGTTTATGGTAGAGAAATTAATGTTAAATGATCTGGCAACAGCTCTGATGGACATTCCTCCAGTCAGCATGCCAATTGCACGCGCCCTCAATACATCTGTGATATTGTTTTGTGTGATAAAATTGCACATTTTAGAGTGGCCTTTTATTGTCCCCCAGCAAAATGTGCACCTGTGTAATAATCATGCTGTTTAATCAGCTTATTGATATGCCATCTACCTGTTGGGTGGATGGATTATCTTGGAAAAGGAGAAATGCTCACTAACAGGGACGTAAACAAATTTATGCACACATAAGCTTTTTGTGCATATGAAACATTTCTGGGATATTTTATTTCAGCTCAGCTCAGTTTAAATTCAGGCTGTAACACTAGAAAATGTTGAAAAAGTCAAGCGATGTGAATACTTTCTGAAGGCACTGTATCTGAATGTCTTTTGGCAAAGCCTGTTTCATATGAAACATCTGTTTGTAAAGCTTACCCTGCTCTAATATCCAACATGAAGTACAAACAATCAACTCACGCCAAAACATGAAATCATCTTTTTTTAAATATACATTTCAATGACCCAAAAATATGATACCGCACATGACTTTGTTTAACATATAGAGACAAACATATGCTTAGCAATACCTACTTACTTTGATATATGATCTGTAGTATACATTAATACAGTTTGGGACTCCCAGTTCAGCTGATGTTGTGCAGCTTAGGAAGATCTATGCTTCAGTGAGCTGTAACATTTTCAGAGGATTACGCTTTGTTTACTTGCTGGATGTGGCAGCATCCGCTATAGGGTAATAAACGCTCGTGCCTGAAGATCCCCCAGTCTAGACTCCGGTATTGCTTTAATGAGATTTCTACAGATTTACAGTTTGTTAAGCCTGTGGGCACAATAAGGGCAGCAAAATAGCTAGCTTTGCGGGACCTATAGTTATCCAACTGCATAGCCTCAGCCTGCAGCAGCCAAGTGATGCTGTGCTGTTATTTACGTGTCCTCTCTGGCCACTTGGCATTGCAACTGTCTGCCCAGAGAACCGTTACACAGCTATCACGTGTTGAGCGTGACCAAGCACATCAACAAACGTCCCAGACTGACTCATACATTATGACTTTCAGTACGGTGTCCATATTATGACATATTCACATGTCAATGGAAGTTGTTTCAGAGTCATTTAGAGGTATAAATGTACAGTTGAAGTCGGAAGTTTACATACACTTAGGTTTACATAAACTTGTTTTTCAACCACTCCACAAATGTCTTGTTAACAAACCATAGTTTTGGCAAGTCAGTTAGGACATCTACTTTGTGTATGACACAAGTCATTTTTCCAACATTTGTATACAGACAGATTATTTCACTTATAATTCACTGTATCACAATTCCAGGTGGTCAGAAGTTTACATACACTAAGTTGACTGTGCCTTTAAACAGCTTGGAAAATTCCAGAAAATGATGTCATGGCTTTAGAAGCTCCTGATAGGCTAATTGACATAATTTGAGTCAACTGTAGCTGTACTTGTGGATGTATTTCAAACTCAGTGACTCTTTACATAACATCATGGGAAAATCAAAAGAAATCAGCCAAGACCTCAGAAACAAAATTGGAGACCTCCACAAGTCTGGTTCATCCATGAGAGCAATTTCCAAACGCCTGAAGGTACCACGTTCATCTGTACAAACAATAGTACGCAGATATAAACACCATGGGACCACGTAGCCGTCATACCGCTCAGGAAGGAGACGCGTTCTGTCTCCTAGAGATGAATGTACTTTGGTGCGAAAAGTGCAAATCAATCCCAGAACAACAGCAAAAGACCTTGTGAAGATGCTGGAGGAAACAGGTACAAAAGTATCTATATCTGTCACGTCCTGGCCAGTATAAGGGTTAATTAGTATTGTAGTTTGGTCAGGACGTGGCAGAGGGTATTCGTTTTATGTGGTTCGGGGTGGTGTGTTTGTTAAAAGGGTGTTTGATTTAGTATTTCCGGGTTTTGGTTTATGTTTAGGTATTTCTATGTTTAGTCTAGTGTGTCTGGTTCTATGTTGAGTTAATTGGGGTTGGACTTCCAATTGAAGGCAGCTGTTTGGTGTTGCCTTTGATTGGAAGTCCTATATTAGTTGGGTGTGTTTGTCTTGTATTTTGTGGGTGATTGTTCTGTGTTGAGCCTATGCTTTGCCAGACTGTTGGTTGTTCGTTTATTCTCGTGAGTTCGTTTCGTTTTGATGTTCATTTAGTCTGTAAATAAATACACATGATGAGCATACACATACCTGCTGCGTTTTGGTCCTCATTCACCGACGACAACCGTGACAATATCCACAGTAAAATTAGTCCTATATCAACATAACCTGAAAGGCCGCTCAGCAAGGAAGAAGCCACTGCTCCAAAATTGCCATAAAAAAGCCAGACTACGGTTTGCAACTGCACATGGGGACAAAGATCATACTTTTTGGAGAAATGTCCTCTGGTCTGATGAAACAAAAATAGAACTGTTTGGCCATAATGACCATCGTTATGTTTGGAGGAAAAAGGGGAGGCTTGCAAGCCGAAGAACACCATCCCAACTGTGAAGGACTGGTGCACTTCACAAAATAGATGGCATCATGAGGAAAGAAAACGATGTGGATATATTGAAGCAACATCTCAAGACATCAGTCAGGAAGTTAAAGCTTGGTCACAAATGGGTCTTCCAAATGGACAATGACCCCAAGCATACTTCCAAAGTTGTGGCAAAATGGCTTAAGGACAACAAAGTCAAGGTATTGGAGTGGCCATCACAAAGCTCTGACCTCAATCCTATAGAAAATTTGTGGGCAGAACTGAAAAAGCGTGTGTGAGCAAGGAGGCCTACAAACCTGACTCAGTTACACCAGCTCTGTCAGGAGGAATGGGCCAAAATTCATTTATTTGGCTAAGGTGTATGCAAACTTCCGACTTCAACTGTACCAAGCATACTCAGTTTTTAAGCTCTCCAAATAATATACAAATACGTGTTAGGAGTCTCCACAGTCTCTTTTCCACATCCACCGACTCCACAGGACACCTCTACAGTATAGCATTATCCTGATACAACACATTGCTAGGAACATTAAGCAACTACAATTTAACAAAGACCTAATCTGATCGGCCATTTTATTGTCCAGTTTAATTCCTGTTCTACTTCTGTAGGGTAATTAAAAATGATCCATGGTGTGCGTCCTGCTAGAAGCCTGTCCTGGGTATCTTTATAAAGTGCGTAGGCCTGGTTAAGTAGGGGTTGAGGCCCTGGCATGCTGCCCAGCTCCAGCCTCAGCTCCAGCCCCCTACAGCCTGTCCAGTTTAAAGAGGTGCTGGATGACACGCTGTAACGAGTGGAATGCCTGCAGCCTGCAGCTGGCGTGGCAGAGTCAGAGCAAAGAGAGGGAGAGAAAGCTCTACACACACTGTGGGACTACAGCCTCTCCTCTTCTGAACAGAGAGAGTGAGAGGCAGAGGGAGAGACAGAATAGAGTGAAAGGGGGCAGAGAGAGAGAGAGAGAGAGAGAAGAGAAAATCAGTGGCAAAAAGCAGCCTTAGTAAACCTGCACCCAGAAGGGCTCTCTCCAGGGTGTGTCCCCAGCCCCCAAGCCCCCATGGACCCCCAGGCCCCCGGGCACCAACCACCACGCCACAGCCTGCTGCTCACACCCACTCTGTTTACAGTGCAGGTTTATAACATCCACAGCCAAATACTCCACATTCTTATCTCACCCATTCATATCCTGAACTGGAGACGGGCTGAGTGCATCTGCATTTATGTATCACCTCTTCTTTTCTTAGGCCCAGACACATGTTTCCCTTTTAAAGTCACACCGGGGGAAACAATTTTCTAACTTAACATCAACATTTTGACATCTCCTTGGGAGGTTCTGACAGAACGCTTCTTCAAAAATTGGTCCAGTAGTATCAGGGAGGTTTCTATGAGGCGCCTGCTGCTCGGTAGAGAGGGAAAAAAGAGTTTGAGGAGGAAAGGTTCCCATTTCCCGAAAAAAGAGCCATAAAAATGTAATGGTATCCAAACAGTGGAGTATCTGGTGTCAAGGGCAGGTCAGAGGAAGACTCAGTATCTAGAGCTGATAGAATCTGAAACCTACAATGTGTTGTCTCACAGAACAGCAGATACTCCTAAATACATCAGCGACAGCATTATGTCTTGCAAAGGCCCTGGACAACATCAAGCCCCCTCTCAACACACACATACACACACACATGCATACACAGAGAACCCAAACCAAAGGCCACGGTCATTGAGTGCTCAGCAAACACACAAACAGTGGCACATGAGAGGGTCAGGGTCTGCCAGGGGTCAAGTAGAGTGGGCTGGAGAGGGGCCAGAGATGGACTGATAACCCCCAGAACTGCTTTGGAGAAGGCTTTACTTCCAGGCCTGATCTCCCTGTCGATATGGCCCGACGCCCAGGTCACTTCTCTCAGGTTACTCGCTGTGCGCCGTGTCCTGTTTGGTTCCCACTCCTATCATCCATCCCAACCCCCACGTCTCACACCCTCCTAGCCATGGACATGGTCCTTGGACATGGACTTGAGAGTTGAGAGATGGACTTGGTCCAGGCACCAAGACAAAGGTTGACCGTGGGCAATCCGCTGGTGGTGGTGGTGGTGTGTTGGGAGCAGATAGAGGCTTTATCTGATAGAAGGGATCTGTTTTAGCAAGACGAGGCACAGAACAGAACAACATCTCGATCACAAGAATCGCTTATACGTAGTTATTTGGGATACAAGGGGATTTGTAGATTCTAAATTCTGATGACGGTAGTCGATCTCAAACACGTGCATTGACTCTGCTGTGAGGCTAGTCAAGGCAGCTATTCCACAGCCTCTGAGAGAACAAAAACCTGGAAAAGTATGCTGCGCTTTCTTGTTTGCTGTTGTACTACTTTCCCAACAGACCTCTTTTAACAAAGCAATTCACTGAACTTTAGAGGCAAGCACTGAAGCACAAACGCTCAGTGTAGGCCTATTGTCCACATGTTCTTGCTCTTCAAAGACAATTCTACACAATATGCAAAGAACACAAACATTTCCATGACAGACTGACCAGGGGAATCCAGATGAAAGCTGTGGGGGATGCAACGAAGAAGAAAACAAAAGGGGGTGCAACTCAATATTAGGAAGGTGTCTTTACTGTGTTGTACACTCAGTGTATCCAGTGCATTCGGGAAAGTATTCAGACCGCTTGACTTTTTCCTCAATTTGTTAGGATACAGCCTTATTCTTTTTTGTAACAGTATTTTTATTGGAGTTTCACAATTTTCACCCATATTAAGAGATACAACAACAAGGACAAGGCAAAAAAAAAACGCACTCACTTACACATATCCGTATGTATGCATGCACCCACACACACACCCACACACACCCACACACATACATACACACCCACCATTTCCCTCTCCCCGCTCAGCGCTTCTCTCACCCCATCCCCCCCATTGCGTCTCTCAATACATACATTTAATCAAACATGAACAGAGAAAAAAAAAAAAAAAATTATAATAAAAATAAATAAATAAAATACAAAAAAATTAAAATACATGAAAATAAAGAGCTCAGTTTAAACCAAGAAGTTGAGTTCCCCACATGGAACGTACAGTGTAATTCTGAAATACATAGATCACCATTCTAAGAGAATCCTTGCAGCATAATAGCTGACACTTCAGGTTCTAGGTAATTTAGGTAAGGTTCCCATACTTTGTAGAACTGATCTGTCTTAGAATGCAATGTACATGTCAGATATTCCAGCGGTACCCATTCAAATAGTATCTTATGCCAATCTTTAATAGAGGGAACCTTATCACTAATCCACTGTAAAAGTATGTTTTT
This sequence comes from Salmo salar, assembly GCF_965601325.2. NCBI lineage: Eukaryota > Metazoa > Chordata > Actinopteri > Salmoniformes > Salmonidae > Salmo > Salmo salar. Next base: position 68,002,997 of record NC_138306.1, read on the forward strand.
CCTTGCTGCGAAGGTGAGGATGTTGTAAAGCCTCCTCTTACCCACAGAAGTTACATGCCTACTAGGTAGACCTAACAGTAGAGAGACTGGGTCCAATTCTAGATCGACCCCTAGGATCTTTTCAATTTCTTGCAGAACACCAGACCAATATCTTTGTATTTTGGTACATGACCATAAACAATGTGTTAGGGTGCCTGTATCAGTTTTACATTTAAGACATTGAGGAGAGGAGGAAGAGGGGCTAAAAGCATGTCTGCGATTTGGGGATATATGCAATCTGTGTATTATTCTTAATTGAATTGCTCTAGTACGATTACATATAGATATTGTTTTTGCATATTTCCAAATGTCCTCCCACATCTCTTCATCAATAGTAACAGACAGTTCTTTCTCCCACACTTGTTTCACCCTCTGTGTATCGACAGCGGAAAAGGACCTTAAAGCATCATAAAGCAGACTTACAGACATTTTCCTTTGTGGGAAAAAAAGCATTCTTTCAATGACAGACATATCAGGGTTGCCAATTAAGGTGGTGCTCTTCAGAATATAATGCCTTACTTGTAGGAAACGGAAAAAGTCCTGCTTTGGGAGTTGATATTTCTCGACCATCTGCTCAAATGACAATAAAATCTTATCTGCAAATAAGTCATTTAGTCTGCGTATGCCCTTATTAAGCCAAACGTTAAAGCCAGCATCCAGCAATCCTGGAGCAAAATCTGGGTTGTTAAGAATTGGGGTAAGAGCAGAGGTTAGTTTGGACCTTCCCAGGAAACGTTGAACTGACTTCCATACTTTGAGTGTGTTAAGTGTAATGGGGTTGTTACAATGATCTTTTACAGACTTGAAACTTGTGAAAAACAGAAGATCCTGTAAAGGGTATTTTGAAAGAGAAGTCTCAATGTCTAACCAAATAGAGGAGTCATCGTTTGTGATCCAGTCTGAAATATAACATAGGTGGGCACACCACTGATAGAACCTGATATTGGGCAGATCCAAGCCACCCATAGAATTTGGCAGCTGCAATATTGCCATCTTAAGTCTTGGCTTGCGTTTACTCCATATAAAGGAACTTAGCCATCCATTTACATCCTTTATTACCTTATTGGAGAGTAATACTGGGATCATTTGGATTGGGTAGAGTAGCCTAGGTAAAATGTTCATTTTCAAGAGGGATATTCTACCCAACCATGAAATCGGAAGAGAGTTCCAGCGCTCCAGATCCTGTCTTATTGTGTCGAACAAGGGAACAAAATTGGCTTTGTACATTTGTTGGAATTTAGGAGTTACAGATATACCCAGATACGTAAAACCTGAGGGAGACCATTTAAAAGGGAAGGGGGGAGAAGTATTAGGCACAGAGTGAAGGTTACCAAGTGGCATAGCCTCTGATTTAGTTAGGTTAATCTTGTAGCCTGAGAATTCACTGAATAACTCAATAATATTAATAAGAGATGTGATTGAAGTCTCGGGATTAGAAATGAATATCAGGACATCATCAGCATACAAGCTTATTTTATGGTGAACATCGCCAATGAGCAGCCCCTGATACAGCCTTATTCTAAAATTGATTAAATATAATTTTTTTCTCATCAATCTACACACAATATTCCATAATGACTTAGCAAAAATAGGTTTTTATTATTCCAAATGTATTACAAATAATAAAATGAAATATTACATTTACATAAGTATTCAGACACTTTACTCACTACTTTGTTAAAACACCTTTGGCAGTGATTACAGCCTTGAGTCTTCGTGGGTATGACGCTACAAGCTTGGCACACCTGTATTTGGGGAGTTTCTCCCACTCTGCAGATCCTCTCAAGCTCTGTCAGGTTGTATTGGGGAGCGTCGCTGCACAGCTATTTTCAGGTCTCTCCAGAGATGTTCGATCGTGTTCTGGCTGGGCTACTCAAGGACATTCAGAGACTTGTACCGAAGCCACTCCTGCGTTGTCTTGGCTGTGTGTTTAGGGTCGTTGTCCTGTTGGAAGGTGAACCTTTGCCCCAGTCTGATGTCCTGAGTGCTCTGCAACAGGTTTTCATCAAGGATTTGTCTTTGCTTATTTGAGCTGTTCTTGCCATAATATGGACTTGGTCTTTTGCCAAATAGGGCTATCTTCTGTATACCCCCCTACCTTGTCACAACACAACTGATTGGCTCAAACGCATTAAGACGGAAAGAAATTCCACAAATTAACTTTTAAACAAGGCACACCTGTTAATTGAAATGCATTCCAGGTGACTACCTCATGAAGCTTGTTGAGAGAATGCCAAGAGTGTGCAAAGCTGTTATCAAGGCAAAGGGTGGCTATTTGAAGAATCTCAAATATAAAATATATTTTGATTTGTTTAACACTTTTTTGGTTAGTACATGACTCCATCTGTGTTATTTCATAGTTTTGATGTCTTCACTATTATTGTACAATGTAGAAAATAGTAAAAATAAAGAAAAACCCTTGAATGAGTAGGTGTTCTAAAACTTTTGACCGGTAGTGTCTATATATATATAATGTATTCAGAAAGTACTCAGACCTCTTACATTTTTCCACATTTTGTTACATTACAGTCTTATTCTAAAATGGATAAATTGTCATCGTCCCCCTCCCCCCCATCAATCTACACACAATACCCCATAATGACAAAGCAACAAAAAAAATGTTTCTGTAAAAGTATAAAAAAAGCAACAACTGAAATATCACATTTACATAAGTATCCAGACCCTTCCTAATATTGAGTTACACCCTCTTTTGCCCTCAGAACAGCCACAATTAATCGGGGTATGGACTCTACAAGGTGTCGAAATCGTTCCACAGGGATGCTGGCCAATGTTGACTCCAATGCTTCCCACAGTTGTGTCAAGTTGGCTGGATGTCCTTTGGGTGGTGGACAACTCTTGATACACATGGGAAACTGTTTGGCGTGAAAAACCCAGCAACGTTGTAGTTCATGACACACTCAAACCGGTGCGCCTGGCACCTACTACCATACCCTGTTCAAAGACACTTAAATATTTTGTCTTGGCCATTCACTCTCTGAATCGCACACATACACAATCCATGTCTCAATTGTTTCAATGCTTAAAAATCATTCTTTAACCTGTCTACTCCCCTTCATCTACACTGATTGAAGTGGATTTAACAGGTGACATCAATAAGGGATCATAGCTTTGACCTGGATTCACCTGGTCAGTCTATGTCATGGAAAGAGCAGGTGTTCTTAATGTTTTGTCCACTCAGTTTATGTAGTATGTGTACTGCAAACAACACTTTGCATTGACTAAATACACTTTGCAATGACTAAATACAAACGGAAACTTTGCAGACATCACCTTTGGCCTTTGAATGTTGACCTCTTGTGAATAATTTGCTGATCTATCTATGGTATGTTTCTCATTCCTAAAGTAATCCAGCCCGACAATCTCACATATTCCACCAGTCACTCCCTCATCTGATATCAGACAACATTGTCCAAAACTGTTGATGTGGAACCAAAACTTCTCATTGGCATCTTGAGAACGGAGGAGGGGTGGGCAGCCTGAGCCTGTTTATTCGACCCACACTGGCTGCCTGGCCCGGGCCAGACTTTTATGACATGTCAGAGTAGTGTTATAAACACGGGGGTGCCTCTTGTCATCAAGGGCATCCGTCTGAGAAAGAGCTCGCCCGCCGCCTGTCATGAACTTCAAAGAGGTTCCAGAGGAGAGCCAGAGGAGGGCCGTGTGAGTCTGATTCATCACCACTAACGTGCCGTGTGGGAAGAGAAGAAGAGAAAAAAACAAAAGGGACCCTGCTAACCTTTCCCTCCACTCCCTCCACCCCTCTGTCCCCAGTCCCCTCCACTCCCTCCACCCCTCTGTCCCCAGTCCCCTCCACTCCCTCCACCCCTCTGTCCCCAGTCCCCTCCACTCCCTCCACCCCTCTGTCCCCAGTCCCCTCCACTCCCTCCACCCCTCTGTCCCCAGTCCCCTCCACTCCCTCCACCCCTCTGTCCCCAGTCCCCTCCACTCCCTCCACCCCTCTGTCCCCAGTCCCCTCCACTCCCTCCACCCCTCTGTCCCCAGTCCCCTCCACTCCCTCCACCCCTCTGTCCCCAGTCCCCTCCACCTCCACTCCCTCCACCCCTCTGTCCCCAGTCCCCTCCACTCCCTCCACCCCTCTGTCCCCAGTCCCCTCCACCTCCACTCCCTCCACCCCCCTGTCCCCAGTCCCCTCCACTCCCTCCACCCCTCTGTCCCCAGTCCCCTCCACCTCCACTCCCTCCACCCCTCTGTCCCCAGTCCCCTCCACTCCCTCCACCCCTCTGTCCCCAGTCCCCTCCACTCCCTCCACCCCTCTGTCCCCAGTCCCCTCCACTCCCTCCACCCCTCTGTCCCCAGTCCCCTCCACCTCCACTCCCTCCACCCCTCTGTCCCCAGTCCCCTCCACTCCCTCCACCCCTCTGTCCCCAGTCCCCTCCACTCCCTCCACCCCTCTGTCCCCAGTCCCCTCCACCTCCACTCCCTCCACCCCTCTGTCCCCAGTCCCCTCCACTCCCTCCACCCCTCTGTCCCCAGTCCCCTCCACCTCCACTCCCTCCACCCCCAGTCCCCTCCACTCCCTCCACCCCTCTGTCCCCAGTCCCCTCCACCTCCACTCCCTCCACCCCTCTGTCCCCAGTCCCCTCCACTCCCTCCACCCCTCTGTCCCCAGTCCCCTCCACTCCCTCCACCCCTCTGTCCCCTCCAGCTCCACTCCCTCCACCCCTCTGTCCCCAGTCCCCTCCACCTCCACTCCCTCCACCCCTCTGTCCCCAGTCCCGTCCACCTCCACTCCCTCCACCCCTCTGTCCCCAGTCCCCTCCACCTCCACCACCTCCACCCCTAGAGATTGAGAGGCCAGACTGCAGATTCCTCCGAGCAAGTAGAGAAAAAGCTCTCTCTCCTCTCTCTTTCTCTCTCTCGCCTCAGCACAAAGTTCATTGCTGGCATTTGTTTTCTCTTTGTAACCCCTTTGTCTGTCTGCACCAGAGATTTGCCCGTTATTATCCCAAAACAAGAGATACAAAGCAGGAATGTAAGAGCCTCGCGGCACTCGGTGACGGTATGCATCCTTTTGTCAACTTCAAATACCACCGTCGCTTCATTTCCTTCGAAAATGAATTCTTACTGCAGAATAATTCCAGACGTGTGGTCGTACAGAGCTCCAGACAGACAGAGTAACCTTGCGGGTCTACTTTAATGCATACTACAGCAAAGAGCAACAGTGGATTTGCAACATCAAAGTTTAAGGAAAGTTGGGGTTGATGTAAATAATGTTGAAAGGAAATTCCTTGATCTAGCGAGTCTGTGGAGAATCACGGGAAGGACAAATATGTCTGGGGCCGCCGGCCACCGCCGGACAGAAAGTGACTTATTTTCCTGTCTGTGTTGTTGCTTTTACAGACATCCCGGTGGAGGATTAAGATGTTGGTATGCAGTCCACTTTATTCGATGACATTTCAGAGATGCTCCAGCAGTCTGGAATGCAGTACGAGGCCATCACATGAAGTTCAGCCTGTACCACACCTAATTCCACTGTCTGCGTTCCAAATGACACACTATTCTCTATGTAGTGCACTATATAGGTAATACGGTGCCATTTGGACCACAAACACTAAATAAGACAAACACTGGCTGGCTAGGGCGGTTCAGACTCCGATAGTAACCTTTTTCTGGTATACGTGCAAAAGTGAGTGTGTTTCATCATCGTCAATATCATCTTTATCATCCCCATCAACTGTGACATCATCACTATCCTCATCATCCTAATCATCATCATCATTAGTGCCATCATCATCCTCCAATCTTTTCAATCAGCGATGCTGTCTCTTTCTCTGTGGTGTCAGGCATCAAACTGCAGGGTGTGAAAAGTGAGGCGTGCAAATCAGAGCCAACCAAAGGTTAGACAGAGGTGAGGGAGAAGACCAGGGATTAGGGCTGCGGTTTAATCTTCCCTCTGGTCCCTCTGGTCTCTGAGGCCTCCTCCATGGTGCTGGGCCTGGCTGTGGGGGGAGGAGCCATATTACGGGACGTCCCTCCGCTCTCACCTTTCCCTTCTCTTCTCACGTTCCTCCTCCGGCCTGTTCACAGAGCTAACAAAGAGCACCGCTGCCATTGATCTCCCAAGGCCACGAATGATGCCAAGTAAACAAAGGCTGATTGAAATATCAGCATCTGAGAGGACAGCAGGCATCCATTGTCCAGTCTGGGTGTGTATGTGTGTGTGAGAGTGAGTGAGTGAGTGAGTGAGTGAGTGAGTGAGTGAGTGAGTGAGTGAGTGAGTGAGTGAGTGAGTGAGTGAGTGAGTGAGTGAGTGAGTGAGGAGGCAGTGAGTGAGAGAGGCAGTGAGTGAGAGAGGCAGTGAGATAGAGAGAGAACATGAGAGAGGGAGGCAGTGAGAGAGAGAGAGAGAGAGAGAGCATAAGAGAGAGAGCATAAGAGAGAGAGAGAGAGAGAGCATAAGAGAGAGAGAGAGAGAGAGAGAGAGAGAGAGAGAGAGAGAGAGAGAGAGAGAGAGAGAGAGAGAGAGAGAGAGAGAGAGAGAGAGAGAGAGAGAGAGAGAGAGAGAGAGAGAGAGAGAGAGAGAGAGAGAGAGAGAGAGAGAGAGAGAGAGAGAGAGAGAGAGAGAGAGAGAGAGAGAGAGAGAGAGAGAGAGAGAGAGAGAGAGAGAGAGAGCATATGAGAGAGAGAGAGAGCATATGAGAGAGAGAGAGAGCATATGAGAGAGAGAGAGCGAGCATATGAGAGAGAGAGAGGCAGTGAGAGAAGGAACAGCCAAGAATGAGAAAGAGAGAGAAAAAGAGAGGAAGGGAGAAAGAAAGAGAGTGCCCTGGGCGCTTCAGTGATAATAGGTTGTGACAGCCAGGCCACGCTGCCGTTCCATTGTGACAGACAGAGATGAGCAGCACAGTGGGATGGGAGTGTGTGTGTAGGGGAGTGTGTGTATGTGTGTAGAGGAGTGTGTGTGTCAGGGAGGGAGGTCAGGGCTCCGCTGGCTGTCAATCTACTATGCTGATGATACTATGGACAGGGGAGTGCGGGAGTGGGGGTACAGAGGGTGGGGCATGGGAGGCGCTCGTCAAACCCCCCCCCCCCCTTCCTTCCCTCAGGGCTATGCTTCCCGTCACGTACACCGAAACACAGGGGGGTTATTAGCCTGTGGGGTGGGAGTCACTCATCACCCCAACCACAGTCCACTGGTTCACACCAAGACTGATCTGGCCAAAGAAAATGTAACATGAATGTACTGTTACATGTTATCAAGTGGCTCTCTGTTCTTACTATCAGGTGATTATCTCAGCTGTTCCTAATATATCTCCTTATCTTCTTCAACAAGTATTTACCAGTGATAATTAAAAACATGCTCTCTCTCTCTCTCTCTCTTTCCCTCCCCTCTCAGTCTCTGTGTCTCCCTCCTCTCGCTCTCACCCTGTCTTCCTCTGACAAACTGTGAGATGACACAGATGGGAAACATCCTTTCATTTTCAAATACTTCCTTGGTTAGTGACGTGGTTGGTTCATGCATGTCCTCTGCTGCCAATCCCAGCCTCCCTCTTGTATTTGGCCTGGAAGGAAGGCTGTCCTCCTCTTCTCCTCCTCTCCTTTCCTCCTCTCGCCTCTTCATCCGGCACAATGCGGGAGGTCAAGGAAGGGAGGGAGTAATTTAGTCTCAGAGTGTTGGGAAATAAATCAGGCGTCTTTAGACAAGGCTGGTTGGGGGCCCTGACCACCAAGGCCAGGGGCCAGGGGAGGGGACCCATACGAGAGTTAACGGTCAAAGGTTAGACACTCTCATGTTGGAAAACCCTTCACAAAGAGGCCCAGAGAGCAGGCTGTAATGAGGAGGGTGGGGAGGGAACCCGGCTGTAATTAATACACCTGTCACAAGTAAATATGGGGGCGCTGGGGTCACAGAGCAATTTGTTTAGTCATAGGGGTCTCGAAAACATCACCCCAGAGGTGTACAATGATCCTATTTATGTCAGGGGGGTTCCCATTGGTACACAGGTACCTTGGGAAACTGTTGAGACACAGGACATTGTGCATTCATGCCCATTAATAACAAGGGGGAACTGTAGGGTTTCTTTCAGGACTGAAAGAGAAAATGCCATTCTCCGAAACAATAATGTTGTTGGATTTCAACCAGGGTGACCTCGAGAGATGAACTATCAAGTCTCTCAATAGTTACACCTGTTTTTTCCCCCCCTCTCTCACACAAATAGACACGTACACACTGAAAAGTTAGATCAATCAATTATGAAAAAGTTGTCATGAAGGATATTGTTTCCAAGTTAAAGCAATGCCCTTGCACAAGAGTGCTTTACGGGAGAGTGGGGCAAGTCAAGCGAAAGGGTTAATTGAGCCACCCCTTGTTTCTAGGAAACCATACACAAAATGAATCATGTGACCAAATATTTAGGACGAGGTCAGCATTTCATGGAGTCTGTGAAGGAAGAACCCACATGGAAAAAGTGGTAAGCAAGATAGGTCCAAAAAAAACGGATTTTCACAAAGTCAAATAAATGTATTGTGTTATGGGTTTCATGATGCTTCCCACTGGGCACACACTGGTTGAATCAACGTTGTTTCCACGTTATTTCAATGAAATTACGTTGACCCAATGTAGAATAGATGTTGAATTGACGTCTTATCTAAACCAAAGTAGATAGTTAAAAGATTGTTTTATACATCAGTTGGGGTCTCTATAAGCTACAATATGAGGTCTTAAACCTCCAGTTGCATGAAAGTGCATCCTTGTAGCTGTGTGGGCTAATGTTGTCAAAATGTTTGCCTTGGGGTAAGTTGAGCCAATAGCAATGAGGTAAATTGAGCCACTGGCCACCATACCCCATACCAATGATGATTGCATTTTGTCCGTTTTATGCATAATATGCATATTATTTTAGCAATGTGTCATGCATATGAACTTAAGATGGTGTATTTGTATTGTCACAGAGCAGACATCATCATGTCCTGTCTATCCAAATGTCAACCCCTCCCCCTTGAGGTTCTTGAAAGAGCAGCCAAGGAAGTCCGAGAAGGGAAGAAGCACATAAGAGCAGCAGCAAGGGACGAGAAAATAGACTAAATGACACTGAAAAGGTACATTGATAAAAAGGAAAACGAACATGTAGCGGTGTGAAAGAGAGTCTATGATAGAGAAGCAGAGGCGCACAAGTTCACATCTGACGACGTGGAGTCTGAGCTTGCTAAACACATCAAGAATCTCGCAGACCTGCTTCATGGGCTTAGTAGCCTCACATGTGGAGAACACATCGAAACAACATCCCTGTCGCAGACTTAAAGGCTTCAAAATCCTTCTTTAACCTGTCTTCCCCCCTTCATTTACACTGATTGAAGTGGATTTAGCAAGTGACATCAATAAGGGATCATAGCTTTCATCAGGATTCACCTGGTCAGTCTATGTCATGGAAAGAACAGGATTCACCTGGTCAGTCTGTCAAGGAAAGAGCAAGTGTTCTTAATGTTTTGTATACTCAGTGTATGTCTGAATGTCTATATATTAAAGGCATACATTTAAGATATACAATATACCACTCTCCCATTCCATCAATTAAACTTTGACCTACCAGCACCATCCCCCACTCACACAGGACACCATCGCCCACTTACCCCACCATCGCCCACTTACCCCACCATCGCCCACTTACCGAGGGTAAGTTAATGAAAGAGACCACTTTTTTTGACCAAATATGCTTTCAAAACTGTTATGTTTATATGAATTTGGATTATTTCCAGGAATAAACAACATCCTGAAATATATGTAGATATCTTTGTTAGGAAGAATAATATATTTCCCTTGACGTAGTGATGCTGAATGTAAAAAATGGCTCAACAGTGCACATACGGTGTATTCGGAAAGTATTCAGAACCCTTGACTTTTATCACATTTTGTTACGTTACAGCCTTATTCTAAAATGTATTAAATGTTTTTTTTCATCATCAATCTACACACAATACCCCATAATGACAAAGCAAAAACAGTTTTTTTTTTTATGTTTGCTAATTTATAAAATAAAAACATAGAAATGTCACATTTACATAAGTATTCAGACCCTTTACTCTGTACTTTGTTGAAGCACCTTTGGAAGCGATTACAGCCTCGAGTCTTCTTGGATATGATGCTACAAGCTTGGCACACCTGTATTTGGGTTGTTTCTCCTATTCTTCTCTGCAGATCCTCTCAAGCTCTGTCAGGTTGGATGGGTAGTGTCGCTGCACAGCTATTTTCAGGTCTCTCCAGAGATGTTTGATCGGGTTCAAGTCCGGGCTCTTGCTGAGCCACTCAAGGACATTCAAAGACTTGTCCCGAAGCCACTCCTGAGTTGTCTTGGCTGTATGCTTAGCTTCATTGTCCTGTTGGAAGGTGAACCGTCACATCAGTCTGAGGTCCAGAGCGCTCTGGAGCAGGGTTTCATCAAGGATCTCGCTGTACTTTGCTCTGTTCATCTTTCCCTTGATCCTGACTAGTCTCCCAGGCCTTGCCGCTGAAAAACATCCCCACAGCATGAGACTGCCACCACCTTCCTTCACCATAGGGATGGTGCCAGGTTTCCTCCAGACATGACGCTTAGCATTCAGGCCAAAGAGTTCAATCTTGGTTTCATCAGACCAGAGAATCTTGTTTCTCATGGTCTGAGAGTCCTTTAGGTGCCTTTTGGCAAACTCCAAGCGGGCTGTCATGTGCCTTGTATTGAGGAGTGCCTGGCCATTCTACCATAAAGGCCTGATTAGTGGAGTTCTGCAGAGATGGTTGTCCTTCTGGAAGGTTCTCCCATCTCCACAGAGGAACTCTGGAGCTCTGTCAGAGTGACCATCGAGTTCTTGATCACTTCCCTGACCATGGCCCTTCTCCCCTGATTGCTCCGTTTGGCTAGGCGGCCAGCTCTAGGAAGAGTCTTGGTGCTTCCAAACTTCTTCCATTTAAGATTGATGGAGGCCAACTGTGTTCTTGGGGACCTTCAATGCTGCAGATATTTTTTGGTACCTTTCCCGAGGTCTGTGCCTCGTCACAATCATGTCTCAGAGCTCTAAGGACAATTCCTTTGACCTCATGGCTTGGTTTTTGCTCTGACATGCACTGTCAGCTGTGGGACCTTACATAGACAGGTGTGTGCTTTTCTAAATCATTTCCAATCTATTGAATTTAACGCAGGTGGACTCCAATCAAGTTGTTGGAACATCTTAAGGATGATCAATAGAAACAGGATGCACCTGAGCTCAATTTCAAGTCTCATAGCAAAGGATCTGAATTCTAATGTAAAATAAGGTATTTCTGTTTTGTATTTTCTATACATTCGCAAAAAATTCAAAAACCTGTTTTCGATTTGTCATTATGGGGTAATGTGTGTAGATTGATAAGGATCATTTAAAAAAAATCAATTTTAGAATAAGGCTGTTACGTAACAAAATGTGGAAAAAGTCAAGGGGTCTGAATACTTTTCGAATGCACTGTATCCACTAATTTATTATAATTCTATTTCAATAACATTTCATAATGCTCCTGTAAATGGATATGAAAAACGTCTCATGAACATGATCATGTTGTGTATCTAGAAATATCATAAATAATCTGTTTCTATCATAACACAGAAGACATCAAGTTCAATGTCTTCTGGTTGCCAGTGTGCTATGGCTCGTTACTGCTCTCTAGTGTCAATAAAGTTGGCTCCAAACTGCTTTTTCCACACAGAGTATTTTTTTATTTATTTAGCCAGGCAAGTCAATTAAGAATAAATTCTTATTTACAATGATAGCCAAACCCTAACGACGCTGGGCCAATTGCGCGCCGCCGTATGGGACTCCCAATCACGGCCGGTTGTGATACAGCCTGGAATCAAACCAGGGTCTGTAGTGACGCCTCCAGCACTGAGATGTAGTGCCTTAGACCGCTGTGCCACTTGGGAGCAAATGTTTTATGTACTCAGTGTTTATGGCCAATTATAGCTACATACTAAATTATTTTGATGTATAGTAAGCCTCTCTATATTTCAATCTAGTAATCAACAAATGGTTTCTCTTTGTAAGTCCTTGCAGTTAAAGTTTCGGACTTACCTTGTGATAGCATCATTGGTGGTCATGCTATGATGGCTAGCTGTTGAATGGGCCTCAGAACTCAGACCATAACCAAAGCTAAAGCCAACTCAAATCTCCATAACTTCTCCTTAATAGAGTCAACAACGCATAACTATTAGACTATCCCTAAGGGTTGACAGATGGAAAGGCACTGACTGAAAATATTCAATTAAATACTTTCAATGTATAGTTTGTAGTTTATTGTTAGGCCTACATGATGAAACAGTTTGCTTTATATAAGCACCAGTGTGATGAGCATTTTTTGTTAGTTTGATTCTTTACTTTAAATCGCTCAGTGTAAAATACTTGTACTACACTACACTTATTGAGTTATGTCTCCCCCTACAGCTCAAAATATGCAATAACAGTGATACCTAGTGTGAAGAGACAGGTGCAATTTGGGACATTCCTGCATGTGGGCATTCCTGTATCTGCAGGAACCCCTCTTTATACTTCTATTGGTCCATTTTTAAGCTTGACTCCGGTACACAGGCGGGAGGCGGGGGCACTCCAGTACAGTAGGTGGCGGTAATGCACCATAGCGTTGGATGCCAACCCCCGATAAACCCCACCGAAGAAGAAGAAGAGGCAATGACAGGCTCTTCTTTCCCGCAGTTCTGTTAACGACTGCATATGTTCTTTGCTTCCGCCTGCCGAACACTTGGCATCGGCGTCGTTCACAGAACTGTGTTTGATAGCTAGGACTCCGGTAAACAGCAGGAGGGAGACAGGGGCGACACCGGTAGGTAGCTAGCTAGCTAGCTAGCTAGGACACGGGTAGGCAGTGTCCTTTCGCCACCGAAAAACTCAGATAATACTTTGATTTTCCTTTATAACCCACATTCTAATTGCATCGACAATCACGGGAAATCCAGAAAATCAAAAGTGCCACACAAGCGTAATGAGGTCGTGCTCGAGGGGGGGCGCTCATGCAGGAACCAATGGGATGCAAGAACGCCCCGAATTGCGGGCCGCAATCACACACTATTGCGTGTGAAGATTTTTTTTTAAACATTACAAGTTTGGACACGTTGCGGTGAAACTGCCACACAGTTTAGCTCGGGTTAGCTCGGTGAAACTGCCACACAGTTTCACCGCAGAAATGACTTCAAACAACAAACACTGTCTTACTCCCTCGGACATCATTGCACACGCCACAGAACAGAAGAGTATGTACTACCCCTATTAAAAAACAATAACGAATGTGCCTGGCGTGACCAGTGGCAACGTTTCACCTTTCACAGATCCCAGCTTTAATTATGCAGTTCTACAAAACACTACACTATACTATTACATTACACTCAGAGCACCACCAAGAAGTGCCCTACCCAATACCCTGCAGTCAGAAAATGAGGTAGACTAGTGGAGTCTGCAGCCAATCTCTAAGGGCTCACAGTGGAGTCTGACTGGATTTGGGGAGACTCATACTCACAGCAGTGTGTCTGTAGAGTGATGTCACAGGGTTAGCTCTGCCGCCGAAAGGATTCCTGATGCTGTAAGCCTCTCAGGACGTGCAACTCTCCTCTCGACAATGAGCAGCCGGAAGATCTCCCACTGCTGCGTGGAAGCCGTATCCCCACGTCGGCCCGCACAATGACCAGAGACCTGTCTTTCTCTACAGGCTTTAATCCCCTTTCTCTCCCCCGGGTCGTTCCCTCGCTGTGGACTCGCCTCGCACCATACAGGGCCTGGCCCCTCTGCCGCCACAGCCCACGATGCAGCTAGCTTCACACAATGGCGCTAATAACGCCAGCGAATTTCCCATCCCTAAAACAAGTCTCTGTCAAATGGCCTGCGGTTCAAGTTCTGTGTCCTGTGTCTGCTCAACAGAAGAGCTGCTTATTCATATCAAAGAGAGAGTGGGCTGTTGTGAATGAATGCAGGGGGAGTGGCAATTGAATAAATGAAGACAAAATGAAACAATGAGGCGTTTATTGCTTTCCTGAATGTGACAAATAAACACTTATTGAATTAGCAGCACACAGGCCTAAGCCTGGGACAGAATAGAGAGGAGGGAGTTCACTGGAAGCTCTGGGCACGCAGGCCTTTTACTGAGTGTTTATGGGGGCAGGACAAGGACTGGAGCGTCTTAGTCCACTGAGACGTGACTGGACCAAAACAAAAGGACTCATCTGGATCACTTAAGTGTGACTTTCCCTTTTCCCTGGTCCAGTGTGGTGTCTCAGACTCTCAGTCAGGATAACAACAGTGACATGGATTGTCTGGTGGTCGCTGGTTCTCACACTGAAACACGTGTATGCAGCGGGATGAGACAAGTGGTCCAACGTGTTGCCAATGCATGTGAATGAATAAACAGCCTTCTGGGGTATCACGGAGAAACAGACCCTCTGTAGTACTCGAAACAGACTCTGTCTGTAGTACCAGGAACAAAAGAGCACATAAGAGGGGCTGGGTCCATCAAGAGGTAGGCAACAGGTGAACATGATGCCATCATCAATCTATGCATGTGATCATGGTTCCTTTCTAGGTTTCTTCTTAGGTTCCTGCCTTTCTAGGGAGTTTTTCCGGGCCACTATACTTCTACATCTGCATTGCTTGCTGTTTGGGGTTTTAGACTGGGTTTCTGAATAGCACTTTGTGATATCTGCTGAGGTAAAAAAAAGTGCTTTATAAATACATTTGATTGATTGATCATTATAAAACTACTGGCTGAGAATGACATCATGACCATGGCATCATGGATATATGACAGCCACAATACTCTAAGACAGTCCACACCTCAACTATGGTGTTCAAGTATGTTTAAACAACAGAAATGCCACTGAAAATGCCTGGTGGTTGCCGTCACAGTACATACACAAGAACTAAAACGTTGTCCTACTTGGTGCTGGTCGAAGATACAGTATGAAGGACAAAGTGCCATCTCACGAGTACATCATAGAATACAACAGTTCATACAGTAGTCCCTATCTTGTCCCTGCAGACTACAGTCTCAACCTGGTCTAGCAGGCTGAAAGAGAAGACAGAAGGAGAGGAGACAGAGCGTGTGTGACAGAGCCCAGGCCAGCCAGGCTGAGTCAGTCAGTCGGTGTGTCAGCGCCTATTGTCTCTGGTCTCACTGGGCTGGGCCTGCCGTCCCTTGTCCTCGTCCCTCAGAGTGGCAGCTCAGCCCGTCCTGGCGTGGCGCCAGCAGACACACTCAAGGGGGAAACAGAGAGTGCTCTCTGTGATCTGTGGGAACTGTAGGGCTGGTAGGAAGCTGAATAGATGATGGCAGCGGAGGGCATACTCCTTTCACACCCCTGAGGACACCAATGCGTCATTTGTGTCTTCGTTGCGGAACGCCCTGATCCGGAGGTTTCGTAAGAATAAATCTGAATCCGAAGTTGAGATTTCTGTGCATAATGTGTATTAGTAGTCTGAGCGTCATGATCTAATTCAAAATACATCATGAAAGTGTGCTAATTGCGTTCGACTTTACAAAAGAGGACAGAACAGAACAAAATAAACCAGACAGTGATTGATGCGTTCATTCCTCGTGTTTTTGAACCACCTTAAAGAATGTACCCATTCAGCAGATTTCACTATTCTGTATCTTGTTTTCACAGTGACGTAACGTCATCCCAGCCTGGTGAAATGATACCACACAATGAAATGGTGCTGTGCTGTGGGTCTGCTGCATGGTGGATCAATCTCAATCCTGTACCAGCGTTAAGGTCAACAGTGTGGCTCACTCATAACAAACATGGCTGAGTCTGGGCTCTTAATCAATCACCATGGAAAACGTACAGGTCACCTGGGGTCAAGTAAGACAGGGTGTTATTCATGCAGCCAGGCAGCATATCTGATACAAAACACACTCAGCCAGGGCGTGCGTGCGTGTGTGCGTGTATGTGTGTGTCTTTTAGGGGCACAAAGAAACCTCTGCGGATATTAAAGGTCAGAGGTCATCTAGCATGTGTTCAGGATCTAAGGTTACTGAAGGTTAAACTCTACCCATCCATCAGGTAAATTAGCCAAGATTCATTACAGATTTACGTCTTTGATCACAGATCCACCTTTATTTCATTTAATTGCCATTTTTCTATGTGAATTGGAACATTTAGGTTACGTGTTTAAAGGACTGAAGTTATCTTCTGAATAGCCTTAGCTATCGAAGACCCACTTTAAAATGTCCAATTAAGTCATTCAAATTGCAGCAACCGTACATTAACTTCACTGTACTGTACACCTATTGCCATTAGTGTCCTTTCTCTGTGTACTGTGAGTGATTGTAATACCACTAGATGGAGACTTACTAAAGGATTTCATTTCATAGAACTTATAATAGTCTGTCTGGATTCCTGCTGCATTACTAAGATAGCTCATCTAACCCTTTCACCCTCTCACCATGGCTTCTAAAAACGATCACTCTAGGCTACCATAATGGACAGTGCCTTCGGAAAGTATTCAGACCCCTTGACTTGTTCCACATTTTGTTAGGTTATAGCCTTACTCTAAAATGGATTCAATCATTTTTTTCCACTCATCAATCTACACACAATACCCCATAATGACAAAAGCAAAAACAGGTTTTTAAAGATTTTTGCTAATTTATTGAAAATAAAAAACAGAAACCTTTACTCAGTACTTTTTAGAAGCAGCTTTGGCAGCAATTACAGCCTGGAGTCTTCTTGGGTATGACACTACCAGCTTGGCACACCTGTATTTGGGGAGTTTCTCCCATTCTTCTCTGCAGATCCTCTCAAGCTCTGTCAGGTTGGATGGGGAGCGTTGCTGCACAGCTATTTTCAGGTCTCTCCAGAGATGTTCGATCGGGTTCAAATCCGGGCTCTGGCTGGGCCACTCAAGGACATTCAGAGACTTGTCCCGAAACCATTCCTGCATTGTCTTGGCTGTGTGTTTAGGGTCGTTGTCCTGTTGGAAGGTGATCCTTCACCCCAGTCTGAGGTCCAGAGCGCTCTGGAGCAGGTTTTCATCAAGGATCTCTCTGTACTTTTCATCTTTGCCTCGATCCTGACTAGTCTCCCAGTCCCTGCCACTGTTAAACACCCCCACAGCATGATGATGCCACCACCATACTTCACCGTAGGGGTTATGCCAGGTTTCCTCCAGACTGGACACTTGGCATCCAGGCCAAAGTGTTGAATCTTGGTTTCATCTGACCAGAGAATCTTGTTTCTCATGGTCTGAGAGTCTTTAGGTGCCTTTTATTGAGGAGGCTTCCATCTGGCCACTCTACCATAAAGGCCCGATTGGTGGAGGGCTGCAGAGATGGTTGTCCTTCTGGATGGTTCTTCCACAGAGGAACTCCAGAGCTCTGTCAAAGTGACCATTGGGTTCTTGGTAACCTCCCGATTGCTCAGTTTGGCCAGATGGCCAGCTCTAGGAAGAGTCTTGGTGGTTCCAAACTTCTTCCATTTAAGAACGATGGAGGCCACTGTGTTCTTAGGGACCGTCAATGCTGCAGAAATGTTTTAGTAGCCTTTCCCAGATCTGTGCCTCGACACAATCCTGTCTCGGAGCTCTACGGACAATTCATTCGACCTCATGGCTTTCTTTTTGCTTTGACATGTACTGTCTTCGTACACTGTCAACTGTGGGACATGTGTGTTTTTTCCCAAATCATGTCCAATCAATTGAATTTATCACAGGTGGACTCCAATCAAGTTGTAGAAACATCTCAAGGATGAGCAATGGAAACAGGATGCACCTGAGCCCAATTTCGAGTCTCATAGCAAAGGGTCTGAATACTTATGTAAATTAGGTATTTATGTTATTTATTTTTTTATACATTGCATAATTTCTTAAAACCTGTTTTAGCTTTGTATTGTGTGTAGATTGCTGAGGATTTGTTTTTATTTAATCCTTTTTAAAATAAGGCTGTAACGTAACAAAATGTGGAAAAAGTCAAGGGGTCTGAATACTTTCCGAATGCACTGTATATTAATATACTGCTCAAAAAAATAAAGGGAACACTAAAATAACACATCCTAGATCTGAATGAATGAAATAATCTTATTAAATACTTTTTTCTTTACATAGTTGAATGTGCTGACAACAAAATCACACAAAAATAATCAATGGAAATCCAATTTATCAACCCATGGAGGTCTGGATTTGGAGTCACACTCAAAATTAAAGTGGAAAACCACACTACAGGCTGATCCAACTTTGATGTAATGTCCTTAAAACAAGTCAAAATGAGGCTCAGTAGTGTGTGTGGCCTCCACGTGCCTGTATGACCTCCCTACAACACCTGGGCATGCTCCTGATGAGGTGGCAGATGGTCTCCTGAGGGATCTCCTCCCAGACCTGGACTAAAGCATCCGCCAACTCCTGGACAGTCTGTGGTGCAACGTGGCGTTGGTGGATGGAGCGAGACATGATGTCCCAGATGTGCTCAATTGGATTCAGGTCTGGGGAACGGGCGGGCCAGTCCATAGCATCAATGCCTTCCTCTTGCAGGAACTGCTGACACACTCCAGCCACATGAGGTCTAGCATTGTCTTGCATTAGGAGGAACCCAGGGCCAACCGCACCAGCATATGGTTCCACAAGGGGTCTGAGGATCTCATCTCGGTACCTAATGGCAGTCAGGCTACCTCTGGCGAGCACATGGAGGGCTGTGCGGCCCCCCCAAAGAAATGCCACCCCACACCATGACTGACCCACCGCCAAACCGGTCATGCTGGAGGATGTTGCAGGCAGCAGAACGTTCTCCACGGCGTCTCCAGACTCTGTCACGTCTGTCACATGTGCTCAGTGTGAACCTGCTTTCATCTGTGAAGAGCACAGGGCGCCAGTGGCGAATTTGCCAATCTTGGTGTTCTCTGGCAAATGCCAAACGTCCTGCACGGTGTTGGGCTGTAAGCACAACCCCGACCTGTGGACGTCGGGCCCTCATACCACCCTCATGGAGTCTGTTTCTGACCGTTTGAGCAGACACATGCACATTTGTGGCCTGCTGGAGGTCATTTTGCAGGGCTCTGGCAGTGCTCCTCCTGCTCCTCCTTGCACAAAGGCGGAGGTAGCGGTCCTGCTGCTGGGTTGTTGCCCTCCTACGGCCTCCTCCACGTCTCCTGATGTACTGGCCTGTCTCCTGGTAGCGCCTCCATGCTCTGGACACTACGCTGACAGACACAGCAAACCTTCTTGCCACAGCTCGCATTGATGTGCCATCCTGGATGAGCTGCACTACCTGAGCCACTTGTGTGGGTTGTAGACTCCGTCTCATGCTACCACTAGAGTGAAAGCACCGCCAGCATTCAAAAGTGACCAAAACATCAGCCAGGAAGCATAAGAACTGAGAAGTGGTCTGTGGTCACCACCTGCAGAACCACTCCTTTATTGGGGGTGTCTTGCTAATTGCCTATAATTTCCACCTGCTGTCTATTCCATTTGCACAACACCATGTGAAATTTATTGTCAATCAGTGTTGCTTCCTAAGTGGACAGTTTGATTTCACAGAAGTGTGATGACTTGGAGTTGCATTGTGTTGTTTAAGTGTTCCCTTTATTTTTTTGAGCGGTGTATATTCCATTTAGCAGACACTTTTCTCCAAAGCGACTTACAGTAATGGGTGTGTACATTTGAATT
Organism: Salmo salar; assembly: GCF_965601325.2. NCBI lineage: Eukaryota > Metazoa > Chordata > Actinopteri > Salmoniformes > Salmonidae > Salmo > Salmo salar. The sequence goes on from NC_138306.1 coordinate 68,022,671, forward strand.
GCACCCACTACTGGTATTGCAAGCGCCATGCTCTTTCAACTGAGCTACAGAGGACCAGATACTGAAGCAGTAGTAACGCACTCAAAAACAGAAATATGGTTAAAGAATATCTCAGTAAGGGTCAACGTATCAACAACAGGAGACTCGCTGCCGCTATGTGGTGTAATATGGAATAACAAGGTGTACGTCTAGAAATTAGAACGAAAACGGAACATTTTCCGATAAAAATACTTATTTCGTCATGTTTCATTCACAAGAAACAATAGTATTTAAATGTATCATGCAGTGCTAGAAACCCTTTTTGCTCACCATCCTCATTTTCATATTGTTTTCCAATACATGCAAAAAAAAAACACAAATGAACGGACTTTGAAAACCCACAGCTGCACGCAACAATGACTTCATTGGCTCATTGGGAATGTGTGAGATCATACGGTAAAAATCTCACAAGTATGATCTCACAATAACTTCACTGTGCAACCATCAACCACACCCCAACTCTGACACCTCTTTGCCTCTTCCCTCCCAAGGCCTCTATCCCTCCTCTCTCTCGTTTTATTTTCTTCTGATGACAGGATGCCAAGATACTCATTCAAATTCCTGTCTTTACGATCTTCTGGCACGAGAACAAGGCGAAAGTCACTTGGTACTTGTGAACAAACCTTTAAAAACAGGCATGGACACACAGTGCACTGCTATGGCCTCTGTGAGTTCTAAAGTATGCCCTGTGGGTTGTAGAATGCACCGATCTCCACCATGATGGATGGGGTTACTTAGAATACATTGCATTTGATTTCAAATGTTCTGCACTGTAAACTACGGATGCTCTAATTGCCTAAGGTAGACCTATTGACAGCTCTCTAAATGTCTTTGTCCATGCAAGTTATCCATCTCTCCACTAGATGTCATTATTTTATATGAAATGACCATATTCAGCCTTGCTAGTGGACTATTGGTTAAATATATTAATTGGTTAATATATTGGTTAATATATTTTTTAAAGAATGAGGTATGAAGGTAGCCTAGTGGGAGCCTACCCTTGGGGTTAGAGCGTTCGGCCAGTAACCGAAAGGTTGCTGGATCGAATCCCCGAGCTGACAAGGTAAAAAAATTAAAAAAAATAAAAGCTCTCGTTCTGCACCTGAACAAGGCAGTTAACCCACTGTTCACCGCTAGGTCGTCATTGTAAATAAGAATTTGTTCTTAACTTACTTGCCTAGTTAAATAAAGTGACAGACCGTAGGCCTACCTTTATGCTTGTTTTGGAACACAGACAATTTTAGACTGGAACTAGTCTGAATGGTTAGAAAGGAAAAGTTCTGTGCTGTCTGCAGCAATCACGGCAATTACTGGAAGAGGGCCTTCCAAAATGTGTCAATGACCACCAGGCCTGTACACAATAAATACAGTTCTGCCATGTAAATAAAACATGTCAATGGTCTAAGAAGCAATGGACATCATACAATTTGAGTTAGAATCAATTCTAGAAATTACATAAGCCTATATTCTCCAAATGTCCAATATCGTTAGTTCGATTGATTAATAACCGCTCAACAAAACACATAATCCAAACGCAGGTGCTCTAGAGAATTGGGCAAGACAACATGCCGTGGATGAATATGATTGTCCAAATGAATACATTATTAATAAATTATAGTAAGACTAAATACCTATGGCATACATTAGGGTAATTATCTTGTTATGGCAGATTTTGTTTCTTGGCTCCAATATTCCAAATAGGCATTAATGATCATATTTGTTATAATTTATGTAATTAATTGAATGAATCGTTAAATAGGGCTACACACGTTTCAGTGTCTGCACTTCGAGGTAATAAGAATGGCTGGAATTCGGGTGGTAAGGACGTTGGTTGTTTACTGTTGAGGATAAATGAATTGCATACATTTCAGCTTACAAAATGACTCAAGTTTATTCATTTATCTAAATGTAATGTTATTATTATGCAATTATTTTCGTATTTTTAAGTCCTATCTACACATAAAATATCCTACATATACAAACTAGTATAATATGTTTTAAATATATAAATATAAGTATATTTAAAACATGTCTATTTTAATTGGCTGAGACACTAACACCTTTTGGGGAGCTTGGATGCAGGTCAAACTCCTAATATTAAACAATGGTGAAACTTTACACAACTTTTCCCTAAACCTTGAGCCTTAGTTGGTTTGGCTAGCCCGGCCCATCTGGTACAGCAAATGGAAATACTCACCAGAGAGCTAGCGAGGAGTGAGAGAAGAGAGAGAAGGGGGAGAGAGAGAATGAGAGGGACCAGATTGAAAACATATCAGCCTGGCGTCTCAATACCACATTTCTGACGAAGAACGAACCACCCTCAAACCTTTTAGACCTCTTTAGGCTACAAAGTTCGATATCGTGCAATGTTTTCTTAGTAAGGGAGGATCGATTTCAAAAACTTGTTTCGTTTATTCTCGGTGATGGATTGTAAAAAGTTGAGTCGACACACATAAACTCTTACGGTGAACTTTATGAGAAGTTGGGAAGAGGATTGTAGTTAGTCTTGATCGTGTTTAGGCTACTAGAATATAATTTATGGATTTCATTCTTGCATTGGAAGGAGTTTGTTACTTCTTGCTTTTTGACCGAGAAAGTTTGACCTAACGGTAATCTTCGATCGCGTTGCTGAAACTTGTACAAGTAGTGGGCAAACAGAACCGAGGGAGACGCACCGGGTCAGACCATACCGACCCGACCACAGGCATCACCACTGAGGTAGGTGGACTGGACATGCATGTGATGATGAACTCTGGAAATCATATTTCTTATTAATTATTAGAATATTATTCTTATTATAAATAGGCTAGTCAATAATTTGAAATATTCATTTTGGGGCAAATTTGAAATTGTTACTTTGAATTGCCTAAAAGGGTATTTTAACGTAACCTATTAAAATAGCGTTTTCTGTGGAACGTTGACCATACAGAATAAATAAAAACTATGAATATTGTGAACATGAATCATATAGATATAGACAAAACTGCCCATTCGGAATTACTGGAAACGTCTCCACTTTCAACTTAACTGACTTGACATTGGAATGTCACAAATTCCGCGCTGCAACTTTATCTATTTGTCAGTAGATGCGCTCAAAACTGTGCAAGAGACATCATAGCCCTATTGTTGCTTAGCGAGAATCCTTAGTTGCTACATACATTTTTTTACTTAAAAAATGTATGATATACCAATAGATTTTTGAAGAATATAAGTTTAGTTCAACTGTCGTACCCCGTCATAACTCCAAATATAAGCTTGTTTTAGTATAATATTTAGTCCCTATATTTGTAAACAATGTAAATGTAAACAAACGCTGTAAAACCTCAGAACATGGTTCAAACTCTAATTTTGATATCATGGATGGTCAGTCCTTGCATCCATAGCTATGTATATGAATTTGAGCGTGGTTACATTTCTCCAGGCCCATCCCTCAGCTTTTTACCAAAACAGAGTCTGGATGTTCGCTTTGTTATTGTTTCAATTAAGGATTCCAGCTTTAACTTGAGCTTTCGTGAGTTTAGCCTACTTGAATGAAAGATACCCTTCCTAAATACCCTGAATCTGAAAGGTATCCAACTAGCAGAAAATGTGTGTGTTTACTACTGAGAGTCATTAGCAGTCACACTCAATGCAGAAAATCTACATTGCTGTGCATTTCAATATTCATTGTTAATGTTTCCCTGGTGTGTTATTAATGTGTGAATAAATTACAATCAAAAACATGAAACAACATTTGAATATGCATTTGCTAATAGTCTTGTTTTTATTTGAGAGAAAATAAGCTAGGGGTGGTTGTTAATAGAGATAAGCATTATAATCAAAATGTACGAAGATTAGTAATATTAAAAAAGGTTGTAAATAAATCAATACCTTCCTCTAATATGTAACCACTCTCTGTTTCCAAACGGAGTTGGTTCTGGCCTGGGACGTGTGTTTTTATGTGAATGTCCTGTTGGTTGGTTTAGTTCATTTGCATTAGAAAAACGTTTTAGTGCATTTGCTATTGTGCAGAATGAAGAGTTCCAGCAGTCAGGCAGCGAAGAGTTGAAAAGATTTAAAGAAATGATGGGCCTTTCACATTATTCAAAGGGGACTGAGGCTTGGGGCTGCGGTCATCAACCTACCCCCACTTTCATCTCAGCCTCTCAAATGGCATCCTATCCAGCCCAGATCAAAAGCAGTGCACTAGATAGGGAATATGGTGTCATTTGGGACGTAGACACTCACCAAGCAGAGCCATTCTGCAGCCGTTTTCACACCGCTGGCCCACTCCACGAATGCCTTTATTGATTTTGCTGGCTTTTCTCTTCTCCAGAGAACACAGACAAAAAGAGAGGGACTTCCTGGTTTCTTAAGTGTTTGAAAAAGTGGAATAGAAGTTGAGTCTAGTATTCAGGAGAGAGAGAGGAGCAGGGGAGATGCCTGAATGAAAAGTGAGTCAAACTCCCCACTGAGAGGATTGAAAAGTATCTTATCCCCCATAAACAAGAACACAGCACCAATTAAACTATCTGGCCTAGGAAGTCATTCAGGCAGGTGAAGGGAAATGCCACTGGCTAAACACTAGAAATAACATGTTGGTTAAGGCTTAAACCGTTGGCATTAACATGTAGTGAAACAAGCTTTCGAATTGGATGCTACCTTATTCTTATTTCTGCCTGTTTGAAAAGATGAGAAATTACTGTGAGATACCTACAGTATACACGGTTATCGTTAATTTTATTCAAATGTTAAATGTTATCTGATGTCCAACTGTTAAGAAGTGGGAATTTACAATCAAACTACACTAAATCACATCACATGACTAACCCCTTCCCTTCCCTCTCTCAAATCAAATCAAATCAAATGTTATTTGTCACATGCTTTGTAAACAACAGGTGTAGACTAACAATGCTTACTTACTCTCCCCCCCCCTCTCTCTCTCTCTCTCTCTCTCTCTCTCTCTATCTATCTATCTATCTCAGAGGTTCCTTTCTTCCCACACAGCAAAGAGTAGTAATTGCTGCCATACCCTCCATAAAACTAATATTTTGGTTTGTTCACAGAGGCCCCTGACCACAGCAGTCTGCCCTGGAGGCTGTGTGTATGTGTGTGTGTGCATGTGCGCTATGGCTCTATCAACAAAGGCAGCATTAACTGTCTCTGTCCTAAGGGGACAACACTAGAACCACTAAAAAACACTGGCTCACCTCACATATTTCTTATGGCATAGTCCTTATGGATTACATCATGTGAAGTGAGTCGATTTTGTCAGGTTGTGTAAACTATGCTTTCCTCTGATTCAGAGGAAAAACTCTGACCGCAAAGTTTGAAACTGTCAGTTTTAATGCCATGAATTTTCACCTTCGTCTAAATGGTATTATACAGTTATCCAGCTTGGCTGTTTCTACAGCTTTGGCTCAGACAAAGGCGTGAACCTTGTTGTACTATTCCTCTCAACACCACATCACATCTGCCTCAGGTCAAACCAATTGCTATCTTTGGAGGGAATTTGAATATGAATCAAACTTTGTTTAATTCCATTGTTTAACTTAGCCTCCATCAACTATTTATCTGCTCGTTACACTGCCTTGTCTAATATAAGTTTTGTTTAATTTGCAAAAATGTTAACGAAAAAGAGGCCAATATCCCAGCCAGCACATAACATTCTGAGAACCATATGTTTGTTAGATTTTTTTGAGAGTGTGGTTGTCCTATGGTTATTTTGCATACAACCTTCCCACAACTTTCTGGGAATGGTGCAGGGTACCCAGCTAGTGCATAACATTCATGTTTCTTAGGTGTGAATTTCAGTACTTCAGCATAACTTTTCTTACACGTTTCCTTACGGTTCTATTTAAGTAATGTTCTCAAATTGTTCCGAGAACGTTCCTCTGTGGCAATTTTAGTAATTCAGCATAACATTTTCTATAGGCTTCGTCATGGTTCTATTTAAAGTCATGGTCTCAGAACATTTAGAAAACGTTCCATTAAAACCACAAGAAATAATTAGTATCATTCAAAGAACATTCTAAGAATATTATTTAAAAACATACTTTCCGTTCTCAGCGTAAACAAATCTCTCTATCCTCTATCTTGTTAAATGTGTTCAGGAGTGTTGGCCACGCCCACTAATTGGCCACACTTGATCTTATAAGTGCTTGTTTCCTTTGAAATGAGGTCTGTTTGAATAGACAAAAATGACCAGCTCTGTATGAGTTAAAAAAAACACATGGCATGCTAGCTGAAGATTATAGGTTCAAATCTCCCTGAAACCGTTCCACAATAAAAAATACATGTGTTTGCATGATTAATACCTAAGCAAATTAACAGTTTTGAGCTCCGACAGAAATTAACTCAAGTTAGCAGTATTTTTAAGTCTTATTGAAATATGTTCTAAGAACGTTAAATGATTATCTTCAAATAACCAACAATATTCGTTCTCAGAACATGAATAAAACCTCCCAGGAAAACTTTCAGGGAACCACAGTAAAACGTTCTAAGAACTTCCCTGCAACCTAAAAATTTACTTTCCCAGAACAGGCCAAATTTTCACTTCTGTTCTCAGACTGTTCTCACTTCTGTTCTCAGACTTTTACCAGTCAGGAAACTTATGGCTTCATTCCCAGAATCAATGGAAAACCAAAAACATACGTTCCCACAACTTCCAAGGAATCAAATGTGCTAGCTGGGATGTATCTGCATTATAAGACCATCTTAATAACATATAAACATTTTAGCTTTTAAGAGTTTCAGCTCAACCACTGTGGATATCTACAGGTCATATTTATTTAATTTCTTTAGATCAAACAAACAGTGAGTTGTGTTTTCTCTCTCAACTCCAGAATCAGTTTGGTCTCACAGCTAGACTGCCCCTATTATCTTCTCTCTCTCTCTCTCTCTCTATCGCTCTCTGTCTCTCTCTATCGCTCTCTCAATTTCAATTCAATTCAATTTGCTTTATTGGCATGACGTAACAATGTACATATTGCCAAAGCTTACCTTGGATATTTACAATATGAAAATAATAAGAATCAAAATTATCAACGGGACAACAGTAACAACAATAACCAAGGGTCAAAATAACCATACATTCAACAATAACAATAAGCATACAGTAGAGGACATGTGCAGGTTGATTGGTCTGTCAGACACTGTCCCTCATCTTATGGCAGGCAGCAATGTAGTGCGCTGCCAACCCACAGCTCTCTGCGTCCTCCCCCAACAGGACGGGTAGCCTATCCTCATCAGAGAGGTCTTTGAAACCTTGAATAAGGGTTTCAAATTTGGGGAAATGACACTCTCTAATTGTTTTATATTTTTGACATTTTGTCAGGAAATGCAGCTCTGTCTCAGGTTCTGCTGTTGTGCAGTGGTTGCACAGCCTTTCCTCTACAGGGATCCAGATTTTCCTGTCTACCCTTCTCAATGGCAAGGCTGGGCTCACTGAGCCTCTCTCTCTCCGTATATATATATATATATATATATATATATATATATATATATATATATATATATATATATTATATATTTCTCTTACTCTATTTCTCTCTTTCTCTCTCTTTCTTTCTTTCTTTCTTTCTTTCTTTCTCTTTCTCTTACTTTATTTCTTTCTCTCTCGCTCTCTCTCACACATATCTTTGTTTTTGCAAATCTAGATTCTAATTGTTATTAATCAATCCCAACCAGTTGTGCCCCTCATACTAAGATACTATATCATATGCAGAAAATCTGTTTTAACATAAATGCAATTATACATGATGAAAACAGAGCTCCGTTTCATGCAATGGCATCACAGATTACACACACACATAACAAGACATTACACACAGACCAAGAGACATCACACGCACGCACGCACGCACACACACACACGAGAAATCAAAGGTCCGGACCAGAGGGCCACAGGGGACATGGGCCTCTCTCCTCCTCTGCTCCTCGTCCTCAGTACTGTTTTTAATGTAGTGTGACTCTTAGTTCCCATGGCTCTGCTTTGATTCACCAGTTAATTCATTCCTGAAGGGACGCTATAACCCTGATGATCTCTTCTGACTCCTTTTGACAGCAACAGGGAGTGTGTGTGTGTGTGTGTGTGTGTGTGTGTGTGTGTGTGTGTGTGTGTGTGTGTGTGTGTGTGTGTGTGTGTGTGTGTGTGTGTGAGAGAGATATCAGTAATCAAAATGTCCTCGTGCAGTGAAAAGAAGTAAGCAGAATCAACAACATCAGCCATTTCAAATGCAGCCTAAAACCAGTGACTGGTGCCAGGGAGTCAGTGGAATTTGAATGGTGTCAGAGGGTAAGGGGTAGTTTTGATTTAGCATAAAGAAATGCATTCATGATTTGGCCATGGCAAGGGAAGAAACTTGAGATGTGATAACTTATTTGTCAGCGCTGAATAGCTTCAAAGCAGGCAACCCAAATCCTGCCTGTAGGGGTTCTGTATTAGATCAGGGCGACAAGTGATGAAATTGGAAAAGAGCTGAAACCTTGCCAAGCCACAGACTCCTTACTGACAGACTAGAGAACCCAGGACAGGGCTTGTCTTACATGTGGTGTACACCCAGCCCATGTGTTATCCCTTAGCAATCAATCCCCTTTACCGTCTTCTCCCCACAAGGCAGCACACTCAGCTCCCAGCTCCTACAATCAGGCGCAGGGTCAGGACCTGGTTGGGGCTCTCCGTGGGCCCTCTGAGGCCTCGCTCCTCCCTGTAGAAGGCAAGGACTGCATCCTAAAGGGGCGCCCTATTCCCTATTTACTACTTTTGACCAGGGCCCATAGGGTAGCGCACTATATAGGGAGTAGGGTCTCACTTTGGACGCAGCCAAGGACTGTCAGAGGCAGTAGCAGTCTTCATCCTGTGGGCCCTCATGCCTTCACACTGAGCACCAGAGCCTCGCTGGGGTCACTGGGCCTTCCACTGTGTCAGTAGCCTTTAGTACTGCATGGATTTTAAGGTGAGCTGTGTGTGTTTCACTCTGTTATGCCGCTGTTTGGCAGCTGTGGCTGGTGGACTGGAGTGTGGTTACAGCCATGGCTTAAGGGTGTTTGAAGAGATCCCTCTGGCTGTGGTGTTTCCCTGTCATGGCGACAACTTCCTCTGAGCGGGAGCTTACTGGTTGGTTAAGAGGTTAATGTTGTGCTACATGGAGAGATCAGAGCGTTGCTGATCAGGGTGACGTCTTGGTGATGAACAGTTACTCACCTTTTTAGAGCCTCAGCTGCCAACAGCAGAGACGACGGAAGGAGTCCAAACTGTGGCTGTAAAACATGAGGTGTGTAACACAGTTTAACACACCATCTGGCCTCTGGATGAACAGACATAGTGGTGATACCAAGCGCTTAATCAATGCCCACATGCCACTTCACTGTTGCTCAGGGATATGAAGGCCCAGGGCGTAACCCTCGTTGCTCTGGGCAATACACATAGCCGAGCGAGCCCTGTTTGCTACTGTGAATCTGTGTTTAGAGACGAGCGCCTCCTCCTCTTTGCCTGAAGAGGCCTATCTCTCTAGCAGACGAGAGAGGAGCAGTCATTTTTGGGATGAGTCACGGTGACAGGCTAAATCCTCTAGTAGGTGATTTCTCCTCTGAAGTGGAGTTGGAGCCGTAAGCTCATCGTCTGTACGGCATTGCCAGGACCTGAAGAGATCACCCACAGGATACTGCACTTACAGGCAGGGGATGGGTTCTTATCCACGGGGCTCCTCTCTTCGTCTCGCCTCCTCTCTGCTTCGTCTGTCCACAACAAGCCAACCAACCAATCTCCTCTGATCCGAGAGAGAGAGAGAGAGAGAGAGAGAGAGAGAGAGAGAGAGAGAGAGAGAGAGAGAGAGAGAGAGAGAGAGAGAGAGAGAGAGAGAGAGAGAGAGAGAGAGAGAGAGAGAGAGAGAGAGAGAGAGAGAGAGAGAGAGAGAGAGGAGAGAGAGAGAGAGAGAGAGAGAGAAGCATCACTGCCCCTCAGGACCACTCAGTCTCAGCCATTCTCTGCATGATGACTGTGACTTTTAGGATTCTTAACTAAATCATGCTTCGTTTCTCTATTGTTTCACTTCACCAATTGAAGTGAAATAATCATGATATGTATCGTGTGATAGTGAATAGCGGTGATTCAGTGTGGATTCCCAGGCTCCGGTCTGCTCTTATGCGGTAGCGGTGCGTGGGTAAAGTCACCGGGGAAGCCAAGCCAGTGAAAAAAGCCAAATTACAACCTGCTGTATGTGTTGTGATAATAGTGTTGTTTGCTCTATAACCTGTTAGTTCATATGCCTTGACACTGTGATATATAGGCCTAAGGCTGAGACAATAAGAAGACACAGTGGCTGTCACGATTGTCGTAAGGAGTGGACCAAAACGCAGCGGGAAAATGTATACTCATCTTCTTTTTTTATTTGAAGAAGGAAAAACAAAATAAACACGTATACAAAACAAACGACTCCAAACAGTCCCGTCAGGTGCAACAAACACTAAACCAGGAAATAACTACCCACAAACCCCCATAGAACAAACACCCCTATAAATAGGACCTTCAATCAGAGGCAACGAGAAGCAGCTGCCTCCAATTGAAGGTCAACCCAATAAACACCACATAGAAATAGACCAACTAGAAATAACATAGAAATACACTAACATAGAACATAACCCAAACAACCCCGAAACACCCTAAACAAACACCCCCTGCCACGCCCTGACCAAATTACAATAACAAACAGCCCCTTTACTGGTCAGGACGTGACAGTGGCAGAATAAATTCAACCACACCTTTGTTTCATCACATAACCGGAGAGCAACCTCTTTTCGGTGAAGTCCACAAAGCATATTGCATGTAACAAACAGTTAGATGACCTACAGCATGGTCAAGCAAGCTCATGTTTTTGGCATTTTCGGACTCCTAAACAACTATTGATTTAAAACCACGTAAAGTTACCGCAAGTTGCAAAGAAAACATGAGCTGCCGCCACTATTCCAGCACCATTTCAACTTCAATATTTCGACACCATCAAATCACCTATGCTTAGTCTAATACAGTGACATCTAAAATATACCAAAACCTATTTAGTCCAATCAACGTAAGCTAAATATGATGTGGCTGTCCATGGTTCTGATTTGTGTGTGTGTGTGTGTGTGTGTGTGTGTGTGTGTGTGTGTGTGTGTGTGTGTGTGTGTGTGTGTGTGTGTGGTGTGTGTGTGTGTGTGTGTGTGTGTGTGTGTGCAAATAGAAAAAACATGTTGACTCACCCTACTTGTAGAGAAATGCCAATACCATCTTCATGTTGACGGAACGATCTATGACTCTACCATACAGTAGACACATTTATTTTTTGTTGTCCTAGGCTACCTGGCTAAAATGCTTGCTCGCTAGCCTAACTCCCTTTTTATGGGCAGTGTTAGCTAGTTAACATTAGCCTTCTACATCTAGCTACATATTGCACTTCCATCCTCTCAGGCCAGGGGCACAATGTATGAATTTATGGTTGAATCAGAATCAATGTTATAATCATTGGCCAGTATGGAGAATTAAGTAAAACCATAAGTCTAAATCCCTATCTCCATCCATGGCTAATTTAGAAAGGGACAATTTTAGTTAGCTAGCTAGCCACCGGACAACAACACAACGAGATGCAACAATTCAAGTTGATTCTGTCAATGACGTATGCTCTCGATGTGATTGGAGTGAAGCCAAATCCAAACTGGCTTCCCTTGCCACTTTTTTGGGGGTTTCGCCAGGACCATTCACGTTTGAGCTCTCTCAAATTAGCTCAACGCTGGTTGGCTATTATTATTACATTTCTTTTATCAAGGGAGGCCAAATGCTCGCTGGCTTCCCTTGAATTATACGCTACGGGCGGCAACAATGTCCTACTCTTTTTGACCAGCCAGCATCAGATAGATGGCCTACACATACAGAGACAGAGGGGCGCTGTTTCGCTCAATCGGATGCTTTCTCCGGTGAGATTACATTCAGCCTCTTGCAAATTGAAGGAATATTATGAAACACGGAGAGACGAAAGAAACATTATTTTATGGGGTTTTTCTAAATTCTTTCATGGTAAATGTTTTGGGGATGCTTGGCTTCCCTTGGCATCCATGAATACACGCCACTGCTCTTGTGTCTGTGGTAGCCCTTGTTGTAATAAAATGTTTCTAGGCTAGAGACTCATCCAGTGACTAATACACTCCTCTGAGTGTGTTCTCAGAAGATCCTTGGTGGGCCTTTTGAGAGGGAAATGATTCACCTATTCAAATTGTTTGGTCTCCATTGTTAGGCACAACAACCCTGTTTAACTTGAACATTTTCTGCATGTAGTCTATGTTGCAAACATACAGTACTCCAAATAATAAAGAATCTTCGTATTCAAACGCCACCAGAAGTGATCTCCCTACTTGTGCTAATATTCATAAACAGTATGTGGGCTGCTTTTACGAGATTACAATTTTTCAGAAGAGGGTACACGTAACCATAAATTCAAGAAAGTGCCCGAGTCCCGTGCTTCACTCCCTTCAGAGAGAGGCTCAGTAGTGGGCCTGACTCTGCTCTGTGATTTTACTGCACTACTGTGACCTTTCAGTGTTCAGTCACAGTCATTTGTTTGGCTGACAGCTCGCGGTGTAATAACTAAGCGTGGTGATGGTTTGTGGGAAGCTGTAAGTAATACTCTGTGATGTGCCAAACTGCACTCTGCTCTGGTAAAGCAGGAAACCAGCACCTGGAATGCAGAGACATTCATTTTTCAAGACACTGGGAATACCCTTTTCTCTCACGGCAGGCCATTTTGAATCCTAGGTTTTATTCTGGGTTTCTCACAAGAAAAATACATGTATGTCAGAGTAACTCAGAACTACAGTTAATACACCCAGAAATTTTTGTTGCTCATAATTAACCATATGATACAATAGTTTTTGTCCAAGACTCTTTTTCATACAGCTATGTCTAACGGTCTAACTATCATGGCTAATGTTTAGTTCATATCTGCTCTTGGAATTAAGAGCTTGTTAGTGAAAAGAGGATTCGAATAACAAGAGGAAAGTCTCCATTGGTTTAGCTATGAGGGTTGAAGCTGTGTTTTGCCTACTTGAGTTTGCACACAGGAAGTGGACTGTACAGTGGGCTAACTAGATAACTGTACTCAATCACTTCTCAGTCTCTTAGGGATGAGGAACATCTTTCCATTCCTATCTTATTCAGACAGTTTCCCGATTATTATACTGCAATGACTCATAACTACCGAGGCCATGTTAAATATACAGTTGAAGTCTGAAGTTTACATACACTTAGGTGAGTCATTAAAACTCGTTTTTCAACCACTCCACAAATTTCTTGTTAACAAACTATAGTTTTGGCAAGTCGGTTAGGACATCTACTTTGTGCATGACACAAGTAATTTTTCCAATAATTGTTTACAGACAGATTATTTCACTTATAATTCACAGTATCACAATTCCAGTGGGTCAGAAGTTTACATACACTAAGTTGACTGTGCCTTTAAACATCTTGGAAAATTCCAGAAAATGATGTCATAGCTTTAGAAGCTTCTGATAGGCTAATTGACATAATTTGAGTCAATTGGAGGTGTACCTGTGCATGTATTTCAAGGCCTATCTTCAAACTCAGTGCCTCATTGCTTGACATCATGGGGAAATCAAAAGAAATCAGCCAAGACCTCAGAAAGAAGTTGGAGACCTCCACAAGACTGGTTCATCCTTGGGAGCAAATTTGCAAATGCCTGAAGGTACCAAGTTCATCTGTACAAACAATAGTACGCAAGTATGAACACCATCGGACCACACAGCCGTCATACCGCTCAGGAAGGAGACACGTTCTGTCTCCTAGAGATTAATGTACTTTGGTGCGAAAAGTGCAAATCAATCCCAGAACAACAGCAAAGGACCTTGTAAAGATGTTGGAGGAAACAGGTACAAAAGTATCTATATCCACAGTAAAATGAGTCCTATATCGACATAACCTGAAAGGCCGCTCAGCAAGGAAGGAGCCACTGTTCCAAAACCGCCATAAAAAAGCCAGACTACGGTTTGCAACTGCACATGGGGACAAAGATCGTACTTTTTGGAGAAATGTCCTCTGGTCTGATGAAACTAATATAGAACTGTTTGGTCATAATGACCATCGTTATGTTTGGAGGAAAAAGGGGGATGCTTGCAAGCCGAAGAACACCATCCCAACTGTGAAGCACGGGGGTGGCAGCATCATGTTGTGGGGGTGCTTTGCTGCAGGAGGGACTGGTGCACTTCACAAAATAGATGGCATTGTGAGGAAGGAAAATTATGTGAATATATTGAAGCAACATCTCAAGACATCAGTCAGGAAGTTAAAGCTTGGTCGCAAATGGGTCTTCCAAATGACCCCAAGCATACTTCCAAAGTTGAGACAAAATGGCTTAAGGACAACAAAGTCAAGGTATTGGAGTCACCATCACAAAGCCCTGACCTCAATCCCATAGAAAATTTCTGGGCAGAACTGAAAAAGCATGTGCGAGCAAGGAGGCCTACAAACCTGACTCAGTTACACCAGCTCTGTCAGGAGGAATGGGACAAAATTCACCCAACTTATTGTGGGAAGCTTGTGGAAGGCTACCCGAAACGTTTGACCCAAGTGAAACAATTTAAAGGCAATGCTACCAAATACTAATTGAGTGCATGTAAACTTCTGGCCCACTGGGAATGTGATGAAAGAAGTAAAAGCTGAAATAAATCATTCTCTCTACTATTATTCTGACATTTCACATTCTTAAAATAAAGTGGTTGTCACGACTTCCGCCGAAGTCGGTCCCTCTCCTTGTTCGGGCGGCGTTCGGAGGTCGACGTCACCGGTCTTCTAGCCATCGCCGATCCACCTTTCATTTTCCATTTGTTTTTCCGCACACCTGGTTCACATTCCCTCATCTGGCTAAATGTATATTACCCTCTGTTCCCCCCATGTCTGTGTGTGGAATTGTTTGTTTGTTATGTGTGGAATTGCGTGTTTGACCCGTGTGTTTTGTTTATTGTACCGTTTGTGTACTTTGGGGGTTATCGCTGTTTTCCTTGGGCATGAATAAAGTGCGCCTGTTATCACTCATCTCTGCTCTCCTGCACCTGACTTACCTTCAACCAGTTGCGTACATTGTGACAGTGGTGATCCAAACTGACCTAAGAAAGGGAACTTTTACTAGGATTAAATGTCAGGAATTGTGAAAAACTGAGTTTATATGTATTTGGCTAAGGTGTATGTAAACTTCCGACTTTAACTGTACGATAGTTGAAGAGTAAGAACAGAATAGAGCTCATTAAATCTTTACCTTTGTAGATCTAGCAGGGTGGGGTTTAGAGACACATGGGATATACAAAAATGCTTGAGCTTCTTCTTCTCTCAGCGCTCCTGAAAGGAAAGGAGAGCCGAACCGTATTGGAGGGAACTTCAGTTAAAGACCGAGGTGCTAAAACAAACAGGCATGGGTTTCAACACAAAGACAGAGGCTGAGTGAGAAAGTAGTTTGAGGAGTTGTTGTTCTTCTGTCATAAATAACCTTTTTGTTACGCTTTGCATTGTTAGATTTTCACGGTTAAATTGATCATTGTGTGTCGTTTTTAAAGGTAATGACGGTTAACAATAGGAGGTAGAGGTTCATTATTCCTCACAGCTGCGTATCTAAATCTACTGCTGGGTTTATTATCATGGTAATTACCATCTCCTAGCTACTAAAATAATACTAGTCTATTCCCTCACATTTATTTATTTAGCTTTTCAACTTTAATAAAGGAATGGTTTATTGTTTCTACCATCAACAGATTTAACCATGACTCTCAGAGATAAGACATTCATATCTTGACACAAAGGCACACACAAAAACACACTCAGGAACACGAATGCACGCGCACACACATGCACAAACACACACACTTGGCATGAACTGAACTTTTTGTGCCATTCTTGAGAACCCATTTTGTTTTCACAGACTGAGTCACAAACAGTTAACAGGGTGAAACAGTTAAACAGGCTGGACAGACAGTGAGTTTGTAGGTCTACATTGTTAAAACACCGTTTACTGCCCCTTGAACAAGCTGGGAGGGTTGGCAGGAGGTAAAGGCCTGATGGACAGCTTTGTCTACTGTCTTTACTGCTGTGGTTTCTCTTTGAGACAGTCTTGCAAGTGTGGGGGGGGGCCAGGGGCCCTTTTTCTCCACCGACGCTGCTTTGTGGGGAGGGTGGTAAATGTGGCAGATGAGAGCACTAGTGTAGTGTCATTCATTCATGCCCCAGTCAGCCAGTCCTTTGGTGTATTTTGGTTTTCATTAGTAAACATCAGTCAGGCAAGAGTTTTTAGCTGCTCAATCCCCCTTCTGGTCATTCATTACACCCTAGTAATAATATGTGCCATTCACACATTTAGGTGAGGTTGGGATTAGTGTCACGGAGTGGTGAAAGCCTTTTAACTACCGGTGGATCTTATTGACATGCCCTTCTCATCAGTGTCATGGAACGGGGGGGGGAGGAGAGGAGAGGAGAGGAGAGGAGAGGAGAGGAGAGGAGAGGAGAGGAGAGGAGAGGAGGAGGAGAGGAGAGGAGAGGAGAGGAGAGAACTTGAGGGGAGAGGGGAGGAAAGGAGTCAAGGAGAGGAGAGGAGAGAACAAGAGGAGTCGAGGAGAGGAGAGAACAAGAGGAGTTGAGGAGAGGGGAGGAGAGGACAGGAGTGGAGAGGAGAGGTCCCTGGTGACCAACAGGAGAGATCAAGCGTGCCCCTGGTCATTTGTTTACCTTGGTTTCCATCTGTCAGTGTGGTGTCTGACACCTGTAGCGTCCCATAGCCCTGGCTCTTCTGTCTCCTCTGTCTCCCGTCCGTCCGGCCAGTCTCCGCTGGGGGAAGACACGACCATGTGTCGCAGCACTTCAGAGGAGCAACAGTTTACCGCTCCTCCTCCCCCATCTCCACATACCCCCCACATACCCCACACATACCTCCCACATACCCCACTTACACGTAGTCTTGGCAGGAGTCTTATTAATAAGACAGCCATTACGACCTAGATACACCACTGAGCTGAGCCCAGCCTGCAGTGTGCAAATCTGACTGTCTCTCAAACAGCCATCAACGTGCTCGAACAGCCATCTAAACGAAGAACGACTTGGCAGGCAGCGCGCCGCTTGTTTACCTTTGTTGAACCTAGCCGCTTATCTTTGGTTGCAGTGCAAACATGTAGTGGTTTTGTCCTGAAAGAAATCTCATTTGAGTTGCTGCTTTCTTCCAGGGCCCCAGTGATTCATGCTACGGTTTGCTGTCTCCAAAGGGGGTTTAGCGTAACCTAGCCTGGCTGGCATCAAAGCTTATTTAACTGTGGATCTTTTTATCGGCACTATTTGAACTGATTGTTCAGCCTCGCTTGCTAAGAATAATACACCCTTATCTTCAAACGTGTTGCGGGAAAAACAGTGGATCTCTTCAGAGGATGTGGCCTACAGTATAATGTGGCCTACTGTATACAGATCATTGGCCTACAGTATAATGTGGCCTACTGTATACAGATCATTGGCCTACTGTATACAGATCATTGGCCTACTGTATACATGTCATATAATGATATGATAATGACAATGCCACCTCATGTCGTTTCCTTCAGAGCTTCTGATGTCCAGAATGGAGACCACTGCCCCCACGACCACAGAGAAGAAAGGCTCTGGTCTGGATGGAAACGGCTTCACTGACCTCCCAAAGAAACTCTCCCCTTCAGCTGTCACCAGAGGTACTGTACACTTTTCTTCAATGACTTTAAAGAAAGGGGGGAAAAAACCGTTTTAGTTTTACTGTAAGGATAATGGTCCGTCTCTATTCTTTTGTGCACCTCCACTCCAGGTTTGTTTGAGCACTTCTCCTGCTGATACAGGTTTTACTGTAAGGAAAAGGGTCCCTGCATCCCTTACTCCCTTTCATACTGTAAGACTGTCACACAAGCCAAGGTCTTACAGAGACCGATAGGGCCGGGGGAAGGAGGAGGTTTGAGAGAGAACATGCACATGAAATATACATATCAAAGATAAAACGCTGTCTTGGGAGAAGTTGCTCTGGGCTCTAATCGTCCCTGATAAGGCTCTTCCTGGAGCACCTGGAGCAGTCAGAGGTGACTTACAGTAGAGCTGATAGGAATCAGTAATGTAACGCTGCGGCCTGTTAAAGAGCATCATTAATACTGAACAGGTACTGTAGCATAGCAGTGTGTGTGTGTGTGTGTGTGTGTGTGTGTGTGGTGAGTGTGTGCATGTGTGTCTGTCACGGGGAGAAGTTCATAAAGACTAAAGACAGTGACATGGCTCGATTTGGGGGCATAATCTCTGATTAATGGTTCGTATAACTACATGGGGCTGGCCTGGGAAAGGTCAAATGGCTGTGTTTGTTGAAATTAATAAAAAGTAGCAGTGTACCTCTTTCATCGGGCGGTCGGGAGAGACAGAGAGAGAATGCATGTTTTAAAGATGTCAGTGAATGTGTGATGAAAGGCCAGTATAATGAGGTTGAAAGACCTTGTTCTTACCTCCAGAGTATCACACTGATAAATTACTAAAAATGTCTGGTAGAGCAGAATTGCAGTGGGCGACATGGCCCTTCCTTCAGAGATTGACAGAGATGCAGATTGACGGCTACCTTTGAAATGGTAATACAACTTCTTGTGATTTAGTGACATTTTTACTCTTTAATGAAGGGCTTGGTGGCCTGCCATGATAAAGAAATATCCATGAATTGTTTAAGGAAGAACAAAGATAAAAATAGGCCATTCATTTTTTTGGTCCCTAACGATTGACATCAGGCCCAATTCTTTTAGAACTTCTATAGACCTCAAGTTTGTTTTCATAGCCTTGTGGAGTTTGAAGAGCACGGCCCATTAGTCCAACAATAATTGAATGATTTTGTGTGAGAATATGGAAAGACAATTTGAGTTGACAAAGAGTTCAAATAGTAGGCGTCTATAAGGGCGATTCTGTGATGTCTTAAAACGTCTACTAGGAATTCTTGCTACAGAATCCAGTAGTTTTTCTCCTAATTTAATTCAGAGTGAATCCTAATTCTTTAACCTATCAGAAGGGCCAAAGCTAATTCGTTAATTAGACCAATTTCAAGATGTCACTGATATTAATACACATGTATGAGGACACTAATAACACGGATAGTTTTGTCTTTGAAATGACGTTCAAGACTAGTGTCAGACAGACAGAGAATGCATGTTTTAAAGATGTCAGAGAATGTGTTATGAAAGGCCAGTATAATGAGGTTGAAAGCCCTTGTGCTTAACCTCCAGAGTATCACACTGATAAATTACTAAAAATGGCTGGTAGAGCAAAGCTCCGTGGACAACATGGCCCTTCCTTTAGAGATTGACGGAGATGCAGGTTGACGGAGATGCAGGTTGACGGAGATGCAGGTTGACGGACGGAGATGCAGGTTGACGGACGGAGATGCAGGTTGACGGAGATGCAGGTTGACAGAGATGCAGGTTGACAGAGATGCAGGTTGACAGAGATGCAGGTTGACAGAAATGCAGGTTGACGGAGATGCAGGTTGACGGCTACTTTTGAAATGGTTATACTACTTGTGATTTAGTGACATTTGTATTATTTAATGAAGGGCTTGGTGGCCTGCCATTATTAAGAAATGAAAGATGAATTGTTTATTAGGCTAAATCAATCTAGGACGTATTTTACATACACTATAAATGGGACATGAATCAAGTGGGACTTTGTTTTCAACAACTTGTTTCATGTCGACATCTATATCGTTAATTCAATTATATTGACCTACCATTTTATTTCCAGTTAACTCACTCATTTTCTATTACTCTACAATTACTTATATCATATGACTGGCCATGAATAAGCATTTTTAATATGGAGCTTGGAATGTCTGAACAATGGTTCTTTTGGCGTGAAGGAATATGGTTCCAGACCTGAGCCTTCTGGCAATTAAGAAAACGTTTGATCGCCTACGAACCGAAAATCCTAATCTGTTAATGTGATCACCCTCTCTAATTTAATCTCAGTATGCCTTCCTCAATGGAGCCAATTCACACACGCTGAGGTCACATGTTGAAATACTCTCGGCCGCAGCGAGCGATAGAGAGGCCCTTCTGTTGGGCCAATCGTCTTCTGTGGATAAGCCCCCTCAGCCCCGTAGGAGAGAGTCTTTAAAGTAGGTTGATTTCCCTTTCAAAGGGGCCTGGAGAGAGGTAACAAGGCAGGCCCCCTGTGCCACCCCACCCTCTGTCTCCTCCCTGCCCTGCTATAACTATGCTTTCCCCTGGTCTGTAATAGCTCAGGTTCTGCTGGGTCTCTACCTGGTGCTGTGTTCCAGGCTTGTGTTGCTCTGTGTCCCCCCCCCCCCCCCCCCCCCCCGGCTGCGGATCTAAAGTGGAGCTGCGGTTTTAAACCTGCATCCATCGGCCTCTCTCTTCCCATAACTCCTTTACCCTATCACTATTAGAATAATGTCACCGTCCATATTTTAATCGTAATAACACCAGACACTCACACCCTCAGTCCAATAGAACCCGGTCTGGGTAGAACCAGCTGATAGAGTTACAGCTTCATAGGTCTAAAATCTGCCAGCACACCAAGACAGGGCAATTACTTATCTCAATAATATGCATTATTATTCCTGTTTGCCAGACACAGATAAGTGAATATGCAGTATGAAGCGCAGCCAAAAGAGACAAGGTCCTTGAACTTAAAAGCACATTCCCGAGCAGAATCGCCTCCTGCTTTGGAATGAAAAGTAGACAATTGTAATATAGTGCCTCTGTTCCGGCGCTGTGGCTTTATTGTCAGTGTGTAGTTTACTACGGGCTGGTGGATTCTTGTCAGCTAAGTCGTGCCCACCTCAGAGGACCAGACATGGCCGACCAGCTCCATTATAGAACACCCCCCCCCCCCCCCCCCCGTTTTATTCTCCTGTCTGGGTTATTTATTCACAACAATATCTTCTCTATCAGAGGACAGGGCTAATGCAGAGTTTTCGTATGTTATTTACACATAAAAAACAAAACAAGCTCTCTATGTGTGTAGACCGGAAGGGTGGGGGTGTAATGAACGGGCCGCTCCGCGCTCCCATCTTTTATATCAGAGTTTAACAATCTGGATTGTTAATAGAACCATTTATCATGGAGCGGTCATTTATTTGATGTGAACATGCAGGCAGCTCAGGTCTGGTCTCCTATCCCAGAGGTCTATGGAAATGGGGGGGGGGGGGGGGGGGGGACGCGTGCATACATTGAACTCAAGTAGGAGTCACTTTTGTTTAAAATGGGGGCCCAGGTGCACCGACCGACCAGCCTGGTCTCTGTCTGGTCCTGTTGATGATATTCCTGCGTGTGTGTGTGTGTGTGGGGGGGGGGGGGTTCGGGCTGCTTCTGTCCACAGTCTGTATTTTATATTGGTGGAAGGACCAGGGAGGTGATGTTAACTGGACCTATAAAAAGTCTGGAGTTCAACTTCTGGACTGCAGCCCACGTTGTTTATTGAAGCATGGCTGGGCTCACTTTCGTGTGTGTGTGTGTGTGTGTGTGTGTGTGTGTGTGTGTGTGTGTCTGTATGTGTGTGTTCATTGGTAACTGCTGGGCCTGGACACAGCACAGCTAACCCTCACCACTGGGCCGTGCACAGGGTTTTGGTTACCTTTAATGAATTGAAATGAGCTCCTGTATTTCCTGTGACAGCCCGCATCTGTCTGGTTAGCGGTTCTAAAGGCTGCCGGCCCGGGTAGACCCGGGTCTATAGGTTTATGCATGACTTTTATGATTTCAAATCCGTTTCATAATTTGGAAGGCATTTACAGATGTCATACATCGTCGAAATTGTACTGAGATTTTCGGGAAGAGGTGAATATTTGCCTTATAATGTTATTCAACTCTTATTGATATGTGTTGATAAATATCATTTTGTTCTTTGAATTTCCCCCCAAAAAGTTGTATGCTGGTGAAATATAGGAAGGTCTGTAACAGGGGTTGAGAAAGCGGGAAAGGGCAACGTTTTGTTTTCAAAGGATTAAGCTATTTGAATACCTTTCTCACCTCTCTATCCATGCTTTCTAAACTAGGCCATGGGAACCAGAGCTGGTGCTATTCTGCTGGTAATGTTTGATTCACTGGCTTTGGTGGCTGGTGACATACATCTTGCTGAGAGTGAGTTTGTCATTGGAGAGGGTGATTGATGTGGCGCGGAGAGAGCCTCTCGGCCCCCTGGTTCTCCCCTGCAACGCTCCGGCTCTTTCTGCTGAGTCGGGCCGCACGTAGGGAGGATGCCAAGTACTTAGCACCTCCCAGTCTGGCCCCCTGGACCCAGGGCCAGGCCTAAACAGAGTCCCACAGCCCCCACAGGCCAGGCCTAAACAGGCTCAGAGAGTCCCACTGCGCCAGAGGAAAGAAGCGGAGAGGGAGAGGAGAGACCAGGGACAAAACAATGAGATATATTTTCCTCTGAGCCTGTTTCCTCTTACAGACGATGACTTATACCTATGTTATTCTTGAGGTAATGAACAGAGGTAATGATCAACGACGGACGGCACTGTTGTAGCTATCTTTACTGGGCTAAACATTTCTGGCTGTTAAAGTGCTTAGGTCCTATCATGCGTTAGTCGGTATGAAGGTGGCTAGAGCTAACGTTAACATTATTTAGATTGGATAGGAGAAATGGAATCCCAGACCCTGGTCAATGGGTCTTCTGCTAGATGGATGGAGATGGAGGATGGGTCTGGGCTGTGTAAATAGTGTTTTAAAGAGAGGTGTGTTAGCGATAAGGACGCTTTCTTTATCACCTCCTTGATGTCTGGTCCTAGGGCTGGGGGCTGCCTGGCTACAGCAGGGAATAATTGATGGGGGCTGAGGCTGGATCGAGGATGAACGGGCCCCAGCCCCCGGCCCCCACCACTGGCCCCCTCTGCAGCAGCAGGACGTGAGCTACTGGGGGACAGGCAGGGAGCACTCGGGGGTCAGGCCGCTGGCAGAGAAAAATGCAGCAGAAAAAGCCTCTGCATCCCCCAGTCCACCTCTTCCTACTAGTCCAAAAGGACGGCCACTAATCTTCCTGAGAAGGGAATTTTCTTTTCTTTTTTCTCTCTCTCTCTCTCTCTCTCTCTCTCTCTCTGTCTGTCTAAATGAGGCCTTCTCAGGGAGGGTTCACAGGGCTTTGGAGAAACGAGGCCCCTGACACTGGGAACTAAGGTTTACTTACAACTCAGGCAGACCGGGATCTCTCATTCTGAACAGCCTTGTGGCATTTTATACCCAAAAAGTCGGATATAAAATGCAATTAACAGTGAACTGTAACATATACTGTGAATTTGAGAGAGGATAAAGAAACAGGAAGGCCTACTGTTTAAAAAAAATGTTTTACCTTTATTTAACTAGGCAAATCAGTTAAGAACAAATTCTTATTTTCAATGATGGCCTAGGAACAGTGGGTTAACTGCCTCGTTCAGGGGCAGAACGACAGATTTGTATCGGTGGTGTCTAATATGAACATGTATTGATGAAGAAGTCAGTGGAATGAATTACAGTTGCGCATTTTTAACTGCATTTCCTCTCGTTCCAGTTAGGTCATTTGTAGCTACTGTGCTCTCAGGTAGTAGTGGCCGTAGTCTTTCAATAGAGCGTACAAGTCTTTCCACATGGAAACACTCGGTTGTTCTGAGGACAGAATAATCGGGCTTGGTAATGGGATTTCTTTCTGCACAAATACATTTCTGTGGCTTTTTTTGTAAACATTTAGCTAGTTGGCTTTCCAAGATGCCATCTTCCTTCTCCCTTTTATCTGAACTTGGACGACTGGCTAGCCATGAAGATTAGGTAGACTAAGTGAAAACAGAAGTGTTTTCTTGTTTTTGTCGTTGTCCATTTACAGGCAGGGCAGTTGATTGCCCAGATAAATATCTACTTAAAATCCTCTTCTCTCTCTCTCTCTCAAGAAGTTGTTTCTTGTTGTGCTGGGATATGCTTGTGATTAGAGCGAGTTAAAAGTTTAAAGATGAATGGCCTAGATACCTCAAGCGATACAGCTAATGGAAATAAAACCATAGCCACTGCAGCTGTATTGAATAGCTACGACTGTGAATTATTTCAAAAGGTGGGACCTCTGTTATTAAACTATCACTATACCAAGGTGACTATAGTAAACTATCAGTCTAGGTATTGTTAGCTGTTAGCTTGGTTTTCCGCTTTATCACTCTGAATCAAGAGATTTCTAGACCTTCTAAACAGTCCCTGTAATAAAGGGTATCAAGCAATACTTGTCCCATTGGTTTACTTCTTTCCAAGTTCAAAGTCTAATGTAATAGTGAGCTTTGGGCAACAACGTCTAGAGACATGAATCTCTCAAATCCATCAGACTGAGTTAGCATGCACTGAGCACCAAAAACAACATGCTACATTCCTGGAGATTTACAAGTGTTGGAAGAGAGGTTTAGAGAGATTGAGAGAGGTTGAGAGAGATTGAGAGAGGTTGAGAGAGGTTTAGAGAGATTGAGAGAGGTTGAGAGAGGTTGAGAGAGGTTGAGAGAGGTTGAGAGAGGTTGAGAGAGATTGAGAGAGTTTGAGAGAGATTGAGAGAGGTTGAGAGAGGTTGAGAGAGATTGAGAGAGGTTTAGAGAGATTGAGAGAGGTTGAGAGAGGTTGAGAGAGTTTGAGAGAGGTTTAGAGAGATTGAGAGAGTTTGAGAGAGGTTGAGAGAGATTGAGAGAGGTTTAGAGAGATTGAGAGAGGTTGAGAGAGGTTGAGAGAGCGATATATGGATGTTTCAGGGGATTAAGAGTCTGACTCCCCCACTTCTTTTTTCCCTTCTTCTTCTTCTTCTTCTTCAAGAAGCGGCATACCATTCCCAGCAGGTTCTGATTTAGCACTGCTTTCCCCTGCCGTGTGTTGTGTTGTGTTCTTATCAGTTCAAATTACTCCTCAGCCCAGCCCAGCCCCAGACTGCCACTGTTAGCTTACTGTCTGACAGTGTAGCCACAGGGCCTGTGGATTACCCAAACCATAATAAACAGATACAGGGGAAGGGGAGCACGTGAGAAGGGAGACGGTACACACACACACACACACACACACACACACACACACACACACACACACACACACACACACACACACACACACACACACACACACACACACACACACACTCACACACATACACTGGACCGGGGCAGCTAGCGTGGTGCACTCCTTGTGTAAACAGATCAGGGCGTGGGACCCTAGCGAGGGGCAGACGGGTCATCTGGGCTCAAACCAGACTGACTAAAGTTCTCATAACGGACCTCAGCTTAGACACATCTGCCCTCTGCAGAATTAAAACACAACACGCGTGTGCGAGTGTCCGATTAGCTCGTAACCTCATACGGTAAACTGAGGTTCACTTTACCGTGACTCTGTGTGTTTATCCGGAACATGGAATCTTCATTGCAGTGGGGCGGGTCAGTTGCTCAAAGAAGAGACAAGCTGAGGCTACACCTCTCTCAGCCTCTCCCCAGACAGAGCCTCTCAGAGCTCCCGCTCCGCCTGTTCGGTCGTTAACTGCTAGGGTCAGGACTGGAGCACCAGGCAACAGGACAGCAGATGTACTCATGTGGTACTGATCTGTGATACTCACCCATCCAGAAAAGAACACATCAAGAGTTATTGAGCATTGCAGATCACTGTGGCTGCAGCAACAGTCTGTGTTTCAGGCGCTTTTGTCGTGTGCGGGTGCTCGCCCTGCTGCACACCGTGCTCATTTGCATGATGAGGGGATGATAAACGGGTAAAGGGGAGGAGAAGAAGAAGCGAGTGAGAGGGAGGAGAGGAGGAGACAAGAGGACAGCCTTGGGTGAGTCCTGACTGGGCCGTGCGAGACACCATCAGAGTATTTATGTTGTGGTGTAATATTGCTTTGTCTTTCTCTCTTCCTCTGTTTTTCTTCACTCGTTGGTGTTGTGTTTTGTAGACATTACCCTGCCAAGAGTAGTCTGGCTGGCAGCCAGTTATCCCTGGGCTCCAGGTGAACCCTCCCTACCTTCATTAGTCAGTCAGGCAAGCCTCACCCTGCTGGGGGAGACGAGGAGAGGAGACTCCCAGGCGTCTTGGCTCTGTGAGGGCCGTCACGGCTGCGCCAAACCCCCAAAACAAGCTCCCGTCCTCCCACGTCATTCTGCCTGGTGGTGCTGGTAGGATCAGTCTGACAATGCTAAGTGTGGAGTAGATCCGTTCACACCTTCATGCGCCCTACAAACATTGAGGTTTCTACAGTACAGGGAGGGGAGGAAGTCCTTCATGACTAAACATATATAGACATGTGTATCACATTAATGCAAGTAATGAATTAGGGCTCCAGACGTTTTGTTAACTGGACCTGAAATAGTTTCAATTCACTTGATAACTAGGTACTTTGAATAGTTTGTGGCTTGACCCAAGTCGTTGATTAAATCCCCCAATTATTTTTCTAAAATGAAAATGAACAAATAAGAAATGCTTATTCATTTAAGCAATGATAATAAAAGGCCCAAAGAGTTGATGTGGAAATATTGCCCATCCCAGCATGGACCCGTTCCTAACTCAATCTGACAAAAAATAGAAGGAAGGAGGCGGCAGGACATGAGAAATCTGTGGGCTGAAGCAGAGAGGCAGAGAGAGAGACACAGGAGACTGGATGGGTGGGTGTGGAGCAGGGTGGCAAGTCGGAGGGGGTTCCGTTTGGATCAACAATGAGACCCCCTCACATCTATTCAGACCTCCTGCTTCAGTTGTCCATCATAATGACATGTGATTCTGTTTGGATTTAAGACTGGTTAGTGGTAACACCAGCATTTCCCATGCGTATTCAGCCCCATACAGTGAGGAAAATGTGGCTTCTATGAGGCAATTTGTCTTTGTAATGTTATCAAAAAGGAAAATATGAGCTATGAGGTGGGATATTGGATATTTCATTAAATAAATAAGGTCTTTTTTTGGAGGGGGACATTTATCATCAACTCCTAGCCACTTCAGTTCCCTCAAACTCATTTTTTGAGGCATTACCATTCATAGGAAAATAAATATTGTAGCAAAGAAATGTGGGGGACCGTTTTTATACAAAATAATAATAATTTGTCCCCTTTTGTGTTTCAGTTGCAACATTTAACTGCTTTAGTAGTAGTGCAATAAAGTTGACCTATTATCACACCGCTTAAAGGGATTTGAAATAAGAGAAGGCGGACTAATTGCCTTGTAACTACGGAGACAAACAGCTGGAGATGAAGCAATAACATCTCATTAAGACTGTTTAGTTTAATACACAAATCAAAGCTCAAATGAGGATGAAACACCACAGCAGTGTGTTTGTCCGTTAATTATGAATCATTACAAAAAATACCAGGCTACAGTACATTTATGCATTTGAAATCAAATATTATAACAGTGAAACCTTAGGTGTTCCACCTCTGTTAAAAGGTCTTGTATTTTTTTTACTGTAAAACCTATAACACGTCCAGTCCACACATCACCAGTGGCCCATGGCCAACTGCTAATGACTAAAAACAAGTGCAGGTGGTTCAATTCCCTGATTGAGCCGTATTTTCCCTCATAAGCACAGTGAAGTCAATGGGCCCCTATTAGCACGCCTTATTCTCTCTCTGAGAGAACCAGAGAGAATTAAAAAGACTCCAATAAAAGGCTCTTAGTTGGAGTAGGAATCCAGACCAAATCCAAATGCATATTTACTATACATTTCTTGAGCATACAATTCAATACAATTCAACGCTCTCACTTACGTGTATAATGTACACTGATCATGTGAAAGCAATCATCAAATAGTTTAGCTAATCAGTCGCGCTATAGTCCATAAAACACAGAACAAGAACACCCTTGCAAGTACTGGAACTTCAAGTCAGTCAGTCTCCACAATTACAGCTAGACCCCAGTAGAGCTGGGACGTCCCACCAACCTCCAGTGGAACTGACAAAACTAGGCCCAACAAAGGTGACCATATTCCCCTCCAGGAATGAACGTCTCTTCCCCTCAGGGTTGACGAAAGACCTGCCTCTCAATGAGACCCTTTGTACTTCCCCCAAATGGGGGTTTCTCTCTCTCCCTCTCTCCCTCTCCTCTCCTCCTCCCATCACTGCCACTTCTCCTGATCCCCCATCATCAGTCAGTCTGCCTGCCTGCCTAGAAAAAGGCCTGAGACGAGAAGGGAAGGAGATTCCAATGAGAACAGAACAGACATGGAGAAAATCTAAATACCCAGTGGCCCTTGAGTGAAGTGGCAGGGAGGGCAAACCGAGGCAGAGGGGCATCCCAAAAGGCAGCATTTTCCCTATTTAGTGCACTACTTTTGACCAGGGCCCATAGGGTAGTAGAGTGCCATCTGGGTCGCACAAAGGGTTTCCATTGACGGCGGTGAAGTGGAGGATGTAGAAAGTCAGAAGGTGAAAGGAGACTAAATAGTGAGAGATTGATCTGTTTACACTAGCTAATGACTTGGCAAGTAGTCCTGCAGATTTCACTGAACAGCGTGCTAAAAACAGGGGTGGGATGGATGGACCTTTTCTACATTGGCTTGAGTTCAAGATCAATTACCGATACGCATATTTAACAAAATAATTTGGCCAACAAAATCTGCCTGATTTAACTTACTTCATACGCTAGCTTTTTCATTTAAATATTATCTCCTCTCCATGTGGTTAGAACTCAACTAAAAACACAGCGGGAACACAGTTTGGAAAGACTCGTCTCTGAGCTGTGGGTGTCATGACACATTTGTCATTGAAGGCAAAACTCAATCATATCTGACAACCTGTCAGCTCTATTACCTTGTAGTGGTTGGAGGTTGTAGTTGTACAGAGCCGGCCCAGCGTCTGGGGTGTAACCAGAGTAGAACTGATGGTCCTGCACAGCAGCACTCTCTCTGCTTTGGCCCCATAGTCATGCACACACACGCACGCACGCATGCTCGCGCACACACACATTCGCGCACACACACACACACACACACACACACACACACACACACACACACACACACACACACACACACACACACACACACACACACACACACACACACACACACACACACACAGGTGGGATGCAGCAAGCAGGGTTTAGGGAGCCTCAGCTCTCCACCCCAGCAGGACCCATGCTTGGCCCCTCATATCACAATCAAGGGGATTCCTTCCTCTCTCAAATGATGCTGGAATCACTGAGCTCTACTCCATGTAATTATGAGTGCCGAGTACCCAGGCTTGGTCAGATTGATAGTAGCTGAGTCTGAGGACAACTCACAATCAGGGTCTCAGTCGGTAAAAACCTTCACTGTTCTGTTCTTTCTTTTGAGAGTGCAGCTCAAGATTCTAGTATTATATGGAAAACTTGGATGAGGCTACTCCATTGTAGCCCTTTACTGCAGCCAATGACCAAAAGCGCCCTCTTTGGCCTCATGGGTGGAATGTTCTTCATATTTTTTTATAATTTCATAATTATAAAGATATTTTTTTTAAACAACGAAAATCCAGTGTTTCTATGTCAAACCGTTTTGTTATATTTCAGCCTCCTGTGATGTATATAAAGTGTAATATTGGGATGCAGACTCAACTCTATATCTGACATGATAAAGGTGTCTTCTTTGTTTAACTCCATAACCATGTGTGTGAGGTGTATACTTCTGTTTCAAAGTAGATTTGTTTAAGACTACCAAGAAGCTCTCTGGGTGACCCTGATTCAGCCCACTGCGGTGAAAGGTTAAAGCCTGAGCAGCAGAATTCTGAGTGTCTTTTATTTGACTATGGGATTATACATGTCGTTAATGTTCTTTCTGTACGGTATGTATGTTAATTAAGGTATACGACAAATGGATGAAAGGAGTGTAGTGTTTGTTGTTACAGTCTCTGATGCTCTCAGTAGGCCAATGGTCTTTCTGTAAACGAATTGTTGGTGTAACATGCTTTGTCTTCCACCCGAAGCTTGAGCGTGTACACACTAATTAACTAGCTAAGCAGGCCCAGACGAGAATAAGGTCACGAATCATGTTGTTCATTTATCCTTTTCTAATTAAGGAATTTCACAAGTCATGGATACATGGTCTAATTCTAATTACTGAAGGAAGAGGTTTTCAACAATGTCTCACTTTAATGACCACACAATGATACAGTCTATCATACTGTATAGCTTGTCTCATGGGCAATGGATGGCCATCATGTTGTTTGCCTCGTGATCTCAAAGCACTAACCTTTAGTTCAGGGCTAGGCAACCCTGCGGGACTTCATGTTTTTGATTTAACCGACCCGGGGAGACCAGGTGTGTTGAATTTAGGCAATCACTGAACTGATCAATTAGCTCAGTTGGTCAGGTGTGCTGCCTAGTTGGAACAAAATCCTGGAGTACCTGCAACACTCCAGGAACAGGGTTGCCTACCGATGTTTTAGTTGACTGCTTAATAAAACTAAAATTCAAAACTGTGATTTTTCCATTGATTGAATTCCTTGTTAAAATATCCCTTATCTGATTGTGAGTTGTTGGAGATCTCGGTTAATCTTATACTCAGTTAGATGAGAGGTTTGAGTTTCGTGTTTGACTGTGTACTCTTCGCTCTTTGTGTGGGCAACGACTTTCACAGACTAAGCAGTTTATCATTACACACTGCTCTATTTGCCTGGGTTTTTGTGCCCCTGCCATTGGTATTCAGCCCCTGAATTACGGGGGTCAGGGGTGTCCTATTGGGGATGTGTAAGAGAGGGAAAGAGAGAGGGAGAGAGAGAGAGGGAGAGAGAGAGAGGGAGAGAGAGAGGGATGGCTGGAGAGGGTGGTGGAGTCAAGTCACTGCAGCAGTCTTAATAAAAGACTGGCCCCAGCCTCATCCAGGCCCCTCAGCCGACGACGGGCGTATTGTTGCAAGTGTGCACAGGGCTTGTTCAACAATATTTGCCAGAACGTTAAAGAGGTTTTGAATAGTCTAGTGTGTGTGACCAAAGGAAAGCTAGGCGGGATGTAGCTTACTGACACACAGAGACAAGCAGCTGCTACTGCAGCCAGACTACAGAACATGTCAAGGGATGTGACTGAAGTTCTTGGCCAGGGGTCTGAGACTAGAGTGGAGATATCCTCCTGGCTGAGCCCCTTTGGCTGTTGCAATATGTGGCCTGGCCTGCTGCTTAGCGCGGAAGTGTGAGCGACAGCGGTGAGCGCGACATAGGCAGAGCTGGAGCAAAAATGGAGCAGGCTCCCGTCGCAACGTCGAAAGAAAGGGGGATGAAAGAAAGGCAGTGGAGGAGCAGGGTCAGGGGAGTGATATTTGTTCCTAGTCAGAAACACTGGTCTGGGATTCACAGGCTAGTGAGGCTACAGGCTTCACAGACTCCTGCCGTCATCTCTCCATAAAAAGCCTGGCTGTATTGTGTTTCTTTTCTTCTGTTCATGCAAACTCTTTTGTGGCGACTTTCACATGTTAGGGAAAAAAATACTTGAGTAAAAAATGTTTTGGCATTGGTCATCTTTAATACAACAACAGCCGTTCCTCATTAACTGTTGTGATGGCAACAGCTGACGTGTGGTGCAGGCCAGCCTCTTTTTAGTGCCAATAAAATAGTATGTTTGTTTTTAACAGAGTTTTGTTTCTCATTAACATTGTGTGTTTATTGTCTTTACTCTGTCCTGTTTGTTTGAAAACGTTCCATGAGGGCATTAATTCTCTTTATTCTCCTGTTCCTTATCAAGGTTGTTGTTATGAACTTGGAATGTTTCCATTCTATGTTCAGTTACGTTCATACCTTCTAATTGTAAACTGGTGTGATATTCTTCTGCTGAGAGGAGAGGAGAGCAGAGGACAGCACCAAGCGGAGATCTAGGAGGGGCAGCCAGCTGACCTCTGGACCTTATTCATATTATTTGGGCATCACGCGCCCCACCCCGGGGGTACCAGCGGGAGTTGCGTTATAGGGTGATCTGGGAGCAGAGAGTCAGAGGGGTCAGGGCCACAGATCGTTATCTGTACCTGCCATGCACACTAGGGGCCTCTGGGACCCGGCCGGCGCCCCACAGAGCACAATGCAGGGACAGAACTTGTGTGAGTCAGCATTCCAAGGCCATTCCTCTCACTTTGTAGTCTGACAACATGACGGACAGGCCCGTCCCCACGACGCAGGAAATGGCCCCACTCCAGCAGGCCTGCACAATGCCACAGAGTATTGTGATTTAAGAGGAGTGGTTATTTGAGGGTATATGCTTTGTCTCAAGATGGCGAACGCTTGTTTTTACCTTTCCACTCTCTGGTGTCTGAGCTTTATTTAGTTTTAGAGACTAGCAAAAAAAAGAAGAAATGTAATTGTGTTCTAGAATAAGGACGGTAACTTGACTGATTTATCGTATTAAGTCATTGCTTTTCAATTGAAAAGACGATTTAGTCCTACAGCCACAGCGCATAGTTACTGTAGTGTTCAGTAATGCAGTGTACTGCAGGGCTTGGTCTTCTACTGGCGTTTTACCACAGAGTGGGCCTTTAAAGCTGTTGTGCGAGTGACTCATGCTTGAGTCATATTCCCCCTCTGAAGTGTTCGTCACGGAAACATGCCCGGGGTTCTGTTTTAATTGACCGAAAACACCATAAAGCAAAGCACACCTGACATTCAAAACTCCAGCAGACAGGCAGGCAGGCAGGCAGGCAGGCAGGCAGGCAGGAACAACAATAATGCTCCACAGCTGTTTTAAACACAACATGCTAAAACAGAGGAGCGTTGCTGCTGTAACTAACTGACTCCCATCCCCTCAGCAGATCACCGTCCGTCTTCTCCGTAGTCTGTAGCAGTGGATCTATCTGACCGGCCTCTGTGTATCTTTCTCCCCTGTGTGTGGGACAGGCGTTTTCCACCGTAGCGATGTTTTGTCACCAGAATAATAGCCCTCTTTGTGTGACTGCGCAGGATGGTTGAGTGAGTGCGAACCAAAACAGGCTCATTAAAAGTGTAGGCCAAGTTAATGCACCATTAATAATGGTTGGGGGTGAATTACGGGAGGGGATAATAGGGGAGAGAGGGGTTGAGGGGTCGAGGAGGGACAGGAGACAAAGAGTAGCCAGGACTGGGTCACCTAAACATGATGGAGCGAAGCGGCTCCCAACACCCACACCGTGATGTGGCCCCACTCAACACTCACTGACCTATTCCGGAAAAGTGACTTTACTGTGAGAACGGAGGATATTGATCTTTCACAATGGAAACTCACATTGACAGTTGTTCATAAGTATGACAAAACACATCAGTAATGTTTTTATCTGACCTGGGCGCCTGTTTTTAAACATAAGACTCGGATTACTTTATATAAGTTTGCTCGAATCAAATCACACATGAAAATGACTGCGAGCTGCTATTTTAATTCCACAAGGTCCATATTAGCCACTAATTCCATCCCTTACGGATGCCTGCTATTACATTTCTCACATGTCAACAAAAGGCTTCACCACTCGGGGGGACGTTGTATGTAGTGCAGCCCTGAGAGAGCCCTGAGGCAGGCAGAAGAGGCAGCATGGGCGTCCTGAGCTAGTCAACTCAGTGGACCAGTTGGGGGATTGACCAACCCTGAGCAGGGTTTATTCTATCACCCAGACAGGTCCATTGTTCACACGCAGCGGGGGAGAACAAAAGGCGAGCGCTCTGGAGAGTTCAGGAGGCTGCATGTGTTCACCTGATTCACTGACTGGGTCCAATCCCCCCATGGGGGGAGCAGTGTTGGAATGTCCCGGTGCTTAGGCCCTCACATCTATTAGTCTTTGGGTGATAACATTTGTTTTTACATCTGGTGGAGCACCGCAGCAGGCCCTCTCACTTTCTCATAGTCACACACACACCCTTCCACACATACACACACACATGCAGAAACACTGGCTTCTAATGGGACCGTACTGTACATTGCATTGCCTGAACTGGACTGGCCTGGAGGACTAAACACATTCGATGGTGAAAAAAACGATTTAAAAAAACCATTCCAACTCTTCATGCTATTTCACACAGAGATCCACTCAGGGACATTCCCACAATTATACGGAGTGGAATCCTTTCTGTGTCTGTCTTTAAGTCAGAATATACTTTCATCAGGTGTTGACAGTCCTATTGCTTTTCTGTTATACAGGCAAAAATAACATCCCTCTTGTTTCAGGTCCAAACTGATCCCAGATCTGGATGGCTTAATGTGCTCACAGGATATCCTGAAAGGAGAGACCTCAGCAGTGAAATTAAAAGCTTTTCTGTCTTACTAGCAGAATGACAGGGGAAATTAGCCTCACTCAAACAGGAAATACCTCCAGAATAATCTGCCTGGGGTCCTAACTATAAAACCCCATGCCAACTGCTGCTACACACAGGGCCTCGTGCTGCACGGCACTCTGGGAGATGGCAGGGGAACAAGCAGCTTTAGATTTTCAGATTGGCTTTCGGAATAGCTCTCAGTAGCCTCTCAATTTAAAAGCTTTTAACATACAAATGTGATTATAAGGAATTACACCAAAAGCTCTACACCAAAAGCTCCACCGTCCTTCCTATTACTGGTCAATTTGAATTGTTAACTTCAGTGTAATATTTACGGTACCCCACCATGAGCTGCGTTACAGGGAGTGGAGGGTGAAGATATCAGCATTCGTCAGCTAGGTCCTGAGCCACCTACCAATAACCGCCACGCATCACCGTGCAGAAGGTGAGCATGCTGCATTGTGCTGGTGGCTGCCTGGCTGGCGGCTGCCTGGCTGGCATTAACAAACATCCCGATGGGCCTCCTCTGTCGTCCTCCACGGCCCCGCGACAAGCACCGTGTTGTTAGCATGCTGTTTGTGTAATGTAGCTACTTAACGACCGCAAAGGTCTCCCAGAGACTGATTAGACCGTGGATGTAATCACCCAGAGGCATCACACCATCGCTACAGCTCTGATTTATCACCTCACCGCTTAATAGCGCTGCTTAACACACAGGTTTGTCCTGATTAAGTAATTACCTTAAACCAGAAGTTTATTATCTGTACGACTGAGCCCAGTGATAAAAAAAAGGAGGAGGCTGTCGAGAAAAGCCAAGGAAGATTGTGTACCTGGTGAATGAGGGACATAATTAAAATACAATTAATTAAATATGGCGCTGCCGCGGCTGTCAGAGCGCTGCCCTGCTAACATTCATTTTACCCCGCTGGAACACTTTACGGGGGCGGATGGGATTATACCTTCAGTGAAGGGTGTAGGTACCGGCTGAACGGAGGCCCATTAGATCTGCAAATTAAAACAAGGTCCTTGATCATCTCAAACAAAAGGGGGGAAAAACATTTTTTGGAGCTCTGAAAATAACACCCGAAAACGAGTGACTGTTTTACGGCAAAGACTGTATATTAGCTGTGACCATATCAGCTGATTTAATGGTGTTGTGTGAAGTGGAGCCTTGATACAGTTGGATCTCACGTCTGGCAATCTGAGTATTCTCTTTCCGTGGTGTGGGATGTTACTAAAAGGAGGGGGAACTAAATAACGAAGCTGGGACTGTTTATGAATGATGCACCATTCTTCTCTTCTTCTACTCCTCATTGTATACAGCCCTGTCGGTGATGGATGGCTGTAAGCCAGAAATAACCAGCGTTTCCTGCCTCCTCACGCTTCTCTAAGCTCCTCTCCTGCTTCCTAGTCTGATCCCTCTAACAACGCTAAAATAGAAACAGTCTTCCAACAGCCCTGTCCTTTCAGCACTTTATAAACAGTCCCTTCTGACTCGATGGGACGCTGCCCAGTATCCATGACCTGTCAAGTGAAATGTGCAACTCTGTAACTTCTGTATTTGCAAACAAGGAAACGGTCTTTGTGACACATATCCCGTGACCTTACTACTGCTGCTGCCTAGCGGTTTGACTTCTCACTGTTTGTTTGTCCGAGGTACTTTACTGCTGGTTGTGATGTAAAGCAGGTCCCCTCTCGCTGGCTTTCATACAGGGATGTTTAGAAAGAGCTCCAAGTCTTCCCAAAAATGGGAAGCTCCACTACCACGAAGCCTTTTCAAACAGGCCAACAGTTGTGGTCGCTACAGAAACCACTCTGTGGTGGTGGGTGGACAGAAAAGCTCCTATTTCAGCCCAGATTACCAGAATGCTAGTATAATATGTTAGGCCTGACTCCTCTCCGCCCACATTGTCCTCTGACCTCTGTGTCCTTAGCTTATACAAACTCTGCCCTCTCTATACAAAGAACTTGTTCAGCTCCTCAGGAGTAACCTGCCTGCCCAGCACTCTCTCCATTAAAGAGGTGTGGTCAGGAGAGAGACAGAGGGGGGGCTTTAGCTTCTTAAAGTCCTCACTGAATTCCATTTGATCACCCTCAGGCCAGAGTCATCGAGGGTTGCTTTCGAAATCGCTACTATGAAACACAGCAATGCTGTTGCAGTTGACGCAGCATAGCGTTCACTTCAACAGGTTCTGGATGGAGAAACAATCTCAGTCAGGGAGTTTCTTGTAAAACATAAATTAGGGCCAGCTGCTGCGCGGTGCGGCCTGCAGAGGGATGCCTCCTGTTGGTTTGGATCTTGGACCGACCGGTGTCTTAGTATGGGGGGGGGGGGTTCTCGGTTGGAGACCGGCCTTCTCCTTGACCGTCTGCTTTGGGGCCCTCAAATTTGTCTTGAAATGCCTTACATCAAAATGTTTTCTAAAAAATGACCTGAGCCTCATAAAAGCGACATTTCATTTCTTGCTTTTTTCAATTTTCCATGCGTGGCCAGCTGTGCTCTCTTGTGTTTCCGGACATAAATAATACAATTCCTGTGTCCCTGGGTCTGGTTTTGGTTAAGAGACTGTAAAGCTGTTTTCAAAGCATTCCCGTTTCATGCTAACCCTAATACAGTAACATGACATTGAAAAGTACCTTAAAATGATATGAGCGTCTTACACAAAAGTTAGCGCATCAGGTCTCTTCCAACAGCCTTGCTGAGAAAGGTGCTTCAATTACAAAGCATTTACTATATTTTGTAAATGTACTAATATATCTTAAGTCAATTAAACTAGAATTGATTTAATGTGTGTTTCATTGGGCTCTGACTCTAAGCCTGTAATCCTGTATAACCCTGAATAATGATTTCTCTCACAGCTAAATAATACTGTGGCATTTCAGGAATTTGATTCGACTAGACTATAGTGAGACTGAGTGAGAAGCTGGGTACAGTATACTACCCTGTCAGTGCTGTCTACAGTGTCTACTGTCTACCACCTGCTCAGACGTCTGACGAGGGCCGTGCTGTTACTGTTTGGATGGGTAGTGTTGTTGCAGGGGGCTAGAAGAAGAAGCCTCTTCCCAATGCTGTCAGGCCTGGTTAGCGTCGGGGCTCCAGTTCTCCTTGATGCAGTCCATCATCCCCCTTAGTTCAAAGACTGACTAGCTGCAGGTCTTTGTCAAAAGCCCAGTTGGAGATCTTTTATGTTCAAGATGTAGGATTTCTTAGGATGACTTTGATTATTTATTTATTCCACTCCTCTTGTGTGATAGTGCCAATATTTTAGGCGAAACTGCTCAGCTTGCTCTGAAATTCATGTTGCTTTATTGTAGCCCTGTTTTGCCTTTGAAACGTAGCTTTTGAAAAGCCCAGCTCTTATTTTTAAGTCTGATCTATTTTTCTCTCCGTCTCGCCCTCTTCTTCTCTGTCCTGCAGCCCCTCACCACGTATTCCCGACGTTCCACACGCCCATCCCGATTGACATGCGTCACCATGAGGGAAGATACCACTATGAACCACACGCCCTACACGCCCTACATGCCATGCATGGGTAAGTCTTCTTCAGGCTGGTTTCTACTGTATACACAAGCTGTTTACAATAGATAGCAATTAGCTATTAGATAGCCTTGTTTCAGCCAACATTTAATTTATTTTAGCTTTATTTAACTAGACAAGTCAGTTAAGAACAAATTCTTATTTTTAATGACGGCCTAGGAACAGTGGGTTAACTGCCTTGTTCAGGGGTAGAACGACAGATTTGTACCTTGTCAGCTCGGGGATTCGAACTTTCGGTTACTAGTCCAACGCTCTAACCACTAGGCTACGCTGCCGCCCCATTTAAAGGGCAACTTTGAAGGATGAGAGTAAATGTGTTGCCCAGATTTAATATCACAGATTAAATATTATTATCTTTAAAAAGTACAAATTACCATTTTTCCTCACATCCCTCATTTCCTATAACAGTTGATGATTATGGGGGACAGCTTTGCTTTTTGCCAAGTATCAACCTACTAGCCTGTGGCCAGCCAATACACATCCTCTTTCCATTAGTTAGCTATACAGTGCTGGATCCATCACAAATTACATGACACACACACACACACACACACACACACACACACACACAACCTTTTCCCCTCTACCTACAACAGTCCTCTACATTCATTACTGTGTTATAGTGGTCCTAATCGGTTTGGTCCCAAGAAAACAACATCATTATGCTCTCACACAGTACAGAGGTCTCCAATACAGTGTAGTAATTGGTTCTATGATAGTTACATGTACATTCATTCAACTTTCAGGTTACTGTGCAGTCCGTTGGATGATTAGCTTGGTTAGTAGTGGCCATGATTGGTTTGGTAGCAACATCTCAGTCCTTTAACAAGTGAAATTGAACCAGAACGTTTTTGACGTTGCTATAGTAAAGACTTTATCTTTATCTTAAAAACGATAGTAGTAAAACACAAAAAAGTCAATAGAATTCTGGAAATAGTGTTCAGCTTAATTTCCATTTCAATTCAGTAGATTTGATGGTGATACATACTGTTTGCCTGGCTTCAGCAGGGCTATTTATCACAGCACTAGGGAAGTAGAGGGGGTAGAAAAACCTGTCTCTACACACGGCCACCTTGATTAATGTGATTTGATCTTGACAGTGGACCCCTAATTCATCAAGACCTTGATCTAGCTGTCTTTCCCGTGCCTGTGCCAAATTCACTCTAATTACAGGAACATTGCACAGCAAATTAAGTGTGGTGTCATTTGTCGAGGAGACGCGCCAGTCAGGCCCACTTTATTATACGCTGGTGGCTGCGTGTCAGAGGTCCCCTGCTTGATTGTCTAACATGACATCTCCATACAGTCCCCTTTATCATTGTTTGCATATAACATAATGAGAGGGCTGGTTATTTTGTCACAGCTGTCATAAATTGGGGAGGAAGCGGCGGCAGTGGGAGGAAGTGGGAAGAGGAAGAGAAGCTTAGAGTCTCTTCTTCTGAGGTTTTTCTACTGTATGGAGGAGAGATTTGTAATCACTGTCAAGTGAGAGGACAGGAGCAGTCCTGGGCTCAAAGCAGTGGTTCAGCTAGAGACAGAGAACAGTAGGGATGGGGATACTAATCTCCTTTGCTGTGCCGGGTAGCTATGCAGGAGCTTGGACTGAAGCTATGATATAAACCACCCGCATGGAGTGTGTGCGTCGACACAAACTGTCCCGGCTTTCATGACACTATGACAAATCATGGCTGTTCTAGAAACTTCCCAAAACTTTTTACGAGTTTAGTTTTTCACTCGAAGACCTGTTGTAAGAGATATCCACAGCTACAGCATAGTTAGGTACTTTCCAACGGATTACAATTCAGAGAGAATATGATATCTTTTTAACATGCATTATTCCCAGAGAGAATCATTTTTTACCTTTATCACTATGATCATTCAAAAACAAAGTGCACAAGTTGTGGCCCGAACAGATATTTTTGCTCCCATCCTGAGTATCTCAGACCAAGGGGGAAAAACAACACTGTGCCTGTCTGCCCATTATTATCTATGAGGAGGAGGAGGATTGCGTTAAGTCTACCAAACAGCCCAGGGCTATAAGAACAGATCAAGTCATTGACAGAGGCTGCCAGTGAGTGCAACATTCCCATTAATATCCTAACACTGTAGCTTCTGGCTCTGTTGCTCTGTGACTTCAGTTCTAACGACTCTATAATCGCTGTCTCATTCCCATTTCCCATCTGTTTGTTTAGAGCTGTCAGGAACAACTCTGCAGAGATTACTTGTTTGGTTGATTGGTAAAGTCGTTGTCAGCCCAGAAGGTACATATTTAAGAGGCTAATCATGTAGTTTCTTCCCGTTGTGGATCGCTATGTGTCAGGTAAGCAAGACTATTTATAATGTCATTACGGCAGTACTGTTTCTACAGTTGTACCTGTCAGCTGTAGTTTTAATGCTACAGGTTGGCCAGCATTCCTAGTAGGTAGCAATCAGTGGAGGCTCCTCAGAGGAGGAAAGGGAGGACCATCCTCCTCAGTGAATTTAATAAAATAAAATGTTTAAAACATTTAAAAAGTTACTTTTTAGATAAAACTATACTAAATATATTCACATGTCAACAAATAATTGATTAAAACACTCTGTTTTGCAATGAAGGTCTACAGTAGCCTCAACAGCACTCTGTAGGGTAGCACCATGGTGTAGCCAGAGGACAGCTAGCTTCCGTCCTCCTCTTGGTACACTGACTTCAATACACCCCCTTCCATAGAATGCAGAATGAACTGACATGTTGTCCACCCAATCAAAGGATCAGAGAATGAATCTAGTACTGAAAGCATAAGCTACAGCTAGCTAGCACCGCAGTGCATAAAATGTGCTGGCTAGTTGACTCAGAGAGAGAGAAAATAGTTGAACAATTTTTAACAAATTAATTTTTCAAAAATGAAGGAGAAGCAATGGAGAGAGAGATTTCGTCTTTTTTTTTCACTTTCAGTTTTACTTACTTAGCAAATGCAGTTGGCTAATTTAGCCTACTCAAACACCTGGCTCAAATAGAGGGATGCTATGGTAGCTGGCTGGCTATGACTATCCAACACAGCACTGGAACTCTTCCAAGTCAAGGTAAGCTTTTGGTTTGATGAATTTATTTCCACCGGGGCCTGCCGGTGTAACTGCTAAACTGCTTACAGTGACTATACACTGTAACGTTACTGCATATTTGTATCGGGTTTACTAACGCATTAGTTCTATTAGCTATGTTGACTAAGATGTTACTTTAGTTAATATGGGGACAACGTTGTAGGCTGTGTGTAGAGATGATACAGCTGATGTGTTGTTCATTGAAGTCCACAAACGAAGGGAAAAGGTGAGAGGAGGAGAGAGCATAGAGGTGAGAAGGAATACAACGTGGATGCTATGAAAGTGAACTGTGTTTACGCGTGATCAGGGGTGTATTCATTACGGTGATTCTGTTGAAAAACGTTTTTTTAAACGGAAGCAAAATAAATACCTGAATTTGTCCAATAGAAACTCTCGTTTGCAACTGTTGGACTAATGATTACACCGTAGTTAAACTCTCTCGACCTGTGTGCACCTACCTTTGTGTAAAAAAAAAAGAAAAACGTCCTCCCTCATCATAAACGGCACTGACTGCCACTGGTAGCAATACTGAGCTGACCAGAGTCAACAAAGGATGGTTGTGTCCACGGAAATAGTGATATGTTAACATTCCGATGTTTCAAACCCTCTAATCCAATGAACTGTTTGTTGTAAGTAATTTCCCCCTCTTTCTGCATATGTGGAACTGCTGAAAGTATTGCATGTGAAGTTTAAGCCCAAACCATCCATATCATGTTGCAGTCCAGGCCCATATAAATCTACAGCAGTTCATTCTAGCCCTGAAGTGGACGATGTGATTTATCTAAATCACAGCTCCAGCCCTGAGGTAGCTACAGAAGAGACACCGTCACATTGTAATTAATCTCTAGTGTCGCTCACCGTAGCGGCCCAGCGCAGATACATGACACACAGAGACAGGCACACACAAACACACACACACACCAGCCATACATGCACCACACACACACACACACACACACACACACACACAAAGCATACACACACATATAGTTATCCACACCTCATTATACAAATTATATCTCATATTGAGCACACTTTAAATCCAGACAGCCTATATAAAACCACCGTCAACTGAACACTTACAGTAGAGTAGAATTAGGTAATGTCTGCGGAGGAGAGGTGTAAATGAAATCATGTTCAATTACCCAAAGTGTTTCAGACAGAACACTAAGTGGACTAATTAGAACAAGTATACATCTGCTCCAGCTTTAGCGCTCTCTGTTGGGACTGTAAAGGCTAGGCTAGCAACTCGTCGGTCTAGTCCTGCATTGTGCGAGCTAACAGCCAAGGTAGGACTGGAGGTGCCTCCTGCTCAGCAGGGCGACTGAGAACTCCACAGCCTCCTTGATCTCACACCCGCCCGGCGCCAGGCCCAGATACACTTCACGGCCAGGCAATGTATGTTTGAAACTTCGGTCGCATCTGAAGCCCAGGCCTCCGCATAGTAATGATGAAACCATTCCACTGAAGGGCCTTATAAA
Organism: Salmo salar; assembly: GCF_965601325.2. Classification (NCBI taxonomy): domain Eukaryota; kingdom Metazoa; phylum Chordata; class Actinopteri; order Salmoniformes; family Salmonidae; genus Salmo; species Salmo salar. The sequence continues at coordinate 68,064,997 of NC_138306.1, forward strand.
TTTGAATATTGTATTACTTATTTAGGGTGCTGCTCTCTCTACATCCTATCATTTTAAGTAAAGGCATACTCTTCTTTATGGAAGAGGGTTTTGTTTAAGCTAACCATTTCTCGTTTTTGCATGACTGCTGGCTAAAGAGATCAATATTTATGTGATTCATATTTAAAAGTCATTAGTTACATCTATTCAGGTCTATGATCTTGTGAAGGGACAGATGCCTGATGTAGGTGCTTGCTATTATTATATACGAACATCTCAGGTCCTATGCAAATAGCTTACTGTAACCCCGGCAACCCTGGCAATGGCGGTTCTAGACCATTTCAACTGGGGGGGGGGCAAGCTGGGGCCAGTTGTACTGTTAGAGGGGCCAGTTACATTAGACGTTATTGTCGTCATATCGTTTTCTTCACTGCATTGCAGGCATTAGCAGGCAAAAGACCGTGTTCATAATCATCATCGTTGCCACTGTCTAATAACGGATGTAAAAAAAGAACGATAGCAAAAATTTGTTATGTAAAAATTATTCCATACTCCACATTTAGGGGGCCCCCCAGAACCGCGAGTGAACCCTGGGGTATTCTATGACAAGGTCTTGTCAGTTCATGTAGATGATGTGTTAATAGTTAATAGTGGTGCGAGGGTTAATAACCGTGAGGCATTTTAAATATCAATCAGATCGTTATCTCCGTCAAATCAAACAATTGGTCTTGCTTCACTCGTGACGCAATCACAATGTTTTGCTGCAATAAAATACGACCATCGTTTTCTCTTTCCCGTCGCAATGTTACATGGACTACATGACCAAAAGTATGTGGACACCTGCTCGTTGAACATCTCATTCCAAAATCATGGGCATTAATATGGAGTTGGTCCCCTCCTTGCTGCTATAACTGTCTCCACTCTTCTGGGAAGGCTTTCCTCTAGATGTTGGAACATTGCTGCGAGGACTTGCTTCCATTCAGCCATGAGCATTAGTGAGGTAAGGTACTGATGTTGGGGGATTAGGCCTGGCTTGCAGTCGGCATTCCAATTCGTCCCAAAGGTGTTCGATGGAGTTGAGGTCAGGGTTCTGTGCAGGCCAGCCAAGTTCTTCCGCACTGATCTCAACAAACCTTTTCTGTATGGACCTCACTTTGTGCACAGGGGCATTGTTATGCTGAAACAGGAAAGGTCCTTCTACAAACTGTTGCCACAAAGTTGGAAGCACAGAATCATCTAGAATGTCATTGTATGCTGTGAAGATTTCCCTTCACTGGAACTAAGGGGCTTAGCCTGAACCATGAAAAACAACCCATTATTTCTCTTCCACCAAACTTTACAGTTGGCACTATGCATTGGTGCAGGTTCTCCTGGCATCCACCAAACCCAGATTCGTCCATCGGACTGCCAGATGGTGAAGCGCGATTCATCACTCCAGAGAACTAATTTCCACTGCTCCAGAGTCCAATGGCGGTCGAGCTTTACACAACTCCAGCCAACACTTGGCATTATACATGGTGAGCTTAGGCTTGTGTGTGGCTGCTCGGCAATGAAAACCCATTTCATGAATCTCCCGACGAACAGTTCTTGTGCTGACGTTGCTTCCAGAGGCAGTTTAGGACTCGCTAGTGAGTGTTACAACCGAGGACAGATGGTTGTTACGTGTTACACTCTTCAGCACTCGGCAGTCCCGTTCTGTGAGCTTGTGTGGCCTAACACTTTGTGACTGAGCAGTTGATGCTCCTAGACGTTTCAACCTCACAATAACAGCACTTACAGTTGACCGGGGCAGCTCTAGCAGTGGCGAAATTTGACAAACTGACTTTTTGGAAAGGTGGCATCCTATGACGGTGCCACGTTGAAAGTCACTGAGCTCTTCAGTGAGGCCATTCTATTGCCAATGTTTGTCTATGGAGATTGCATGGCCATGTGCTTGAATTTATACACCTGTCAGCAACAGGTGTGGCTGTAATAGCCGAATAATTTGAAGGGGTGTCCACATACTTTTGGCCATGTGGTTTATCTGTTTGGCTCTCTGGACCTAGTAGACTCCTTCCCATGGTACAGGTAGGTAGACTCAGGGAGATGAAAAGGTCTGTGGCTAAAGGCCCAGAGAGCGACGGACTGAGCTATAGGCAGACAAGAGCATTTTGCAGCCAGGTTCCAGTCCGTAATATCAGGTTGACGTTTTAAGTTGCCCAGTAATCTAAAGGCTTTCTGTGAATGGAATATCTGTTTCTTCTCAGGCCTCAGACAGAGAGCCTTTTATGGTCATCCGTCAGCTAAGGCCCATGGCAGAAAGTTGGCCCATGGCAGAAAGTTGGCTTTGAGACAAGCTTTGGTCGTCTGGGGGGCATTTACTGGAAACGGAGTGGACTCACTTTGGGTCAAGCACAGACTAACCGGCCCCTGGAGACAGACAGTACTGGGGATAACTGAGCGATTGAGGTCAACCTGGGTCTGTATTCAAAAAGCATCTCACAGAAGGAGTGCAAATAGACAAAGATTCCAGCTTCAGACACTAAACTGTTCAATAGTTTCTCATTGGGTAACTAGAGAAACTCTTAAGCATAAGGTTTTGTGAAATGAAGTTGTTTTCAACCATTTTTAAGTCTTCAGTCAGGGTATACCTATATTTGAATGGAGATAGTATGTGCTAGTTTCTGGTGTGCTGAAGGAAAATGAGTCTGGTGTCTCCTGCATAGTGTGTACTCTGGCTTTCCAGACTCATGGCTCCACCCCCAGAGGTTCAGACATACAGTGTCTGTAGTAAGAGACTACCTGGTGTGTGCTGCTGCATCCTCTGATCTTCAGCCTGTCAGAGGATCTGTCTGTACAGCTAGCAGTAACCAAGCAGGACACACACCTCTCATTGACATGTTATGAGTTCCTCCTCTCCATGGGTCAGGTTAGAACTCATATCAGACACAGTGTGACTATCTTCAGTATCATTCCTGTCTGGGGTTAAAGGAACAATGACAGATCAAATGCTGAAATCAGCTACAGTGCCAGAGGCAGAGGCAGGTTTTATGTTGAGGGCTGAACTTTTTGTCTATCTATCTATCTACAGTTGAAGTCGGAAGTTTACATACACCTCAGCCAAATACATTTAAACTCGGTTTTTCACAATTCCTGACATTTAATCCTAGTAAACATTCCCTGTCTTAGGTCAGTTAGAATCACCACTTTATTTTAAGAATGTGAAATGTCAGAATAATAGTAGAGAGAATTATTTATTTCAGCTTTTATTTCTTTCATCACATTCCCAGTGGGTCAGAAGTTTACATACACTCAATTAGTATTTGGTAGCATTGCCTTTAAATTGTTTAACTTGGGTCAAACGTTTCGGGTAGCCTTCCACTCCAATACCTTGACTTTGTTGTCCTTAAGCCATTTTCCACAACTTTGGAAGTATGCTTGGGGTCATTGTCTATTTGGAAGACCCATTTGCGACCAAGCTTTAACTTCCTGACTGATGTCTTGAGATGTTGCTTCAATATATCCACATCATTTTCTTTCCTCATGAAGCCATCTATTTTGTGAAGTGCACCAGACCCTCCTGCAGCAAAGCACCCCCACAACATGATGCTGCCACCCCCGTGCTTCACGGTTGGGATGGTGTTCTTCGGCTTGCTAACCTCCCCCTTTTTCCTCCAAACATTATGGCCAAACAGTTCTATTTTTGTTCCATCAGACCAGAGGACATTTCTCTAAAAAGTATGATCTTTGTCCCCATGTGCAGTTGCAAACTGTAGTCTGGCTTTTTTATGGCGGTTTTGGAGCAGTGGCTTCTTTCTTGCTGAGCGGCCTTTCAGGTTATGTCGATATAGGACTCGTTTTACTGTGGATATATATACTTTTGTTCCTGTTTCCTCCAACAGCTTCACAAGGTGCTTTGCTGTTGTTCTGGGATTGATTTGCACTTTTCGCACCAAAGTACGTTCATCTCTAAGAGACAGAACGCGTCTCCTTCCTGAGCGGGGTCATACTCGTCGTTGAAGGGGGACCAAAACGCAGCGGGTAATGTGCTCATCCTCTTATTTATTGAAGAAAACACTTAATCAATACAAAACAAACGACGAAAACAGTCAAGTAAGGTGCATAGACTATATAGAAACAACCACCCACAAAACCCAGTGAAAACAAACACAACTAAACATGGCCTGCAATTAAAGACAACAACAACCAGCTGCCTCTAATTGGAGGTCATTGACAAAACTCACATAGAACTAGAAAAGCTAGATAAACATAGAAATAAGAAAACTAGAACCTAAACCCACAATACCCAACAACACAAAACAAACACTCCCTGCCATGCCCTGACCAACTACAATGACAAATAACCCCTTTTACTGGCCAGGACGTGACAGTACCCCCCCCCGAAAGGTGCAGACCCTGAATGCACCTCAAAACAAAACCCACAAAAACAACCCCAAACCTAAAGGGAGGGAAGGGAGGGTGGCCACCGTCAACGACAGTTCCTGTGCTTCACCCCCCCCCCCTTCCCAATCCTCCCACCACGGAGGTGGCTCTGGCTCTGGCCGTAGCTCCCGTTCAGCAGACTCTGGGCTGCGCGGCATCGCTGGAGGCCCCGGGCTGCGCGGCGTCGCTGGAGGCCCCGGGCTGCGCGGCGTCGCTGGAGGCCCCGGGCTGCGCGGCGTCGCTGGAGGCCCCGGGCTGAGGGGCGTCGCTGGAGGCCCCGGGCTGAGGGGCGTCGCTGGAGGCCCCGGGCTGAGGGGCGTCGCTGGAGGCCCCGGGCTGAGGGGCGTCGCTGGAGGCCCCGGGCTGGGGGGCGTCGCTGGAGGCCCCGGGCTGGGGGGCGTCGCTGGAGGCCCCGGGCTGGGGGGCGTCGCTGGAGGCCCCGGGCTGGGGGGCGTCGCTGGAGGCCCCGGGCTGGGGGGCGTCGCTGGAGGCCCCGGGCTGGGGGGCGTCGCTGGAGGCTCCTGGCTGAGGGGCGTCGCTGGAGGCTCAGGGCTGAGGAGCGTCTCTGGAGGCTCAGGGCTGAGGAGCGTCTCTGCAGGCTCCGGACTGTAGGCCGTCTCTGCAGGTTCCGGACTGTAGGCCGTCTCTGCAGGTTCCGGACTGTAGGCCGTCTCTGCCGGTTCCGGACTGTAGGCCGTCTCTGCCGGTTCCGGACTGTAGGCCGTCTCTGCCGGTTCCGGACTGTAGGCCGTCTCTGCCGGTTCCGGACTGTAGGCCGTCTCTGCCGGTTCCGGACTGTAGGCCGTCTCTGCCGGTTCCGGACTGTAGGCCGTCTCTGCCGGTTCCGGACTGTAGGCCGTCTCTGCCGGTTCCGGACTGTAGGACATCGCCGGAAGCTCTGGACTGGGAACTGTCGCCGGAAGCTCTGGACGGGGGACTGTCGCCGGAAGATCTGGACGGGGGACTGTCGCCGGAAGATCTGGACGGGGGACTGTCGCCGGAAGCTCTGCACGGGGGACTGTCGCCGGAAGATCTGCACGGGGGACTGTCGCCGGAAGATCTGGACGGGGGACTGTCGCCGGAAGCTCTGGACGGGGAACTGTCGCCGGAAGCTCTGGACTGGGACTGCACACTGGAGGCCTGATGCGTGGGGCTGGCTTAGGAGGCGCCAGACTAGTAACACACACCACAGGGCTAGTGCGAGGAGCAGGAACAGGACCTACTGGGCTGGGCAGGCGCACTGGAGGCCTGATGCGTGGGGCTGGCTTTAGAAGCGCCAGACTAGTAACACACACCACAGGGCTAGTGCGAGGAGCAGGAACAGGACGTACTGGGCTGGGCAGGCGCCCTGAAGGCCTGATGCGTGGGGCTGGCTTTGGAGGCGCCAGACTAGTAACACGCACCTCAAGGCTAGTGCGGAGAGCAGGAACAGGACGTACTGGACTGGGCAGGCGCACTGGAGGAAGAGTACGAGGAGCAGGAACAGGATACACTGGGCCATGAACCCTCACCGGCGGTCTGATGCTTGCAACTTGCATCACCGGTCCTGGCTCGATGCTGGCTCTAGCATGACACCTGTGAGGAGCTTTCACCAAGCGGACCGGGCGTATCTCCGCATAGCATGGTGCTTGCTTGCTCCGTCGCTCCCCATAGTAAGCACAGGTGCTCCTTCGTGCCCTTTCCGCCAGTACCTCTCTCCGGAATCTCGCGTCAAGCTCCTCGCTTGATTCCTTGACTGACTCCTCTTTGCTCCACGGCTCTCCCCTGTACGCCCGGGAAGTTAGGTCAGGGCACCCCCCTGACTCAGCCCAACTCCCCGTATGCCCCCCCCCAAAAATGTTTGGGGGCTGCCTCCTCACCTCCTGAAATGGAGGATATAATGCCTCATACCTCCGTCGTTCCCTCTTAGCTTCCTCCAGCTCCTCCCTTGGGCGCTGGTACTCCCCAGCCTGCCTCCATGGTCCTTTACCATCCAGGATCTCCTCCCATGTCCAGGACTCCAAATAGCTCTCTTGCTGCTCCTTCCTCCGCTGCTTGGTCCTTCTTTGGTGGGTGGTTCTGTCATACATACTCGTCATTGAAGGGGGACCAAAACGCAGCGGGTAAAGTGCTCATCCTCTTATTTATTAAAGAAAATACTTAATCAATACAAAACAAATGTCAAAAACAGTCCAGTAAGGTGCATAGACTATACTAGAAACAACCACCCACAAAACCCTGTGAAAACAAACACAACTAAACATGGCCTGCAATTAAAGACAACAACAACCAGCTTTCTCTAATTGGAGGTCATTGACAAAACTCACATAGAACCCCCTGCCACGCCCTGACCAACTACAATGACAAATAACCCCTTTTACTGGCCAGGACGTGACAAGCGGTATGACGGCTGCGTGGTCCCATGGTGTTTATTCTTGCGTTCTATTGTTTGTACAGATGAACTTGGTACCTTCAGGTGTTTGGAAATTGCTCCCAAGGATGAACCAGATTTGTGGAGATCTACCTTTTTTTCTGAGGTCTTGGCTGATTTCTTTTGATTTTCCCATGATGTCACGTAAAGAGGCAGTGAGTTTGAAGGTAGGCCTTGAAATACATCCACAGGTACACCTCCAATTGACTCAAATTATGTCAATTAGCCTATCAGAAGCTTCTAAAGTGAAGACATCATTTTCTGGAATTTTCCAAGCTGTTTGAAGGCACAGTCAACTTAGTGTATGTAAACTTCTGACCCACGGGAATTGTGATACTGTGAATTATAAGTGAAATAATCTGTCTGTAAACAATTGTTGGAAAAATTACTTGCGTTTTGCACGAAGTAGATGTCCTAACCAACTTGCCAAAACTATAGTTTGTTAACAAGAAATTTGTGGAGTGGTTGAAAAACGAGCGAGACAGAGAGAGCAACAGAGAGAGCGAGACAGAGAGAGAGATCTATCTACCTACCTACCTACCTACCTTATGTTACAGTGTATTTGTCTGTGGATAAGGTAATTTAGGGTAAATGCCGTAGGGATGTAATATCATTACATTGCATGGTTGCATTCCATACACCCACTCACATACACACACAGTCTGCTCCATGACCCCATCTCACAGGAAACCTCTGTCGCTAACGTATTTCCAGATCAAAGCCCTGATAGGATGAGGAATGGACTGCGTCCCAAATGGCACCCTATTCACTATGTAGTGCACTGCTTTTGACCAGGGCCTATAGTTCACTAGGGGATAGGGTGCCCTCTGGGACGCGGATCATGATATTAGACGTGATCTCATTCCAGTCTATATACACAGAGCAAGGAGACAGAGCATATCAGATTCACCTTAGATTCATTATTCAGGCTTAGACCTGGCTGGCTGACACACTTGGCCTGCCTGCAGAGTTTATACAAATGTCTCAGGTGTGTGTGTGTGTGTGTGTGTGTGTGTGTGTGTGTGTGTGTGTGTGTGTGTGTGTGTGTGTGAACGAGTGCTCTGACTGCATCGTGTAGCACGGTCTGCACCCGTCTGTAGTATCAGATGGGAAAATGGTTAGGCTATGTCATGTAAGGACTTAGGTCAGGTGAGATACAGCAAAGGGTCCCATTGTTTTACTTTAATTTGTAACTGTTTTTCTTTCCCTTGTAACTTAAAGAAAATCACAGGAACTTGAGAACTTCTGGATAAAAGAAACCGTTCAAAGGTTTCCGTCTGTCACAAGAGACAAAATACGCCATGAACCACAGTGTACATGAACTAAGATGATAACGCCCTCTCTCTCTCTCTTCCTCTCTCTTTCGCTCTCTCTCTCTCTCGCTCTCTCCCTCTCTCTCTTGCTCTCTTCCTCTCTCTCGCCCTCTCTCTCTTTCCCTCTCTCGCTCTCTCTCTCTCCCTCTCTCTCTCTTTCCCTCTCTCTCTCTTTCTCTCTCTCTCTCTCTCTCTCCCTCCTCCAGTCCTGGACTAGGTGGCAGCCCGGTCATGTCAGACATCTCTCTGATCCGTCTGTCCCCCCACGCGGCCGGGACAGGGGAGTCTCCCTTCAGCCCCGCTCACCCGTACTTCAACCCTCACATGGAGCACTACCTCCGCTCCATTCACAGCAGCCCAACCCTGTCCATGATCTCTGCAGCCCGCGGACTCAGCCCTGCAGACTGTGAGTTCAACTGCATGTCTAGATTGTGCACATCCAAGGTCATTCACTGCAATGAGCATCACCTTACAATGTGGATCCCAACAGAAGGAATTGTTTCATTGATCTATTACTGAAAGCTTGGTGGAGAATTGAAGGATTCTAACTTCAGAGGATTTGTTTGAGTGGGCATACAGATTAGGTTAGACATGTAGAGCCGGTGCTACATCGTTGCATGAATTAGTCTTACATGCTACATATTGCTTTTTGTGAAGCTCTGACCTCCCTCTTCTCACCACGTGTTCAATATACCAAGGGGGTTATTGGAAAGCCATGGAAATTGATCAAACTAAACAGTCCCTATGGAACTCCCCCCAACTTTCCCCCTTTTTACCTCAGAGCGATGTGATGACAACTCTTTTTCAGAGCTGAATTAAAATAACGGGTGGAGGCGAGGAGCCAGAATAGGAAATAAATCACCTTTTACAGTCTGTCAACAGTAATGTGGTCTTGCTTTTAAAGTTAAATAAGCAGTGTAGGGTTGGAGATCTCGCAGTGATAAAGCCATGGGAAAGAGGGAGAAAATGAAGGTGGCTATTTTCGGTTGAGGGAACGCAAATAGGTGGTTCGGAGAGAGAGAGGAGAGACGGCCTTGGATTTCATTGAGAGACGGCAGACGTTTAGTTTGACGTTTGATGTTCCCACGTGACCCTTTTGAAAAACAACTGTTATATCTTCTAGGACTTGTAATAGGACTACCTTGTTTCAGGATGGATTTTGTTCTGAATTCCAAGTTTTCTATTAAAACTGATTTAATATGGAATACTATTAATGGAAATGAAATGGTTTCAGGACATTCTCTTCTTTGTCGTTGGCCAACACATAGAACAGAGGTATAAACAGGCAGAGGTTCTGCTGCTCTTTTCTTAATGTCGTTTCTGCGCTACATCACATTAGCATGACATTAGCATTGACAGGCCTCAGGATTCCTTTGGGCCCAGTCCGCTGTGTTCTATTCGTCATTCACATTCTCTTTCTATGGACTTTCTGTTCATTTGATTGAAAAAGAAAGAACAGTTGTACGGCAGGGACGGCTCAGCTCTGCTCTGGCCTTCATCGGACTGCTTCAAAAGACATGTTCCTCATTGTGCTGATCCAAAGTGACTCCCTCCATTTAAGTGGTTATGTGATCCAGGAGAGAGAGAGAAGGAGAAAATAAAGGTCTGGTTCTGCTATATGAAGTCAGTACAAGCACACGTCTGTTCTCTTTTAGCGCAGCACGGCCTAATTGTGTCTGAAAGATCACTTCCAGTGGGAGAGGTGACACATTAGGGGGAGAGAGCGAGGGGAGCAAGAGAGAGAGGGGAGAGAGAGAGAGAGAGGGAGAACGAGAGCTCCTCTGGAGCCTGACCCAAACCATAAACAGAGCAGATATTTCCTCCTAAATTCCTGGAGAAACAGATGGACTTTGGAAGCCTCTGGGACAGAGTGCTGCTATTCAACAGCAGCTATAGGCCATATCCCACTCTTATTGCCCCTGACACTTTTAAAAGGGCTTTACTGGGTGTAGTTGTTAACAGACTAACACCGTAGGATTCAGGGTGCTCCTTCAGGGTGTGTGTGTGTGTGTGTGTGTGTGCGTGCATGTTATCAAAGAGAGAAACCCCAACACTACTTTGTTTCTCTCTCTCTGTCTCTCTCTCTCAATCTGTCTGTCTGTCTCCTTAATCTGCAGGACTACTGACACGCCTCACTGCACATCACAAACCTCACTGCCCAGCCAGCCTGGCCCTCCCATGCCCTCCCATTCCTCTGGTCCTGCATCAATGACTGCATCCCAAATGGCACTATATTCTCTATATAGAGCCCTGGTCAAAAGTAGTGCACTATGTAGGGAATAGAGTGCCATTTGGGATGCAGATAATGTCTCCCTAGGACAATGCCATCATGTCGCCAGTCCTAACCCTAACCCTTTTCAAACGGCTCCGGCAGCATGTGGTGAGACCAAGTAGACCAACCGGGGCTGGAATCTGGAATGTCTTTCTCCCCCCCTCACTCATTCTCTCTCTCTCTCTCCCCATCTCATTCATCCCTCATTCCCCCTAAACCTTCCTTCCTCTCCCTGTAATGTTCTTGTCTTCCCTCGCTCATTCTCCTCCTTCCTCTCCCCCATGCAGTGGCACATGAACACTTGAAAGAGCGGGGTCTGTTTGGGTTGCCCCCTCCCCCTACTGGAGCCAGCCCTGCTGAGTACTACCACTTGATGACCAGCCATCGTAACCCCTACGGAGAGCTGCTGATGCAGGGGGGTGGGGCGGCAGCTGCACACCTGCCAAACTACATCACCCCCATGGAAGGTGAGTTAGACTGGGACCACATAGAGGCCCACCCCACTTTACCGTAAATCTGTTGTAGCCACACAACAGGTTGATACTGTCTGTGTGGGAAGGGGTGGAATGCATGGGAACACAGTCCCAAAAGGGGAAACATTTTTACGAGTATTTTTGAGCTAAATTCCTGGTGATTTACAGTGGTGAGTTCTCAGACTCCACCAGTTCCCAGACTTCCACCCTTGGACGTGTGTGGGTATGAATTGTAACATTCATTTTAGGGGAAAGATTTTATTTGTGTCCCCTGCCCCTTCCTCTGTTGGCATCAGTGTGTACTCTAGGACTATAACACGGTGGCATTTCTTTTGGAAAGTATGTAACTTTTAAAAGCAACATTGAGATTGCAACAACCTCACCGTAGGAGAATGATGAAACCCCAGATCAATGGACCTGTAGACAGCAGAACATTAAAAAAAAGGCTTTTTATACATTTTTCATTTCAAACAACTTCAAAGGGCGGGCCAGAAGCCCTCAGGTACTGTAACCACAGTATAGGTTCAGTAAGTATTTTCCCTCTCTCAAGTCTGTGCCAGGACATTCCATAAACAACAGACCTGATTGTACCGAGATGACATTTACTGGAGGAGGTTGCTCATTCAGAGGGGAGGAGGGGACAGGGGGAGGAGGGGTGAGACAGAGGGCGCCTGGGCCAGAAGTCTGTTTAATGTAATGAACGCCTACTTTCATCCTCAACTACCTCTGTCACCTTAAAAGGGTAGTGGTGTCTAGGGAGAGACGCATTATTATACACAGGGATAGTGTTACCGTGCAATAGCGTTACCCATTAGGCTATAGTGTGGTGTGAGGGAACACGACATCAAAAGCACCCTATACTGAAGCTTGGGTATCAAACGAGTTGACTGTGTTCATGACTGTGTTCATCATAACAGATGGGTTCAGATTAGGACACCCACTGATATTCACTTGCCTTTTACTGTATTGCTGCGTGACATTTATAGGAATCCCGACAGACGTTAAGGCAATGGGAGATACAGGCGGCCCTTATCCGTCACCGTACGAGGCTCGCGGCTACCGGTGTTCCTACAGTAGCTGCTACCACTACTGCTTCCTCTGCCGATAAAACACACAACTCACCCAACAGGTGTCGCCTCAAGCAGCTCACACTTCGCTCCAAACACTCAGAGAAAGAGAGATCGGGCCCCTCTGCCCCAGGTGAAGGGTCGGGTTTGATTTGACACACAGACAGTGAGTTTTGCTACCCGTCCTGTACAAGTTCAATTATTGCTCTGACGCTAGTCGGTCTACCTGGGTGTACATTGAGAGTGTAAACGTTGTCCTCCAGTTTCTGAGTTGTACAGCATCCAGCAGGCCCGGGTTCTGAATGAGCTGTTGTGTTGCATTGTGTCTGGGCCAAGCTTCTGCTTGCTCAGGCCAGCCAGGGGCAGGCAGCCAAAGGCCTCAGCCTGCTGTGCGTATAAAAACTGTCATAACAACTCCCAAACAGTGAAATACACTGTGCAGGCCTCTCTGTAGCCCAGCTCCCAAGACAAAGGCGGTGTACTGTATGATGCAGTTGGCTTGTTAGTAGTGTTATATCTATGCTACACAGAGAAACAATGGACCTTAACTACCAGGAGAAAAAAGTTGAAGCAAGACCACAGCCACTTTGGCTCATACAGCTTCTCCACCACTGAAATCATAGTCCCCCTCATAGTGAAGTTAAACCCAGCACAGATAGATACATCCCTCTGTTTCTCATAGTGAAGTTAAACCCAGCACAGATAGATACATCCCTCTGTTTCTCATAGTGAAGTTAAACCCAGCACAGATAGATACATCCCTCTGTTTCTCATAGTGAAGTTAAACCCAGCACAGATAGATACATCCCTCTGTTTCTCATAGTGAAGTTAAACCCAGCACAGATAGATACATCCCTCTGTTTCTCATAGTGAAGTTAAACCCAGCACAGATAGATACATCCCTCTGTTTCTCATAGTGAAGTTAAACCCAGCACAGATAGATACATCCCTCTGTTTCTCATAGTGAAGTTAAACCCAGCACAGATAGATACATCCCTCTGTTTCTCATAGTGAAGTTAAACCCAGCACAGATAGATACATCCCTCTGTTTCTATTAGTGAAGTTAAACCCAGCACAGATAGATACATCCCTCTGTTTCTCATAGTGAAGTTAAACCCAGCACAGATAGATACATCCCTCTGTTTCTCATAGTGAAGTTAAACCCAGCAGATAGATACATCCCTCTGTTTCTCATAGTGAAGTTAAAGCAGATAGATACATCCCTCTGTTTCTCATAGTGAAGTTAAAGCAGATAGATACATCCCTCTGTTTCTCATAGTGAAGTTAAAGCAGATAGATACATCCCTCTGTTTCTCATAGTGAAGTTAAAGCAGATAGATACATCCCTCTGTTTCTCATAGTGAAGTTAAAGCAGATAGATACATCCCTCTGTTTCTCATAGTGAAGTTAAAGCAGATAGATACATCCCCCTGTTTCTCATAGTGAAGTTAAAGCAGATAGATACATCCCCCTGTTTCTCATAGTGAAGTTAAAGCAGATAGATACATCCCTCTGTTTCTCATAGTGAAGTTAAAGCAGATAGATACATCCCCCTGTTTCTCATAGTGAAGTTAAACCCAGCACAGATAGATACATCCCCCTGTTTCTCATAGTGAAGTTAAACCCAGCACAGATAGATATATCCCTCTGTTTCTCATAGTGAAGTTAAACCCAGCACAGATAGATACATCCCTCTGTTTCTCATAGTGAAGTTAAACCCAGCACAGATAGATACATCCCTCTGTTTCTATTAGTGAAGTTAAACCAGATAGATACATCCCTCTGTTTCTCATAGTGAAGTTAAAGCAGATAGATACATCCCTCTGTCTCTCATAGTGAAGTTAAAGCAGATAGATACATCCCTGTTTCTCATAGTGAAGTTAACCAGATAGATACATCCCCCTGTCTCTCATAGTGAAGTTAAACCCAGCACAGATAGATATATCCCTCTGTCTCTCATAGTGAAGTTAAACCAGATAGATACATCCCCCTGTCTCTCATAGTGAAGTTAAACCCAGCACAGATAGATACATCCCCCTGTCTCTCATAGTGAAGTTAAACCCAGCAGATAGATACATCCCCCTGTCTCTCATAGTGAAGTTAAACCCAGCAGATAGATACAGTACATCCCTCTGTTTCTCATAGTGAAGTTAAACCCAGCAGATAGATACATCCCTCTGTTTCTCATAGTGAAGTTAAACCCAGCAGATAGATACATCCCTCTGTCTCTCATAGTGAAGTTAAACCAGATAGATACATCCCTCTGTCTCTCATAGTGAAGTTAAACCAGATAGATACATCCCTCTGTCTCTCATAGTGAACTCAGCCCAGGAAGCCTGGCCAGAGCAGGCTGTGAATGTGATAGCCAGCCTTACCTAGTGACATGGCCACTCAGGACTCAAGGCCAGCCCAGCCTCCGGAGGAGGAGGAGGGGTCCACTCCACACACACAGCCTAGCAGTTGGTCGTCCACACACACAGCCTAGCAGTCGGTCGGTCGCTGCCTGGTGCCTAGCTTGCTGACATAAATCACCGGGGAAAAAGGAGGCGAGGCGCTGCGAGAGGAGGGGGGACGAGGAGAGGTGAGGTGAGCGCCAGCCCCGGCTTTCCATTACCTCATTTATCAGGGGAAGTGGCACATTAATAAACACATCTCCCCTGAGGTGAGCCGCTAACACAGATAAATAAGGCTGCCATTTCTGAATGGCTTGTCCCAGTCACTGAAACTATAGAGCCAGTAATGCAATGTAAATACTAAGGGCTAAATTCACCTCAGCTTTTCTTTTAGGATGAACCTGAGTTAGTAACTAGTTAACTACCGGTAAATTACAACACGTATTCTCCAATGCGAACCCCCTCCCCCGATCGTGTGCTCAATGTCTTTAACAGCTCATGTAAGAAATGTATTTATATTAAGTCTCACAGCAGAAATATCCCGAGAGACAGTGGTGGAGTCCCTTTCAGGGCTGGGGTCAATTTGAATTTAAAAGTGATTTTAGTTAAAAAAATACTTTTTAAATAAATAGCATCTACTCATCAGTTTATTGAGAAGTCATTGAAAATAGATGCTAATTTAAATTATTGTTGTTATTTAAGTTGAATGCCTTCAATTCGAATTGACCCCAGCCCTGGTCAATATCTCCCAGGACATTTCGAAAAGTCCCAAAGCACTAAAACTGAGCACCACGTGTGTTACTTATGGGACTGTATTGGAGAGAAAATTTTGAAATGACAGTTAGCCAATAGCTTCTGCTAAGAATAATAGCTCAGGAAGCAAGAATGTTATTCTCTGTGCTGGTAGCCTGAGTTTAATCAGCCGATGCACTGTTTGTGTAGAGCTGCTGGTGCAGTGCCTGGTGTTGGCACCACATGTTATTGAGCCATTATGGACATCCGGTTGCAGTGCCTTTGGTTATTACCCCACAGGTCCTAATGGCACTGTTGCTCTGGACTGGCTCCACTAACACCACTGCTAATGTCTAGCACCTGCTGAGCCCTGAACAACTGGCTGACTGGCTCCCCTGCTGACATCACTGGCCCCCTAGAGCAACAGACTCCAGAAACACACCGGTTACATATCATAGGAAATTAGAGGATAACCAGCTTTATGAATTTCATCTGTGATTTGGTGTTTTAAATTTTTTTTTGACAAAATGCCATTACCCATACAGATTAAGGCTTTTATTCTTAAAATATGTTTAAACAGCTGGTTACAGTAACTGCTGTACCTGGCTGGTAGTAGATTATACATAGTGGCACTTTTTCATTAAGTAATTATTGGATAGTTATTACGTAATTATCATCCTACATCTTTCAAAGTAAGACCAGGTAGCTTAGGGACTTTCAAAAATAAACTGTGACAAAATGTACATTATAAACCATGGACATAAGAGCGATCAAAAACACTTTGCATACATTTCAGTTGAAATCAATTCTCTAAATTGGCCTCATTTACCAAAGTGAAGTACAGAATGTTTTCGATCGCAGTGAGATTTTTATCTGTTTAATTAAAGTACATTATTTAGGCTTAGATTTATTATCCTTTACACTGAATCTTAACGAGGTCACCATGGCCTATGGATGCATCCCAAATAGCACCCTATTCCCTGCATAAGGCTCTGGTCAAAAGTGGTGCACTATGTAGGAAATAGGTTGCCATTTAGGATGCATCAATTTTGAAAGACAACAGAGCTAAGATCTTTTCAAACGGAATAGAAGCCGTTTGTTTTGCGCATTTTGTTTTATTTTAATTTTAGATCGTGTACATTGAAAATGTGTGTCACTAGGGCACATTAAAGAAAGTTGTTTGAGGATTGTTGTTTTAGTTTTTTTTAGTTTCCCGTATCCATCCTCTGCTTTACTTCCTTCCCCTGCTATAATTCTAGCACCAGATAAGAGATGAGTTTATTTTACTGCAACAATATCTTCTGCCAGGCTCGGTTTCCATCACCTCAGACAAATTGTTTACTGTATTAGCTGGGAATCAATCTTGAGCACTTATTGATAGTGCTGCTCTATTTCCAGGGGGTTTGGGTGTCGGAGGGAGGCTGCGTTAGCATCCATCACCCAGTCCCAGGCTGGGCTAGATGCTAGGCTGCGCTGGAGCTTTCCTCTAGGTCTGTCTCTCTCGCTCCAGAAATAGCACAGAGTTGGGCAGGGTATGATGGGATGGGGAAATTACAAAATGATAGTGAGAAAGAAAGATTGACTCGATATAATTATTTTTGCCTGTATGAAATAAATACAAATATTTGAAAACATTCTTAATATCTCACAGTGGTAAAGTGGGTGCCCTCGCTTAAGGAGAGAGAGAGAGAGACACACTCGGCTTTTGACTTGGCTTGGAGTGAGTGATAGTGGAGCTAGGAGTAAGGACAGAAAGCAGGTTAAATGCATGGCATAAAAACTTAAACTGATAGCCATTATAGATCATGCATGGTGTGGGATATAAATATATATGTGTGTATGTATATATGTGCAGTACCAGTCAGAAGTTTGTACACACCTACTCATTCAAGGTTTTTTTTTTTTTTTTTCTATTTTCTACGTTGTGGAATTATAGTGAAGACATCAAAACTATGAAATAACACATAAGAAATCATGTAGTAACCAAAAAAGTGTTAAACAAATCAAAATATATATTTTTTGAGATTCTTCAAAGTAGCCACCCTTGGCCTTGATGACAGTTTGCACACTTGGCATTCTCTCAACCAGCTTCATGAGGTAGTCACCTGGAATGTGTTTCAATTAACAGGTGTGCCTTGTTAAAAGTTAATTTGTGGAATTTCTTTCCTTCTTAATGCGTTTAAGCCAATCAGTTGTGTTGTGACAAGGTATACAGAAGATAGCCCTATTTGGTAAAAGACCAAGTCCATATTATGGCAAGAACAGCTCAAATAAGCAAAGAGAAATGACAGTCCATCATAACTTTAAGACATGAAGGTCAGTCAATATGGTACATTTCAATAACTTTGAAAGTTTCTTCAAGTCCAGTCGCAAAAACCATCAAGCGCTATGATGAAACTGGCTCTCATGAGAACCGCCACAGGAAAGGAAGACCCAGAGTTACCTCTGCTACAGACGATACGTTCATTAGAGTTACCAGCCTCATAAATTGCAGCCCAAATAAATGCTTCACAGAGTTCAAGTAACAAACACATCTCAACATCAACTGTTCAGAGGAAACTGCGTGAATCAGGCCTTCATGGTCGAATTGCTGCAAAGAAACCACTACTAAAGGACACCAATAAGAAGAAGAGACTTGCTTGAGCCAAGAAACATGAGCAATGGACATAAACCGGTGGAAATCTGTCCTTTGGTCTGATGATTCCAAATGGGAGATTTTTGGTTCTAACCGCTGTGTCTTTGTGAGATGCAGAGTAGGTGAACGGATGAGCTCCACATGTGTGGTTCCCACCGTGAAGCGTGGGGGTGCTTTGCTGGTGACACTGTTGTGATTTATTTAGAATTCAAGGCACACTTAAGCAGCATGGCTACCACAGCATTCTGCAGCGATACGCCATCCCATCTGGTTTGTGCTTAGTGGGATGATCATTTGTTTTTCAACAGGACAATGACCCAACACACTTCCAGGCTGTGTAAGGGCTATTTGACCAAGAAGGAGAGTGATGGAGTGCTGCATCAGATGACCTGGCCTCCACAATCATCCGACCTTACCCAATTGAGATGGTTTGGGATGAATTTGACCGTAGAGTGAAGGAAAAGCAGCCAGCAGGTGCTCAGCATATGTGGAAACTCCGTCAAGACTGTTGGAAAAGCATTCCAGGTGAAGCTGGTTGAGATAATGCCAAGAGTGTGCAAAGCTGTCATCAAGGCAAAAGGTGACTACTCTGAAGAATCTAAAATGTATTTTGATTTGTTTAACACTTTTTTTGGTTACTACCTGATTCCATATGTGTTATTTCATAGTTTTGATGTCTTCACTATCATTCTACAATGTAGAAAATAGTAAAAAAATAAAGAAAAACCCTTGAATAAGTTGATGTGTCCAAACTTTAGCCTAGTGGTTAGAGCATTGAGCCAGTAACCGAAAGGTTGCTAGATCAAATCCCTGAGCTGACAAGGTAAAAATCTGTCGTTCTGCTGCTGAGCAAGGCAGTTAACCCACTGTTCCTAGGCTGTCATTATAAATAAGAATTTGTTCTTAACTGACTTGCCTACTTAAATAAAGGTAATAAAGGTTAAATAAAAAATAGTAATACTGTATGTAATGCATGTGTTACAGGTCCCAGTTTTGGGACTCGTGCAGCAAATAATAGTTCCTGTAACACAGGATAAATGATGAAATAGGAGAACATGGCTTCTCTTTCAAAGGTTCTCTCAATTATCTTACTCAACATTCTCTCAAGTGCAAATCGTATTTTTCTGTCTTTTCATTGTATTTACATTTTTTGTTTTGTTTTCTTTAAAGTGTATTTAATCATTTGTCTCATAAATCCCTGACATATTATTTTATAAACATGTAAAAAATACATCAATTCACACAACAAAAATATTCAATTCCAATACAATTCACATCCTAAAATTCCTTACATTTATACCCCAAACACATTTACTCTTAACTGTAATTCACCTGTTTAGGTTATAATTATGTAGTTGACTGTTGCCCATTATAGCCCCATAGGAGACTCTAAAACATGAAAGCCTTTAAAGACTGGTATTATCAGGAATCAAGGTAAGACCCAGATGCAGACATAACGAATTGACAATGGCTTAATATTCCAACAGGGGCAGGCAATAGACAGGTCAAGGCAGGCAGAGGTCAGTAAACCAGAGGTGGGGGAATGGTACAGGTCGGCAGGCAGGCTCAGGCTCAGGAAGAGTGGTTAGGCAGGCGGGCTCAGAGTCAAGACAGGCAAGGGTCAAAACCAGGAGGGCGAGAAAAAGAGACTGGGAAAAGCAGGAGATGAGAACAAAAACGCTGGTTGACTTGATAAACAAGACGAACTGGCAACGAACAAACAGAGAACACAGGTATAAATACACAGGGGATAATGGGGAAGATAGGCGACACCTGGAGGGGGTTGGACAGGTGAAACAGATCAGGGTGTGACAGGCATAACTCATTAGAAGTCACTTTATACCCATGCTCAAAACACATTCACCCAGTGTAAGAAGGGCTAATAGAAAGACAAGAATATTGCAACTGACATTGATGCACATTTTTTTTTAATTACTGAACAAGCTAGCATAGCGCTAACCGAAGCTAGCAACCAACTGACAGGAGCTAGCAAACAGCTAACTGGAGCTAGCTCTAAGCTAGCGACTTTTCTAACATTTACAGTACAACAAAGTTATTAAACATCACAGTTACAACATTAAATTCTCTAAATCCTTAGGATAATGTCATGAGTGTTTTTTTCAACAACAAAAAAATTTTCAGGAGTTAACAATTCGTTTTTTTCTAAATCAAAGGAATTCACCGCCATCATTTCACTTTACACATGACATGCGGTTTCTATCTAGTACACAGTTACACAATTACTATGTTGTTCAATACCATTACATTCACTTCAACAAGTAAGTTACAAAACTATATTGTGGTACTTAATGTATTTTTGGACTTTACTGACCTGTAACACAGGATAAATGATGGAACAGGAGAACGTAGTTTCTCTTTCAATGGTTCTCTCAATTATGAGAACACACAAGTGCAAGATCGCATATAAACCATTGCGAAGTAAACACATCTCACTGCCCCCTACTGGCCAACAGTAGTATCAATGCATCGCAATGGTGAAACCTTGGAGGACTGACAATTCAGTAAAAGCATTCTTCCCCAATACAAAGAAACAATACATAAACACAAATGTGACCAACTACGCCAATAAGTCTCCGCATACTTGAATCAGATGCAATTATGCCAGGAGGAGAAGCTGAGAGGAGAAGTTCAGAGGTTGTCAGACTAACGGTCTGTATGTGTCTGTGTTTTTCTTTTCCACAGTGTCACGGTTCCCCAGTCCCAGAATGACCCCCAGGCTGAACAGAAAGCGAGCCCTGTCCATCTCGCCTCTCTCGGACGCCAGCATCGACCTGCAGACCATGATCCGTACCTCGCCCAACTCTCTGGTGGCCTACATCAACAAGTCACGCTCCAGCTCTGCAGCCAGCAGCTCCTACGGACACCTCTCTGTTGGAGGCATCAGGTACCCTAGCCAGTAACTAGTCAATATGTAGTAACGAATGATTGTTAAACTATTGATTTCAGATGCTTGGATAGGGTTAACTGATATACTGGTAACATGAATATAGACTCCATTTAAGTCAAATAAAGTAATACATGCCTCTGGAGTGGCGCAGTGGTCTAAGGCACTGCATTGCAGTGCTAGAGGCGTCACTACAGACCTGGGTTCGATCTCAGGCTGTGTCGCGACCGGGAGACCCATAAGGCCTAGCCCATAGGCCTATATATTTTGATCAAGTTTGTATCACAACTAAAGTGGCCAAAAGACGTCATAAAATGAAGCACATGAATCCGCTTTACAAGGGGTGTGGAGCCTAACTGGCATAGTTTCAAGTTTGGGGAAGATCATTTTCACCATAAAAATGCACCTTTCTGATAAGAAGCATTACATGCATAATCACATTTGTGGTCACTTTTGGGAATGGTGTTTTCCTGCTAATGGAACATTCACGCGTATAGCCTACTGCAGTGTGCACATTGCTGCACTTATAAAGTGCCTTTTTTAAGCTAAACGTTTTCAGTTTTTTTATGCTAGTGTCCAAGACTATGGAATATATATTTCTTGCACAGAATAGAATATGTCAACTTTTGTACTATGGGGGATAGTAGATTGACATAGGCTAGTGCTTTTGCTGTTCATTATTACTCGTTAGGCTGACGAAAAGTAAATGTGGACAGTTCTTCCAATATCTTCAATATGTGCCTCGGAATTGGATAAGGACGTGCGCAGTTATGTCCCCGATGTGTCTGTCTTCACTTGTAGCCTGTGAGAAAGACCTGATCACTTGACAGAGAGCCATGTGAGTGAGAGGTGCTACAGCACGCAGCCGGGAGAAGGGAATTATAATTATTATATTCAGCCCAACGGCACAACGGCCACTTTGGGCGCAAAAACGAATGGATTTGTTAGGGGGCATTACGGCCACACTAAGAGTATGCAGCCGGGAAATTTAAGGCATTATCAAGTTCTTGTCAAATTGTGAATGAGAGACTGATGACGTGTGTATATCCTGCGTAAAAAAACAAAGCAGAGCTCATGCCTTTCACGCAACTTTTTTCAAATCATCAATATCATGCTATATTGTAATTACTTTGCCACCACGGCCTATTTATTGCCTTACCTCTCTTATCCTACCTCATTTGCACATGCTGTATATAGATTTTTGTACTGTATTATTGATTGTATGTTTGCTTATTCCATGTGTAACTCTGTGTTGTTGTATGTGTTGAACTGCTTTGCTTTATCTTGGACCGGGTCGCAGTTGCAAATGAGAACTTGTTCTCAACATGCCTACCTGGTTAAATAAAGGTGAAATAAATAAAAAAGTTGCATCATGCAGCCTTAGAATGTATTAAAAATCGAAACAAACACATTTGTACCACAACTAAAGTTACATTAATAACTCTAAATTAAGCATATAGGAGTACATGTTTCTTTGTTAATCACTCAGCACAGAATAGCCACATGTGCGCACTCCCTCAAATCCTTTGGAGAAAATATCCTTTCTATTTTATTCAGCTTTGTTCAATTATATTCTTCATACTATTAAATAATATAAAATAATGCCATGGAATTCTAAGCAAATCTTGTCTGCTAAATGAACTAGTGTAGCCCACAGCCATATGGCATAGCCAGATCAGGGCCTAACATTAGGACAACTCAGATTATACTTTTCTATTCTACTTTTTCTTCATATCAAGTTTCTTTAGACCTGTCTAAAATAAATAATGGATTTATTGTGATAATGTAAGCTACATTTCATGGATTTAACAGACTTTTTAAAATGTAGATGTTCCAAAGGTCTACATCAGTGGCTTGTAGCCTATTCGTGGAAGACAGGAGATGCTAAATGTGTTTATGTTAATTCATGTTCAGTTACCGTGAGACCGACAGTTATTTGCTTGAAAATCACTGGCTGACAGAACTTAGTAAAAGCCTTATTCTTGGCTGACAAAATTTCATGACCCCCCCCCAGCCTTATACATGACTAACATTGAGTTCAGGTGAAAAGTTGTGACTTACATTTCAGTCATTTAGCAGACTCTTGACTCACAGGAGCAATTAGGGTTATGTGCCTTACTCAAGGGCACATTGATATATTTTTCACCTAGTCAGCTCAGGGATTTGAACCAGTGACCTTTCAGTTACTGGCCCAACACACTTAACCTCTAGGCTACCCGGGTTGAAAGTAGAACTTTGTGTCACAATTGGAGATAAGAGACACATCTCTTATGTGCGTTAATGTCTTGTGTTCCAGTCCGTCCTTTACCTTCCCCCATCACATCAACCCCATGGCCTACCAGCAGCTCCTGTCCCAGCAGAGAGGCCTGAGTGTGTTTGGCCACACCCCTCCTCTCATCCAGCCCCCACCCATCTTCTCCAGTCGCCAGTCTGCCCTGGGTCTCTCCTCTCTGCCCCCCTCCTCACACAACCACAGCAATGGCTCACAGTCAAAGGTGAGACTGCTCTTCTTCTTTGGTAACGGCGGTATGCAAACCAGCTTTGATGTGCGAAGACTTTTTCCTTGAGTTTGTTCATCTTCTTCCTGAACTGTGCCTAAATTGTTTGGTACGAGGTAGATCTTCTCATTATCCATAACCGCCAAATGTGAGCCTTGCCCTGTGGCCTTCTGGAAGTTCTGATATTGTGTGGGATGCTCAAATCCAACCAGCATGACGTCTATAGCCGTACAATTTTCTTCTGTTTGTTTGCATTTTCAGAAAAATTGTTTTAAGATGATTTAAAACATAAGTACTGCTGTCTCCTTCCCTCATCCATTGTTTACATCCACTGTGGTTTGTGGTTCTCTCTGTGGTTCTTATCATACCATTCACTGAAATGCCCCTTCGTAAGGTAAACTCCATACCCATGAATAAGGGGATTGGGGACGTTAAACCCTCATTGTCCAAACACACACGATCCCAACCCCACGGTTCTGTTACAGACCACAGTAAACACAGAGGGATACTGAGGAGAAACAAAGTCTTCCTCTGATTAGGAACACTTTGCTGTGGTTTAGTGCAATCCCAGAATCACAGTCTAGCATGACTATTAAAGCCAACTGCCAGATACTGCCTGTGTCAGCTTATTGTGAAGTATTAACTGTGTAGGTGGTGGGGTGTGCCTACTTTCGTCTCCAAAGTTTCTCCAGGAGTCACCTGAGGTTTACACTGAAGCCCCAGGCAGTGGGCTCACTCTGTAGATGGATGGGATGTTTTCATACTGTACTCCACCCTCTCATCACAAAACACTCGAAATTGTTTAGTCTCTGTGGTGGCTCACCTCTGATGTATGAATGTCTATTTGACTCGAGCCCTGCATTAACCCCGATCTTTTCTTCTCTTTTATTCTCTCCCCTTCTCTCGTCTCCTCTCCTATTCTCTCCGCTCCTCCACTCCAGAACACATCTGGGGACCTGGCAGTGAGCAGTACAGTCAATCCCATGATCACCAAGAGGTCAAAGGTGAAGACAGAGGTGGAGTGTCCGAGGCCGCTGTCCCCATGCTCTCCGGTAAGAATCGGATTAGGATCTACTACTTTATAAATCAGTTGTCATGATGAACCTTGTTGCCCTGTACAGTAAGTGAGACGTACGGGTTGATAGGATCTAAAGAGAATGATGTGTTTAGGGCAATTAAAAAATGATCAATCCTCTGCAACTGATGATGGGGGGAAGAAAACAACAGTTTCCGTTGCTTCCTTTCCTCTGCCATTTCCCCCCAAATACTCCTCCGTCCTGAACTGACACAGACCCCTGGGAACCAGCCAGTCCCCTGACCCCCTTTCTTTCTCTGCTACGGCTGAAAGAAGAAAAACTCTGTGTGATAAGAGCTTTGCATCCATTCGTTTGTTCCTCCGGCTCTTCTTTTCTCCCTGGCTGCTGTAAACTGTGCCACAGCACTTCATTTCAATGAAATATTGGCCAGACGTTATTGTCATCTGAGGTGCATTTCTCTCTCTCTCTCTCTCTCTCGCTCTCTCTCTCTCTCTCTCTTTTGACAAATTTGCGGAGCCCTCCTCTCCGACTCAAGAGGCAGGTTTGGGTTTGTGCCTGATGCATGGGGATGGCGGTGTACACAGTCGTCTTGGGGCCAGTAGAATTGATGAAGATAGTGGCGCGGGGCAGAGATAAACATGCTGCAGTCAGCACATTGGAGCAGGGAAGGGTGGGAGGCCGGAGCTGTGGAGAGAGAAAGAGGAGACCAGGGGATGGGCTGCACGTCACACAAACATACATACACACACGCGCGCACACAGCCTGCAGGCCTGGGGACTGTCTTAGACATGTCAACGAAACCCTGCCTGGACAGAAAAAAAATGATGTCTGTTACATGTACATTAGTCACTCTGTTCCTCCAGTCAAGTCAATCTGGGCTATCTCGGATAATGTCATGGTGTCCCCTCCCCACATCAGTAACAGTTAATAGTTGAACAGGGATGAAAACTGGTGAGGGCCCAAAAAAGTGACACTTTTTTTTTGTTGCACTGAAACATGCAAAAAATCCCTGCTAGGGAGAAATGCAGGTTTTAACTAATTAAACAAAGCATATGATCTACATGATCAGTCTCGTGAGTAAAATAAAAAGTGGTTCATGTGATCCTAACTTACAGCTAAAAAAATGTAAAGAAAGAAATCCAATGTTATTTGTTGCCTAGACTTTACTGCAAATGACACTTAAGTCTTGAGAAAAAACAACACACTAATTTTGCAGTTAGCCATGACAGCCTTTATAATAGAACGCTTGTGACCGCACACATCTAAATATTGCACTTGGGGGAAAAAATTCTTAAAGTAGAAATAGAATGAAACAGCTATTCTGTTTTTGTTCTATTATAGTGGCCACTATAGTAGACATCATCAAGTGCACAAGGCTACGTGTGCAAAAAAAATAACATAAAACATTTAATAATCCCCCCTCACTCACACACACGTGTTACTGTCAAATTCAACACAACAAAAGTAATATCTTTGGCCTACACTGCACATTATTACATTGTACACTTTCTGCCTGTGGACATCTGTTCTACAATGTGCCAGCAGAGCATGATACTCTTTGTTGGCATAATTGATCTCTTTCAGGCAGAGAGTACACCTGGCATACCCCTTTTTTAGCCACTGTGTGTGGTGTTCCTTTCACCACAGTGGCATCCAACTTAAGCCTGGCCCAGCTCCAGCTACACCTGATCCCTGAATCCACTTGTTTAACAAGCAACGCCTCATTTTCACCTAATTCTCTCATTCTGAAAATTAACCACAAACTATAGAGGGTAAACATTAGTTCACAGATAGTAGTTAGTTCGTTAGCTAGTTAACATTTCACACAGATTGCCAGTAAGCAACTAAGGCGTTATAACTTGAGGAACGGCAAGGAGTCGTATACCAGTTAATACTAAAGCGAATTAGTTAGGTCCACGAATGTTAGCTCATCTGATGTTGAAACGTTAGCTGTCTGACTTTATTAGCAAGCTAATTTTCACACCATAAACTCAATTATTTGATCAGATAAGTTGGCTAATGTTGCTCAACATTTCTCTGGCTAGATAACGAAAAATTCGATCCAGCTAGCAAGATACTTCACAATGCTAACAATACTTGTTCCACCACACTTTCTCCCTCGCCACAAACTTTCCAAATGCCAGTTGTTTTTCGGTTACAGCTCATGAAGTACATCTTCTCACCCCCATCTCCGTGGTCAGGCTTCTCACCTAACGTTACCTCTTCATTGTCGTTCAGGGGACGCGCGCCGCTGTAACCGGCAAGCTGCCTTTCCACTCTCCGCTGATGCTGTAACAAGCGCGTTGGTTGTCTCTTCTCTCTTCAGTCGCCTGCTGCGCTGCATTCTGTTGTTATGTGAACGATAGGCTGCGCCTTGGATACAGACAGTATTGCGCCAAACGCGCATCACTCGTTCGATTACAGCCAGTAGTGATCCAAAGCCCCCCCCCCACTCCTCCCCTACTAAACTTTTGTCATCGGATCCACACGAATTCAACAACGGCGACTTTCGCCCGAAAGGTGACTAGTTTGCATCCCTGGTTGAAGTGTTGTTGAGTAGAATTTCGTCAGGAGTGTTAATGGCTTGTGGTGGGTTAAAAGAAATAAGACACATTTCTTAGACTGTCAGAGAGAATGGATCATAAAGTCTTCTTCTCTTTTCTAACTCTAACAGGATCACCTAGGTGGGATGCTGGACCTGAAGGAGGACTTGGATAAAGATGAATGCAAGCATGAGCCAGAGATGGTGTATGAGACAAACTGCCACTGGGTGGGATGCTCCAAGGAGTACGACACGCAGGAACAACTGGTCCATGTAAGGAGGGGACGGGGGACAGGAGGGGACAGGGACAGGAAACAGGGATCAGACAAGCATTTCCTTTTTCTTTAACTAGCTCAGAAAATGTTCCAGCGTGTTTCAAAACAACCAACCTGGAGCCGGTTTCCTAAAAGCATCAACCTGGGCCAAGAGCAGAGGAAGGTCGCTATCTAATGGGTGTGTGGTGAGAGAGAGGAGGTCTGCCTGTCAGTGCAGCTGGAATAAGTCCAGAATAAATCCCACAGACCTCTAGGTCTATATGAGCTCCCTAACCTCTGACCTCTGACCTCTGAAGCCCAACATAAAGCCGTCCTGCCAGGAACACTAAACCCTTAACCCCTCCCTGATTTAGTCTCCACAGTAACCTCTAACAAACTAAGAGTCCATATTTTAGTGCTGCCTAAGACTGAGGCTTGTCAATGGACTTCAACTGGGGTCCAGTTTTATTATGCTTCCCTCCAGATAGATACCGAGAGTCAGATGATTCATTGGTTGTTCACATAAGTAAGCTTAGCTAAGTGTTTAGCTTCCATGAGACTGGGATTGTTTTACTCTATTGGACTTTTTGGCATGTAGAGTCTTGGTCGAGCAGGGGCATTCCAGGCCGTCACTGAAGCAGAAAGAGAGGGGGACAGACAGAGGGAGACAGAGAGAGAAAGAAAGAGCGGGGGGGGGGGGCAGAGTGAGAGAGCGAGGGGGGAGAGAAAGAGCGCAAGAGAGAGAGAGTGATAGAAGAGAGAGACAGACCGAGAGTGGAAGAGAGAGTGGAAGAGAGAGTGGAAGAGAGAGTGGAAGAGAGAGTGGAAGAGAGAGAGGAAGAGAGAGAGAGCGGAAGAGAAAGAGAGAGAGAGAGAGAGAAGGGGGGGCACTGTAACAGAGGAGCTCAGACTATGGCCTCCATTATCTGTCCTCATTGTTTCACTCAGTCACCGACAGTTACACTCCAGCTGAACGTGAAACCTCCGAGATACTTCCTAATGATAGGCACACACACACAAACACCTTCCTAATGATAGGCCAGGATGGTTTAGGTTAGGCAGTTACGGACAAAGAGCTGCTTGTCTGAGAGAGCAGACAACGCACGCTCAACCACCATGTGTCTTTGGCATAATTATCATGGGCCAGACATTAAACCAACAAGTAGAGAGAGTAGCCTAAGGAATATGTTGGCATTTAGCTACTACAATGATGGTCCTTGTCACCGAAGAGTGTGTGTGTGTGTGTGTGTGTGTGTGTGTGTGTGTGTGTGTGTGTGTGTGTGTGTGTGTGTGTGTGTGAATGCATATATGCTTGTTAGCGCTATACTCTTGCAAGGACAAAAGTTACTTTAGTTGCTGCATGGTTGAAACCCAAGCATCCTATTGGTTACCTTGTTGTTAGTCATTCCTGATGTTCTCAGGGTATTAAGTCCTTTTCTGCAGATGTGTTCATCAAGGGATGATCCCTCCACACTCACTGGGCCCCTGCACTCAAACACTACAGCCCTAATGAGAGAGGTGCACAATACCTGTCCAGACCCATTCGTCCTAGGCTATGCACGCCAGCCAGTGGGATGCCAGATCAATCTTGGATAAGAGAGTTGGAAATCCGTCACGGGGCAATTCCATTAAATTAAAGTGTTGAGAGGCTGCCCCTTCAGACACAAACAGAGCGGAGCAAAGGAGCATTTGCCTGTTTGACGATTGATTTTAATTTCCCTAACCGTAGAATCCCTCTTGTGGAAAAAGTAGACTAGTGGAACTCATCTAACAGAGCCACACTGCAAATTGTGTGTCCCAACAACACAATCACGTCTTTTTTCTTCACTGTCTGACAAACGGAAAGTTAACGGCAAATTTTGATTGATGGCGTTACTCCTAATTTCTTTGATAGGCAAATGGCTGCTCTGCCTCTGTCACAACCTGAAATGTACTTGTTCTAATATACCTCTGTCACAGAGAAAACCTCTGTCTCCTGGTGACAGTGTGTTCTCTAAGTAGTACAAATACACTCAATGACAGACAGAACAGAACACAGCTAGAGACCTAATAAAAAAGACAACCTCAGAGGGACTTCTGTGGGGAGAGAAACATCAAATCAGATTTTATTGGTCACATACACATGTTTAGCAGATGTTATTGCGAGTGTAGCGAAATGCTTGTGTTTCTCGCTCAAACAGTGCAGTAATATCTAACAAGTAATATCTAACAAATTTCACAACAATACACACAAATCTAAAGTAAAGGAATGGAATTAAGAATATATCATAATTGGACGAGCAATGTCGGAGCGGCAGAATAGAATATACAGTATATACATTTGAGATGAGTAATGCAAAATATGTAAACATTATTAACACCTGGAGAAGTTACAGGCCATGCACAAAAAGAAAACCTAGCCCCTTATGTAGATTTAAAATAATTACTACAATTGAGTGACTGTTGCTTTACACCTATCCAATCCCTTAGATCGACACAAGTGTTTAGGGAGTAAGGGGCTGGGGGTTGTTACTGGAGATCCAGAAAGGCATTAACACGTCTCATCCGGGCGTGTCTCCCTACAGCACATCAATAACGACCACATCCACGGGGAGAAGAAGGAGTTTGTGTGCCGCTGGGATGAGTGTTCCAGGGAGCAGAAGCCCTTTAAGGCACAGTACATGCTAGTGGTTCACATGAGGAGACACACAGGGGAGAAGCCACACAAGTGTACCGTGAGTAACTGATCGTCGCCAGGCTCGGCCTACGCTGAGCATTTGCCTCTCTAAACACGTGTCGAGTGTCACACACACACACACACACACACACACACACACACACACACACACACACACAGGATCACACACAGATATGTGCAAGCTTGCACACACACACACAAATCTAGAAATGCTGTTTGGGCTTTTCTCCATTTTTCACGTGATCATTCTTGAAAAGGAATAAAAATAAGCTTACAGTGTGATTACATTACACATTCGCATAGAGGATGTCCCTAAGCTGGTTAGTAGGGTGTATGTTTGTAGTTTCAGTAAGGGCAATGGGTCCTTCTTACAGTAAGACCTAGATATATCCTCTACGGTACTGTATTGTAAGTCGCTCATGTACAACATCTAAGACTTTTCTCTCTTCAGGCCAAATCCTTAACTTTTCACATAAATCATGCACTGATGTCAAGGGGAGATTTGTTTCTGAAGTTAGGATTGGTGACTATAAACAGTGCATTCGGGAAAGTATTCAGACCTCTTCACTTTTTCCACATTTTGTTACGTTACAGCCTTATTCTAAAATGGATTAAATAGTTTTTTTTCCCTCAATCTACATACAATACCCCATAATGACAAAGCAACAACTGATTTTGACATTTTTGCAAATGTATAAAAAAAATGTAAAACTCGAATAACACATTTACATAATTATGTAGACCCTTTACTCAGTACTTTTGGTATTTCATTAGACTCTTCCTGTGGTCCACATGAAACATGATACAGAATGACATAATACAGCACATCAATAGACAAGAACAGCTCAAGGACAGAACTACATACATACATTAAAATGGCACACGTAGCCTACATATCAATGCATACACACAAACTATCTAGGTGAAATAGGGGAGAGGTGTTGTGCCGCGAGGTGTTGCTTTATCTGTTTTTTGAAACCAGGTTTGCTGTTTATTTGAGCAATATAAGATGGAAGGAAGTTCCATGCAATTAGGGCTCTATATAATACTGTACGCGTTCTTGAATTTTTTCTGGATTTGGGGACTGTGAAAAGACCCCTGGTGGCATGTCTGGTGGGATAAGTGTGTGTGTCAGAGCTGTGTGTAAGTTGACTATGCAAACAATTTGGGATTTTCAACACATTGTTTCTTATTAAAAGAAGTGATACAGTCAGTCTCTCCTCAACTCTTAGCCAAGAGAGACTGGCATGCATAGTATTTATATCAGCCCTCTGATTACAATTAAGATCAAAACGTGCCGCTCTGTTCTGGTCCAGTTGCAGGTTAACTAGGTCTTTCCTTGCAGCACCGGACCACACGACTGGACAATAATCAAGATTAGACAAAACTAGAGCCTGCAGAACTTGCTTTTTGGAGCATGGTGTCAAAAAAGCAGAGCATCTCTTTATTACGGCCAGAACTCTCCCCATCTTTACAACCATTGAATCTATATGTTTTGACCAAGACAGTTTACAATCTAAAGTAACGCCAAGTAATTTAGTCTCCAACTTGTTCAACAGCCACACCATTCATTACCAGATTCAGCTGAGGTCTAAAACTTAAGGAATGATTTGTACAAAATACAATGCTCTTAGTTTTAGAGATGTTCAGGACCAGTTTATTACTGGCCACCCATTCCAAAACAGACTGCAACTCTTTGTTAAGGGTTTCAGTGACTTCATTAGCTGTGGTTGCTGATGCATATATGGTTGAATCATCATCATACATGGACACACATGCTTTGTTTAATACCAGTGGCAGGTCATTGGCAAAAATAGAAAAGAGTAGAGGGCCTAGAGAGCTGCCCTGCGGTACACCACACTTTACGTTTGACATTAGAGAAGCTTCCATTAAAGAAAACCCTTTGAGTTATATTAGATAGATAGCTCTGAATCCACGAAATGGCAGAGGTTGAAAAGCCATAACACAAAAGTTTTTTCAACAACAGGTTATGGTCAATAATATCAAAGACTGCACTGAAATCTAACAGTACAGCTCCCACAACCTTACCATCCTCAGTAGCTTTCCATCTAAGTTGTCAATGCCTGGAGGTTTGTCATTATTGATCGATAACAATTTTTCCACCTTTCCCACATAACTTTACAAAATTCAAACTTGCAATGCTTTTCTTTCATTATTTGTTTTCTTATTCATGAATACAATTGCTTACTGTTCGCTGATGGCATTTCCTGCCTACGTTTGCCCACTTTGCCAATGAAATAATCATAAAAATAATTGGCAACATCAAATGGTTTCGTGATGAATAAGCCATCTGATTCAATGAAAGATGGAGTTGAATTTGTCTTTCTGCCCATAATTTCATTTAAAGTACTCCAAGTTTTTTTCCCATCATTCTTTATATCATTGATATTGGCTTCATAATACAGTTTCTTCTTCTTTTTTTGAGTTTAGTCACATCATTTCTCAATTTGCAGTAAGTAAGCCAGTCAGATGTGCAGCCAGACTTATTAGCCACTCCTATTGCCCCATCTCTTTCAACCATACAGGTTTTCAATTCCTCATCAATCCATGGAGCCTTAATAGTTCTAACAGTCAGTTTCTTAACAGGTGCATGTTTATCAATAGTTGGAAGAAGCAATTTCATAAATGCATCAAGTGCAGCGTCTGGATGCTCCTCATTAATCACATCAGACCAACAAATATTTTTAACATCATCGGCATAAGAGTCACAGCAAAATCTTTTGTATGATCTCTTATACACTATTTTAGGTCCAGCTGTTGGAACTTTGGCTTTCCTGGATATAGCCACTATATTGTGATAACTGCATCCAATGGGTACGGATACAGCTTCAGAACAAAGTTCTACAGCATTAGTAAAAATGTGATGGATACACG